>NC_139071.1:77500-739581 GCF_965140915.1 Aythya marila | reverse complement strand
CATCCCCGTTTGGTCCCTGGAGCCAGGTGCGGGGGGGGCGAGAGGGGGGGGCAGCGCCCACCCCGGCGCAGCGGGCGGGGGTCCTACAGCAGAAGGGGTGCACCGGGGGGGGAAGGGGGGGGCCCTCCCGTAAAGTGTCTGCGCGGGGGGGGTGGGGGGGGTCCTGGCCGGGCCGGCGAGCGGGGGGGGCCGCGGGGGGGGGGGGCTAAGTCCACTTTACTGGCCGTTAATGCATGTAGACGCTGCACAGGAGCGCTCGGACACATTCACTACGAACTATTGCTATTATTAAATATTCCCAGCGGGGATTATTTCGCTTTCCTCGTTTTTTGTTTTTGTTTTTTTCTTTTTTTTTTTTTCTTTTTTTTTTTTTTCTTGTTTTGTTTTGGGGTGTGAGGGGGTGAGGGGGAAGGATACGGGGCGGGGGGGGTGGAGGTTGGGCTTGCTGCTGTTTTTAAATCGGAAAATAAAAATTTAAAAGAAAGAAAGAAAAAAACACCTCTTTTTTTTTTCTTTTTGGCTTACACAGTCTGTGAGTTGGTGGTGCTGTGGGGGGGGAGAGGGGGGGGCAAGGGAGGGATTTTGGTGGTGGTGGTCGGGGGGGGGGGGGTCCGGGCTGCGGGAGGGGGCCGGGCTGGGCCCCCCCCCAACCCCCTCCGCCCACCGGTGAGGGGGGGGGGGCCCTGGGCAGCGGCCCCCAGCCCCCGCGGGGTTCAGCAGGCAGCGAGATGGGCTCCGGGCGGGGGGGGTCCCCGGGCCGGGGGGGGGTCGCTCACGGCCGTGCCGCGTGCTTTCCCTGATAAAATTCCTCCCACCGGCTCTCGAAGAACTTGCGCATGACGTGCCCGGCCTTGCCCACGTCCGAGTCGTCCTCGTTGAAGGTCTGGCAGTTGTCGAACACCAGCAGCGCGTCGGCCGCAAACTCCTCCGAGCTCGAGTACCTGCGGGAGGGGGGGGGTCAAGGATGGGGGGCGAGGAATAGGGGCCGGGGGAGGGGGGGGGGACACGGAGAGGGGGCGCCCCGCGCTCACCCGCCCCGCAGCAGCCGCGTGCGCATGGTGGCGAAGTCCATGGGGTTCTTGATGATCTTGCGGTAGCCGGGCACCAGGCGCGGGTTGACCGGCTCCAGGAAGGGCCACGCGTCCTCGTGCGACTCCATCTCCATCAGGATGATCCTGGGGAGGGAAGGAGGCGCTGGGGAGGGGGCCTGGGGGACGGTGTGCCCCCTCCCAACCCCGTGTCACCCCCAGCACTCACTCGCAGAAGGTCAGGTCGCTGGGCTGGCTCCGCAGCGTGGCGCCGCGCCGCTTGGCCGGGGACAGCCCCTCGGCAGCGTGGCGGGGCAGCGGCTGCCCCTCGCGGCGGCGTGAGGCTGCCCGGCGCCGGGGGCTCTCCTCCTCCTCCGCTGAGCCCCCCCCCAGGAGGCGTCCCCGCTTCCGCTTCTTGCCTCGCCGGGGCGAGCTGGGGTCCCGGTACGCCTCCGCCTGTGGGGGGACCGGGAAGGGGTCACCGTGGGGGCAGAGCTGGGGGGTACCGCGTGAGCCGGAGGGGGTCCCGGTGCCCACCTGGGAGACGCAGACAGAGCAGAACCAGTCGCCCTCGGGCACCTCGGTCATCTTGGGCCGGTGGCAGTAGAGGTGGCAGCCGCGGTCGCAGCCATCACACAGCAGCAGGTGCTCGTCGTCGTCCCCACGCCGGCACACCAGGCAGGTCTGCGGGGTCCGGCGGGGGCGTCAGGGGTGCCACGGTGTGGGACCACCCCCCCAAATACCACCCCCTGGCAGGGCGCGGGCTCTCACCACTTTGTTGACCGACTTCTCCCAGGCGATGGATTTCTCCAGCTGGTAGATGCAGAGGGAGACCTGGGCCGCGCTGCGGCACCGCTCCAGCGTCTGCCGCCACGTCCGGACCCGGGGGGTGATCTCGTAGGCGCTGCGGGAGGAGGGACGGGGGGGGCTCAGCCGAGGCGTGGGGGTCCCGCTACCAGCCCCCACCCTGCACGGACAAGGGGCTCACATCTCGGTGGTGCCCAGGCTCAGCTCCTCGGGGCCGCTCAGCACGGCTTTCTCCACCACCACCTCATGCAGGGGCCACAGCGGCTCCTTCAGGTAGCGCCGCTCCACGTTCTGCTCCAGCGCCGCCAGCCGCAGGACCGCCAGGTCCAGAGGGTTGTTGCGCTCGCGGCACAGCGGCAGCCCGTCCCGCCGGCTCCGGACCGTGATGTCCTCCAGGGGCTCCACCTTGTGCTCGCAGTACCGCAGGTCGTCCCGCGTGGAGTCGGGGCTGGGGCACGTCCAACCCTGCGGGAGAGAGGGGCTCAGGGAGGGCGCCCGGACCGAGGTCACCGCGCGGGCAGCCCCCGGCCCAGCGCCTACCCGGATCTGCAGGTCGGCCATCAGCACGCGCTGCTCCAGCTCCTCCACCCACTGCAGGATGGAGAGGTCGGTCTCGTAGGCCCTCTCCATCACCGACCACTGGGCCAGGGCTTCCTGAGACACGGCGGCACCGGCCGCCTCGGGGCGCAGGTGGAAGATGGGGTCTGGGGACAGAGGGGGAGGTTGGTGGGGGGGACGCAAAGCCAGGCCCGCGCCCTGGGCCAAGGGGGCAGCTCTTACCCGTGGTGGCACGCAGGCAGACCTCCCGCAGGTACTCCTTGTGCTTGGTGAGGTGCTTGTGGAGAGCCTTCTCCCGGATGCCCCGCGGGTGCAGCGCGCGAGCCACCGCCTCCAGCTGCTCGGGGTCCTGCAGCCACCACCAGCCGCTCTGCATCTCTGCAAGGTAGCACCACGCAGCTCAGCTCGGGGGCACCGGCACCCCCTCCCCACGGTCTCGCGTGGCAGAGCCGGCCCCAAAACCCAAGGGCTTTCCCTGGGGAGAAGCAAGGCCACAGCTCGGCCTGGGAGCCGGGACCTCTGGCATGGCTCTCACCAGGGGGAACGGGCTGCTCCGTCAGCTGGGTCAAGTACTTCTGCTCAATCTGCTTGAAGAACTTGGTCGGAGGCCGTCCTCGGCGCTTGGGCTGCCCTGGCACATCCTGGAGCTTCTCCAGGCTGCTCCGGTTCCTGGGGCAGGCGCCGTGGGCCTTGGCGCCAGCATGGACCGGGGTGGAAGCGAGCAGGGGAGACGTAGGGTCATCAGCGGGGAGCCCGTTCAGCTGCAGGGGACAGAGCCCATCAGACAAGGGGACAGCCCCGCACCTGCTCCTCGCCCCTCCACCCCAGCACCCCTCGGCCCCCTCCCCATGCCCCAGCCATTGCGGTCGGCCCCGGGCACCCACCTGCCTGGCCGAGGCCTTGGGCTGCTCGCCCCGGGGCTGGCCGCGGGGCTGCGAGGTGGCGCGTGGAGAGGGCTCAGCTGAGGAGGTAGCGAGGGGGGGTCGGTTGTCACAGGGTGTCCGGGGCAGCAGGTTGAACCAGGGCCCCTGCTTTTCCACGGCCTCTGTGGTGCTCTCCTCCTCCGCCGTGGGGTCGGCCAGGGTCTCGAGCGGCTGGAGCCCCCCTTCCCCGTTGCCGGGGCTGCTGTCCGGGGTGAGGACCGAGTCCTTGAGCAGGGATGACTGAGTTTGGCTCAGCCAGGAGAGGAAGGCAGACTGGCTGAGGTCGTGCTGGCTCTGCCCCAGGGTCATCGGCTCCTCCAGGACCCCGTTGATGGGGGGGGATTTGGGCCTGCAGGGTGGGGGCGGCTCCTCCTTGCTCTTCCGCGGCAACTCCTTGCTCTTCCGTGGCCGCCCCCGGGCACGCGAGGCCGTGCAGTTCACCCGGCTGGGCACGGGCACGGGCACGGGGACGGGCACCTCCACGTCCATCGGCTCCTCCTTCACCGGCGCCACGTGGGAGGACGGCTTCTCCTCGGGGTGCTCCTCAGGAGCCGGATCAGCTGCTGTGAGGACAGCGGGAGGTGAAGGGGGGGGTGTGCAGCAGTGAGGGGGGGTCTGCAACGTGACCCCGGAGCCCAGTCCCAGCTCACCTTCTGCACCCTCCACGAAGATCCCTCCCAGGTGGGGCAGCACCCAGTACCGGCGCCGGTACCGGTCCTGGCCCAGCGAGGCCGCCCGCAGCGTCTGCGAGGAGTGGAGCAGCTTCTTGCGAAAAAACATCTGCCGCTGCGGGGAGAGTATGGGCGGTGAGGGACGGGCACCGGGGGACCCGCAGCACCGGGGAACCCGCAGCCCCTCCGCCACCCGCTCACCTTGGCCAGCTTCTCGATCTGCCGCTCGAGCTCGGGGACGCTGGAGGCGGACGTTTCGGCCTGGGGGAGGCAAGGGATCTGTCAGGGAGGCATCGGCAGGACCGGGAAGAGATCCCCGAAGGCCGCCCCAAACTGCTCCCCGTTCCCGGTGGCCACATCCTCACCTCCTCGTCCCGGCGGGATTTGCGTCCTCGGCTCTCCTCCTCCTCCTCCAGCTCCAGGCTGGGCTCCTCCGTCAGGCGGGAGCTGCGCCTGCGCCGCCCATCGTCCAGGCCGGTGATCTCCGACTCGGGGCGCCCCGTCTTCTTGGCCAGGGCCACCTTCAACCTGCCGAGACGCGGCGCAGCGTCCAGCACCCGCCTGCTCTCTGCCTCGCTCCCCGGCAAGCTGAGGCGTGCAGGCACCCGGCGGCACTGCAAGAACGCCCCAACCCTGCTCGAGCCCCAGGGGCGCGGAGGGGAAGGTTTTGGAGACCGCAGGCTGGAGGCAGCCACGTCCCAAGGCACAGCACCCACCTGCGCAGCCGGCCCTCGATGATCCACTTGCTCTTCCTGTAGTTGGCCATGCTCTCCAGGGTCTTGTCGATCTCGCTGCAAGGGGACGAGGGGCTCAGCTCCACGCAGCTCCGCGAGGAGGACAGCAGCAGAGCCCGCGTTCGCCCCGAGCCCGCACTCACTTGATGATGAGGGTGCTGCTGTTGAGCTCGTTCACCAGGAAGGCCAGGATGGCGGCCTTCTTGTCGGGGGGCAGCGCCTGGAAGGGCTTCGTGCGCAGCCCCTCGCACAGCTCGTCCTCCGCCCCGTACGCCGTGAGGAAGCAGCGCAGCACCTCGGAGACGGTGTCACGGTTCAGGCTGATCTCTGACACCTTCTCCCCCAGGATCTTCAGGGACTGGGGAGCAAGAAGGGGTGTTAGGGAGTGTGGGGGAGTCAGCAGGAAGGGAAAAAAACAAACAAACAGGGACACCAACAGCTGAGCTGGGAAAACCCAAGCTTGAGAGGGGGTGAGCCCAGGGGTGTCCCAGGATGAGGTTGGGAACTGGAGGGGCACGGGGGGAGGCAGGGGAGGCTGCAGCAAGGACAGCACCTCCCGGAGCACAGCACAGGAGCCTCGTGGGCACCAACAGCCCTGCTGCCTGCGTGTGACAGTGGACACGGGGACAGGGATGGGGATGCAGCCGCTCACCTGGCAGTAGGGGGGCAGCCCGGGGTCGTAGAGCGCAGCCTGCAGCAGCCTCACCAGCAGGTCCTGCACCTCGCCCGCGCTGTCACCCACCCCCAGCAGCCCCTCCTGCAGCGTGCACAGGCTGGGCACGTCCTTGGCCGGGTCGAAGCCCAGGACCTTGCCGTAGCTCTGGAGGAACTCCACGACGGTCAGGCAGTTGGAGAAAGCGTGGCTGGGCAGGACGAGGCCCGGGATGCGGGAGAAGGCCGGCAGCGGCTGCAGGGCAGGAGAGGGGGCAGTCAGGGCACGCGAGGCACCAGCCGGGTTATCTGCCCATGGGCTCGGCCCAGCCAGCTGCCCCCAGGTCTCGCTGCAAGGCCCAGCCCACCTGGTGGTCCCCCAGGCACATGTCCTCCGTGGGCTTCTTCATCTCCTCCAGGATGAGCTGCTGCCGCCGCCGCTCCTCCAGGCGCCGCTGGGCCAACAGGCCCTTGTCCACCTTGCGAGCCCCTTTGCCCTTCTTCTCCTTGGGCCGCACTTTTTCCTTGCCCTTCTCGGGTTTGCCCTTCTTCTCCTTGGCCTGAGAACAAAGCCCCGGGATCTGTGGGGATGGGGGCTCCACCTCCGCCCCCTCCATGGCCCCCACAGCCACCGCAGACTCACCTTGGACTTCTTCTTGGCTTCCTTTGCTTTGGGAGCTTTCGCTTCCTGCTTCTGCTTGTTTTTGGCCTGGGAGGGACAAGACCCAGCTCAGGGAGATGGCAGCTGACGGGGGGGGGCACAGCAGCAGCCCCCTGCCCCAGCCAGTGGGCACAGCTGGGGCCCACGGGGCTGCGGGACGTGGAGGACCCCCAGAACTGCCCCCAGCCCTCGCCCTGCCTTCTCCCCACAGCCACCCGTACCTTTCTCCTCATTTTCTTCTTGATCTTGCTCATTTTCAGCTTGTCCTCGTCACTGAGCACCTCTGCGAGGGCAGAGAAGGAGGCTGGCACCAGGGAATGGGTGCCAGGGCTGCAGCCCCCTTGCAGGGTGGGCTGTGAGGGGCAGCACCTGAGCTGGAGGGGCCGGGGAGGGGTACCTTGGGCTTCCAGCCTCTTCAGCAGCCGAGCGTCCGTCTTGCTCAGCAAATCGACCATCTTCACCTTGGGGGGCCGGCCCCGGCCGCGCTTCACGGCGGGCGTCTCCTTGGTCTTGGCCTTCTCTGCGTTGCGGGGACGCCCGCGCTTGCCTGTGATGGCCTGGATGCGGGACGGGATCTCCTCGGGGCTCAGCTTCACCCACTGCAGGCCCTGCGGGACACAAGGTGGTCACCCCTGGAGGGGACACCCCCACAGCCCCACGGTGCCACATCCCACAGAGCAGCCTGGGGTCCCACAGCACAGCCCGGGTGCCCGGCGCACCTCCGGCGTGTCCCGCTCCTCGTAGAAGTCTCCAACCGGCATGCGGGGGCTGAAGCTGAAGTGCTCGCGGCGGACGTCCTGCACCACGTTCCTGCTCAGGTACTGGGGGCAGGAGGAGGAAGAGGAGGATGAAGGCCGTGAGGGTGCACGAGAGGAGGGGGCTCAGCGCTCCCGGCCCCCTGGCAAACAGCGCCTGCCCTCTGCAGTGGGGAACTCCGGCAGAGCTGGGGGCTGAGCAGGAGCTGGCCCCTACGGCAACGCTGCCCTCCCCCCCTCGCCGTACCTTGATCACCTCCGGGAACTGCTTCATCCTCTTCCCGCAGGGCCCGTAGTACCAGGTCTCTCCCTGCCAGCGGTGGTTCCCCTTCTTGATCCGCACCTCCCTCCTCCACCTGGGCACAGGAGCGCCTCAGTCGGGGCCTGACACGGCCTCGGGGCCAAGCGAGGCCCTGTGGCCATGGGATGGAGGGATGGGGACAGGGCCACGTACCCGTGCTGCAGCGGGAAGCGCACCTCCTCCGGGGTGGCGATGCGCCTGCGGGGGGCATCCCCTGCGGGACAGAGGGGACCTGAGCTCGGCGAGCGCTGGCGGTGCGCTGGGCACCCAGCCAAGGGGGGGGCTCTGTCCTCACCTCCCGCCGACACGCTGAGCGGGGCGGCCTCCTCGCTCTCGCCTTCTGGTGCAGCTGAAGCCTCCGTGCAGCTGTCAGCAGCCTCCTCCTCCTCCTCCTCCTCCTCTTCCTCCTCCTCTGCGGAGGGGGATGCGGACTCTGGCTCCAGTGGAGCGTCGTCGAGCTCCAGGGACCCCGACTCCTCCGGCCCCGCGTGGCTGCTGCTGTTCAGGTCTAGGCTGCTGTCTGCAGAGCCAAGGTCAGGGACGTCACCGCGAGCTCTGCTCCCTTCCTGCTCCGCCCATGGCAGCGGACAGCCCCCACCCGCCGAGCACGAGGACAGGGCTGCGCGTCCCCCTCCCCGTGGGCAGCCTGGGCAGCGTTTGGCCCCGCACCAGCTCCCCCCAGCACGCTCCGAGCCGGGGCTCCCCGGGCTCAGCACCGGGAGCTGCGGGGTCCCCGCACACCCGCGGCCCCGCACAAAGAGGCACCGCACGGCGGCTGGGTGGCCGTGCTCCCCCCGTGGCGGTGGCAGCCGGGGGGGCTCGTGGGGCCGTCCACGTACCGTGCAGGGCGGGCGGCGAGCTGGGGCTGGCGAGCAGCGGGGGGGCCGGCCGGCTGGCCGCCAGCAGGCTGAAGGGGCCGGCGGCGTGCAGGGGGGGGCTGGCGGAGCAGCGCAGGCTGGGCACGTCGGGGGGCTCCTCCAGGGGGGACTTGTCGCTCACCAGCTGCGAGTCGTCCATCGCGTAGAGGTCCCCGGTGCCTGGGTCTGGGGGGGGGATCAGCACCAGGACCTCGGTGGGGCCGCGCGCGGGGGGCCCCCCAGTGTCCGAGCACGTTGGGGGCACGCAAACCCACATCTCCGCTCCCGGGGGGGCGGCCGGACCCGCCGGGTGGAGATGGCCTTGGGGACGAACAAACCCCCCCCCCCCCCCCGGGGCCAAAAAGGCGCCGGCAGAAGAGGGGTTAAGGGATTTCGGCAGCCCCCAGCCACGCCCCCTCCTTTGGGAAGCGGAGCCCAAAATGGCCGTGGTGGCGGTGGCGGTGATGTTCACCAGCGCGGAAGTTCAGGCGCTGAGTAACAGCTTCGTCACGGAGCTGGGAAGGGAAGGAAGGGAGCGCGGAGGAGGGCTGGCGCGGGAGGGACGCGGGCGCGGGCCCGCCCCTCGCCTGCCCAGGGCTGGCGCTGCTGGAGGAGGCAGCGCCGGAGGCCTCGGCCTCCACCATCGCCATCGGCCTCCGCCGTCGCCGTCGCCCGTGGGAGAGGGTCCCGCGCTGCCCCGAGGAGGTGGGATGGGAGCGGAGGCGGCCGCCCCATGCCGCTGGCCGGGAGCTGCCCGGCATGCACCCGGCCCCCAGACCCCAGTGCCGCAGCGGCCTCCCTACCTCTGTCCAGGGCCTCGAAGGGCTCCAGGGGGTCTTCGCTCAGGATGTGCGCGTCCTCCAGCGGGGCGGTGATGGGCGACGCGTCCCCCAGGCAGCCGCTGCCCACGTCGGGGGCCAGGACCGAGTCCTCCTGGCTCAGCGGCACCACGGCGGGGGCAGACCCGTTGTAGCTGCAGAGCTTCAAGTCTAAAGGGAGGAAGAGTCCGAAAGCAAACCCTGGGGCAGGAGGCTCTCAGGAACGGAGCCCGGGGCCCAGCCAGCCCTGCCCCGAAGGCGTCACGCGGCACGACCCGCTGCTCCTGCCCGACCCGCTGCTCCTGCCCTCATCCCCACGCCACGGCTGTTTGCTGCCCAGCCTCCTCCCGTCCCTCCCCACTGCCTCCCAGAGCCACGCTGCCACCAGTCCCTCCCAGTGCCCGTCCCGGGGTCTCTGCGGGATGCCAGCCCCCAGGGAGTCCCGTGGCGGGTGGGCGGCTGCAGGACCCTGGCTGCTGCCCGCCTCTGCAGGCGGCTGGGAACGCTGCTCTGCTGGCAGCGACACCACAGGCGACGCTCAGCCCAGCCTAACAAGATCCCAAAAGCTACTCCACACCGCGAGAGGCCAAACCCTGGCGGGACTCATGGTGGGGGGTGAGGCCGGCCCTCCCCAGGGAGCAGAACGCCCAACGGGGCGGATCCCGAGCCAGGGCTCCTACCTGGCTGCGTGTCCTCCAGCTCCATGCTGCCCACCAGCCCGCCCCCGTTCTCCGCGATGGCCGGGGACAGCTCCTTGGCGGCCTCGGCATCGCCCTCGCCGGCGCCTGGCTCCTCCGGTGGCAGCGGGAAGGGAGGCTCGCCAGAGCCCAGCATGGGGGACGGCTGCGAGGCCGTGTAGAAGCTGGCCGGCCCGTTCGGCATCAGCTCAAAGTTCTGGTCGTGGAAGGAGTCATACAGCTCCTGAGAGTCAAAGTTCAGCCCCATGGAGCCGGGGGTGCCGTTGCCCCACAGCTCCTGCCCGGTGCCCCGCAGGTTGGCACCGTGCCCCGGGGAGGCCGGCCGGGACCCCCCTGCCACGCCGTTGAGCGGGAACGGCGCGAGGCTGGGGAACGGGGCGGCGCTGGGGCTGCCGTCCTTGAGGCCGCCCGCGCCGGCCGGCTGGTACTGCGTGTAGTCCCAGAGGCAGTCGTAGGAGCGGAGGTGAGGCGTGCCCGAGGAATGCGTGCTGGAGGTGAAGGTCCCTGAAGTACTGGTGTGAGATACAGTAGAGAAGCCGTTGACATTCATGCCCCCGTTCAGACCTGTGGAGAGCGAGAGGGGAAGAGATGAATGCGTTAGCAGCACGGCAGGGACTTCCCAACATCCAGGCCACACGAGAGGGCTTGGGGACAGCCGGACCATGCCCCCCGCCCTGCCCCAGCACCAGCATCGCTGCGTGGAGCAGGCTGCTCCCTCCTGGCGTGGAGGAACCGACCCCGTGGTGCTGTGAGCAGCAGGAGGCGGGGGATTAGCCGAGTGCCTGGCAGGGCTGCGCAGGGATCAGCCGGCTGGCCAAATCCACGCACAGCCCCCGTTCTGGCCTGGCCGCTCTTTTCTAGGCCAAAGCGACCAAGGGTGTGTTGAGACCCCTCCAGCCCCCAGCCCCTATGTGACCGGAGTAAGCCCCCGAGGTTCACCCCCATCCCTGCTGCCCTGGGACTCCCCGGCATGGTGGGGATGCTCCAAAGGCTCCGTGGCCAAGGCTCCCTCCTCGTGCCAAGGACACGAAACCACGAGGGGACCGTCGGGGCTGTGCTGCCCTGCCGAGCACATGCTCACCGGTGAGCCAACTGCCCCGTAACGAGGGCGGACGCCGTCACCGCAGCCTGGCGGGGGGACGCGGGGTGCCCGGGTGTGCGGTGGCACTTACTTTTCCCTTGCGGGGGGAAGCTGAGTGCAGCCCCGTTGGTGTACAGGCTGTCCCCTGAGGAAGGCGTGGGTTTCAGTCCTGAGGCAGTAGGTACGGAGGAAAGGCCCGGGAAGTTGAAATGGTTGTTTGTGTCCATGTCTGGGAGGGGAGAAGAGGCGCGGGGTTACACGCTGCCCGGCCACCCAGCGGGGCAGGGTGGGGGCCCCCACCCACGCGGGAGGCTCTGCCCCACGCCCTGCGCTCGTGCCTGGGCACAGCCGCTCCCCAAAGCCGGCGGCGCCGTGCCCCGCAGGACGGGGCTGGGGCAGGGAGAGCCCCCGGCCGCCATCTGGCAGCAGCCAAAGCCCCCCCCGCTGCCCCCTCACTGAGCCCACGGTGCCGCCTCCGCGGCGAGCCGGCCCCAGGCCCAGCAGCGCTGCGTGTGCCGAGCTGCCACCTGCATGAGCGCAGCTCGTCACCGCGCTCCCGTGTCCCCAGGGAAGGCTGTCACCGAGCAGGCTCGCCTGCTCCCCGCACGGGCTTCTTTCCGTGCTGAACTCAGCTCTGCGCCGAGCCCCCACCTCCCCTGGGCTCCTGACCTGGGGCAGGAGCATGGCGTGAGGCACCGGTCCCCCCAGGAGGGTCCATGACCTTGTGGGGACACTGGGGGGGCTGGGATTCCCCTGGGAACGCCGCGCTTCCCAGCAGACGGCGCCGCAGGGACGGCCAGTCCCCTCGCAGCCCGTGTCCCCCCTGCCCGCGGCACGGCCCAGCGATGCCCCAGGGGGCACGGCCACGCCACACGGAGCCCGTCCCCTCCCAAAACACGGCTCTGGGGACGTCTGCGCATCAGCTGCTCCAGGCAGGATCTGGGCTGGCCTCGTTTCACAGCCGGGAGCTGGGGGCTCCGTGCCCTGCTGCCCCCAGCTCCTTGCCCTGAGCCAAGGAGCCGCAGTGGCTCTGTGGGCCCAGCCGATGAGATGGGGCCCCTGGGACCCCCTGGGGGCCACGGTCGCCCACCCCACGGACACCAAACCCGAGAGCAGCCAAGGGCAGAGGCGGCGCTGGCTCCGCCATCCCCTCCGGAAGGGCCGTCGCTGCCACAAGCACGCGGCCTCGCAGCGCAGCCGTGTCGAAACCTGGCCGGGGATTTCATCACGGCTCAGCCTGCGCCGCCCGGGGCTCCAGCGGGGACGGAGCCCCCCTGGCCGCCGGGGACACCGGGCTGATTCATCCGCCCGAGAAACCCGTATGGGCGGTGACGCAGCTGCCGCGCGCATGGCGCTCCCGGGTGTCCCGGGTGTCCCCCCCCACAAGCGAGCCGGGATCAGATCCCGGCCCCACCACCCCCGGCTCAGCTCTGCCCCTGCCCGCGAGACCCTTCCCTGGGGAAGCCCGGCCAGAGGCCGATGAGAAGGAAGAAAAAAAGCCTTTCCGGCACCTCCCAGCATCTGATGCGCCGGCCGGCCGGGAAAGGCGCTGCGGGGCCGCGAGAGGTCAGAGGAGGCGGCCGGAGGTGCCAGAACCGGACAGGTGGCTGCTGCGGGCTGGGGCGAGCGCCAGCGCCGGGAGGGGGCCGAGTGGAGGCAACGAGGGGGGAGCGGAGCCAGGAGGGAGCGCGGCAGCCGAGAGGGCGGAATAAAAGCAGGGAGGACGGGGAAGCGATGGCAGCAGGCGCCAGGAGGCTGAAGGGCAGGGAAGGGAGCGGTGCTGAGCGGCAACGCCGTCCCCAGGAGGGGAGCGGGGCTCAGGCAGCGCCTGGCGCTGGGCACCAACGGCGTGCCCGGCGCTGGCACGGGGACACCGGGGCCTGTCCCGACCGGAGCCGCCCTCGGCACCTCCGGGAGCGGTGCCAGCACCCGGCCGCCCGCTGCCAGCCCTGGGTGCGGCGGGCAGAGGCCACCCGTCGCGGCCCTGCTGCAAACTGGGCCAGGCCGTAACCGGAGCCGTGCGGGCGAGGAGGGCGAAGGGCTGGCCGCGGGGATGCGCTGGCACCGGGGGCAGAGCCAGGCCCGGGCTGGACGGAGGCGGGGGCCGGGCCCGGTTCCCCCGGGGCTGGCGCAGCCGGTGCAGCAGGCACCGGTCAGTGTAGCTGCGAGCAAACCGGGCTGGGGGCCGTGAACCCACCGGGACCCGAAGCCCCCGGAGCGAGGGCTGCGAGCGGGCGGCGTTGCCAGCGGGGGCTCCCCGGGAGGATCCTCGGTGGCCCCGGGAGAGGAACCGGGAGCGAAGCGGCCGGGCCGGGGAGGACGTTTCAAAAACAAGGCGACGCAACCCCCGGCTGCCATTTCCCGGCCGCTTCCTGCAGCGGGGGGGGGCGGGGGGGGAACGGCCGGCACCGGGCGCTGAGCCGGGACCCCCGGCCCCGAGCTGCCCCCGCCGCGCCCCCCGGGGCGGCTCCGCTCCCACCCGCTGCTGGGGGGGGACCGGGCCGGGCTCCGGGGAGGAGGGGACGGGGGGGGGACACCCGGGGACGCGCACCGGGCACCGGGACCGGCCCCGGGCTCTTCGCTGAGCCCCGCACCGGGGGAACCCGCACCGGGCACCGGCACCTCGGGGAGGGGGCACCGGGAGGAGGGGACCGGGAGGGGAGAGGGGGCGGCGGGGGGGGGCTCACCGGGCACCGGCGGCCTCGGCAGAGCCGGGATGCGGGCAGGGGCTCCCCGGGGCTCCCCACGGGTCCAGGACCGGGTCCCGCCTCCCCCCCCGTCCCCCCTCCCCCCTCCCGTTACCGGCCGTTACCGGCCGCCGCGGAGCGCTCCCCCCCCGTCACCCCCCCCCACCGGCCCCGTTTTCCCCCCGGACCTGGCAGGCGGCGGTGCGGGCCCGGCGGGCGCCCCGGGCCCGGCTCAGGCGGCGCGGGGCGGGGGGAGGCGGCTCCGCATGGCGCGGGCCGGACCGGGCCGGGGCCGCCCCGAGCCGAGCCGAGCGGAGCCGAGCGGCGCAGGGCAGGAAGCGCCGCGCGCCGCCGGGCGGTCCTGGCCCCGCCCCCTCCGCGCCCACGTCACCGCCGCCGCGGTGGCGTCACCGGGGAGCGGCGCCGAGCGTCAGCGGGGGGGGCGGGGCCACGACCCACGTGGGGAGGGGGGGGGAATCCCCGCCCCCGGCGGGGGGAATCCCCCCACGTGGGGCCGCCCCCGCTCCTCCCCCCCCCCCCCCCCCCCACCTGCAGTCGGGCCCCGGTCCCCGGCACGGTCCTGGGGGGGCGCCCCCCAAGCTCGGGATCCCCCCCCCGGGATCCCCGCTGACGTCACGCGGCACCGGGGGGGCACCGGGGAGGTACCGGGGGGGCACCGAGGGGAACCGGGGGGCACCGGGGGGCCCTGCCCAGCGCGGCCACGGCACGAGGGGGGGCCCGGGGGGGCCCAACACGTACCTGGGGGGCCGGAGGGGGCCCGGCGGTGCCAGCCCGGTGCCGGTGCCAGCTCCCGGTGCCGGTGCCCGCGGCCCCTCGTGATGGCAGCGGCCGCCCCCGCCCCCCCGGGACGCGCCGCCATTTAAAGGGGCCGCAGCGTTTTGCTGGGGGGGGGGGTGCTGCTGGGAGCAGCTCCAGGCAGCGCCTGCGTCCCCCCCCTTCCCGTAACCCCCTCCCCGCAGGGATCCCCCCCCGGGATCCCTCCCGCCCCCCAGCACCCAGCTGCACTCCCCGGGCCGGGTCCCGGTGCCCCCCCCGCAGGGTGTGACCGCGGCGGCGGGGAGGGCCCGGGCAGCCCCCCCGGGACCCCGCAGACAAAGCCCCATCTGGCAGGGCCGGCCGGGAGCTCTTTGTGCTGCAGGAGCCGGAGGGGGGGGGGGGGGGAAGGGGCGGCCCCCCCGCTGCAGGCAGCTGCCAACCTCCCCCCCCCCCTCCCCTCCGAGGCCCCAGGTGCGGGGGGGTCACCCCCAGCTGCTGCGGGCCCCCTGGTAGAGAAAGGCCCCGTGGGGCTGGGGGCAACGGATCCAACCCCCCCTGCACCCAGCTTGGCTCTGCCAGGCACTAGGATGGGGTGGGGGGGGGGCACAAAGCCCCCACAGGGTTGGGGGGGGGGGGTGGGAAGGGCAGCCCAGTCCCGCTGCCACCCCGGGCAGGGGGCTCACAGGGCTGCTGCCCCCGCCCCCTGGCACGCAGGGCCCCCGGGGCTGTTTTCACCAACGTTTTATTGGAAATTTTAAATACTTTTTTTTTTTTTGGGGGGGGGAATCCGGGGCGGAGGGGGGGGCGGCCCTGCTCACGCGTGCTCTTCGGCCAGCTTCTCCGCCTTGGCCACCGCCTCCTCGATGGGCCCCACCATGTAGAAGGCCTGCTCGGGGAGGTGGTCGTATTCACCTGGGGGGGGACACAGCCATCAGCGGGGGGGGGAACGGGCAGAGAGCCCAGCTCCTCCCCCCCCCAGGAGTTCTGGGGGGGGCTGCCTCACCTGCCAGGATCTGCTTGAAGCCCTTGATGGTCTCCTTCAGCGGCACCAGCTTGCCCATGTGGCCGGTGAAGACCTCGGCCACCTGGAAGGGCTGCGACAAGAAGCGCTGGATCTTGCGCGCCCGCGCCACCGTCAGCTTGTCCTCCTCCGACAGCTCGTCCATGCCCAGGATGGCGATGATGTCCTGCAGGGACTTGTAGTCCTGCGGGGCGAGGCAAAGCAGGGTGGTGAGCGGCCAGGGCAGGGCTTCCTGCAACCCCCAGCCCCCCTCCCAGCCCCTTTCCCCGCGGGGGCTGCCCCGTCCCCCTCACCTGCAGGATCTTCTGCACGCCCCGGGCCACGTCGTAGTGCTCGGGCCCCACGATGTTGGGGTCCATGATGCGGGAGGTGGAGTCCAGCGGGTCCACGGCTGGGTAAATGCCCAGCTCGGCGATGGCGCGGGACAGCACGGTGGTGGCGTCCAAGTGGGCGAAGGTGGTGGCGGGGGCGGGGTCGGTCAAGTCATCGGCAGGCACGTAGATGGCCTGGGGGGGCAGAGGGGGCGGTGGGAGGGAGGTGGGGGCAGGGGGAGGTGACCCCCGCCCGGTGTACCCTGCTCCAGCACTACCTGCACCGACGTGATGGAGCCCTTGCGCGTGGTGGTGATCCGCTCCTGCATGGTGCCCATGTCGGTGGCCAGTGTGGGCTGGTAGCCCACGGCAGAGGGGATTCTCCCCAGCAGAGCTGACACCTGGGGGGGAAAGGAGCTGCTGAGAGCCCTGGCGGTGCCCACAACGAGGGGTCCGGCGCCGCTGCAGGGCTGTGCCTGGCCCCTCCCCGGCTGCCTGGGCTCCAGCACCGACCTCTGAGCCAGCCTGGGTGAAGCGGAAGATGTTGTCGATGAAGAGCAGCACGTCCTGACCCTCCTGGTCCCTGAAGTACTCGGCCACCGTCAGTCCAGTCAGAGCCACTCTGGCGCGGGCGCCCGGGGGCTCGTTCATCTGCCCGTAGACCAGGGCGACCTGGGGGGGGTGACAAAACCCAGCGTCAGCACGGGCGCTGCGCCGTTGGGACCCCCCCTCGCCCCCCGCAGGCCCCCCGCGCACCTTGGAAGTGGCGTCTTTCAGGTTGATGACCCCGGACTCGATCATCTCGTGGTACAAGTCGTTGCCCTCCCGGGTTCGCTCCCCGACTCCAGCGAACACCGAGTAACCGCCGTGAGCTTTGGCCACGTTGTTGATCAGCTCCATGATCAGCACAGTCTTGCCAACGCCAGCACCTCCGAATAAACCTGGGGGGAAAGGGTGTCCTCCTCAACCCAGAGCCCACCCAGCCACCCCGGGGATCTCCCTTCCCCCCTTTCCTCCTCAGATAATTAAGCGTTGCTTCAGCAAGCTCAGTAGAACGAAAGTCAAATTGTTCCTCATCAGCGAAGGAAGCTGCTGCACGGGGACCGCTCCCCAGCCCTGGGGTGGGCACGGGGCCCCCCCTCTCTGGGCGCTCCCTTTCCACCAGGTGCCACCTACCGATCTTGCCACCCTTGGCGTAGGGGGCCAGCAGGTCCACCACCTTGATCCCCGTCACCAGGATCTCCTGCTCAACGCTCATCTCCACGAACTCGGGGGCTTCGGCGTGGATAGCAGCAAACCTGCAGCGAGAGGGGAGAGAGGAAAAAAGCTGAAACACAAATGCAGCAGGGACGTGCACAATCCAGCTGCGGGCAGCCTGGGGGTCTCTGAGCGCTTGAAAACTGCACGAGCCTGGCTGCTGCCAGGACCAGAGCCCCCCACCTCCAAACCCTGTGTGGCGCTGATCTGCAGTCCTGCAGCATCACTCACTGTTTCGTTGTGATGGGACCCCTCTCGTCGATGGGCTCCCCGATGACATTCATGATCCTGCCCAAGGTCTCAGGGCCCACGGGGATCCGGATGGGCGCGCCGGAGTCCAGCACCTTCTGTCCCCTCACCAGGCCTTCTGTCCCGTCCATGGCAATTGTGCGCACGGTGTTCTCCCCTGCCAAGGCCCAAGGACAGCGTTACCGCAGTGCCCTCGAGCTGACCCTGCAGGACAGCTGCTGCCATCTCCTCCCGGCCCTGCCAAGGCGGCGGTCAGCAGGGGGGAGGACTGCAAGGAGCGGGGCCAAGGAACAAAATGAGCAAAAGAAACACCGAAAAAAAGCCCAGGACAGACCCACCCCTCAGCTGCGGCGGGCCGCAGCCCCCCAGCAGCCATTTTCCTCCTCCTCAGACTGCAATGCGTGGCTTCAGCGAGCTCAGAAGAACGAAAGTCACCGAAATTCATCATCACGGGAGGCCCCCCCAATACCGCACCCCCCCGGGGCAGAACGGGCGGCCACTCACCCAGGTGCTGCGCCACCTCCAGCACCAGCCGGGTCTCCCTGCCCTGCACCTCCAGGGCGTTCAGGATGGGCGGCAGCCCCTCGTCGAACTGCACGTCCACCACGGCGCCGATGACAGCCACGATGCGCCCGGTGCTGGCGCCGGCCTTGGCGGCGGGGGCGGGCTGGGCCGCATAGCGGCGGCCTGCGGGGACAGGGGCGCGGGTCGGCGGGGGCCGCACCGGGGGGCAGGGGGCAGCGCCCCGGAGCCCCGCTCGGCGCCACGCGGCCCGGTGCAGCCCCCACGCGCTCCCCGCCCCGCCCCGGTAACGGCCCCGCGCCCCGCAGGCCCCGCAGGCCGCAAGGTGACCCCGCGGCGGTTCCCCACTCACGGCTGCCGGTGGCGGCGGCCGGGCCGGCCCCGCGGCTGAGGAGCAGCGGCAGGAGGCCGTTGGCCGGCCCGGCCCCGCGGCTCAGCCCCGGCCGGGCGGCGGCGGCGGCGGCGGCGGCGCAGCGACCCGCGAGCCCCAACATGGCGGCGCCGACTGAGCCCCTTCGCCCGCCCGCACGGCGCAGGCCTCCGAGGGGCGGGGCGTCTGCCACGCGGCACCGCCCGCCGCGCGCGCTCATTGGGCGGAGGCAGACCCGCGCCCGCCGTGCCCTCGCTCCCATTGGCCGAGCTCGCCGTCGCTCCCGCTCTCCGCTTCCTCGCCATTGGGCCGCGCGTCGGTCGCTCTGGAGACTCACGGCGCTGATTGGGCGCTGCTAGAAGGGCGGAAGGGGCGGGCGCGGAGCGCACGTGCCCCGCCCGTGTCCTTGGGCGGGCGCGGTGACCGCGGCCTCGCGCCCCCAGCCCCCCCCCCCCCCCCCCGGCGCCATCTTGGAGCGCCCCGTGAGGCAGGAGGCCAGGCCAGGCGTGGAGTCTTCAACAGTTTATTAGAAAGAATGCAGACAATAAAAAAATCCCCGCTGCTCTGAACACAAACTGAGGTTGTTTTTGTCTCGTTCTGCCACAAGCCGCTCGCACCAACCACTGCCGGCGGCTGCCACCTTCCCCTCAGCAGGCGCTGTTTGGTCCCCACGCCCAGAGCAGGGGGCTGGGCACTGCCTCTGAACACGCAACTAGCGATTAAATACCCAACAAAGCCAATTTTGTTTCCTTTTTAATAAAAACATTAGTGGAACACACCTGAAGACACCACAGAGGTATTGCGCATCACCTGTTACATTTTGTGACCCAATTAGCTAACGGTGGTTTCAGCCAGTTTTTGTTCCAGGTACAAGCTTAATTTTGGATCTACCTGCAGGCCACAGAGGGGGGGAAAACGCCAATTTACCGCTCGACGTAAATTCCGAATTCTCCCGTTGTAATTACATCTGCTACGAGGCAAGGAGGCTCTGTAAACTTTATTGCAACTGCTCTGTATCGATTGCCTACACCTCAATTGGTTTTTGGAAGTCTGGAAAACGGTTCATGCATAACATTATTGCCTCTCGTGGCTTAAGACTGCCCCGCACAATGGTACACACCTACCATCAGTGAAGCCATTTAAAATGGACTGAAAATGGGTTAAAGGATGCAATATCTCCCTTTAGGGCTATCAACTCAGGAATTCTTATCTCAATTATGAAATGTGATGAAGTTCTTTCCCCAAACCCTGAAGACAACAGTTTTTCTTACTCCAGATCTGGCATTTCTAGAGGGAAAAAAAAAAAAAAAAAAAAAAGATTAGTTTGTGTTTTTTTTTTCCTTTAAAAAAATAAGCTCCCAGGAGCCCCATTATAGCACACGGAACACAAAGGAATACAGCCCTTGAACAAGACAGGCATAACGCAGTTTAGGGTCTCTGACCTCCCCACTGCCGGCACTCAGTGTGGAGCTGGTTCCTTGCACATCCGATCTCCGTACAGCCCCTGCTGTGTGAGTGCAGAACCCACACAAACCAGGCCAGCGCCGTGAGCGCTAAAGCTCCGTGTTGGTGACGGCTGCTTTTACAGCCAAAGCCTCACCAGGACTGCAGCAGCCTGGGAAGGTCAAACTAATATTTCATGCTGGAGCGCTAAGGCTTTCACTAGATTATATCGTCTCATGCTGCTGGAGCAAGGCACTGGCATTAGCTGGCAGCCCGGATTTAGCAAGACTGACAGGACAGCACATCTGCTGGCTCTGCACAGCTCCCTCAACTACCAGCCCCCGGACTGTTGCACAGGTGCAGAAAAACACAAATGCCAACTTACTTTCATCATCACTGTCTGGTGAGTCCTGGAAAGAAAAAACAACATTAACTGGAGCCGACTGAGCTTGGAGGCACTTTCAAAGCTCAGTGTAGCAAGCACGCCGTCAGTAAGCGTATTTCAAGGGACTGCAGGACACGCTTTGGTTAAGCTTTACCAGTACAAAAACAGACTTGTAATAACCAATAATCTCTGCAGAAAAGTATGACGCCGAGCTGCCCAGGACACTGCAAGCCTCGATCCAGCTACTCGAGGGGATTTTGCCAGGCTACATCACTTACCCAAAGTTTGGCACTCTGTGCTATTAACTGCACTGAAGTGGGGAATGCAACTTCAACCTCAGCACGTAGCAGTGAACGTGCAGCGCCCTTAGCCAGCCCTACACACGTTTACTGCAAAGCACTTACATCATCTGCCCCATCTACTTCTGGTAGGTCTACGTCGTCATCTCCACCCATGTTGTTCATCATCTGCTCAAGAAAGATAATAGCCACGTTATACAGAGGGGAGCCAACTCCAATCATTAGGGGAACAATAACAATCTATAAATAGCTTGAAATTGCTATAAACAGCCACCTGCTGCTTTGACAAATCTTGCTGCACCTAAGCAAAAATTACCAGGTGAAGAGGCAAGAAACTTTACACTGATTTAGTGCCGAGATGTGCAATGGGACCAGCATTTGTTTCATATTTGGTAATGAGCACCCACCGACCATCTCAGTGCAGTGCCAACAGCTCACACAGCATGGGCTCAAGCAGCTGGAGTCTGCTCCAGAGCTGAGGTGTTTTTTCCTGCCCTGGGCTCTCATTTGTGAGCACTGCGCTCTCTACACCTGTACAGTCAGCTTTCACACTGCACTTATTAGACAAACTGGAGCAAGCCAGTGCAGCACGGCTGCTACTCACACACAGCCAGCTATGCTCCATGACACCATCAATTATTTTTATAAATTAAGTTAATTTTGCTCCAAGCAACATTGTCCAGGTGGCATCAAGTAGGAAACCAAGAGCCGTGCCTCAGCTAACTGGCAGAGCTTGCCCTGAGAGCAACGGCCAAGAAAGCAGGAGGAAGAGCAGGCCAAGGAGTATGACTCCCTGTAGCTGTCACCCTTTGCCCACACACCACCCAAAAGAAAACCCAATCCTCCAGGTATTCATCTTCCTATACCTCGGAAAAGCGATCAAAATTGGACATGTCTTCATCTGAATCATCTTCCCAGTCTTTCCAGTTGTTGAAATCCACGCTGAGCCAGTTGAGCTGTACATCAACATAAGATGTTATTGAGAGAGAAGCAAGAAATGAACTGTTACTACTCAAAGTCCCTTAGAACTGCCATTCTGATCAGGAGCATGGCAAATGAGCCATTAACTGCTACGTAATTTAAACACGACCCAAAATAAAAATAAAATAGGGGAGACATCAGCCACTGCTCTGGCCATCAAAGAGCCCAAACCCACCTTTGCCCTCTCTTTCGTTAGCCTTGGCCATGCCTGACCAGATTCTCCTTTTCGTAAACAACACAAGATAGATCTGTCTGTTCTTTTATGCTTTGATTCCTGGAAGAAGAAGGGAGGAAAAAAAAGCAAGCATCTGTTAGTATTAACAATCACTAACATTGTGGTGACACACTGTTATTAGATTCATTTCTTTTAAGCTATCAACTTATTCTTTGACTCAAAAATACTGCCTGCTCTTTAAGCTACGACCAGTACTGCAAACAAGTTGTTCCTCAGACTGTAAGAACATGCTTAAACTCAGATACACAGAAGCACCTTTGGATGGCTGTAAGGTGATGCAGTATTTGTCAGAGTAACTCCCGTTATGAACAGATCTATACAAATTCAAAACCCAATGGTATGCTTTTAGTCAGAACACCACTGCACATCAAACCATCACAAAATGGAGCCAGGCGGAGCGGCACCAGTTCTGTTTGGGACTGCCTGAACGTAACTCGGGCAGTTTTATAGCACCCCTTACTGCCTGCACACATGGACAGGGGGTGACAGCGACTATCATCAGAACTGGAAGCCGTTCAGATGCCACCTGTCAAGCAACAACCAACGAATCCCTCCTGAGCAGCACAGTTTGCTGCAGAAGGGTGGGTGGTGTGCAGCAGAAGGAGCTGAGCATTCTGGACACAGCAGTAAGAGAAGAATGCAGAGGATACTCACATTTGGATCAATATTATTAAAAAGGTCGATTTCGTTTAAATGTTTAAAGTTATCACTTCCTCCAAGACAACTGTTAAGAGAAAACAAACACATAATTAGCAGGAAATGTCTTACAGCACAAACATACTTCAATAATATAGAATAAACATAGAATCTTTAAGAATAAAATCTAATCAGCATCAGCACAGCTTTGGGGCACCCTTGTGCCTTTCAGCTTCGTGGAGGCCCAAGTTACACTCACCTGAACGTAAGTTTGGATTTTTCAAAATTTACATTAACGTCTTTACTGTCTTCAACGCAAAATTCAATAAAGACGTAGTCCCTTCGGTCGTACCACTTCGCAGAAGCGGGCTGCCTGCAAACAGACCGGTCAGAAGAAATTCAGATTAGGATTTGTATCTTTTCCCAGTATTTAACAGATTAAAGCCTCAGCCTTCTGCCGCCAGGTAAGCTTCACTTTACCTTACGTTTCTCCTGATATGCAGCTATAGAGCAGTTTGAGTTTTAGTACGTGTAGAGAACGTTAACTAAAGGACTTCCACCTGTTCTTGGAAGTGCCACAAGCTTACAATTAACAATCTTTTAAAATTTGTTTAAGGCACAAGGGCTGGAGAGGAGATGGAACATTCAGGAACTTTACCAGGACCAAAACCCAGCTGAGATCACCGCTGTGAAGCAGGAGGAATCGCTGCTCTGACCCTCGCTACTGCGTCCTACAGACACGGACTCCAACGCCGAGCTGGCTGCCATCCGAGGCTCCCACTCCCGGCTTCCCCCAGGCATCAGAACGAGCCGCAGCCCATCCACGGCACGAGAAACGCCCCTGAGCAGCTGCGTTCACCGTTCAGCAGCAACCACTCACCCGCCAGACAAATGGCAACGCTCGAGCGCGGCCATCCCGGCCCCAGCCGCAGGCTCCGGCTGCTTCCCCTCCTTCCCCAGCCGCTGGAGCCCAGCCCTGAGCTCAGCATCCGCATTCCAGGGTCGAGCAAGCGGCGCCCAGCGGGAGCTGCTGTTGCTAAGCCACAGGCGATCGCGGACGCTCTCGCGCCCCGGCCGCGTTCCAGCGCCGCGCGACCCGGGCTGGAATTTCACAGCCAAGGCGTTGCCAAGCCAGGACCGACTGCGCTCACCTGGGCGCTCAGCGCAGCCGCACGGAGCTGGAGGAGCCGAGCACCGGGACGCCGGGAACGCTCCCGGCCCTGTTGCAGGGCGGGGACGTTTGGGCTGCGAGCGGTGCAGCCCGAGAGCAGAATTACCTTTCCAGAACATTCCAGGTGACACTGCTAAGCCTCCAGAACAGCTTTGGACGCACCTGCTGTCAGCAGATTCAGCCCTCAGATACGGGGCTCAGCCACGCTGCGACAGGTCGGGTTAAACTCGCGCCTCCCCGGGGACGCTCAGGACCAGCGGCAGCTCCGCTGCTCGCAGCGTGCATGGACAGCAGCTGAAAGCTGCAGCTTGTCCTGAACAGGGCAAAAAGGTGACGGGGTCACAGCTGCTGTGGTTTAGCTGCAGAAGGAGCGCCAGGAGGAAGGGCTTTCAGAGAGAAAAGCAGATGCTAAAGTCCCCTCGGCCATCAAACAACGGCACCAGAGGAAATCCACCCACCTGGCGGTCCTCGCACCACTTGTAAGACTCCGCTGGTTTCATCCTCACAGGGAAATGCTCCTGCCTGCAGCTATGAGCGCCTGATCCCAGCCAGGAAGCCAGCCCTCAGAGCGGGCAGTTCTGAGCACAGCCCTCGCCTCCCAGCAAGCCACTGCCCCTAGGGGCGAAATCCTCTCTCCCCTTTAGCAGCACTTTTAAGAAATACTGCGGGAGCCACCGATTTATTCAGATAAAGGTCAACGGCAGCAGCAGTTTCCTCACTAGGGTATTGAGTCCTTACTGGAGACAAGTTTCCTCTTCTCCTGGGCAATGCAGGGCTCTTCGAGGAAGGGCGAGGCCATGTCCAACTTGCTCAGCCCCCCCGGCTGCTCTGTGCCTCCTCATGCCCCCCAGACCCAAACTGCTGCGCCTGGGCACCAGCGGAGGACGAATCCCGCTGCTCACAACGTGGTACGTTGCTCAGACGCGCTGCTAGCAGAACAGAAATTGCGGTGTCCCTGCTAGCGATGGTGCCGGGGGCTTTTGTGCACGGCATCAACACTTCGCGAGTGTTTCCCAGCGTCAATGGAGACGTCCCCGGCCTTCCCGGGGGGAGCTGCACGCATTCCTCAGCCGTGTCGCTTCGGTGTGGCCGTGACCTTGATTTCTTGCCAGGATCAGGCGTGCCGAGGCAGCGCTCACACAACTTCCAAACCCTTTATGAGCTACCCTAGAGCTGAAGGAAGCTCGCGGGCATCGAAGCCACACAAAGACGGATGAAACCAGAGAGTTTAGCTGAACAGAAGCCGAGCTTCTAACAGCAAACTTTGGTTGCCTCCCAGGCATGCAGTGCCTCCCACCCTGCAGGCGGTGACTGCATCACGCACAGAACCAGTCAGCCCAGTCCTTCCATCCAGTTCTTCTCCCCTCCTGCAGTGGGTTTACTGGCAAGGTTTTGGTAGCAGGGGGGCCACAGGGGTGGATGCAGAAAGGCCCCAGGATGGAGAAGGGCCCTGCCGCTGGCCAGAGCCGAGCCAGTAAGGGATGTTGTTTGTGCCTCTGTGAGAGCAGAGTGAAGAAAGGGAAAAAAAACTGCTGGGAGAGTGAAAGGAATGAGAAGCAGCCTTGCAGGTGCCAAGGTCAGAGAAGAAGGAGGGGGAGAGGTGCTCCAGGCAGGCAGCAGAAGTGCCCCGCAGCCTGTGGAGAGGCCCCTGGTGCAGCAGGCTGTCCCCCTGCACCCACGGGTCCCGCATGGAGCAGATCTCCATGCTGCAGCCCGTGAAGGAGCCCACGCAGGAGGAGGTGACCTGGCAGGAGCTGCCGCCTGTGGGGGACCCGTGCCGGAGCTGAGAGCTCCTGAGGGATGGACCCCGTGGCACAGAGCCAAACCTGGAGTAGTTCCTAGCTCCCTACTCTGAGTCTGTTTTGCCCGTCACGATAACTGTTGACCGATCTCCCCATCCTTACCTCAGCTCTCGAGCCCTTTGCACCGTATTTTCTCCCCCTTTCTCTTTGAGGAAGAAAAAGAGCGACCGCGGTGGAACTCGGCTGCCCACCCCAGTAAAACCACTGCACCTCCCATCCCCTCCCCCCAAACGGAGGACGGACGCTGCCTCCAGCCGCCTGACGAGGTGCTTTTAATTGTGACTTCGCATCCAGAGCAGCGCAGGCCACGTGAGAGCTGCCACCAGGAGGGGTGGATGGGACGAGTCTCACCCAGCCGATTCGCCTCGCTGCTTACACCGAGAGGAGGCCACCGCACACGCCGAGGCCGATGGCGAGGAGCACACGTGCTCAGCCCCCTTCAGAGAGGTGCTTCCCCCACGCCCACACAAAACCCTGCTCTGTTCTCTCACCGGCACAGAGAGACACCAGCCGGGCTTCCAGACAGAGTCGTTTGTTAGGCGGGGAGCCCCACACTTCCTCCTTCCCGCTCAGCTGCGCTGCTCGCATGGGACCGGAATAAATTAATTTCCCATTCCCTCCGCCCTGTGCCAGCAGCGGCAGCTCCAGCACGCAGCCCGACCGCGCAGCGCAGGGCCACGGAACGAGGCCCCGCGCCCCGTAAGGACTTGTCCCAACTACTCCTGCTGCCACCCGCAGGTTTTGGGGCACTTCCTAAACAGCCGCAGCCACCGTGCACCTGTATTTAACACCTCCACCGGCTGTCACTTCCAGGGGACACCACGATGACACCACGGACCGGCGCTCTCTTCCCCGGGGCCGAGAAGCCCTGGACGCGCCGTCCCTTTCCCCAGCCCGGTGGCGGGCGCAGAAGCAGAGGTCCTCGCATCCTGTACCCACGGGCTGAACCACAAGTCTTGCTGCTCGAGGCCGTTCGAGAAGTTTCCAGACCTGCCCACGTGCTTTTCCTCGTCCGTTCTGCGGGCTGCGACCCACCGGAGCTCAGCCTTCTATCCCGGAAAGCATCCGGACGGCTCCTACAGCACTCGGCTGCCCAACGAGATTTTCACCCTCAGACAGGATTACGAGAAAAGCCATTTAGCTCTACAGGTGGCAGCAAGAATTTTGGTTTACGTAACTAGTTTTGCTTTCGTTTTCGTACCCCAGCAAATGCGATGCTTTTTTTTTTTTTCTTTTTTTCTAAAAAAAGCAATGGTTTCAGGATGATGTATTCTGCAAACGCTACGTGAAGAGCTCCAGCTTCGTTACTTTCCTCTCGCTTTCAGTCACGTTAATGGGGAGCAGCCCCGGACTCGGAGTTTCAGAAGGGCTGCGGAGAGGTAAAAGCCTCACCAGCGACAAGGCGGCAAAAAGCTCACGTGTGCTGCTCCCCGGGGCGGCAAACGCTTCCCTCGGTGCTTTGGGCAGAGTGAGACCAGCTCAGGAGCGCGCCGCCGTTCTCGTGGCTTAAATCACCGCGGAGTTCTCGGGAAATTCAGGCGTAGTTTTAGGGAAATTCAGCGGGGAAAGCTGCCGGGAGCCGGGCGGGCGGCGCGCCTCCTCCTCGCTGCTTTCGTTTCGCTCCGAGCCACGGCCACGCCGCGCTGCTCGGCTCCTCCAGCGCTCCCCGACGGCCCCCGGTGCTGCCCTGGGCCACCGGAGCGGCGGCTCCCGCCCGGGGCCGGTGCCCCGCTACCCCCGGGGGCCTCTCCCTCGGTGCCCGCTTTAACATCGCAACGGGGAAACCGCGCGGGCGGCTCCTCTCCGCCGCCCCCCCGCCGCTCACCGCGAGCCCCGCGCGTTCCCCCGGCCCCGCTCGGCCCCCCCGGTGCCGGCCCCGGCTCCACCCTGCCCCGCGGCCACCCCCGGGCGGCTCCGCCCCGGCCCCATTCATTGCCCGCCGCCGGTGCCGGTGCCCCGAGGAGCGCTGCGGGCAGCTCCCGCCCGCCCCACGGCGCCTCCGGCGGGGCCCGGCCCGGGGCCACGCGGCGGGGCCCGGCCAAGGTCACTGCGCGGCGCCTCCCCCCCCCCCTTCCCCTCCCGTCCCCTCCCTTCCCCTCCCGCCGCCACCGGCGAGGCCGCGGCCTCCTCCCGGCGCCCTCCCGCGGGCCTCACATGGCGAATGGCGGCGGCGGCTGGCGCTCCTCGGAGGGACGGGGGGAGCCCGGCGGGCGGACAACCGGGGCTGCTCCGGTGCTGGCGGCGGCGGCGGAGGGGCGGGGGCGGGGCCGGGGTCGTGGCCGGGGCCGGTCGGGGCTCGGGGGCTCCGCTGCGGGTCGGGGCTCGGCGCGGCCTCGCTCCCACAATGCCCCGCGCGCTCCGGCGGCGGCGGCGCCCAGCGCTGGTGACGCAGCAAAAACCCCGCCGCGCCGCCTCCCGCCGCTGCGCATGCGCGCGGCCCGCCCGCCGCCGGCCCCCCCCCGCGCCCCGCCCCTCGCCGCGCGCGCGGGCTCCCGCTCCCTCCCGCTCCCTCCTCCCTTCTAGCAGCTTCTCGGCGCGCAGGCGCCTTGCGCGCCGCTCCCCCCCTCCGAGAGGGGGCGGGGCCGGCGGTTGCCAAGGCGACGGAGGGGCGGGGGGCGGTTGCCGTGGAGACGGGGAGGTCGGCGGTTGCCATGGCGACGGGGGCGGCCTGGGCCTAGGCCTTAGGCCTGGCTCTAGGCCCTGCTCTAGGCCCGGCGGGGCCCCGCTGCCTCCCCCCGCAGCCGCCGGTTCTGCCCCCGTCGTTCATTCGCTGCTCCCCTGCCCGGCCCCGTGCCTCCTGCTGAGGCCCAGGGGGCAGCGGGGCCGTGGGAGGCCCCCAGGCAGCGCCCTGCAGAGCCACGGCCCCGCGCCTCCTGCCCCGCTCCCCTCTCACGGGCCGTGGGTCCCCACCGAGAGGCCAAGACCGGACCCCCGGGGCCTCCCCCCGAGGCTCTGGACCAGGCGTGAGAAAGGAAACGGGGCGCGGGCAGGTGCTCTTCCGCCCCGGCAGGACACGCCGGGGGTATCGGGGCCGGGATCTCCCCGAGAGGAAGGCTCCACCCTGGGGCCTCAGCTAGCAGGGAAGGGCCGGCAGCAAGGCCAAAAGCGAGGGGGGGAAAGGGTTTCACCAACAATAAGCCACAACTTTTATTAATGGATAGAAATAGTACAAATTTTAAATTTAGTTGCATTTTACTTTTCTCTGAAACACCAAAAAAGGCTCCTCCCTGCTGATGGCTACATCGTCAACTCCTGCGGAGAGAAAGAGGAGTCAGGAGCCAGGTCCCAGCCCCCCCACGCCCCCTGCCCTGCCCCGCACAACCCCAAGCTCTCGCTCTGCTTGTCCCCGCAGGAACGCCGTGCCGTGGCGGTACACATGCGTCTCCCACCCATGGAATCCCACTTCCAACCCCGCTCCCTCCCCAGCCCCCCAGATTTCCGGGCCGCCGACACTCACCATTATAGCATTTACAATATCGTTACTGTTGTTCTTCAGGGCACGGACTGCCTTCGCTCGGGACACGTTCGCCTGAGACATGACCAGCTCAATGTCTTTCACCTCCACACCGGTTTCGTCAACCTGAGGAGACAGAGCCCGGGGCTGACTGAGCTGAACGCAGTTTGCTCCGTGCCCAGCAGAGGAAAATGGGATCGCGTGGATCGGGGTCACTCCTGCTCAGGCCCCAGGAAGCTTTGGGGCAAGCCCCAGCCCTGCAGACACTCCTCTGGCAGGGACTGGGACCAGACCCTCCGGGGTAAGCCCCCACACCTCCTTTTGTCCCCAAGGCAAGGGAAAGGAAAGAAAACCTCGTGTCTTAACACCACCTCTGGGGGCAGCTGGGAAGGAGGCTCAGGCAGGAGCAGGAGGTAACGCCACGAGCCTGCAAATCCAGCCCCTGCCTCCGGAGCTCCCCGGCGCGTCTACGGGCCAGCGCCCGGCCCCACAGGGCTACACGGGGAGGGCTCACCTCTTCTTCCTCGCTCTCCTCCTGCACAGTGGGGGTCTGTGTGTTCTCCTGGATGTTTGAGACAGCTTCTCCCTGCACTTTGAACTTCTCGGCGGCTGCCAGCTGGGCCTGCTGGGACAGGTCTTCGATCTGCAGGAGGGAAGGAGCGTGAGTGAGGCCAGCCCTGCGCGGCGGGGGGGAGCCAGCCCTCGCAGCTCAGCAGCCGGCCACGCGGCCAGCTCACCTTCGCTTCGCCGAAGACTATGTAGGTGTCTGAGGCTGGGCTCTTGTACACGTCTGGCTTTGTGATGACGAAGAGGATGTTCTTGGATTTCCGGATGGTGACCCTGGTGACTCCTGTGACCTGGCGAAGGCCCAGCTTAGACATTGCCTGGAAAACAAGCGAGGAAGGGAATGAGGCGAGGAGCTCCTGAGGCAGCTCAGCCCCGCTCATCTGCTGCCCAGGGGCCCCGTCCAGCAACCGCAGCCCTCACGCACAGGGCAGCGTGCGTTTTGGAGCTGCCCACGGGCGTTATTTACGATTGATGCGGTGCTGGGAGCCTGGGGGGGGGGAGCACTCGCCCCCAACGTCCAGCACAGGTCCACACCACGACCCGGAGCCGCTCCAGCCTCAAGGACTGTGGCTGTGACCAGGGGCATCCCCCAGCCTTGGGGCACAATGAGGTTGGATAAATCACGCAAACCTCTCCTGCTGTGGTGCCAGGGCAGGAGGAGAGGGGCTGCTGTCCCCAGCAGGTTTGTGAGGTGAGCACCCGAACACCCAGGGACCTGAGCCAAGCCCAACCCTGAGCCGAGCCCGGGCTGTTTGCTGCAGACAGCTCCGGCCCGTCCGCCTCCCACCTCACCTTCCGTGCTTTCTTTTCACTCCGGCTCTGTTTTGCTTTGCTGACGGGTTCTTCATCTATTTCAGCCGCTGCTGCAAGCTGCGAGGAGAGCAAACGAGAGGGAGCGGTGACAACCCTGTGGTGGTGCTGGGGGCTCTGCCCCGGCCGGGCACGTGTCCCTCCTCCTCCCTACCTGCGCCTGCTGTGTCGTGGCCTGTGTGGAGTCTTGCTCTTCGAGCTCTGGGACGGATTCATCGCTGTCAGACTCTGTTCCGGACCCTACCGAAAGAAATGTGTCAGCTTCCCCGCTCAGAACCCTGCACGGGGCAGCAGGAGGGCCTGGGGACACACGGAGCCGCGCTGCCTCGGCGTGAGCAGCGCCACTGGTGCCGTGAGGTGCTGGCACAGCCACAAGTTCCACCCCAGCCGTGTTTCATCCAGCGGGGTTGAGCAATACCTGGCGGGAGGCGCCCTCCCTGCAAACGCAGCAGGACAGCACCGGGCATGAGCTGCCTCCTCCCGGCACTCACTGCATGGAAACTCCCCGAGAGCGGCCAAAAAACCCGCGCCAGGGCCGTGCCCCGTGGGGCTCCTGGGTGCCTGGGGGCTCACTGCAACACCGAGGCAACACCGAGGCCCCGGGTTCAAGGACGAGCACCCGGCAGCAGCACCCCTTGGGGCTCCTGGCACTGTGGGAGCTGACGACGCGGCGAGCAAACGAGCCCCAGCTCACCACGTGATCGGGGCTGAGTGCCCGGGAAGCCCCGGGGGCCGTCAGCTCCCACAGCACGCGATCCCCTCGCACACCACGGCGTGGATTTTTTTGATCTGCAACGTGGCAGCGCCCAGAGCAGAACCGGGCACCTCCAGCCCACGGGGCAGGCTGAGCACCACGCTCTCATGCAGCTGTTACCTCAATTCCATCCTGTTTCCTTCTCGGGGAGGGGTCTCTGCATCCCGGGCCGCACCGAGCCCGCAGCAAAGGCCTGCGCAGGCTGCGGGGGGGGCACCTGGGGGCCGCCAGCGGTCCGGGGCCCCCCTCAGCACACAGCAGACACAAGCACGCGGCTCCCCGCGGGGTTTGAGCGTGAAGCCAGCTCAGGCAGCAGCCGCCACGCCCGCACGCAGGCCACACCGTGCTCCGTGCCCCACAACACGCCGTTAGTGCCGCCGCACGGGGCCGGCAGCGCCCCGCGGGCAGCCTTGGGCTCAATCCTGCCTCCGCCGCGCCACGGGGGTCCCGCGGGGGGGGGTGAGGGGAGGGGGTTAGTATCTGGTGGGCAGCCAGTGACACTCCATGCACACACAACCGGGGCCGGCCGATACCCTTGTCGTTCCTCAGCACGGGCGGCTTGGCTGCGGGAGCCGGGGGGGCCGCAGCGGGGGCCGCGGGGGCTCTGGGGGAGAGGTCCACCAGGACGGGCTGCAGCGGCGGCTCGGCAGCGGGCGCCTCGGGGGGGAGCAGGGGGGGCAGGTCGTCGTCGTCGTCGTCCTCCACGGTGGCTTTCGCGGGAGTTTTGGCCGGGGGGGGGCGCGGGGCCGGCTTGCTGGCCTTAGCCGGGGGGGGCTGCTTCTTGGCGGGGGCAGCAGTCGGCACAGGGGAGGCGGGGGGGGCCAGGTTGCCCCCCGGTGCGGCAGCGGGGGGGTTGGCTTCTGGTTTTGGGGGCGCGGGGGCGGCGCGATCGGCCGGAGGCTTTGGGGGGGCAGCAGAAGCAGGAGGCTGAGTGCCGGGAGCTGCTTTGGCTGCCGGGGGGGCAGGGGGGGCCGTGGGGCTCTTGGGAGGCGCTTTGGCTGCAGGAGCTGGGGCAGCAGGGGCAGAGGGCGCAGCGGGGGCAGCGGCTGGGCTCTTGGGGGGCTTCTTGCCCGCAGGGGGGGCGGCCGGAGCTGGGGCAGCTGCAGGAGCTGGGGCACTGGGGGCAGCTGGGGCAGCAGCCGGGCTCTTGGGGGGCTTTTTGGCTGCAGGGGGGGCAGCCGGAGCTGGGGCAGGGGGGGCAGGAGCAGCGCTCTTGGGGGGAGTTTTGGCTGCCGGGGGGGCAGGGGCAGGGAGCGGGCTCTTGGGAGCTGCTTCGGCCGCAGGGGGGGCAGCCGCAGCTGGGGGAGCTGCAGGAGCTGGGGCAGGGGGGGCGGCAGCGGGGCCCTTTGGGGGCTTTTTGGCTGCAGGGGGGGCGGCTGGAGCAGCCCCTGGTGGTGTGACAGGAGGGGGGGTGGCAGGGGGGGCATCGGCTGGGCCCTCGGGAGCCACTTTGGCTGCAGGGGGGGCAGCCGGAGCTGGTGGGGCCACAGTAGGGGGGCTTGAGGGAAGAGATTTGGGGGCAGCAGGGGCTGGGGGGGCAGCAGGAGGTGGTGTGGCAGGAGGGGGGCTCGAGGGAGATTTGAGGGCAGCAGGGGCTGGGGGGGCAGGGAGCGGGCTCGCAGGAGCCGGGGGGGCTGCAGGGGCTGGGGGGGCATTGAGAGGGCTCAGAGGAGCAGGGGGGGCCACAGGAGGTGGTGCGGCAGTAGGGGGGCTCGAGAGAGGAGATTTGGGGGCGGCAGGGGCTGGGGGGGCAGGGAGTGGGCTCGCAGGAGCTGGGGGGGCAGCAGGGGCCGGGGGGGCACCGAGAGGGCTGGGAGGAGCAGGGGGGGGCGCAGGAGGGGTGGCTGGCGCTGCTGACACGGGCACGGCCGGTGGGAAGCCGGCAGGAGCAGCGGGCACAGCGACCCCCGGAGCCGCCGGCGGTGCTGGGGGGGGCACGGCGGCGGCTGGGGGTGTTTGGGGCTGGGCGGCGGCACCGGGGTCGGGGCTCCCGGGAGGTGCCGGGGCTGCGGGGGCTGCCAGGGCAGGGCCCCCAGGCTGGGCGCCAGTCCCCGGAGCTGCCGGGGGCAGCAGAGGGACGGGGGCTGCGGGCAGCGGGCCCTGGGGGGCCGCAGAGGGGCTCCCGGGGGCCCCCCCAGGTGGTAGCAGTGGGGCCAGCGCCATGGGGGCTGCCAGGAAGACGGGGGGGCGCGGGGGGGCGGCCAGGGGGGGCTGGGGGGCGGCAGGAGGCAGCGGCACCGCTGGGGCCGGGAAGGGGCAGACGGGGGGAGCGCCCGGGCTCTGGGTACAGAGCGGGGGGGCCCCCACGGGACAGGGGGGGGTGGGGGCAAGAGCAGCTGGGGCTGCCCCAGGGCTGAGGGGAGGGGCGGGGGCAGGAGAGGGGCGAGGGGCTGAGGCCATGGAGGCTCCTACAGGGCTGGGGGGGGCAGCGGGGGGGCCGAGAGCTGCTGGAGGACGGACGGGGCTCGGTGGGGACGGCCCCACAGTGGGGGGGGACACCGGGGGGGGGAGTCCCGGGGCCACGGGGCCGAGCGGGACAGCGGCGGCAGGGCCTGGGGAACCCGGGGCCGGAGGGGGGGAATTAAGGGGAAGGGGCAAGGCTGGGGCGGGGAGCTGGGGGGGCACGGAGGAGACGGGAAATGCCGCGGCGGGGACCACGGGGGGGGACAGGGGGGCCGGGGCCGGCTCCCCGGGGGCAGCCTGGGCAGCGGGGCCGGGGGCCGAGGGCAGAGGAGCGAGGAGAAGAGCTGAGGGAGAGAAACAGAGCGCTGCCGTCAGAGCGGGGCGGCCCCGCGGGCCCGGGGGGACCCCGCGGGGCAGGGACGGGGACAGGGCCCCCCCGCCAGCCCCCGGCCTCACCGGGGGGGGGGCGCGGCCAAAACCCAGTCCCGGCCTTCGGGGAGCTGCGGGGTCAGGGGCAGCCCGGGAATGTCGGAGTGCACGGGGCTCCTTCGGGGGGTTGGGGGACGCCCCGGCACCGTGCGGGGCTCACACGGGGCGGCCCCGGGCACCGGGAGCTGAGGGGTGAGGACGGGGAATGGGGGCAGGGCCCCCCCAGCTCGCAGACAGCCCCCACCCCGCGCCCCACACGCAGGGCAGGGCCGGGCGGCGCTGGGCGGGCCCGGTGGGACCAGCAGCACCGGTCAGGGGAGCAGAACCAGCCCCGCGGGGGGGGCCGGGCCCCCAGCAGGAGGAGGATTTGGCACTTGGTGTCCCAGCCCGGCTCACACAGCCCCAAATTTCCCCCCCCCCCCACCCCCCCAGGGGTGCCTCTCACCGCGTCCAGGAGGAAGGAGCCGCGCTGGGGCTGTGCAAACGCTTCCCCAGTTACCCCGGGGCCACTCGGGGGTCCCAATCCTCACCCCCCCGCTGCCCCCCCCCAGGGAAGCCTCCAGGCAGCCCCCTCCGTGCGCGGGGCCCCCTCCTTTGCCGTCCCCCCCCCGGGGGCACCACACGCAGTCCCCGCAGGGCAGCCGGACCCCCGGGGGTCTCCCGGTGACCGCCAGCCCCCCGTGGCGGGGCGGAGGCCGCTGCCCCTGTCCCATGTCACTGCCCAGGGACAGCCCCCGGTGACGGTGTCACCAGCCGAGCCGTGCTCGTGGCCGCCTTTCCCCGGCCTCACCGCGCTCCATGAGGCTGAGAGGGAGAAACGGGGATGGAGACGGGGAGCTCGGTGCCCCCCCGGCACCGCTGCCGCCCCCCAGGCCTGCTCCCGGCGGCAGGAGGCGGTGACGGGGGCTCCCCACCCGCACCCCCGGGCCCCGCAGCTTCTCCACGGCCCCCAGATCCCCCCCACCCGCAGCAGGACCCTCTCTGCCCCTCGGTTGCCGGGGCCGGGGCACGGTGTCACGCAGCACATCCCCGAGACGGCCCCGCGCCGTGCTGCCGGGATGGGCCCCGCTCACCGTCAGCGGCCCCCTCGCGTCTTCCCCACCTCGATGTGAGAATCGGCCCCGAAAGCACCGAGCGGGGCTGTCGCGACACCTCCCCGGGTACCGGGGCACGACACGGGGCTGGCGACGAGAGCCTCCCGTACCCACACCCGGTGCCGTGGCACTCACCGCGGTCCCGGCCCCAAAACCCCCCCCGAGAGGCCCCGGCTGGGCTCAGGCAGCGCCCGCAGCCACCGGCACGGCCCCGAGCACGGCCCCGCAGCGCTGCCGGCCCCCCCCCGTTCATCCCGGTTCGTCCCCGGCCCCCCCCCGCCGCGCTCACCTGTCTCAGCCTGCGGCTGCGGCAGCTCCTGCTCCGTGGCCGGGACGGTTTCTGTGGCTTCTCCAGGCATCGCTGCGCCCACCGGGGAAAGCAAAACGGCACCGGGCTCGCGGCGGCACCGGGACCTGCCCGGGGGGGGGCCGCCGGGAGCTCCCCCTGCCCGCACCACCGGCGCTCGGCCCCCCCGGCAGCCCCCGGAGGCCTCCCGGTACCGGCGGCTCCGCTCCGCCGCCCCCCCCAGGCCCCTCCCGGCCCCCGCCGGTCCCCCCCGGTCCCCTCCCGGTCGCCCCCGGTCCCGTCGCCCCCCTCCCCACCGCCTCCCGGGTGCCCCCGGCGGCCTCGGCCCCGCTGCCATCGTCCCTCCCGCGCCCTCCCCCCGGGCCCCGGTGCCCCGCGGGGGCGGATGGCGGCGGATGGCGGCGGCGGCGCTCACCGTGCGGGGAGCGGGGCCCAAGATGGCGGCGGAAAGAGACCGAGCGGCTGGCGGCGCGACTTCCGGAAGGGCCGAGCGCTTCCGGGACACGGGGCAGCGCCCCCACCCCCGCCCGGCCCCGGGGCCGCGCACAAAGGTTCCGGGGCACGGACGGTCCGGGGGGGGGAGCGGGAATGGGGCCCTGGGGGGGTGCCGGGGGGGTCCCGGGAGGGTCCCGGGGGTCCCACCCCAGCCCCGCGGTGGGAGGGCGGCCCAGGGAGGCAGGCACGCGGCTGACCAGAATTTTTTTAATGGAAAACGGGGTAGAAAACGTTCAAAAAGTACAAAAGGCGAAAACAGGGTAAAAAAAAGGGTACAAAAAATACAAAAGGCACAAACTGCGGCGGTCGGAAGGGAGCCGGGGAAATCGGCCGGGGGGCGTCAGGGCCCTGCCCCATGGCAGCGGGCCCCCACGGGCGGCAGGCAGGTCCCTCGCTGGCCCCACGGCAAGGACGGGGGCTGCCACCGCGCTCCCCAGCAGCGTCAGAAATCGCCTTGCAGGTCTGGGAAGGGGAGAAACGAGGAGTTTTACAGGAAAAGAGCAGAGCCACAGGGCCCCTCCAGGTCCCCAGGCTGGCTGTTTTTCCTCCCGGCGCTTACCACTTCGCTGGAGCCGCTCCCCCCTCCGGGCTCGCTCCATCTCCTCCAGGAACTGCTCGAAGACCCGCACGTACGGCGCCAGGCTCGTCCTCTTGTAGTCTGCAGGAGCAGAGGGGGCTGAGCAGGAGCAGGAGCCCGCCGCTGGGGTGGGGACCCCCCCACGTCCCGGCCGCGGCCCCCCTCACCCCGCACACGCCGCTTTGGCTCCGTCTCTCCGCCGTCCTCCTGCTCCCCGTCATCGCCGGCCGCGTCCAGCTCGTGGCACAGGGAGCTGCGGGCGATATTGGGACGTGGCAGGGGCTGCTGGCAGAGCCAGGACCCACCCGGGGACCCCCTCTGCTGGCCCACCTGATGGTGGGGACGGCAAATGGGTCAAACTGGTCCAGCCTCTGCAGATCCAGCGGCACCGAGATGCGGCCTGCAAGAAAGGGGAGTCGCTGCCGGAGGTGGCCGGCCCCACGTCCCGGCCCTGCAGGCGGCCAGACTGACCTGTTTTGGGGTGGACGCTGAAGGGGCTCTTCAGCAAGTGCCCGACGCCTTTGCTGACGTTGATATCGAGGCGCGGGAAGCAGTACTGCAGCATGATCTCCCAGTCTGCGTAGCATGGTGCGCTCTTCCCGGTGCTTGCTGCCCGCTGCAGGGACGGGGGGGGGGGTCAGGGGGTAGCCACAGGGGCTGCAGCACCCACCCCTCACCCTATTACAGCCCCTTGGGAGCTCACCCGCGTCCGCTCCATCCTGCCCTTCAGCAGCTCCCAGCGCTGCACCGAGTCTCGCTTCTTGGGGAAGTCGCCCTGCAGCTGCTCGCGGTGCTGTGCCCGGCGGTTAAGGCTGATCACAGCTGCTGCCAGCCCCACTCCCCTGTGCGGACCCTCCCCTGGCCCCGAGCCGCTGCGGGAAGGATATCCTCCGGGACGAGGGCCAGCACCTTGTCCCAGCGCTCCGGGCTGCCCAGGATGTCCTGGCCCACCAGTGCGTACTCCTCGAAGTATTTCTCCACCACGTTCACCGACCGCCTGCAGAGGAGGAGCGGGGAGAGGCTCAGCGCCCCGTGGCCGGCGGCTGCGGGGCCGGGCAGGCGCGTCCCCACCGACCTGATGAAGGGGTGGATGGGCTCCGAGAGGTTCACTTTCTTCACGGTCTCTGCTCCACCCTGGGGGGACAGCGGTGCTCAGCGCGGGCGAGGCGGGCAGGGCTGCCCGGTCCCCACGCACCCACCTTCACCAGCGTCAGGTACTCCACGGCGGCCGCGCGCAGCGCCGGGGACCACTTCCGCACCGCGTCGTCGCACACCCAGCAGTGGACGCCTCTCCGGCCCGAGTACACCCACAGGCGGTGCTTCATGCCCAGGTCCTCTGCGGGGGGAACAGCCGGGCTGCGGGAGCGTGCTGGCACGGGTGGCACTACAGCCCCGCCGGGAGAACCCCCTGAGTGCCAGCTCTGCTCCCGCTCCAGCCCCGCAGCAGCTCCCCCAGCCCCCTCTTCAGGGCATCGCTGCAAGGGGCAGCAGGGTCTGGATGCGTCCCCGATGCACGGCAGGGGCTGTGGGGTTCCCGGGATCCCTCACCCACGAGCGCGCGGTCGATGACGCGAACAGCGATGGTCATCAGGGTCCAGCACTTGGAGCAGATCTCGGCCGAGCTGGGGGCAGAGCGCAGCAGGTCAGGCGGGCGCTGCGGCCGTGCCGTGCCCCTCCCCAACTATTCCACCTTGTTGGGGCCGGGGCCACGCTGCCAGCGCCCCCGGTAACCTGCAGCACGTCCGGACGTCGTCGTAGTCCGTCATGTCGATGTCGAAGACCAGCTCCTTCTCCACGGGCTGGAAGGCCCCCAGGTGCACCGTGTTGTGCTGGCTGGGCTGCGGGGCACGACCGGCTCAGCCCCGGCGGGGGGCACAGAGGGGGGGCCGGCATCCTCCCGCAGCCCCCGGCTGGTCAGGGAGCCCGGTGGGAGCGGGGTTTGGAGTGTTGAAGGGGAGGTTGGATGTGGTGCTGGGGGACATGGTTTAGGGGGTGACGGTGGCTGCAGGGGACGGTCGGACCGGGTGATGCTGGGGGGCTTCTCCCCCCCTCAATGACCCTGCTTTGGGGGTTTTGGGGTTGTGCGACTCACCCGGTGGGAGTAGACGGCCCCGATGTCGATCTTGTAGGGGTTCATCTTCTGCAGCTCCCGCTCCAGCTCCTGGGGGCTGCCGAAGGACTGGAAGCGCACGTAGACATCGTCCCGCAGCGTGAAGGAGAACTCCCGCAGCTGGAAGCAGTTCTTCGCCGCTGGAAGGGGGGGGGGGGGGCACGGACGGGGTTGGCGGGGAGGGGGGACCGGCACGGAGCGACCCCCGCCCCGTTCCCCCCGTTCCCCCCGCCCCCCCCCGGGCCCAGCCCCGCCGGCCCCGTCCTGCCCGCGCCCCCCCCGCCGCTCACCGCCGCCGTAACCGAGCCAGCGGCCGTAGGCGCCGTGCGGGAAGAGGCGGCGGTAAAACACCGGGAGCAGCTCGGGCAGCGCCGCCGGCTCGAACCGCGCCATGGCGCCGGGCGGCGGGCGGGAAGCGGCGGCACCGCCTGAGCCCGGGGGCCGCCGGGAGCTGGGGGGCGGCACCGCCAGGGCGGGGGGGGCACGGAACGGAACGGGACGGGACGGGACGGAGCGGGGGGGATGGCACGGGATGGCACGGGGGGGCTCGGGGGGGCTCGGGGGGGCAGGGCAGCCGGCACAGACCGGGCACTGCCGCCTGATACGGCTCGGCTCGGCTCGGTTCGGGAACGGGTGCGTGAACACCCGACATAGCCCGGACCAGCTCGGCTCGGCACGGCAAGGCCGGGCGCTGCAAGGTCTGTCCCAGTCCCGTCCAGCACGGCTCGGCTCGGCTCGGTTCGGGAACGGCCGCTCGAGCACCTGATATATACCGGACCGGCTCGGCACGGCACGGCCGGGCACGTCCCAGTCCCGTCCAGCACGGCACAGCTCGGCTCGGTTCGGGAACGGGCACTGCAGAGCCTGACACGGCCCAGAACGGCACGGAACAGCACGGCTGGGCACTGCCAAGCCCACCCCAGTCCTGCACGGCTCGGCTCGGCTCGGCACCTCCCAGAGGGGCACGGGCAGGGCACGGGGCTGCAGCGAGCCCCGGCGGCCGGGGAGGGCCAGGGGGGGCTCGGGGCGCCCCGGGGAGCTCAGCCCCTGGCTCCGCCCGCGGTCATTGCCCGGTCCCGGGGGTCCAAGGTCGGTGTGGGCCTGATCCAGTGCTTGCGGCTGCAGCAGCGCATTCCCCGCTCGCCCCCCGAGCGTCCCCGCTCCGCTCGCTGAGCCCTGAACTCCTACCCGGGATGGGGCCGTGGCTGTGGTTGTGGCTGGTGGCGGTGCTGGCGGGGCTGTTGTGGCTGCGGCGCTGGCACCGGGAGCGTCAGACGGTGCCCGGCCTCTCGGAGAAGTTTGTGCTGATCACGGGCTGCGACTCGGGCTTCGGCAGCCTGCTGGCACGGCAGCTGGATGCGCGGGGGCTGCGGGTGCTGGCGGGCTGCCTGACGGAGCCGGGGGCCGCCAGGCTGCGGGCGGCCACCTCGCAGCGCCTGCAGACCGTCCTCCTGGACGTCACCTCCAGCGCCAGCATCGCCGCCGCCGCCGCCTGGGTACGGGAGCGCGTGGGTGACCAAGGTAGGACGGGGGGACACGGCTGGGGCTGGGGGCACAGCAAGGGGGCAGAGAGCCTGTGTCACCCCATCCCCTCCCCAGGGCTCTGGGGGCTGGTGAACAATGCTGGGATCTTCCACCCGGTTGGCCCCAACGAGTGGCTGAGCAAGGACGACTTTGTCAAGGTGCTGGACGTCAACCTGGTCGGCCTCATCGAGGTGACGCTGAGCTTCCTGCCCCTGGTGCGCAGAGCCCGGGGCCGGGTGGTCAATGTGGCGAGCATGGTGGGGCGCATTGCCCTGGTGGGAGGGGGGTACTGCCCCTCCAAGTACGGTGTGGAGGCCTTCTCCGACAGCCTCAGGTACCCCCAGTCCCAGCCCCCTGTCCCTCTCCCAGCCCCAATCCCTGCTGCACTGCACTCACTGCTGCCTTCCAGGCGCGAGCTCCTGGATTTCGGGGTGAAGGTGTCCATCATTGAGCCTGGCTGCTTCGGGACCAACATCCTGGACTCTGCCGAGGCAAAGCAGAGCATCGTGCGGGCGTGGGACCGCGCGCCCAGCGAGGTCAAGCAGGAGTACGGGCAGCAGTACTTCCAGGCCTGTGAGTGCGGGTGCCAGGGGCTCCAGGGGGCTGTGGCTGTGATCCTGCGGCAGGGGAAGGGAAACAAAACACTCTGCCCTGACTGGGTTAAATCTCAGCGTGGCACGGGGCGCCCAGCCAGCTCCTGCTTCTCTCTTCCCCTCTGCAGACAACAGCAATTTTCAGCATTTCATCACCACAGCCAACCCCAAGCTCTCCCTTGTCACCAACGCCATGGAGCACGCGCTGACGGCCAAGTACCCGCGCACTCGCTACGGGTGCGGTCTGGATGCCAGACTCTTCTACATCCCCCTGTCCTACCTGCCCAGCGCCTGGGCTGACCGCCTGCTCGCCACCAGGAGCACCTTGTAGTGTGCTAAGGGCACAGCCGGTGCCCGGCACGGTGCTGCTCATGGCCCCCCCGGCATCAGGCATGTGTCCCAGGCCCCGCTGGCTCCAGTCGGTTGTTGACGGTTGCACCCATTTCATAGAAAGCAACACTGCCCCGAGTGTCTTCGTGTGTTGCGTAGCCACTGTCGCTGCCTCGCCCCCGCCCACTGCTCTTTGCTCTCGGGGGTTTTGCGCTGCACAAAGCAGCAAGGAACAGGGGCAGCCTGGTTCGCCAGGAGGGAAGGGGAGGACAGGGGCATCCCTGGGGATGGGGTGAGGCATCAAACACTGCCAGGCAGAGGAACGACCACAGGGACTGGGAGGACTGTGAGGGACTGAAGCTCCTTCCTGGCCCCAGAAGACCCCAGTGCGGTGCTCGCCCCGCTCTTGGGGCAACACAGCTCAGCCCTCGCTGGCCCCAGGCTCCACAGGGGCTGTCCCCCGCTCCCCTCTGATGCCCTCTGTGTGCAGGGGGAGCAGCCAGGGGGCTGCATCAGGCAGGGGGGAGGACAGGTCCGTGGGGTGCCTGTGTGGGCGCAGACCCAGCCAAAACCCCAAGGACCAAAGACAAAAGCTGCAGCAGGACGTGCTGCAGCCCTGTGCCAACAACAGGCTGCCCCTGGGCTGGTTTGCAAGGGGGCAGGGGGGAGGCTCAGCGATGCCGCGGGGAGTGCAGGAATGATTTGTGGGCACTGTCTGTGCAGGCGTGTGCCTACAAGCTCAGCGCAGCTTCTTGCTGCTCTCCAGCTCTGGTTCCCAGAGCCACCAGATGCCCGTGATAAAAGCAGAAGTGAGCGGCGTTAGGAAACGCAGCGCCTGCTCCTTCAGGCTCCTTCCGTAATGCTGCCGTAAGACGCGGCCCAGGGCAGTGCCTGCAGCGAGACGCCTCCAGCACGCCCCAGCTGCCAACACCAGAACGGGGCAGGCAACCACCACACTCCTGCCCAGGACCCAGCCTGGAAAGGGACGCACCGTGGGGCTGAGTCCCCTGCCTGTGCCTCCCCAGGCTCGGCTGCAGCCTCAGCCACTGGCACAGCGCCGTGTGCCCCTGATCCGGCCCCACCACCGGCACTGATTTACCGAGCCCTGCAGGGCTGGGCAGGTCCAAGGTCGGTGTGGGCCTGATCCAGTGCTTGCGGCTGCAGCAGTGCCTGCTCCCACTCACCCCCCGAGCGTCTCTGCTCCGCTCGCTGAGCCCTGAACTCCTGCCCGGGATGGGGCCGTGGCTGTGGCTGGTGGCGGTGCTGGCGGGGCTGTTGTGGCTGCGGCGCTGGCACCGGGAGCGTCAGACGGTGCCCGGCCTCTCGGAGAAGTTCGTGCTGATCACGGGCTGCGACTCGGGCTTCGGCAGCCTGCTGGCACGGCAGCTGGACGCGCGGGGGCTGCGGGTGCTGGCGGGCTGCCTGACGGAGCCGGGGGCCACCAGGCTGCGGGCAGCCACCTCGCAGCGCCTGCAGACCGTCCTCCTGGACGTCACCTCCAGTGCCAGCATCGCCGCCGCCACCGCCTGGGTGCGGGAGCGCGTGGGTGACCGAGGTAGGACGGGGGGACACAGCTGGGGCTGGGGGCACAGCAAGGGGGCAGAGAGCCTGTGTCACCCCATCCCCTCCCCAGGGCTCTGGGGGCTGGTGAACAACGCCGGGATCGCTATCCCCACTGCCCCCAACGAGTGGCTGAGCAAGGACGACTTTGTCAAGGTGCTGAACGTCAACCTGGTCGGCCTCATTGAGGTGACGCTGAGCTTCCTGCCCCTGGTGCGCAGAGCCCGGGGCCGGGTGGTCAATGTGGCGAGCGTGATGGGCCGGATCGCCTTCTTCGGCGGGGGGTACTGCCCCTCCAAGTACGGCGTGGAGGCCTTCTCCGACAGCCTCCGGTAAGTCCACGTGCAGAGCCTGCTGCTGGTTCTTCAGGCTGCTTCGCTTCTCTGACAGAGCCTTCATCTGCGCAGACCCCTTCCTCTGCCACCCCTAGCAAGCACATGTGGGCTTGTTGGAGCTGCTGCCACCAGATGCACGAGGAGGGCCTTTGGGGACGCAGCGCCCACCCACACGGTGTGCTGCCCACTGCTGGCAGCCTCCGCTCTGGTTCAGCCCAGAACATGCGGAGGCAGCCCAAGGGAGGGGATGGTGAAGGATGTGGCAGGGCTTTGATTTCGTTCCCCCGCATACTGGATCTGCTTGGCTGCAGGGGAGGCTGCTGGCTGCAGGCTGACACCACCTGCCTGGGCAGGGAACCTCCTGCTTGGACCTTGCCCCTGCTCCAGATCCCGGGGGAACGTCCCCGAGGTCTGTGCTGACCCCATCCCATCCAGGCTCTGCAAACATTTGCTCACGAACCGCCTTGGACGCGTGCTGGGGCTGGCATGGGGTGTGCTGGCGTGTTCAGGATCCCCCCACAGTCCCCTGTCACGAGGCTGCCGTGCATCCTGCGCGGCCCCGTGCTGGCTGCCGGAATCTGGTCCCACGGGGCTCGGACCCTTCCAGGCTTGAGATGCGCCACTTCGGGGTGAAGGTCAGCATCATCGAGCCAGGCTACTTCAAGACAGCAATCACCAGCGCTGAGAACCTGGAGAAGTGTTTTCTTAGCACCTGGGAGAAGGTCTCGGATGAAACGAAAGCAGGCTACGGGGAGAATTACTTGAAGGACTGTAAGTACACCACCTCGAAGCTAAAGCCACGGTCCTCCCTCCCCGAAGCCAAAGCCCACCCCGGGGCAGCAGGGTGTCCAGCCGCCCTGAGAGCCAGTGGAGCCATTCAGTTGCCTTTGGCACGAGGCTCAGCACCCGCCCGGCCCCTTCTGCCTCTGCAGTTCTGGCAGGAGCCAAGAAGATGCACAAGAGGTGCAACTCCAACCTCTCGCTGGTCACGGACTGCATGGAGCACGCGCTGACCAGCCGCTACCCGCGCGCCCGCTACTCGGCCGGCTGGGACGCCAAGCTGCTCTACATCCCCCTCAGCTACCTGCCCTCCTCCCTCGCCGACGTGATCCTGACCTGGTCCTACCCCAAACCTGACCAGAAAGCCTGAGGTCGCTGCAGACAGCAGCAGCCAGGGGCTGAGATCTGGCATCGCCCCGCAGCTGAAGCCGTGCGGAGAAGTTCCTAAATTCCTAGCTCGGCCTACATCCTGCAACTCGCTGTCACCTGCTAGCAAACAGGTTTGCTGCTGAATAAAGACAATATTCTCTTCCCTTCACGGCAGGGCTTTTCTTTTTAGCTGTGTCCCCTCCCTCAGACAGCGCACCGAGGCCATGCCCCTGCCTGCACCAGGAGAGACAGGACAGAGGTGTTGGCACAGCTGTGTGAGCCTCTCCGCCTGCACCAGCCCCTGCTCACTTCACTGTGCCCTGGTGCTGGGGACACCCAGGTGCCACGAGATGCAGCAGCCAGCTCCGTGCTCCACGGGCAGAGGGGCTGGGAAAGGGACTGAGCACTGCAGCGGGCAGCCAGGGGAGCCCCCAGCCCCGCTTTGCTGCTCTGAGCTCACCCCAGCCCCTTCGCTGCTTGCCCCGAGTAAAGGGGACAAAGCAGCCGCCCCAAGGCTTCTGAGCTGGGCAAACTCAGCCCAGCACTGTGTCCAGAAGGGTCCAAGCTAGCTCTGCCAGCACAGGCAGCTACCGGAGGCCAAAGCAGAGCTCCCAGCACGTGGATCTGTGCAAGATGAAGCAGTGAATTGCAATTAAGAAATGGAGTTTTATCACGGGAGCTGGTGCAATCCAGCCTCTTCTGCAATTCGGGTTTCTGGCTCTTCCCCCAGCTGCTGCTCAATACCTGGGCTGGGGCTGGTGCACACCAGCCTCTATTTATACAGCCCCCACACCAGGATGGGCTGCGACAGACCTTCACTGAGTGGGACCAGAGCAGCACAGGACCTGCCCAGGTAACCCCGGGGTTGGGGCCGCAGCGTTCACAAGGGGCAGCTCCTCTGGCTGGGTCAGGCACATCTGGAGGGAGGTTCAGGAAGGGTCAGACACAGCTGGCTCAAGGGCATCCAAACACTGCTATGGCAGGAGCTTGCTCTGAGGGGGAGGTGAGGTGGGCTCTGCTCTGAAGGTCCCCAGCCCATCGTGCTGCTGCAGGGACAGTGGCAGAGCGGCGTCACGATCAGGGGGAGGACAGCAAGGCTCCACCAAAAACATGTCCTTGGTGCTTCTTAGTCACACTGAGGACAAAAGCTCGTGTGTAAGAGGGCCAGAAGGAAACAGCCACCGAGTGCTGAGCAGAACGGGTGGTTGGGGTCCGAGGGAGATGCGGGGGCCAGGTAGGACAGAGAGCCTTGAACCCGTACCTGCTGCGAGTGTGCCCACCCGAGGAGCACTGGCTGCAACAGGCTCCCACGGGCAGCAGCCAGCCGGGAAGTGCAGGGCCTCACACCTGAAATCCAAAGACCACCCAGCACCAGGGAAAAGCCCCTAAGGCTTCGTACTCAGGAGAGCCGTCCGATGGCTGAAACTAACAGCTCCCGAGGCGCAGCAGCAGCTGCTCCAACCCAGACGCCACCAGTCCCTGACCGCTCCCCAGGACCCAGCCTTCACCCCAGGGCAGCACACGGGACACTGCCTCTTCCTTCCCCCAGAGCCGAGCTCCAGCAAGGATGTGGCTGTGGCTGGCGGCGGTGCTGGCGGGGCTGTTGTGGCTGCGGCGCTGGCACCGGGAGCGTCAGACGGTGCCCGGCCTCTCGGAGAAGTTTGTGCTGATCACGGGCTGCGACTCGGGCTTCGGCAGCCTGCTGGCACGGCAGCTGGATGCGCGGGGGCTGCGGGTGCTGGCGGGCTGCCTGACGGAGCTGGGGGCCGCCAGGCTGCGGGCGGCCACCTCGCAGCGCTTGCAGACCGTCCTCCTGGACGTCACCTCCAGCGCCAGCATCGCCGCCGCCACCACCTGGGTGCGGGAGCGCGTGGGTGACCGAGGTAGGACGGGGGGACACGGCTGGGGCTGGGAGCACGGCAAGGGGGCAGAGAGCCTGTGTCACCCCATCCCCTCCCCAGGGCTCTGGGGGCTGGTGAACAACGCCGGGATCGCTATCCCCTCTGCCCCCAATGAGTGGCTGAGCAAGGACGACTTTGTCAAGGTGCTGGACGTCAACCTGGTCGGCCTCATCGAGGTGACGCTGAGCTTCCTGCCCCTGGTGCGCAGAGCCCGGGGCCGGGTGGTCAACGTGGCGAGCGTGATGGGCCGGATCGCCTTCTTCGGCGGGGGGTACTGCCCCTCCAAGTACGGCGTGGAGGCCTTCTCCGACAGCCTCAGGTATGGGGGAGGCCAGCCTCATCCCACTAGGGGCTCCCATGTGCTGGGCAGCTGTGCCCTGCTTTCCCCATGTGGGGCTTTGAGTTGTGCCCAGCTGCCTCCCATCCCCGCAGCTGAGATGAGCATTGAGCCACGGGGAGGGTTTGTGAAAGATGTCCCTGTGGGTTGGGAAACTTGGGCAAGGCTGAAGCCAGCGGTTGTGCAAGCAGAGAAGGGTTTTGAGGAACCACAGGGAGAGGCGAGGGCTCCCCAGCTGCCACCTGGGGAACAGAGAGGTGTCAGTGGGGTCCCCATTGCCTCGCAATGCCTGGTCCCTGGGGTGCTGATGGCCCCCTCCCCGGCCAGGCGTGAGATGCGCCCCTTTGGGGTGCAGATCTCCATCATCGAACCCGGTGGCTTCCAGACGGGGATGACCGACCCCGGGGGGCTGGTGAAGGCCTTGCAGCACCTCTGGGAGAGGCTCCCAGCAGAGATCCAGGCAGCCTACGGCCCCCACTACCTGGAGACCTGTGAGTACCCCCTCTCCCCAGCCCTCACACCCCCGGGGCTGTGCTGCTGACCCCCATTTGTCCCCCCCAGATGCCCGGTACATGGCCCTGCTGCACCGCTTGAGCAGCTCCCGCCTGTGCATCGTCACCGGCTGCATGGAGCACGCGCTGCTCGCCCGCTGCCCCCGCAGCCGCTACACGGCCGGCTGGGACGCCCAGCTCGCCTTCCTGCCGCTCAGCTACTGCCCGGCCTGGCTCTCCGACACCATCAGCGCTTTTTTCCTGCCCATCCCAGCCGGGGGGACACCTGCACGCCCCTGAGACGTGTGTCTCTGTCCGTGTTACGCTGCTCAATAAAGCTGGTGGGAAGGGGGCTTCCCATGGAGAGCTCCATCCTCAGAGCTGGGGATGCAGTCCTGGGCCACCCGCTCTGCTCAAGGCACACCCAAGTTTTTCCCAGAGCAGCTGTGAGCATCAGGGCCGTGGAGACAGCTCTGCCCCGACAGCCCTGCGGGGGTCCTGCAGCGTCCTTTTGGGCAGCAGCAGCCTTCCTCGGCTCTCCCACCTCCCCAGACACCAGACCCCAAGGACACCTCGCACAGCTTGGTGTGTGGGGTGCAGACACCGGTCCCCTGGCCACCAGCCGTGGCCTGCAGGGAGAACAACCCCAGTGCAGCCTCCCTCCAGGCTTTTATTTGGTTTTGGGGGGTATTTAGGGCCAAACGCTTACCCGCATGCCAGACCCACAGGCTCCAGAGCTGCCGCATGGTTCTGTAGTGCTCTGGGTGCCTTTATCCTTAGCTCACTACCTCCCTCAGCTGCTGAGAGCTGGCTGGGAGCACCCGGGCAGCCTTCTCAGTGTGCCCTTAAGCACAGGGGGAGAAATCCCCAGCCGCCAGCTCCCGGCTTCATCCGAGCAGTCAGGGACCGGCCCCATGCAAAGCCCCCAGAGGCACAGCCCCGCTGTCTGCAGGCTCCCCTGGCACCAAGTGGCTGTTGCTGGGTTTCGGCACATCAGCTGCGTGGGCGGTAACTCACATCTTTTATAACCCTAATTAAGGGCTGATTAGCGATGATCAGCTGGGAGACAAGCCCCTTAGGTTGTGCACTTGCCTGCAGGGTAAGAGCAGCGTTACCAGCAGCCTGGCTCCCACCCACCCGAGTCCCACGGTGCTTCTCCCTCGGGTGCAAGAGCAGGACAGCGCCGGGGCGAGAAGCCGGACAGGGAGCAGCCTGCACGGCACCACGTCCCTGCACATCCCCAGGGGCTGCAGAGCACAGTGACGATGCTGGGCAGCACTGGGAGAACGGCTGGTCCCAGAGCAGCCCTGCCTGCAGCCGGCAACCATGAAGTACAAATGCCACGGGAATTTTGGGCCCAGATTCAGCCCCGTGGGGTAAAAGCTCCAGCGGGGCTTCAAGTCTCTCGAGTGCCGGTGCCCCAGGGACACCCCCCCCCAGCTGAGCTCCCCCAGCTGCCCCTCCCGCCCTGCCCTGAGCCCTGGAGCGGTGCCTTTCCGGAGAGGAAGCGGCCTCTTATCCCATTTATCTCCAAACAAATGGGAGAAGCAGGCCCCTGGAGAGGGTGGGGGCCCCTTGGGCTCGCTGCAGACAGTCACGTTTGGGTGCCGGTGGCCTTGAAGCATCCCAGCAGAGATCGGGAGTAGCCAAGCTGCCTGCCCCAGCATGTGTCCTGCTCCCAGCAGCACAGCTGGCTTGGAAATGCCACCAGCTCCTGCAGCTGGAAGTCCTGGCTGGGATCGGGCAGCCCTAAAATGCCCCAGGAAAGCCTTAGGTCCCTCGGGTTGCTCTTGATCCAGCCCCTGCAGGGTCACCTGTGTCACTCAGTCCTTCCTGCTGCGTGTACCAATGCTTTTGCTCTTCACAGACAGGTCTGGTCTTTACACAGAATCACACAGAATTGTCTAGGTTGGAAGAGACCTCGAGATCACCCAGTCCAACCTTTGACCTAACACTAACAAGTCCTCCACTAAACCATATCACTAAGTTCAACATCTAAACGTCTTTTAAAGACCTCTAAGGATGGTGACTCCACCACTTCCCTGGGCAGCCCATTCCAATGTCTAACAACCCTTTCGGTAAAGAAGTTTTTTCTAACATCCAACCTAAACCTCCCCTGGCACAACTTAAGCCCATTCCCCCTCGTCCTGTCACCAGGCATGTGGGAGAACAGACCAACCCCCACCTCGCTACAGCCTCCCTTGAGGTACCTCTAGAGAGCGATAAGGTCACCCCTGAGCCTCCTCTTCTCCAGGCTGAACAAGCCCAGCTCCCTCAGCTGCTCCTCGTAGGACTTGTTCTCCAGACCCCTCACCAGCTTCGTCGCCCTTCTCTGGACTCGCTCGAGCACCTCGATGTCCTTCTTGTAGCGAGGGGCCCAAAACTGAACACAGTACTCAAGGTGCGGCCTCACCAGAGCTGAGTACAGGGATACAAGTCCTGTTCCAAGTACAAGTCCTTCCCTAAGCCCTTGGGAAATAAAATGCCAAGACAAGGAGCTTGCCAGCCCACAGTGCATAGTGTTTGTGCCATCAAAGCTGGATCACATGCGCCAGTCTTAGAATCTGAGGGAGATGAAAACAAATAAATGCCCCCGAGGCCCTCATGCTGGTGCCTGGCCCTGCAGGGCAGAGCACCGCGGCTGCAGCTGGGCAGGACAGAGTCCAGGGGCTGTTGGGGCTGGACCAGCTTCTCACCCCCTCACCCCCTCAGCATCAGCCCCTGCTGGCCGTGGCTGCAGTGTGTGGCCTGCATCCAATTCCTGCCTTTCCCATGGGCTTGCAGAGGGCAGTAACTCCCCTCAGCTCACCTCCTCTCGCCTCAGTTTCATGATGTGTTTCATGGAAACAAAACCGCATCCCTGCCCTGCTGGGAAGGTGCAGCCACAGCAAAGGATGAGCCTCCCGGCCCATGGCACAGCATGGCATCCCTGTGCCAGCTGCGGGGTAAAGTGAACCCCACGGTGCTGGGGGTGAGACCAAAACCCCGAGTTCCCCTTTGCAAACAGAGGCTGGGACCCTGTGGGGCCGGGGTACCTGCTCGCTGGGGTCGCTGGCGACTGGCCTGTTGTTGTGCAAGGGCCGACTTATCAGTGCCGTATGCTTCCCTGTTCCAGCCGTGCCTTCCTTCCGAGCCGATTGTTGATCACAATGTCTTGTCTGCACTTGAAAAGGAGATTTCCTGCAATTGTTTTGCAGGACTTGCAGCTCGATGCAAAACGTTCTGCCTATCAGCCCCCTCCCCAGCATAGGGGCAAGGCTAAAGCCCCCTCCCTTCCCCTGCAAAACTGCCAGGCAATCATGTTGGGTTGATTAATTGCTGCCTGGCCAGAGGTGTTGCTGTGGAGATAGCCATCTGCAGCGAATTCCGACAACTGAGGAGGAATCGCGACTCCAGCTGCCCCCAAGCCTAAAATCCTGGCTCAGAGGCAGTGCCCTGGGGGATGTGGCTGCTCTGCCCCCTCAGCAGTATGCTGTGTCCCCAGTGTGCTGATTTTGGGCTCTTTCCCCAAAGGAAAGCCTGAGGGCCCCTGAGCAATGCCTCAGGGACAGGCACGCACATTCCCCCTAACCCACCCTAACCCTCAGGGCTCCCAGCTGATTCATTTTCCCCCTGCCCACAGCACCAGCGAGCCCTGGGCAGGATCAGGCCCATAGCTTGGTGGCTGCCAGGTCCTTCATGGAGCAGGCAGCAGGTGAGGTGGCTCTGAAGCACCCACGGAGCCTCTCTGGTGCTGATGCTGGCACCTTCCTGAGGCTCCCCTTCCCCAGCACACCGTGACCTCAGGTGCATGCCAAGCCAGGGGGCTGGAAGCCACATCTGACATCCCCTCGCGCTGGGCTGTCTCAGGATATCGGGCTGCCATGGTCATTTCCTGCTGGGGAGGATCCCGGAGCCCACCCCGAGCCCTACAGCAGCTGCATCCCTGCATTCCCAGACAAACGCCATCCGCCGTGCCGCGAGGATCGCCCCGTGCAGCTGCTCCGCATGCCCACCGGTGAGCCAGTGCGCCTCGTGCCCCTCTCCCACCGCTGCCTCAGGATTCAAAAGCCCCGGGCACAGCTAGGCTCCAGTCCCATGGGCTTCTTGCCAAAGCTTTCAGGAGGGTGACAGTGCCTGGGCAGGGCTGGGGCTGGTGCTCTGGGGGCTCTGGTTGTGGTGCGTGGAGCTCCTCGTGGTGCCATGGGGTACCCCAGTGCAGTGATGCACTCGGCATTCCCAGGGATGGGTCCTCTTGGGATTTTTGCAACAGGGTCCATGGCACCTTTGCCATGCAGCTGCAGCCATGCTGGGATCCACAGGCTTTCATGCTTGTGGCAATAAAAGGATGCTGTTACATTTCCCTTAAGTTCATAGTTTTGGTACCTACTTGGAGCCCCGAGGGGATCCAGTGCAGTGCGCGGCAGGGAGGAGCGAGGGAGCGTTCTGATCTGGGCTGCACAGCACCTGCACACCACAGTGGGGGCACAGCTGCTGCTGTGGTTTCCTGCATGCTTCGTGGTCCTGACCACGGCACCAGGGTGCACCTCTGCGTGTAAGGGCAGGGCGGCAGCAGCGGGGATCCCACCAGCTCTGCGCCGGGGGAACCTGAGTGCGGGAGGCGTGGAGGCAGCTGCAGGGAGCAGCAGGGGAGGCTCCCAGGCTTGCAGCCCCCATGCCCACGCTGATGTTGCTGAGCCTCGGGGCTTGCAGGTGCCCTGACTGGGTCCTTGTCTCTGCCACCTGCCAGTCCCCAGCACCGTGTGCCCCAGGGTACGGCCACTGCTGGCTGTGGTCCAACAGGGATGGAAGTGGGAACACAGCTGGGGGACTGGGAGGCTGCTGCTTGCGGCTGGCGATGTGAGGTTAACGTTCAATGCTGATGCAGCATCTTTGGAGGGATGATGTAGGAATTCACCCATCGGAATAAAATTCCATAGGATTAAAAAAAAATACATATGTACTTCCAGAACCTCCCCCAGTGACTGAACTTTGCCAGGAGAGACCAGCTAATTCTTCTCTATTTTGCAGCTGCCCCACTCTGTGCAGCCGCTTAGATTTTCTATCTGAGTTTCCCTTTTGATCTTTTCTTATGTCTAAATGAAAACTCCTGCCCCTTATAAATAGGATTATTTTATTTTATTATTTTATTATTTTTTTTTGGGGGGGGAGGGATCTCTAGCATCTCTCAGTGCAAAGAGGCAGAGGGATATAAAGCAAGACCTGGTGAGCAAGTCTCCAGACAAGCTTAATTCAAGCAAGTCTCATAGTGTGACACCCACAGCTAGGTCTTTGTGAGACCCCTGTGTCCCATTCCCTGGTGCTGCAATTCAGTCATCATTTGGGATGGCCAAGAGCAGAAATTGAAGTCACCAAGAAGCTGAGCGTGCGGATGCTTCCCAGCTCTAGCGCCCGGCAGGGGGAGGACTCCCAGCGTGGCTGCAGCTCTCTGCCCCTACCAAAGGGCTCCGCAGTTCATTGCTCTCCCTTTCTTTGCAGCTACCAGAATGGCTGAGATGACCGCTGCCCCCAGTGAAGCGCCCACTCTCCCGAATGAGTATGGGGACTACCACAACTGGTCTGAGCTGTTCCACCTCTTCAACTACACCTACACGTTCTGCGAGTTCAGCCTGGATGAGAATGTCAAGCGCGTCGTCCTCTTCATCCTTTACCTGGTCATCTTCGTGGTGGGCTTGGTGGAGAACCTCCTCGTCATCTGGGTCAACTGGCAGACACGGGGCAACAAGAGCTTGGTGAACCTCTACATCATCAACATGGCCATCGCCGACCTCGGCGTGCTGCTCTCGCTGCCCATCTGGATGCTGGAGGTGATGCTGGATTACACCTGGCTCTGGGGCAGCTTCCTCTGCCGCTTCACGCACTACTTCTACTTCGCCAACATGTATGCCAGCATCTTGTTTCTCACCTGCCTGAGCGTGGATCGCTACGTGTCCCTGACGAGCTCCTCCCTCTTCTGGCGTAAGCACCAGCACCGGGCACGCCGCATCATCTGCGCCTGCAGCTGGGTCCTGGCAGCAGCCATCCCCTTCCTGGAGGTCGCTCACATGCAGCTGGTCAACACCGGAGAGCCCATCTGCATCTTCATGGCCCCCTTCGAGACCTATGATGAGTGGGCGCTGGCAGTCAGCTTGGCCACCACCACCATTGGGTTCCTCATCCCCTTCCCCATCATCACCGTTTTCAACGTCCTGACGGCCAGGTTCCTGAAGCGCACCAAGCCGGAGAGCAGGAAGCACTGTCTGCTCATCTACGCCTACATCATCGTGTTCCTCATCAGCTGGCTGCCCTTCCACGTCACGCTCACGCTGCTCACCCTTGACGGCAACCACATCATCCTCCACTGCACGTTCGCTCACTTCCTCTACTTCTTCTACGACATCATAGACTGCTTCACCCTGCTCCACTGCGTGATCAACCCAATCCTCTACAATTTCCTAAGCAAAAACTTCCGCAGCAAGCTCATCTCTGCCGTGGTGAAATACATCCCCAAAGACCTAGCCGGCCAGAAAGGTGCAGACAACTCCTCCTCCACCACGCAGCACTCCATAGTCATCACGAAGGACAACAACCCGCCCAATTAAGCGGGATGTTGGACTGCCCGCTCATGGCTGGCCCCAGGGGGGTGGCCAGCTCCCTGGGCTCACTGCGGTCAGTAAGGTTATTTTCCCTGGTGCTAAGCAGACACTTTGCTTTTAAACAACACTTCTTGGCTGGCCACCTACTGTGATCTGAAGGCAAGGGCAAAGTGCCAGGCATGAAATGAGATGGTGCAGGGAGCTGCAGACACATCGCCTCTGATGTGCTGCCCTATTGGATCTGTTTAGCTAACGAAAGAATAAGAGAAAGAGATATTTCCTGTTTTCCGAACACTTGTACTCTGTCTGCTCTGAAACCTGCTCACAAACCCAGTGCTGGGACCTGACTCCAGCAGCCCCCAATCTTCCCCACAGCCATGTAGGGTGGGGAACATGCTGCCCTCTTCCTTTAGCCCAGGGTTTTCTACAGCCCCTACTTTCACTTACCTGTGTGCTCTGGGCATATCCTGCTGCAAAGGTATGGGATGAACGCTGCCCTTCTGCTCTGATGCTTTCCCGAGCAGGAACAAGATGAAATTCATGCCTTTGAAAGACAAACCTACCCTCGCAGCACCTGGCAGGGAGCTGAAAGCCTGATTTTACAGAAATGAAGGCAACAAAACCCAGAGGTGCTGAGCATGACACAGAGCTGAGCTTTAACGAGGGGAGGAACCATTCAACATCGGCAACTCATTGAGAGCGATTGTTCAAACCCAGCAGTAAATTAGGGACAAGTAGAACTGGGTTTCACTGCGCAAGTCTGCCTTCAAACATGACTGGGGAGAATCGAGTTAGGGTTCCTGGTTTGCGTACTGCACCCAGCTCGTTAACACTGGTCTCCTTTAAAGCATCTCGTGTTGGGTTCCTCAGCCACTGGGCACCTTTCTAAGTACCGGCAGGCTCTGGCAGTCCTTGACACGCGCTCCCTCTCAATCAAAGTCGCATGGAAGGTGTGCACTGCGGCACTTCCATGTGCACACATCCTCAGAGTACGGGCTGCAAGAAAGTGGAGCATCTGGAGAAAGTTCCTCCTTGTCTGGCTTCTGCTCAGTCACATGCTGCAGGTCAAGCCCTGGGTAGGGGAAGGTGAAGGAGCAGCAGCCGCTGGAAGGGAATTAATAAATCTGGAGGCCTTGAGCTGCTTAAGAAACACATTTTTAAAAAAGCAAGGCATAAGCAAATTGGACAGGATGCTCGCCTCCAGCAGCGGAGGGCAGGATGTGCCGGGCTGACACGGACCCACGGTCACCGTGGGGCTGGCTGGGGGCCACTCCGCTCCCCCGCTGCACGCCCCAGGACTGCTGCGCAGAGATGTCCCTGCTCGCCTCCAGAAGGGGACCGGCCCAGGCAGGAAAAGACAAATCCTTCTCTGTCACAGAAATATTTGCTGAGCAGTCAGGGCAGAAGTCAGCCCCCCGACACGAGGGCAGCCCCTTTGGTAGGGGATGTGGAGGCAGCCGCCAGCTGAGCGCGGCTCCGGGCCCGACCCCTCTCGGGGCTTCCTTTGCTCGTGCCCTCTCCTTCTCACTGAAGAAACTGAAGATAAGCACACAATAGCAAGACATCTGATACATGACATAACCCGGACAGCACTATATTCCAGCTACTTAAACATGTACAACTTGGCATTTGACCTATTAAACTCTTGTTTTGTTTTAAAGAAAACTCTCCTAATGCATCTGCAACTTTGTGCACTGCAGCTCACAGCGCTGGAGGCCAGAGCAGCCTCACAACCTCCCCCCGGACAGCACGAGGCAGAATTATTTCACCCACAGCTTCACCCAGAGACCTGGCTCCAAAACCCTGCAGGTCCTGCAGCTCCCCTTGACTCCCTCCCAGCCTTCCCCTGTCCCCTCGTGGGAAGCTGTCCCAGCAGCACGTTCCTTTAGCACTTCCCAAATACCCGCTGCTCCTGGGCCTCCTCCCCAGCTTGAATTTGTACAGCACCTGCTCCTTGCACTGGCTATCTTTATAAAAAGAATTGTTATTATTTTCTTTTTTAACAGAGAAACAAGGCACAAGAGATCAACATTTTTCATTTTATTATTCTAAATAAAAACCACAATTTGTGCTGAACAATGGAGTATAAAAGAACCCGATGTACAACGATTTTAGACATCTACTATTTGGGGGGAAAGTTTACAAAATATACAAAACTTTACAGCAAATAGATAGTAAACACTTAAATATCAGGAGGTCAGTACCTACTATTAACTTAACAAAAAGGTTAGACAGCAATTCAACTTTTTTTTTTTTTCTTTCTTCTGCTTAATTATTTTGTTAAGAGACCCGGATCCTTCAAGAAAGGGGAGGACAAACCAGAACGGCGCGATGCATTGCAGGGGTCAGAGCAAGGCAGCTCCGAGCACCTTTCGCAGCGCCGTGGGGGCTGCTGGGGCCCCATCCCAGGCCTGGTGGGGCTGGCAGAGGGGCCATGTGGGGCCGGGCCCGATGTGGGGCACGCCATGCAGCCCCCCAGCCACAGGGGAGGAGAGCTCCCTCAGCCCCTCTCAGCCACGGCCCCGTCCCCACACTGCCTCCATAAACGAGAGCTCGCTGCCGATCGCAGGCAGCTTCTCGTGGGAATAATTCATGACCACACAGGGAAGAACCCAAGACACAAACATCAGGGACCTGAGCACTCTCTCCCCACCCACACACCAAAAGCAGCCGGCAGAAGATGGGGTGGGCTTTTGCTTTCCTGTCCCTGTGCTCAGAAGGGTGGGCTTGCTTTGCCCGCTACTGTTTCAGTGTAAAAGCTTCTCTTTTTGGTTTATGTGCACAAAAGGCTTTTGCTTCACAGCTTAGCTAGACACGGGGCTGCAGGCTGTTACCATGCACCAGTGCCCCGAGGCATCCCGAAGCTCATTGCAGCTCCTGGGGCATTTCAGGAGGGTCTCTAGGCTTTGAAGACTCGGCGGTCCCAAGCCTCCCTCACATCCTTCATAACAACCTCCAGAGCAGACCACGTCCGTTCCCCACACGCCAGGGCCCCGTCCACCAGCATGCCTCGCCACCATCAGGACAACGGAGGCGACCCTGTGCCCCAGCGAGCCCCCCGGCGACACGGTGCCGGCCCCCAGAACAGCTCCTGAGCTCTTCCCTTGGAGCCAGCAGGGTGGGCACGGCTCCTCGCTGCCGGGGGTCCTGCACCAAGGCCACGGGCAGCCCCCCACAACCAGCACTCGGGAAGCAGCTCCAGCTGACAGACACCTTCCCCATCTCCCGCACGAGCCACCTACCGTCTCAGTACCTATTCTCCTCTGTAAACATACTGCAGGCACCGAAGTGCCAAGCGGACAAGTCCCGTTAGGCACCTCCAGCAGGCAGTCAGCTGGCCCAAACCTGGCCAACATAACACAAACGGGGGAAAAGATGCGAACCCCTCAGCAGCCTCCTCTTCCCTTTTTCCTCCCAAGTGAGGTCGGCTCCTCTGCCTCTGCCCTGTGCAGACACCGAGGTGGGAGAAGGAGGGCGTGCCGGTGCTCCAGGTGTGGGAGCAGAGTTCCTCTGGAGGGGACCAGGGGGGAACAGGCAACGGGCCCAAAGGAGGCTGCTGCAGCCCACAGAGAGCTGGGATCGGTTTGGGAAGGACGGCATCCCATGGGAGGGACCCCGCATGGAGCAGGGGAAGAGCGTGATGATGATGGAGCAGCGGAGAGGAGGCATTGCAGGCTGACCACAGCCCCTGCTCCCCTGCACTGCCTGGGGGAGGAGGTAGAAGAGGGTGGATGGGAGGAAGGTGGTTTTAGTCTGCTTTTAGTTCTCTCTGTTCTATTGTTCTTCACTGGCAATAAATTAGTCTTCCCCAAGCCAAGGCTGTTTTGCCCATGACGGCAAGTGGAGGGAGATCTCCCTGTCCTTACCTCAACCCACACGTTTCAGCCTCCCCCCACCTTCTATTGCTACATAGCTCCTTCCACAGGACTTGGATGGGACTAAAGGAAGAGTTGCTTTTGATGGGGAAGGCTGTGACAGAAGTAAAATGACCCAGCTGGGTGGCCATCGTACCTCAGGAGACTGGTGCAGGACAGGAGAGGATGGAGGCTGTCATCTCCTCGGATGCTACACGTTAATACTCACGAGGTGCTTTGCATCTTCCACGCGCTTTGCAGATGTGAGCCAGTAATCTTCAGCACACTCCAGGGAGGTAGGTCGGTACCACAAGTGTTACCACCCTCATTTTACAGATGAGGAAACTGAGGCAAAGAGGTGAAGTGACTTGCCCAAGGCCACAGTGGAGCGGGGGGAGCAATCCCCAGGAATTCCTAGCTCACGAACCACGCGTCCGGACCACGCTGGGCTGCGGGTTGCCCCTTCGAGCGGAGGGGGAAGCAGGGTGATCTCACAGGGTTTGCAAATCACTAGTTTTGTTTTGTAACAGCATATCTTTGCAGAAGCACAGGAGCCCAATTTACGACGACTGTAGCTTGAAAGCGCTTCCTGTTTGTGAGGTAGTATGAGTTACCTAAGGGCAGTTATAACTCACGCTGTGGTATTTGGAAAAATATGTTCCTCTCCACCTCTGCCCCACAGCAGGATAGCATGGGAACGAGCCGGTCCCACCCTTCCTGGTGTAAACACTGCCGGCAGGGCCGGGCCGGCCCCGGGAGCCCACGCTGCAGCACACGCGGCTCCCAGCGGCCACCCCAGCACGCGCCACGGTCACGGCGTCACGACAGAAGGTGAACGGACTCACATCGGCACCGACACCGTTCTGCAGCACTCGTCAGCGAGGAGACGCGTCTGGGATGCGGCAACCCATGGCGGCAGTGGTGGCAGCAGCAGGGGCCATGCCTCCGGCAGAGCTCCATCCTTCCCGACAACACCGACGGGGAGATAAGGCCACGGTTTTGTCTTGTGCTCGCTCGCCGGGACCACGCAGCCTCAGCAACGCTGCTCTTTGGCAGCTTCCAACACGACGCCCTGGGACGCAGCGAAGTGTCATCCCAGGAAGGGCTGCAAAACACCTCCTAGGAAGCAGCCGATCCCTCAGCACGGAGCCTCTGCCCTGCCTCGCTCGGCCATTCCTCCATGGGACCTCCCTGCTCGCAGCACCCATCCCCGCCGAGCAGCCCTCTGTTCGGGCTGCTCCCTGCCACGAGGTGGCCGGCTCCTTCCTTTCCCTTTGTCCAAAAACGGGGTCTTTGAAGATGGCAGCAGCATCGTGGGCACGGCAGCAACGTGCCCAGAGCCCCCAGCCGCCCTCCGTCGCCTGCCCCTGGCATCCCGCCTCACTGCCTGCTCAACTCCCCTGCAGCGGAGCCACGGTGGCAAGGCCGATCCTGTGACACAGACTCTCCTCACAATAGCAGCAGAACCCCAGTGATGCCTAGAACAAGTCTTTGTTTTCCTGTCTTTTTTCTTTTTCTTCAAGTCCAGCACCATCCTGCTCTAGCTCTGTCCCTCTCTACTGAGGTCAGGTGTCAAAATATCTTAGCAGCATCAGTTTGTGGGTAAGCTCAAACTGAGGGTTAGCCTAGTCAAGTGGGCTAAAAGGTTTTTAAAAAAAAAATCTAGATTCAAAACCTAGTGAGAAATGCTAAAAACACAAAACTCATTGGCCTCTAACAGGATCAGAGGTAAGTAAACACGATGGACTTCTCAGAAACAGTGATGTAGCTTACGTGCTGTTGATTTGTACAATGCCAATCTAAAAAGCCCTAGCAAGGCCAAAAATTAAAAAAAAAAATAAAAATAATAAAAATAGAAAAGGAGGATTCCATCAATGACGCCTGACCATTAAATAAAATAAGCGACGTTTCTCCACAGCTTCTGTCGCGAGCGTTTGCTCCTTTGCTGGCCCTGCCCTGCCTCACCCCATCAGCTGTCCGCATTTTTCTCCGCATCTTTGGAATGGATAATGTACATGAAAGTCTGCTCAATGGTGAAGTCCGGGGGGAGGCTGCCTTTGTGCACCCCTATGTGCTTGCTCATGAGGTTGAGCGTGGAGCTGTAGTGGCCGCACACGGTGCAGCGGTACATGAGGGCCCCTGAGTGCGTCCGCAGGTGGCACTTGATGGTGGAGCGGCCGCGAAAGAACTTGTGGCACACCTTGCACTGGTAGGGCTTCTCCCCGGTGTGAATCCTCCGGTGGTAGTTGAACTCGCTGGTGTGGGCAAACCTCTTCCCGCAGACCTTGCAGCTGTACTTACTGTTGCCTGGCTGGCTCTGCAGTGCCAGGTCTTCGCTCAGGAACTCCTCGGGCAGCTTCCTCTTCTGCAGGCCCTGCGGCTGGAGCCGGTCACCGAAGCTGGGTCGGATGTCCAGGCCGCCGCCGCACTTGTGCTGGCTGACGTGGTAGCGGTACGCTGCCTCCAGCTTGAAGCTCTGCCCGCAGAAGTGGCAGCGGAAAAGGGCCTCCTCCACGTTCTGGTGGACGGCCAGGTGCTTCTCCAGGAGGTGCCGGTCCACAAAGCTGTTGGCGCAAACGGAGCAGGAGAAGACCGAGATCCCCAAGTGAGACAGGGCGTGCCACATCAGGCTGCAGAGGCTCAGGTGCCTCTGATCGCAAACGCCGCACGTCTGGCTTTTCAGGTTCACGTGGTCCAGGATGTGGTTGCGGACGGTGTGGAAGTCTTTGGCCAAAGGCTTCCCGCAGGCGGCGCACGCCAGCTCCGAGCCGGACCCCCCGCCAAACGCGCCGACCTTCCCTGGCAGTGGGTCGCTGGGGTGGACGATGACGTTGTTGTCGAACACCCCTTCTCTGCGGTGCAGGGTGAGCTGCCACTGGGTGAAGAATTTGGTCTCACACATGTCGCAGGAGAAGAGGAAGATGCCGATGTGGGACAAAACGTGAGTGACCCTGGAGTTCCGGTCCTGGAAGTGGGTTTCGCAGACCTTGCAGTTCCCGGTCAGCAGGTCAACGTGATCTCTGGCGTGCTGGCGGATCAGCTGGATGTTGGGCTCCAGCACCTTCTTGCACACCTGGCAGGGCATGGCCTTGCTATCCCGGCTGTCGTTCTCAAAGGCCAGCTCTTCCTCGCTGTCGTCGCTCAGCTCAATGACTTCTTCTGACGGGCCCAGCTCCTCGCTGGCATCTTCGAAGTGCAGTTCGTCCTCGCCCAAATCTTCCAGCTGAAGCTCATCCATCTGCACAAAGCCCTGCTCTTTGGAGTGGTTGCTGTTGCTGGGACAGGAGTTGCTTCCCGTGGAGATGTCCAGGGAAGCGTCGGTGGTGAAGAAGCCGCCCTTGCTGTAGTCACCGTTGCTCTGGACTTTATACTGCTGGCAGGAGCTCGTGGTGGTTTGAACGACGACGTTCACGCTGCCCAGGCTGGGCTGGGCTGCCATGCTCACGGCAGGAGCGAATTGCTCCACATCTGGTTCCTGCTCCGTCTTGGGAGGCTGCTGCTGCTGCATCAGGGCGAGGGCCTGGCTGCCTTCGCTCGCGTTATTCCTGTCGTCCTCCTTGTAGCTGCCCACTGCCTCCCCGTGCAGGATGTAACCGCGCTCGGGGCCAAAATGCTCCCCGCCGCTCCGGATTTCCCCCAGCGAATGGTTCTGCTCGGAGGAGGCGCTGCTCAGAGGACCCGACCGGCCCTCGCCCATGGCCAGGGAGGGCTGCTTGGGGATGGCCGAGCTCTCCAAGTCGGGGAAGGTCGAGTGGCAGGCCTGCAGCAGGTCCTCCATGCCCAGCCGCTCCGCCACCTCGTAAATGACGCCCACGTTGATCAGGTCTGTGAAGAGCTCGGAGGTGTACACGAAGCTGAGGATCTTCTCGAAGTTGGCCGGGGTGATGAAGTCCACGACGTAGGTCCGAGCGGCGTCCAGCCCCGTGTTCAGAAAGAGGTTCTGGAAGTAGCCCGCGGCGCAGGCCAGGACGGCCTTGTGCGCGGCGAAGGAGCGGGTGCCCACCAAGATGGTGACGTCGCACATGGTCTCGGAGAGCCTGCACTTGTTGAGTTCCTTCAGCAGGTTGTTGGGGTGGTTGGTGCTGTGCAGCTTGATCCTCATGCCCATCTTAGCAGCTGCTTGGGGGTCCCTGTCCTGCTCAGCTGCTTCTTCACGCCCTCATCAGCCGCAGGAGGTGCTTGGCATCCAGAAAGTGGCAGGGCAAGGGGCTCTGCGGAGAGGAAAACGTGAAAACTTTAACACCTTTACAGCCAGAGAGGTGTCGCGGCAGTCTTACCTCAAACACCCCCCCCTCCTGACAAGCGACTGGGAACCAGCTCCTGAGGTGGAGGCGAACGGAGCCCCTCTCGTATCAGCAAATAAAAGAAAAAAGCCGCCGGCTCTGCCAGCGATGCCCCAAGGCTCCTGCTGTGTCCTGGGCACCGCACTCGGCTCCGCTGCTCACGGAGTGCTGGGGGGGGGGGCTCACCTCCAGGCCTCTCCAACACCGCTGCCTCGCAGACCCCTGCCCGCCGCCCACCTTCAGGTCTCCCCCGCACCCACGGGGGCACTTTGGAGAGGTCTCGCCCCCCACCGCAGCGCTGGCCCCCCTGTGGGCCACCTCCCGGCCCATCCTGCAGCCCCCAGCCTGGCCACCTCCCCCCTGCTCACGAGCCCCCAGCCCACCCTCAGCACCCAGGGCACCGAAAGCCCCCGACACGTGGGGACACGAAGGGGAACTGGCCGAAGCGCGTCTCAAAAGCCCGGTTTGCTGAGGGGGTCCCACACCAGCGCCCTGGTGCCAGCTTCCATAGCAAGGAAAAGGGGGGGGGCAGGCTGGGGGGTGCTTGGCTGGGGTGTGCCTGGAGCCCCCTGCCCACCCTGGGGCGGGTGGGGGGTCTGCGGGTGCAGGAGGAGCCGAGGAAGTGTGCCCCCCACCCTGGGGTGCTGGGGAGGGGTCTGTGGGTGCAGGGGGAGCCGAGGATGGGTCCCCCCCAATCCGGGGTGCTGGGGGGGGGGGAGAGAGGAAGAGACCGGGCAATGGGGGGAGGAGGAGGGGGGCGAGGGGAGGGGGGCACGGATCTGCCACCGAGGGAATGGGAACCGGGGGGGGAGACACCGGGGGGGGGGGCACCAAGCAGCCCCGAATTGGCCACGCTGCCGCGATTTCGGGTGGGGGAGACCACGTGGGGGGGGGTCAGGGGGGAACCCGTGGGGGGGGGGACACCGAGGGGGGGTCAGAAAGAGAGGAAGGGGGGGGGTCAGAAAAGTGAGGGGGGGTAGAAAGCGAGGGGGGGCAACGGGAATGGGGGGGGGGGGCGAGGGGAGCCGGGGACCGAGGGGGGCGGCGCGGCCCCGGGGGGTAGGGGGGGTGGGGGTGTGGGGGGTGGCCCCGGGGGGGGTCGGCCCCGGGGTTGGGGGGGGCGGCCCCGGTGGGGGGGGCTCCTTACCCGCCCGGCGCCCCGCACCATCGCCGCTCGCTCACACAAAGGCGCCGCCCCGCCCTCCGCCGGCCGCCGCCGCGACGAGCGCCCGCGCCGGCCGCCACCGGAGCCGCCTTCCGCCGCCCGGCCCCGCCGTCGGGGCCACAGCGCCGCCACGGCCCGGAGGGGAACTGCGGGGGAGGGGGGGGGGGGACACGGGGCCGGGGGGGGTTAACGGGGCTGGAACGGCGCGGGGATGGGAGGTGGGGGCGGCCAAGGGAACATTGGGGGTGACGTCGAGGGGAGATGGGGCAGGTGGAGATGTGGGGATGTGGGGGGGGGAGGTGTGTGTGGGGGTCGCTGTAGCCCATGAGCAGCCCCCCCCCGTGTGTCCTCCCCGCCCCGCGTCCTCCCCGTCTCCTCCCCGTGTCCCTCCCGGGGCCGCCCCGGGCCCGTCGGGTCCCGTCGAGGCGCAGCGGAGGCACAGAGCGAGCCAGGGCGAGGGGCGATGTTTGGGTTCTGGTGCCCGTACAGCGCGGACGGCAGCGCGGCCCCGCTCCCGCCCCCAGCCCCGCTCCCGTCCCGGTCCCGGCCCCGCTCCCGGTCTCGGCCCCGGCCCCGACGGGCTCCCACGACGGCTCCGCAGTCGCTGCTCGCCTCCGTGCCCTGCTGGCCCCGCAGCCGCCGCCCGCTCCGAGGCGCCAGGACACGGCCCCCGGAGCCCCCCCAGCGATGCCCGGGACGGAGCCCGGCGGGGGGGTCCCGGCGCCGCCGCCCCCCGGTCCCTCCTCACGCCGCCCGGCGCTGGGACCCGGCGGCTCTGGGGCCGTCCGGGGGGGACCCTGGGAAGCAGGGGGGCTGCGGTCAGCCCCTCCGCTGCGGCTCCGCAGCCCCCCGGTCCTCCCCCGCCGCCCTACCGGGCTCCGCCATCCGCTTCCCCATGAGCCCCACGAAGAAGTCGTGCATGTCCCCTGCGGAGAGAGCCCGGCGTCAGCTCCCACCGGGCCCGGCCCCGCTCCGTGCCCGCACCGGGGCCCCCCCTCGGCCGCCCCTGAGGGGCTGGCACCGTCCGGGAGCGGAGCGGAGCGGACTTACGCTTCTGGGGAGATGCCAGGGCCGGGGGACCTGGAAGAGAGGCGGGAGGCTGAGCGCTGCCGTCGGGGCGGGGTCCGGGACCGGGACCGGGACCGGGAGCGCCCCCCCGGCTCTCACCGGCGTCCTCCTCCCGCAGCAGCTGCAGCAGGGCGGCGAAGGCGGCTCCGGGGCTGCCGCGGGCTCTCCAGGGCAGCACCGGGAGCAGCGGCTCGGGGCCGGGGCCGTTCTGCGGGGAAGCGGAGGGGTGAGCGCGGGCGGGGGCCGCCCGGTGCCTCCCCGACGGCCGCCCCGACGGCTCGGCCCTACCTGGGAGCGGAGCGCGGGGCCCGGCGGCGGAGCGGCGGCGAAGCGGGCGAGGGCGAACGGCAGGGCCAGGGCGAGCAGGGCGAGCACCGCGCGGCTCCGCATCCTCGCCGGGGCGGGCGACCTGCGGGAGGGGTCAGCAGCGGCCGGGGTCGCCCCTCGCCTCCTGTACGGCGCGGACCGGGGCAAGGTTTTGGGAGGGGAAAGCAGCGGAACGAGAGATGGGGACCCGGGGGCAGCCGGCGTTGCCGGAGCAGTCGAGCAAACGCCCCCCAGCCCTTTCCAGCTGGGGGGGCTGCGGCATGGTGGGGGCATGAAGAAAAACGGGTGGGGGGGCAAGGGGGACACGGTGGGGGGCTGCAGTGCAAGAGATGTACTGCAGAGGTGCTGGGGGGGCTGGGGAGGAGAGAGAATGGCTGCAGTGCAGAGCTGGGGGTCCTGTGCCAGGACTCGTGCCCATTGTGCCGGGTTTGTGCCGCCACACGCCAGCTGGGGTGGTGGAAATGCAGGCAGGATGGAGCACGGACACGCAGAGATCACAGGCACCCACTCAGCCTTGCACACATTCACAGACACCCACACCAACACGCACACACCCTCCGACAGCCATAGCCCCCCAGGAAGGTCCCAGCCCCAGGCTTCCAGCGACCCCCCAAGCCCTCCCCACCTTCCTTCACCCCTCTCTCCTCCCAGCCCAGCTCTTGCTGCAGCTTCCAGCTCCCTTTCACCTTCCCCCAGCCCACGCTGGGCAAGGAGCGGAGGCAGCGGCCTCTCCAGGAGACCCCAGGGTACCTGGCACGGGTTTCGGGGACCTGCTCAGCCCTCAGCTGCAGTGCGGGCAGCGCGTCCCTCGCCTCTGGTGGCTGCGGAGCGGCGAGAGGCAGCGGGCAGCGGCCGCAGGCTGTGCCGATGGCTCTCGGGCACGCTCAGCCTGGAGGTGAAGCACCCCAGCGCTGTCAGCCGCGCGGAGCTAAATAAGGGGCCCTGCCCGTGGCACGGCGTGGGTGGGCGAGAGGAGAGCCGCCAATGGGGGCCGCGGGGGGTGGCACCCCCACCCTGCAGCTCAACGCCCACGCAGGCACCGTGACACCCGTTACACGCACAGTCACACCGCGGCCCAAGCGCGCCCACGTGGGCTTGCCAGCTCCCCGCCACGTCGTGCCGCCGCGGGGTACGGGGCCAGCACGCAGCCAGCGCCGTGCCCACGCACCCCCGGCCCTGCACACGTCATGCATGCGGTGGGACACGCTTCCGAAGACGCCACAGCCTGTTGGCACGTGTGTGCACACCAGTCCTTGTCTCCAGAGTGCTGCCACACTGGCAGAGCCACCAGTGAGTGCTTTGGCTGTGCAGGCAGGCTCCGGGAGGGCTCACGGTGCAGTGGGTCATGGCTGAGCTCCTGGGATGCACACACAGGTGTGTGCAAGGACACGGGCCGCATGGCATGCACAGAGGTGCACAGGCACTCTCTTCCTGAGCAGCCCACCCGTGCCTCCTGTCCTGTCCTGGGGCTCTCCCCACCTGCCCGTTCCTGGTCCTGTGCTGTCTGTGTCCAGCACACCCACCTCCAGGGGTCCCAGCAGCCCTAGATCCAACCCCATGTGTGGCCGTGTTCCCCAAGCCCCTCTGTGACCAGGATGATGGGGGCTTGGCCCCTCCAAGCACGGCCCAGCTCTGCCTCCAGGCTCGATCCTGCTCCCCCCAGCACTGGAGGGAGCAGCCTCCCACAACCAAACCCCCCACAACCAAATGCCCCACAGCCGAGCCGAGATGGAGAGGGCGATGGGGGGAAGCCGATGGGATGGGAAGGACCGGAGGGAGCCCAGCTCTGGCAACCAGCACGAGCCACGGATGCCAGCCCTCAACAGGCGGCTGTGGCAGCCCCACGGGAGGGGAGGCGGCAGCGGGAGCGCGGTGGCTCACGTGGCACCACAGCCCGGGGCAGGGCAGCATCTGCAGTGCCGGGGATGTTAATTAAATCGGAGCCTGGCCAGAGACAGCCTAATTAATTAATAACACCTACTTGTGTGGTGCCAAGCAGCCGCGAAAAGCAGCGGTGCCCCGGGCTTGTTTACGGCTCTGGCCCCTCTCCATGCATGGGAGGGGGGGGGTCCCTGCGCTGGGAGGTGGCACAGCCCCTGCGGGGCATGGGGAGCGCGGCGAGCCCTCGGAGGCACCCCCGTGCACACACGTGCCCCCTGCATGTGCACGCACTGCCCAAGTGCCCCGGCACGCGTGCCCGCACATGCAGCCCGTGCACAGCAAAGCGCGCCGCTCGCTCCAGGCCCACCTGGGAGCTGCTGCTGCTGCCGCCGTGACGGGGAGTTGTCAGCTCTCGAAGTTAACGCGGGTGACGTGTGGGGACAGGAAAAAAATCCCTCTCCCGGAGCTTTGACGCGTGCAGGAGAGAAAAGGCAGTGAGGGGAAGGGGGGGGCACGGAGCTGCACAGGGACCTGCGGGAGCAGGGCTGCAGCAAGGACGTGCGGTGGCTCCTTGGTGTCCCCCTGCATGGCTCTGGCCGTGGTCTCAGTCCCCGAAGGTGGCTCCAGCGTGGGAGCAACGGGGGCTCTGCACTGACGGGGGGTGCCGTGGGGGGTCCTGCAGAGGGGCAGGCTGACCGCAGGAGGGGTGGGAGACGGGGGGGTGGGAGACGGGGGTGGTAAGCGCAGGCGGGAAGGCGCCAGGGACCTCATGTGCCAGCTGCCTGCGGCCGGCCAGAAATTGCGGCTGCAGCCGAGCGAGCCTCCTTCCCACTTAATGGGAAAAGTGGCCGCAATTTGGGGCCTTTCCAATCACCGCTGAGCCGAGCGCTCGCCGCAATCAGGCGGCAGGAAAGGCGAGGGGCTGGGGGGGCTCCGTCCCTGGGCTGGGCTGTGCCCACCCCCCCCAGCACCGCGCTGCCGCATCCTGGGTCCCCCCCGTGCCGCAAACAGGGCCACGTCCCCAGGACACCACCCGCGTGCAGACACCAGAAAACACATTTAATGGGGCGGTGGTAGTTCTGCTGCTGGGCCCAGTGGGGTGGGGGCGATGCAGGGAGGGGAGGTGCCCGGTGGGCAGGGGGGGCTCTCAGTGGACCAGGACCTCCATCTTGTGGCTGCCCCGCTTCTTGCAGACGGGGATGTCGTCGTTGCTGCCCTTGGCCGACTCCACCACGGTGATGGCCACGTCGCCCTTCTGGAAGCGGGTGGAGAACCTGGGGGGGGGGGGGGGGGGCGAGGGGGCGGGGCTTAGGGGGGACACACCCTGCCCCACCCCTCCCCTCTTGCCCAATCAGCTGCCTCCGATCCTGCCCCACCCAGAGCCCCACCCCATGTACCCCACCCACCCAAGCCACACCCACCCCACCCACCCAAGCCACACCCCCCTCTGGCCCCACCCCGGCCCCGCCCGTACTGGTCTGTGATGTGCAGGGCCAGGGCCTGGGAGGTGGCGGCCATCAGGGTCTGGTGCAGGCGCGTGATGAGCTCGATGAGGTGGCTGCTGACCAGCAGGAGGTCGCCCTTGTTCCCCGCCGTGGAGGTCTGCAGGGTGTGGGGGGGGGGGTCAGTGCCACCTGGACCCCCCCCGACCCCAGCCGGCCCCCCGGCAGCACGGTACCTCCTTGAGGTGCAGGGCCAGCAGGCCGTCGGAGAAGCGGGTGACGGAGACGCTGCGGATGTCGCTCAGGCTGAGCACGGTCTTGGGCTGCGCAGCCTTGGGGTCGGCCAGGACCAGGTGCTCGGTGGTCAGCAGCAGCAGGCGCGGCACCGTCTGTGGGTATTGGTGGTGAGCGTGGCCCTGCAGCCCCCCCAGCACGGCGGGGATGGGGACGGGGCTCACCTTGCCGTTGGCTCTGTTCACCTTCATCACGCTTTCAGCCATCACCAGCTTGTCCTTGGCCACGGCGTGGAGCTTCTGGTACTTGGGGTTCTGCGTCAGCCCCAGGTACTCGCCCTGGAAGGGCTGCTGCAGGCTGGGGACAGGGGCCATCAGCCGGTGCCACCCCCGCACCCCCCTCCCCAGCCCCGAGCCCCCCAGCGAGGCGGCACCTCTTGCTGTAGAGCGTCTTCTTGTCCTTGAAGAGCTCGCTGGCGCAGAGCTTGGCCTGCAGCAGGGCTTTCCGCTGCGGTGTCAGCTGGTCCCGGTACTTCTTGCACTGCAAAGGGACGGGGACGATGCAGTGCCGCTGGTGCAGAGGGACACGGGGAGCACACAGCCCGCCCCGTTCCCAGTGCGCCCACCTTCCAGTGGTAGAAGATGTTCTTCAGCTCCTGGTTCGCGCCCGCCAGGAACTTGTAGGGCGCTGGGGGCCAGGTCCGGTCCTGCACCGACATCGGCGGGAGGTTCTTCTGCAGCCCCACGAGGAACTTCTGCACCTGGGGGGTGGAATGGTGGTGGGTGGGGAGGTCCCCGGGCCCAGCCCCACAGCTGGGGGGCAGGAAGGCGCCGAGCCCCCTCTCCCCCTGCCCTGCTCACCAGCCGCCGGTAGATGAAGTTGGCCAGGCGCGTGCTGGCGTCGGAGCGGAAATATCTCCGGTACATCCTGCGGACCTGTGGGGAGGCGGCCGTCAGCGCGGGCACCGGGACCTCGCCACCGCATCCCCCCCATTCCACAGGTCCCCTTGGGATGAGTCTGCATTCCCCCCTCCCCAACCTTCTCCCCCCCATTTTGGCCCTGCATGGACAGGACAGCCGCCCCAGCCCGACAGGGTGGGCCAGGGCACACAGACAGACAGCCCTGGGCGCAGCGGACGGACAGCAGGACAGAGCAGCTCACAGGCACGCGGCCCCGTGGGGGGGCTGGCCCCGTTACCTTGTACCCTTTCCAGTAAGCAGAAATGGTGCTGGCGGCCAGGTGGTGGTGGCGCTGGACCTTCAGCTCCCGGAGGAGCCTGCGAGACTGCAGCGGGACAGTCAGAGCCCAAAGGAGCCCAGAGGTGGAGGGAGAAACACCAACACACATAGGGAGCGAGAGGGAGAGAAAGGCAGGAGAGGAGGAAGGAGAGACGGAGAGAGATGGGATGAGCCTGGTCCCCCAGGGCATGGCAGAGCCGCGGAGCCCCCCACGCCCCCACCACGTGCCCCCTGCCCCTGCCCGTGCTGGGAGAGCCGCCGGCCCCGGAGCACGGCCCCAAGAGCCCGCAGGGTGCCCAGCCCTCACCTTCCAGCCCCGTGCGTATGCCTGGAGGAGCAGCACCGACCGCTTCATCTGCTTGTACTTGTTCTTTTGCTGCAGGGGGGAGTGTGGGGGCGGCAGGGTGAGCAGGGGGGCTCTCACCTGGGGACCCTACCCCTGTGCCCAGCCTGGGCTTCGCTTTCCAGGCTGGCTGCTGGGGGTGCAGACCGCTCCCCCCTGCCACATCTCCCCTTCTCGGGAGGAAGACTGGGAGGGCGCAGTGCAGCCAGGACCCCTGCCTGCCCCCTCCTCACCGCGTGGCCCCGGAACCAGGCGGAGATGATGATCTGGCTCTTGCGCATCAGCTGGTACTGGGTCCGGCACCGCCAGCCCCGAAACATCTTCTGGATGAGGGTGGCGAGCTCATTTATGCGCTCCTGGCGCCGCTTCTCCAGGTCGAAGAGCTGCAGAAAGTGAGGGCGAGCTGCAGGGAGCCTCTGGGGGCTGCAACATCACCCAGGAGCCCCCTCAATGCGCTCGGGGCTCACAGCAGGGCAAGGGGTCTGTGGGGCAGGTCCCCACCCTGCATCAGACCCTGCCCTGCACTGGGTCCCCCTCTGTCTGGACTCACAGTGCGTGGTGAGCGGATGAAGATCTTGGTGTAGCCGTAAGCCAGCTCCTCCGGGGGAAACTTCAGTTCTGACAGCAGCACCTCAGTCCCCTCCCTGCACAATGAGGGCACGAGGCTGCTCAGACCTCTCCACCCCACAGCTGTGGGGCTGTGGGATGCGCCTCCGGTCCGATGCCCCCCATACCTGTCGCTGCCTGACCAGCGGGGCCAGGTCTTGGTGCCCAGCATCTTGTAGCGCTGCAGGAAGGGGTTGTAGAGCTGGCGGAAGGCGTAGCCCGCCCGCCGCACCCGCACGTTCTCCATCAGCCCCAGGTAGCGGATCTGTGCCAGCACCAGCTCCGGCGTGAAGAGCATCGCCGTTTTGGTGTCGTTGGGCTTGATGCACCTGCAGGAGGGTGGCGGTGGGCACAGGGGGGCTCCCACCACGTGCCTGGTGCGCGGGGTCCCCCCAGGGCCGGTACCTGATGTAGTTGGGGTTCTTGGAGTAGAGGTTCTTCATCAGTGTCGCCACCGAGTTCTTGAACTGGAAGCCGGCGGTGGGAGGCAGCTTGAGGGAGACTTTCTGGGGGTCACCCTCGGGGAAGAGGGAGCGCAGCAGCGTGTGCCGGGCGGCCCACATGGCCTGCGACAGGTCGCGGAACAGCAGGTCGTTGTTCTTCTCGATGAAGCCCGTCACGTTGTAGGTCACCTGGGTGCAGGAGAAGGGTCAGCGCCAGGGGTCCTGCCACCCCTGTGGGCAGGGGAGCACTCAGGGAGGAGAGAGCGGGCAACAGAGGAAGGCACCGCAGCCTCTGCCCCAGCCCAGCCCCGCAGGCAGCTCCCACGCAAAACTGGGAAGAAGACCGGGGTGCCCAGGCTGCACCCAGGGACGGGGCTGCGGGTGCCCGTGGGTGCCGCAGACCTTGCCAGCGTAGTGGTGGATGCGGAAGCAGCGCTGAGGCAGGCTGAGGTCCGTGACGTGCTTGGCGTTCTGCGTCTCCTTGCTCTCGTAGTGCTTGTGGGTGGCGAAGAGCTGGTTCAGCTTGGTGACGAAGGTGTCCTCGTTCACCACGCCGGGCCGCAGGCACTCCTCGTCCAGCATGGCCAGGATCCCGCACTTGCTCTGCGCATTGGTGGACAGTGTCAGCCCCAGCCCACGCTGTGCCCAGAGCCAAAAAACGCCACCAGCACAGACCGGGGGCTCCATCAAACCACCCCAGCCGGGGTCCACACCAGGCTCAGCCCCAGCTTGCATAAGGTACAAGGGAGGGGAGCTGGGACCCCGACCCAGACCCCCCACATGTTGGTGGGAAGCAACTCACGTTCTCGATCAGGTCGCAGATGATGCCATTATCAAAAAACTCCACTGGTGTCCACTTGATGCCCTGGGAGCAGATGGGGGTCAGACACGGGAACCCCTGGACACGCGCTGCGTGGATCCCGCCCCACAGACACCCCCCAGCTGATGTGGGGCAGGAACCGGATGTCCGATTGTGGGGACAGGGATCCCAAATCCCTCCCTGCCTTCCTGCTATTGAATCCTCTCCCGGCAGGGAGCGGGGTGAGGAAGGGACGTGCTGCGGAGCCGTCTATGGCACTTCCCCATCCCTGTCCCACTGAGGCTCCTCAGGGCCACATCCAGCCTGAGTGACATGAGCCAGGGATACCTCTCGGACGTATTCCTCCTGCTCCTCCTTCAGGGTCATCAGGATGAAGATTTGCTGCAGCTTCTCATTGCAGTAGTTGATGATGAACTGCTCAAAGCCATTGTCCTGCGAGAGAAGGGCCCCGAGTGGCAGGTCCGTGCTGGAGCCCCCAGCCCTGCCCCACGCTCCCTCCAGCAGCAGGAGGGGCCCAGGTGGGTCCTGCCGCTCACCTGGAAGATCTCGAAGCCGTAGATGTCCAGGACGCCCATCACCTTCCTCTGCTTGCCCGGCTTCACCTGGGAGATGGCGGGGTGCTGAGCCACGTCCCAGCCCCGGCTGGGCAGGGGAGGGGGCCCAGGGGGGGGCAGTGCCCAGCGCTCACCTGGATGCTGGTGTTGATGCGGTTCACCAGCCAGTCGAAGAGGCGGCTGTAGATGTTCTTGGCCAGTGCGTCCCGGCAGTAGTAGCCCTGGGGCGAGGGGAGCAGGGCTCGCAGCAGATTCCCGGGGGAGCTCCCAGGGTGCGAGCCCACAGCGGGGGGGTGACGGGGCAGGGGGAGAGGTGCCGCTCACCTGGGAGACACTGAGGGCGGTGAGCACGGTCTCATCCCGTGCCTTCACGGTGCGGGAGCACAGCGCCTGCTCCAGCGTGCCGGGGTCCAGCTTGATCAGCTCGCAGATCTCGTGCAGCTCTGTGTGGGGCTGGGGCTGAGTGGGGGGGCCCATCTTATCCCATCCTGTCCCATCCCGTCCCATCCCAGGTCCTACCCCGCGGCTCGGCGATGCTGCAGGCCTCCATCCCGCTGGCCTGGTAGCAGCTGCTCAGCTCCACGTTGCCCAGCTTGAGCACCACGGCCGTCACTTCCAGCAGCGCTGTCACCTCGGCGGGCGAGAAGCCGATGACCGCCATGGCATCCTGGGCACGGGCAGGGGCAGCTCAGGGGATGGGGACGGCCCCAGGGCATTTGGGGGTGGGGGTGTCACGGTTTCCCAGCCCCCGTGCTTCCCCAGCGGTACCTGCATGGCACGGAAGTTGGCTGCGTCGTCCATGCCAGGCAGGCTGGATTTCTCCCGGTTCAGGTAGCCGTAGTGCTGGGAGCCCTGGCGGAGCTTCAGCTGCTCTGGGGGGGGCAGAGGGGGCTCAGCCACAGCCCCCCCAAGCCCCTGACATCCCCTTCCCCCGAGCCCCCCGTGCTGGGGGCCCAGACCTACGGAGCAGCTGTGCCGAGCCGCCGGCCAGGAGCTGGTAGAAGATGTGGAAGTTCCTCTCGCCCTTGGTGTGCCGGACGATGCGGGATTTCTCCAGCAGGTCTGCAGGGAGGGGTGAGCGTCACCGTGGCACGGGGCCGGGACCCCGGGGTGTGTGGGGGGGCAGTCAGTCAGTACTCACAGTTGCTGATGACCCCTCCCAGGGGCTCGCCCTTGAAGTCGAACTCCACGTCCATGTACTTGCCCTGAGGGACGGGGCTGGGGTCAGGGCCGGGGACCCCGCAGAGAGCGGCAGCCCTGCTCCCGCGCCCCCAGACCCGCTCCCCGCCACCCCCTGCCAGGTCACTCACGAAGCGGGAGGAGTTGTCGTTGCGGATGGTTTTGGCGTTTCCAAAGGCTGCAGGAGAAGGACAGGGAAATGCAGCAGTGGTCCGGGGGTGTCGGGGAGGCTGAGCCGAGCCCCGGGATGGGTGCAGGGTGCGAGGCGCTTACCCTCCAGCACGGGGTTGGACTGCAGGAGCTGCTCCTTCACCTTGTCCACCTCCTCTCCTTTGCTGCACACAGCTGCCACGTAGGACATCACCAGCTTGCTGGCCTCTGCAGGAGAGGGGCCATCGGCACCAGGACCGTGCTTGCCCGTCCCACCGCCCCCTTGCAGCCCCGCAAGGCCCCGCTGGGCGCCCAGCCCCTACCTGTCTTGCCAGCCCCGCTTTCACCAGTGATGAGGATACACTGGTCCCGGTCCCGGTCCCGCAGGGAGCGGTAGGCATCATCCGCGATGGCATAGCTGGGGGTGAGCAGGGGTCAGAAGGGGGCTGGGGAGAACCCAGGGACCTTCAAGGGGTGCTGAGAACCCCGGCTGTGGCTGTGGGGCTGCCCTGAGTTGACTCCCCCAGCCCCCAAAGCCTTGGGACCACCGTGCAGGTGAAGCCCTTAGTGGGACCGAGGAGGGTGCCTGGTGCTCACATGTGGGGCTTCACGGCGAAGAAGTTGCAGTTGTTGTACTCCTGCACCTTCTCGGGGGTGTAGATGGGCAGGGGCCGGTAGGGGTTGACCGAGATCACCACATCCCCGATGTACGTCTGCGGGCAAGCGGGACGGCGCGTGAGCACGCACGGCCGGCAGGACCCAGCCGGGACCCCGGCGCTCCCCTCCCACCCCAGCACGGCCCCCCGCAGCCCCCCAGCCCACAACCCAGCCCCCGCGGCCCCGTCCCGAAGCCCACGTAGATGTCGCTGCGGCGGAAGCGCTCCTGCAGGGTGCGGAGCAGCGACTCCTCGGTGAGCGGGTCCAGCAGCACCAGGTCCCCGACGGCCTCGGCGTCCAGCAGCGTGGTGGTGGCTTCCATGGCCGGGTGGCTCCGGGGCACCTGGGGCAGAGCAGGTGGGGGCTGCGGACCCTTCCCCAAAACGCCGCCGGATCTCAGCAGCCCCAGCACCAGGTGCTCCTTTGTGGGGTCTGGGGGGGGGTCGCAGGACGCCCGGCTCCTGCCCACCGGTGCTGGGGAAGCGAGGAGCCCGGCCAGGAAGCCGGGACACCTGGGTCCTATTCTTGTGGCAGGGATGAATTCAGCCTCCGCTTCCTCCCTCCTTCCTGGCAGGGGGGAACCGGGGGCGGGCAGGGGCCGGGCCGGGGGCTGGGGGCGCTCCGCACCCCGGGGCTGTTCCGACCCCGCTCCACCCAGCCCCAGGCTCCGCACCCCGGCGACCTTCAGCCCCGCTTTACCTTTCCCTTTCCAGGGCTGTAAACCCAGCCCCGCTGCCGGGGCCCGGGGAAAGTTCACGGGCGGCGAGGTGGGGAAGGGGCGAAGGGGGCGAGGGAGCCCCCCCAAACCGGGAGCAGCCTCCCGGGAGGACGGGAGCGGCCGGGACGAGGCTCCGCAGCCTCCCCCCAGACCGGGCGCCGGGCACGGACCCCCCCCCCCAGCGCTGCTGGCTGCGGGACCCCCGGGGCGAGAACCGGGCTTGTGGGGAGGGACTCGGAGAAAAGCCCCCTCCCCACACACACAGACCCCCTCCCGCAGCCCCGGGGCAGCCCCGCGGTGCCGGTTCCCGGGGCTCCCCCCCACGCCGGTGACCCCTGGGGACGCGAAGCCCCCCGAGATGTGGGGTGGGGGACCGGGGTGCTGCCCCCCAGCCCCATCCCCGGGGGATGCGAAGGGGCCGGGGACTCACCTCCCGCGGGCAGAGCACCGGCTGCTGGAGCTGCCGAGCCGGGGCTGCTCCAGATCCCGGTGCTGGGGCTTGGCCCCGGCCGGCCCACGGGGGGGCGGGGGCCCAGGGCCCTCCCCCGGGCACGGAGCCCGGCCGAGGGCAGGGAAACTGAGGCACGCAGCACCCCAAAGCCACTGGGCCCCTTTCTCAGGGTCCCAGCCCACTGCTGTGCTGTCCCCCGTACTCATGCAGGAACAGGGAGAGAAATTTAATTGTGGTCAGGCAAACAAAAGGAGCTTCCTCCCGGGGCTCCGGGAAACGGGGGCAAGGTACAGAGCTGGCAGGAACCCGGCTTCTCCTGGGGTGAAGGCACCCGAATGGAGCCAGCAGTGCAGGGGTGCTGCCTCCAGTCCCCCCTCCTCATCCCCAGGCACTGGGCAATGTCCTGGGCCAAGCCAGCTCCCACAGGTGGAGGGGCCAGGGCAGAGGAAGGGTGCTAGGAGATAAATAAAGGAGGCTCATTATTAAGAAAACATACCTTTATTAAAAAATATACTCAGTTGTCAACCTGCATTAAGCACACCAAGGGGACAGAGGGAGGCATCAGCAGAGGCTGCTCACACAGGGGTAGAGCTCAGTGCTGCAGCAGAGCGAACATCAGCCAGAAGTAAATCAACAGCATAAGCAGGGGCAGCAGCCCTGGGCAGTAAGGCTACGGGAGGGCAGGCTTATTGCAAAGAAATTGTGGCATAAAGACCACACAGACACCGGGGCTCTCTTAGGATCAGTAACTGCTGCTACGTTATCGATGACATAACTTCAACTTCCCCTTGTTGAGAGGCTCCCTTCTTGCACCCTTCGCTCTGCAGCAGTACTTTTTCACTATTCTTTGGTCAAAAACTTTGCCTGACAGCAAACACCCAGCAAAGTCCACGTCTTAACGGCAAGGCATCTCCTGAACCGCCCTTCTTTGTTCCTTCTAGACACTTTACATTCCTCCTGGCCTCATCGTTGAGTCCGACGTTATCACCAACCGTGGAGCTTGTTGACCCCCATGGCCACACTCCCACAAGAAGTTGCATAGATTTGGGCACCCCCCCCCCAGATCTCTGCTTCATCCAGGCTTCTCCACCAGGCCTCCTGCCCTGCGCTGGCTGTGAGAGAAGCTTGGTGGGGACGGGACTGAAAGCAGCAGCGTGACAGCTCCTGCACCCCCCGGTACAGGCCCCTTGTGGGTGCGCTCCCAGGTGCTGCTGCAGGAGCACGCAGGCGCCCGGTGCTGCCTGGCACCAGGTTGAAAGGGCACAGGAGCATCGGCACCCGCTGGGCAGGGTGCAGGAGGCATGGCCGTACCAGGAGGCTGAGCCAGCACCCGCGAGGTGCTGGGGGCAACCTGCAGGGCACCGGGCCTCACACCCAGCTCTGCGACACGCACATGGAGCCCCCTGCCCATGGAGCTGGGGCTCTGCCCAGGAAGCACTGGGGGATTTTTGGTAGCTGCAGGGGATTATGACAAGTTAGAGGCACAGCCTGAGCAGCTGCAGCCCTCGGGCACCTTTGGTAAGCACGAGGAGGAGGAGCAGCTGCCCCCGGGTGTGCTCGCCCCACACCACAGCCTTGCAGCGGGCAGGTGCTGAGCACGCAGGTAGCGGCAGGATGGGTCCAAAGTTCCTTTATGAACGTCTCTCCTGCAGGCATCTGCACGCGAGCTGGACCTTTTGTTCCATCCCCGCCCTGAAAGGTGGAGACGCCCTGGCAGAGGGGGGGGGAGAGGGGCTCCCCCCTGCCAGCCACAGCACGGGGGCTCAGCGCACACAGGAGGCAGCTCAGTACCGAGGCCTGGGAAGGTCCCTGCCCCTCCCAGGTGTGCACCAGGAGGCACGCAAGGGTGGCTCCAGTCCAGCTCAACTCCAGCCCAGTGTCCTACACCTCGGCAGCAGCACAGACCCCATGGTCAAGGACCGGCCCCGTGCAACCCTCTGCCAACGAGAGCTGCGATGACAAGAGCTTTGATGCTGGAACTGCCTGGGAAAAACGAGGGTGCCAACTCCCCGTATCCTCCTACCAGCCTGGCTCTGCTGCAGGGCTCACAGGAGCCCCGCTTGGGGTGGGATCAGAGGTGCTGGGCACAGACAACACCAGCTGTCCCCTGTAAACATGGCTTTGGGCACCACAGGTGTCAGGGAAGCAGGGTGACTCCAGCAGTTCTGCCCCTGGCCCTCTTGGGTCTGGGGCAGCTGACCTCAATCAGCATCCAGGCGGCTGTAGGACAGGGAGCAACTCCTGTAGTCTGCATCAGAGTCATCTTCCTCCTCCTCCTCAAACAGCTGCTCCTCAAATAAGCTGCCACCCAAGCCATACTCCTGCTCGTGGAAAGAAATCTCTCTGGAGGTGAGGTGAGAGGCGCCGCCCACGAAGTCAGCAAACCTGGGAAGAAGCCACCAAGACACGACTGTGCCATCACGAGTGGCCTGTGAGGCCAGGCGTGCAGGGAGCTGGGGGTGTGGGGTTTCAGTGCTCTGGGACGCCACACCACGGGCAGAGCCACAGCACAGAGGCTGGGCCAGGGCTGGAGCCGCACGCCCTGCTTCCACACAGCGCCCCGCTTACACGCGGTGGGGATCTTCTGCGCCTTCGCAGCCAGAGGTGGCAGCACAGAGCGGCTCAGGGCTTTCAGAAGCACCCAGATGAGGTCTCCTGACGGCACGGTGACGGGACGTTACCTCTTGGGAGACTGGATGCGGGAGACTGCGGTCCAGGCAGAGAAATCCGGGCTTCTGCAATAGTTTCGAAGCTCCTCAAGGGCCTTGCGTGTCTCCACCTCGCCCTGGATGCGGTACTCCTCCTCGGTCAGCAGGCGGGGGGGGCTGGGCCCCAGCCGGGCGCTCTGCGCTTTCCTGCCAGCAGCACAGCACCAGTTACTGCCCTCCCAGCCCGCACAGGGCGCCCAGTGCAGTCCAGACCCCAGGGAACTGGGCCAAGAGGCAGCAGTGGGCTGGAGCAGAGCTCGTGGCTCCCCACTCCCAAGGGAGGCTCCCACACACGAGGAGCGCGGCGCTGCCCCACAACAACCCGGGGAGGAGGGGCACAGCCCCCCAGCGTACCCACCCCAGCCCCAAAAACCACCAAAAATGCCCCAGTTCTGCAGCACGGGCTCCAGCCAGCAGCTCACCTGGCCCAAGCAAGGGCTGGGGTGCAAGCGCTCACCTGTAGGCAGCGTAGGCCCACTGAAGGGGGTGGTCGAGGTGCTTGGTGCAGATGGCTATGAGCACCAAGGCCAAGGCCACGGGGCGGATCTGGATGCCCGAGTACATCAGCAGCAGGCCCAGGAGCTGCAGGGTCCAGGAGAGCAGGTTGATGCTGCGCTCGTTCTCCAGGGGGCCGTACCGGTAGCACACACCAAAGCTCACCAAGCCCACCAGCAGCATGTAACCTGCAGGGGAGCAGAGGGATCGGGAGCTGGGGCACTGCCCCGGCGCTGGGATTTGCCTCTCAGGAGCAGAAGCACAACGTCTGCAGCAACACGGGGGGCAGGAAGCCCCAGCGCTCCCCAGCAACGAGCCGAGGCTCTGGTAGGAGCCGCAAGAACTGGAGAGCTGGCAGGTCTGAGGGGCCCACGCTTACAGAGCAGGTACTGCCAGTAGGACTTGCAGATCTCCTGTAGGTTCTTGAAGACGAGCTGAAGCAGGTACAGGGAAAAGGACCAGCCTCCTACCAGAAGGAAGTAAACAGGACTTTTCTAGGAAGAGAGACGGGAGAATCAAGAGGAGCTGTTGGTAGAGGGTACCCATGCCTGCCTCCCCCTGACTACCGAGCCTTGCTCCAGGCAGAGCCGGACCCACAGCCCAGCACCCCGAGGCCACAAAACCCCACACGCTCACCAGAACAGGAGTGCTGGTGTAGAAAGGGCAGCTGCGAGCAACCCCGCCTCCAGCCAGCCTCACGCTCTCACCTTGGGCATGGCCTTGGACATGACGTAGAAGACGATGAGCAGCGAGGCCAGCAAGCCAACGCTTATCCCGGCTGAGTAGTAGAAGAGCTGGCTCCTGTGGAGATCACACGTGCACAAAGTGTTTAACAGCTTTTGGCACGCCCATGCGCAAACACCCACTAGGAGCGACCCCCAGGAACCTGCAGGCTGCGAGGCCAGCCAGGCACTGCACACCCCAGCACCTGGTGCCACGAGAAAGGCACCGCGCATCCTGGGAAGGGCGAGGGGAATGGTGCAGAGCCCCACAGAGCCACCCCCGGGGCAGGCCTGGCGTCCCCTGGGCAGGCAGAGGGAGGCAGACGGGGATCCTCTGCCTTCTGCAGCACGCAGACAAGAGCTGCTCTGCGAATCCAGCACAACTCAGCCCCCAGCTCACAGGGGAGAGGAGGGGACTCACCGGCTCAGCACATCCCCACAGAAGAACAACAACAGGCCCAGGAAGAAAACCAGGAAGAGTTTAGGGTCAAATCCTGGGAAGAGAAAAAACACAGGTTGGGAGAAACCCTGGCAGGGCACCCTCAGTGCAAACTCCACCCCAACACACCAACAACGAGCGGGGAGAGGCGGTGCTCAAGGAAAGCTTCCGAAAAGCCCCCTGTGTCTGTAACTCTGTGCCCTCTGTTCTGCACCCTGAGGACTAAGGCAGGCCTCCCCTGAGGGCCCCCTTCCCTTTGCCGCGGGGACCGGCCCTGCTGGCCCTCACAGCAGGACCGTGCCTGATCCTCGCTGCCCCTCCGTGGTGCCAGCGCTCGGCCCCACTGCCCTGCGGCAGAGCAGACGTACGCCGGGACAGCACGACGCAGTACACGGTGTCGGCCTCCAGCGCCTCGACCTTCAGGCAGGTTTTGTTGCCGTAGAGATCCACGTCGATGCTGGTGTCGTTCAGCTTCTCCTTCAGGAAGGAGAAGAGGAAATTCCACACTCTGAACTTCTCCAGCTCCCTCAGCTCCTCCTCGCTGTCCACCTGGGTGACTCGGATGCCCCGGCTGCTGTTGATGCGGATCTGCACACAGGGGGGGGAAGCGCATGGGGGCACCGCTGGGGCTGGGCCAGGTTCTGCCGGGCGGGGGCGAAGACCTGCCCCCCCCTCCCCTCTCACCTGCACCCGTGTCCAGATGTCGTGCCACTGCGGGGCGCGCGTGTTGGCGTAGCAGAAGCGGTGGGAGGCAGACCAGTAGCAGGCGTGGGTCTCACGCAGCTCGATCACGGTCTCCGCCGCACCTTCAGGACGAGGGGAAGAGCAACGGGCGCTCAGCAGCGCGGACACAGAGCCGGGCATCGGCCCCCGCCCACAGCAGGACCCCCCCAAGTCCCTCCAAGACCCCCCCGACCCCCTGAGAGCCATCTGAAGACCCCCCCCCGACCCCAGGGATCCCCCATTCCCCAAGGAACCCCCCCCCCAAACCTCCCCCAGCCCCCCGAGCCCCCCCCCGAGCCCCCCCCCCGGGCCCCTCAAGACCCCCGGGGACTCCTCCAGGCCCCCGGGACCCCCCCGGGACCCCCTCCCCGACACCCCCGGCCCCCCCCCGCCCCTCCAGGCCCCGGGACCCTCCGAAGGCCGCCCCCCGCCGCTCCCCCACCCCGGTGCCGGCCCCCCCACCGGTCACGGCCCCCTGGTCCTGGCGCTGACCCCGCCCCCCGCCCGGTGCCGCCGCCCCCAGCAGCAGCAGCGCCGCCAGGAGCCGCCGGGCCCAGGCCGCGTTCGTCCGTCCCGCCATGGCCCGGCCGCGCCACCGGCTTCCGCTTCCGCCCGCACGTCCCGCCCCCCTCGCCTGACGTCACAGCGCACTGACAGCTGCCCGGGCCTATGGGAAGGCCGCTGCGGCCTCGCCCAGCCCCCTGCCTCCCACGGGATGACTGACGGGGCTCTCAGCCTATCAGCGCAGCGTGGGCTTAGCCCCGCCTTCCCGTTGCTAAGGCCGCCACCAGCGGCCAGAGCGGGCGGGCGGGGCCCCGCCTAGCGTCGAGCACCGCCTTAGCAACGGCTCTGACAGACACTCGCTACAGCCAATCAGCGCGCAGCCCGGCCCGGCGGCGCGCTCCCGCCCCTCTCTTTTGATTGACGAGCGGCTCCACCTATCAGGGGGCGACACCACGGTGGCTGGGTCGGGGGGCCCGGAGCTTCCCCGGGGCCGCCCCCCCCCGGGACCCCCCCCGCCCCCATCCCCCCCCCCGAGACCCCCGGGACCCCCCCGGTCCCCCCGTGCCCGGCCCCTGCCGCCCCCCGGTTCCCTCCCCCCTCCCCCAGTGGCTGCCTCCGAGTGGGGGTGGGGGGGGAGCACCCTGCCCATCCCCCCCCCATCCCCGGGACCCCCCCGCGGTGCCCCCCCGGGACCGGAGGGCGTCGGTACCGGGACCCCCCCCACACCCCTCGAGGGGGCGCCCGGTGCTCGGCTCCGTTCCCCTCCTCCCTCCCTCCCCCCCCCCCCCAAGGCAGGGGAGGGGGCGGCGGGGGCCGGGGGCGGGGAGCGGGCTCCGGGGGCCCCCCCCGGGCCGTGGGCGGCGGAGCCGGGAAGCGGCGGGGCCGTGGGCGGAGGATGTGCGTCAGCCGGGGGCAGCGGCGGGCCTGGGAACGGCCCCCCCGCTCCGGACGCCCGGGCCCGGGGGTGGGGGAGCTTTGGGAGGGGCGGGGGGGGCCCTGAGGGTCCGGAGCGGGACCCCCCGGGAGGGGCGCTGAGCCCCCCGCCGGCCCCGGTCCCCCCCCTCCCCCCGGGGAAGGAGGCAGCGGGGGCGGCTGGCGCCAGCCGAGCTGTAAATAAATAGCGGCGAGGTGGGGGGGGCCGGGGGGGCCGCGACCCTCCCTTGGGGTGCAGGCGGCGGGGGGCTGCAGGATTTCACCCCCTACCGTCCCCAAAATCCTGTCCCTCCGCTCCCCATCTCCCCCCGCCGGGACGGGACCCGCGGGGGGGTTCACCCCGGAGCCCACCGACGGCACCGGGCGCCTCCCGCTGCCCCGGGGACCGAGCCCCCCCCCGCGCCGGGTGGGTGCGGGGCTGCCAGGACGGGGCAGCAGCGCCCCGGAGCATCTCCGGGGCGCGCCCGGTTGCCGCAGGAACCGGAGATGCTGCGAGCGCAGCCCCCCCTTGCTGCTGGCCCTGCGGGACCCCATGGCCGGGGGACTGAAGGGGGGGACCCCCCGCATCCTCCGGGCACAGCGGGGGTCCCCCGGGCGCGACAGGCACCGGGTGCGGGGTGCGCCCCGCGAGCACCGGCCGCCTCGAGCAGCGCCCGCTCGGGACACCGGCCCCGGTTCCCCGCTGCTCCGCCGCCACCGGCTCTCCCCGGCCTCGGCGAGGAGCTACCGGGGGTCCCCGCGCTACTCTCCGTGGGGTGCGGGACCCCCGGACCAGCCGTGCGCCCTGGGCGCAGCCGGTCCCCGGTCCCCTCGGTGCCACCGTGCGCCCTGGGCGCAGCCGGTCCCCGGTCCCCTCGGTGCCACCGTGCGCCCTGGGCGCAGCCGGTCCCCTCGGTCCCCCCGGTCCCTGGGGGGTGCCGGTACCGGTTCCGCGGCTCCCTCCCGCGGCCCCCCCGCCGCGGCCGCCTTCGCAGCGCTCAGCGGGGGCGGCAGCCGCGGGATCCGCCCCCGGGGCCTCCCACGCCGCGGCGCAGCCGGGGCCGCTGCTATTTCACGGTACCGCCCGTGTGGGCGGCGCGCAGAAGCGGCGCGGCGCGGCGGAGTGAGCGCGCACGGCCCGGCCGCGGGACCCCCGAGCCCACCCCCCGGGTCCCCGAGCTCCCGGCACCCCCGGTATCCCCGGCCCGCAGCGGAGCGCGGCCCCCGGAGCCCCCGCGCCCCTGCCCATGCCCTGCGGTTCTCTCCGGGACGCACGGGCGTAGCGGCCGGAGCCGGCTCCAGCCCGCGGTGAGCGACCGGGGGGCGATGGGGGGGAGCTGGGGGCGGCGGGGGGGGGCTCGGGGCACCGGGAGGGTCGGAGCGAGCGGGGGGGGTCGGGGAGCGGTAGAGGAGGGAGGGGACGCTGGGGTCTGGGGATGGGGAGGGCTGTGACAGCCCCGGGTACGTGTCCTGCCCCACGCGGGGGTCCTGGGGGGGGCTGCTGGCAGCAGGAGGGAGGGGTCCGTGGGGTGCTGGGCACGGCCCCGGGAGGGAAAACGGGGGTGGGGGGGTGACCCCGGGCCTGGCCCCTGCCCCACTTGTGTCCGTGTCGTGTCTGGGGAGCTGTGGCCATGGGGTCTGACCTGGCCCGAGGGGCAGGGGGGGCCTGGTGGGGTCTGTGGAGTGCCCCACTGCGCCCCCTCCCTCTGGGGTGTGCCCCCAGCCCGGGGACCCCCAGGCACCCAGGTCAAAGGGTGTGGGGTGTGCTTCTCCTGCGAGCTTGACCTGGGGGCCGTGGGTGTCCGTCTGTCCCTCCTGGCCCCGGCGTGACGCTGTCCGTCCCGCAGGCTCGCCATGGCCGTGCCCCGCACACTGGGGGAGCTGCAGCTGTACCGGGTGCTGCAACGCGCCAACCTGCTGGGCTACTACGAGACCTTCATCCAGCAAGGGGGGGACGACGTGCAGCAGCTCTGCGAGGCAGGCGAGGAGGAGTTCCTGGAGATCATGGCGCTGGTGGGCATGGCCACCAAGCCCCTGCACGTCCGCCGCCTCCAGAAGGCCCTGCGTGAGTGGGCCTCCAACCCGGGGCTCTTCAGCCAGCCCGTCTCGGCCGTGCCCGTCAGCAGCATCCCCCTCTTCAAGCTCTCCGAGGCCAGCGGGCGCAAATCGCTCAGCAATGGGCACGCCAGCCCCAGCGAGGCCACGGGCAAGGGGGGCAGCAGCACAGGGACGCCCCCGGCCCGCAGCCCCACGGATCCGGGGGAGAAGCTGTCACCATCGGCGGCGCCACCGTGGCCGGGGAGGAGCACCCCGGAGTCGGAGGGTGGCGGGGATGAAGAGCCGGGGGGCCCCCCCTTCTCCCCAGGCGGGAGCAGCGGCGAGCAGCCAGTGGGCACTGAGGCGTTGGAGCCGGAGCTGGTGCAGACGGTGGCAGAGAGCGTGGAGCGGCTCCTGCAGAGCTGCCCCCGGGGCGGCGACGCCGAGCTGCGGGCACTCATGAAGCTCAACAAGAAGCTGGCCAAAGCCGTGGGGCACATCTTCCAGCTGGAGGATGGCGACCGGCACAAGGAGGAGGAGATCCGTCGGCACAGTGCGATCTATGGTCGTGGTGAGGCCCGGCGCCGTGAAGGCAAGCAGCTCACCCTGCATGAGGTGAGGGTCCGGGCTCAAATGCACCGGGAGAACACCGGCCCCGGTGCATGGGGAGGGGGCTGGGGTGGCTCTGGGGCTGGCTGTGTCCCTGGTAGGAGGCTGTGGTGGGGGCTCCACCACGCAGGGGTGCAGGAAGCCGAGGTCGGCTCCTGTCCAGGCGGTCTCTGCCTGCCCGGAGCCTGTGGTGCCATTTGCTGAGGGTCCTGCTGGTGCCGCCGGCTCCGTTCCTGCTGACACCCGGGCCTCTGCCCACAGCTGATCATCAACGAGGCGGCCGCCCAGTTCTGCCTGCGGGACAACTCGCTGCTGCTGCGGCGCGTTGAGCTCTTCTCGCTCTCGCGGCAGGTCGCGCGGGAGAGCACCTACCTGTCCTCGCTCAAGGTGGCCAGGTGAGCCCAGTGTCCTCAGGGGAGCTTGGGGGGGGGGGCAGCTGTCACCCCCCTGCCCACGCATGGGGTTTCCTCCCGAGCCCCCGACTGCCCTCGTGGGAGCTGCACCAGGACCGGTGCTTCCGGACGGGGGTGGGAGCCCGCAGCCCCCACAGCCACGTGGCTGCGAGTTCCCCTTTCCCTTGCTCAGGCTGTTTCTGCCTGACCTCGGAGGTGCTGGGGGTGGCCAGGGGGGGGCGGAAAGCAGAGCACTCGGGGTGGGGATGGGGATACAGCTGGGGGTTAACGGGGGAGTGCCTCATCCCTTGCACCCTTCCCCCAGGAGGCCCCTGCCGGCGCCGTGCTGGCTGCTGCGGCCGCACTGCTGCTTTCCCTTCGCTCTCGGGTCACTCCTCGCTTTCACCCCCCCCCCCCCCGGCTCCATCTGCTCCGAGGCCCCGCTCTGCTCTGCACCGTCCCGCGGCACCGCCCTGCCCGGGCGGCCTCCTACGCCCGCCGTCACGGCTGGCGCTGCCCACAGAGCGTGGCAGGGGGCCGGGCGGGCATGCACAGCGCGGGGCCCCTGCGCGGCCGCCCCCGCGCCTGACGCAGCCCTTTCTGCTCCCTCCCACGCAGGACGCAGCCCGAGGAGAGCGGAGCCTCCGTGGCCAAGCGGCTCAAGCAGGAGGTGGGTGCGTGCCCGGGGCGGACGCCCCCATGCATGGGGTGGGGTGCAGGCACCGGGGGAGGGGGGGGGGGGTGCACGCGCATGCACGGGGGTGTTTGTGCATGTGCATGCGTGCACACCTGCGAGCGTGGGTGGGTGATCGCCCACGCGTGGGTGTGACCGCGCGGCGTGCTCAGGGCTGCCTGCGCCAGCTCGGGCAGGCGCCGAGGGGCGAGGGCTGGTGGTGCTGTGGAGCCCCCTCCCTCAACCCCCCCCCCCCAGAGGGATGGGGCCTGGCTGCAGTGCCCTGTGCTCAGCTGCACCTTTCTGGCAGGTGGGCGAGCAGAGCCGCCCTGAGCCCCTGCAGCTGCCCGTGGAGCCCCACACGGCCCCGTACCGTGCCAGCCTGGAGGAGGATGCGGCCAGCCTCTCCGGGGAGAGCCTCGACAGCCACTTGCAGGGTGAGCGGGGGCTCCAACTGGCACACCCTGGGGGGCAGGTGGCAGCCGGAACCCCCCAGCCCCTGACGCTGACCCTCGTCCCCCTCCTTGCAGCAGCGGGGGCCTGTCCCCGGCTGACGCCACCGCCCAGCGTGGCCCCCGACGTGCCCCTTGGCCTCCCCCCGCACGGGCTCTGGAGCCGCCACATCCTCCAGCAGACGCTGATGGACGAGGGGCTGCGCCTGGCCCGCCTGGTCTCGCACGAGCGCGTGGGGCGGCTCAGCCCCTGCCTGCCTGGGAAGCCCCCGGGACCAGGTGAGGCCCTGGGGGCTGTGGGAGGGGGTCTGGGGAGCTCGGGGCAGGGGGGCGGTCGGTGTGGGGACGGAGGGAGCTGTCCCCCCCCTTTCTACGGTACCCTGACTCTCCCCCTCTCCCTGCAGAGTTCGAGGACGGGCTGGCAGAGCGGGGCCCCCCGCCTCCCCCCGAGCCCCCCCGTGGCACCATCAAGGTGGAGCAGGAGACCAGCCGGCAGTGAGGCGCCCGGCGGGAGCCCCGCAGCCCCCCCGCCACCACTAACGAAGCAATAACGGGCAGGGGGCTGGGTGCCAGCAGTGCTGTGAGCGCAAGGTGCCGGAGGGGGCTCGGCCGCAGCCCCCCCCCCCCCATTTCCCATCCCCTCCCGCACGGACGCTCTGGTTACCTCAGCCGCAGCGGGACGCTCCCCGCAGCAGCAATACCCTCGCCCCCCGCCGCCCCCCCCAGGGGCTGGGGCAGCCCGCGATGGACTCGAGCCTGCTGTACAGACCCCACACAGGGCCCCCCCGCACCCGCCTGCTGCCGGCTTCCCCCACCCTGACCCGGGGGCAGCCACATCGCGTCCCCCCCGGCCCCGGCACCGCGTGGGGACACGCGCTGTGCCACCGCCGCCACGTGCGCCCACGTCAGCCCGGCCGCCCACGGCGGTGCCGGCGCGCGCAGCTCCACGCGCCCCCGCAGCGCCCCCGCAGCGCCCCCGCAGCGCCCCCACGCTCCAGCCGCCGGCGCCCCCGCAGCAAGCACGTGCGAGCGCTCTGTGTGCACGCACTGCAACCCCCCCCTTGCCCCCCCCTGCATGCACGCATCTCTGCTGTAAATACACTCCCCACAGGCCCCCCCGATGGTGCCCCCCCTCCCTGCACATGCCCAAGCACACGCGCGCTCCCCCTGTACGCCCCCCCCCCCCCAACATTTGTCTGTGCGTGGTCTGAGTGCTGGGGGGGTCACACAGGAGCCCCCCCCCTCCAGCACCAAGCAGAAGGTGTTTGACGGGCGCTGGGGTCTTGCTGCCCCCCCCCCTCCTTTTCTGCAAGCCATGCCCAGCCCCCGGGTCCCCCCCCCGTTAGGACTGTGTGGTGTCTTTTTAGAGCATTAGCGACTCTTCCTTTGTAACGTGTACAGTAGATTATTTATTTTGTTATTTTGGAATAAAACTTTATTTTATGGCTTATCTTCCTGCCCCCACTCCCCCAGGCTCCCCTCTCCCTGCCTTGACCCTCCTCCAGGCTGGGGGGGGGGGGGGGGGCACAGGGCAGCTCACAAACCCCACAGCAGGTGCCAGGCCCGGGTGGACAAGGGGCTCGTGCCCCCAGCTGGGCTGGTGCGGGGGGGGTCCCTTTCCCCCCCCGGAGTGCTGGGCAGGCGCATTCGGCCCCCCCGGTTCCCACTGCCGCCTCTCGCCCCCGCAGCTGACTCATCCCGGCCCCCGCAGGGGGCTGAGCCCGGCAGCGTGGGCTGGGGGCACCGAGCTTGGCGGCGAGGCTGGGGGCACCCCCACGCGGGTCGGGGCCCCCCGCTGGCAGCGGCAAGGGCAGGCAGCGGCTCCGTGCTCCAAAGTGCAGCGTATACACAGGTTGGGGGGGGACAGGGTGTCACCCGAAGTGCTGCCTCCCCCCGGAAAATTCCCTCCCCTCCCCTGCCAGAGTTTGCAAACCCGGCGCAAATCGCGTCAAGTCCAGGAGCCCAGACGAGGCTGGGTCGGGGCTCACAGTCCCACGGCCCCCGCAGCCCCCTCACGCGTGCCCCGGCCGGACGCTGTCATCCCACCGGGACTCCCCCAGCCCCCAGCACGAAGCGTTGGGGCTGGGGTATCCGCTGCGCTGCATGGGGGGTGTGAAGGGGGGGCAGAGCGCGGGGCTCTCCAGGGACATCTCCTGTAGGAACTGGTCGAACTCCGAGCTGGGCGGCAGGTCCATGCTGGGCGCCATCCTGGGGGAGAGCGGGAGCAGCGTGACCCAGGGCAGCCCCCCCAGGCCCCCCTCAGCCCCCCGGTGCTTACCACCTTGGGGAGCTCTGCAGCGGCGCATCCATCGGCGTGAACGGGGCCAGCTCGGGCATCTCCTCATCCCGCGGCTCCGGCGAGGGGCCTCCGGGCAGCAGCTGGGAGGCCTCCCCAGGCATGTACTGGTGGGTCATAAAGCTCCTGGGGGGCAAAAGGGGGAAAGGGGGCTGATGGAGGGGTCACCTCCCTCCCCCAGGGTGCTTGGCAGCCCCAGGATGCAGGAGAGAAGTGCTTGGTTTGGAGGCTGGAGCGCATCTCCTCATGGGCAACACCAGCTGGGCAGAGCACCCCCCATGTGCATGCCCTGGGACCAGGGGAAGGGGGGGGGCAGGGCAGGGTGCCCCCCTCCAGCCACGCTCTTACATAGGGTTCCTGAAGGCAAGGTCTTGGCAGCGGGGCAGCGCAGGGTCCATGACCATGGACGATGAGAGCATCGGTGAGGTGCTGTGGGGAGGAGCAGGAGCATTTTGGGGAAGGGGAGGAGGAAACACAGCCCAGCCATGCCGGGGGGAGGTGGGGGGTCCAATGTGTCCCCACCCCAATTGTGGTACTGCTCCTACCTGGGGAAGGAGGACCCCATGCCCTCGGGGACCATCATGTTCATGTTGCTCTCACCCGCGGGGTAGCTGGACATGGGCTGGGAGCAGAAGGGAGCAGGGGGGCTGCGAGTGCAGATGGGGGGGGGCAGCAGGTGAGGGCGTCCTCCAGGGCAGCCCCCTCCCCTCCCAGCACGTGCCCAGAGAGCTGCCCCTGCCCCTGGGCGGGCACTCACCAGATGGGGCTGAGCACCGACTGCAGGTTCTCGGGGCGCAGCTCTTGCTGCAGCACAGGCAGGCTGAACATCTGAGCCTGGGGGGGCTCGGGCCCCCCCCCTGCAGTGCTCTGGGGCTGCTGGTCCCTGTAGAGGCACACCGACCCCCTCAGCACAGGCAGGACTCCTGCACTGCAGGGTCCAGTCTACAAGGAGGCGTGTGTGCAAGCCAGCACTTGCTGGGGGCGTTGACATCAGGGTGGGATTCACGTGGAGCAGGGCTCTGCTGCGGCTCAAGCTCCCCGGGGGGGGATTCCTCGCTCATGAGCACCTCCCCATTTCCCCATTTCCCCCAGACAGAAACCCCCCTGGCCCAGCAGCGATGCTCAGGCTGGCCGCTATCACCTGCCCGTGCACACACCTCCATTGGGGCTCGCCGACAGCCTCCTGCACCCACCCACCTCTCGCTTTCCACCGTCATCTTGATGGCAGTGGAGACGTAGCCGCGGCCGTCCTTGCCCGTCTGTTCTTCTGCGGGGAGAGAAGCAGCCGTGAGCCACCGCCCCGCGTGGGACGATGCAGCGCCAGCCTTGGCAGCAGGACCCTGCACCCAAATCCCTCTGCCCCTCTCGCAGCCCCCCCTGCTTCTCCCCACAGCCTTGCAGCCCCGAGGCCGGGGCCCCTCCGCTCCCCCCACTCACTGTTGTAGTGGCTGCCAAATGCCTGGTCCTTGGGGGTGTTGGGGTAAAGGTTGCGGAGCTGCCCCAGGTCCCGGATGCGGTCGCCGAGGGATCGGATGGACAGGTCCTTGGCGGAGAAGGGCTGGATGTTCTCCACCTGGCTGGAGCCTGCGGGTGACACGGCACGGGGCTCCACTGCCTGCCCCCCCGTAACGCCCAGTGTCCCCACACCGCGGTGACCTCGCTCTCCCCTCGGCGGTGCTGGCAGCAGCCCCCGTGCCCCCGTCTCACCGTCCTTGCCCCGAATGACGTGAGCGATGGTGACGCCTCCGATCTCCGAGTCACTGAAGCGGAGCAGGAAGGTCCCGTCAGGCTCTGTGCTCAGGAGCTTGCAGACGTACTGCTTGCTGATGAAGCCGATGATAAGCCTGGAGGAAAGGGCAGACGGACAGCGTGCCAGTGCCAGGATAGGACCCAGCACTCCCTGCGTCTGGTCCTGGAGGAGCTGTGAACACCCCACTCGGCCTCTCCGGCACCCACCTGTCTGACCAGTAACTTTTGAGGCATCTCTTGGTGAGGTCGAGGACTCCGTCAAACCACTGCCAGAAGGTGAATCCCCGGCCAGGCAGGATCTCCTGGGGAATGAGAGGGGTGTGAGGCTCCCCAGGGCCATGCTGGCCCCTGCCCACCCCGGCCAGCCCTCCCAGTAACCTTGTTGAACTGGGCCCAGGAGACACTGCGGCTCTGGAAGTCCTCCAGGCTGGCACTGTGGTCGTTGAAGATCTTCTGGGCCAGGAAGAAGTAGTGCTCCTTGAGAAGCCCCTTGGTGGTCTGCACCTCTGCCATGAACTTCAGGTTCAGGGTATCGCACATCTTCTCCCACGGCACCCGCTCGGCCACCACAAAGGGCACGCGGTCCTACAGCGGGGCCAGACAGCATCAGGACAGCATCGGGACAGCGCCCACTGCCCCAGCCCAGCCCTGGAGTCTCCTCGTCCTGGAGCCGGACCCAGCCCTGGCACCCCAGCAGGTCCTCCCTCACCCCAGCCCCTCCCCACAGCCCTCCCTCGCGGCACTCACGATCTCCGAGAAGGCGTTGTCCCACAGCACGGTGGCTTTGGCGTTGTTGTCCTGGTTCCCGTGGACAATGACCACGATGGGCAGAGACAGGACCTGGGCACGGGGCGCCCTCCCCTCAGCCCGGGCTCAGCCTCCCACAGCCCTGAGGCTGCCCCAGGGCCATCCCAGCCCAGACCAGGGCTGCGAGGGGTGGCAGGACCCGGGTGCCTGAGGGAGGCTCGGTGCTGCCAAGGAGAGGGGCCGGTACCTGGAGCTGCACAGTGAGGTTGCTGGGGCTCAGGGCCACGGTGGTGCTGAACAGGACGGCACATTTCTCCTCTGTCACCGACTCGGACCCCTTCCGCTCGCAGCGCTTTATCTTCTTCAGCAGCTAGGGAGGGGAGAGCCAAGCGTCACCCCCAGGCAACCAACAGCCCTGAGACACCCCCCAAGCCCTCCTGGGGTCCTCCCAACATCCCAGCACAGCCCCAAGCCTGTCCCGGGGCCGCTGTACAGCTCCTGGCCAGCAGCACTCACCACGTTCTTGAAGTTGGCGCAGCAGGTCCCGCTGGTGGGGTTGGTCTCCAGGGCCACCACATTGTGCATGATCTCCCCTGTGCTCTCGCTGGGCAGAGGCGGGGGTCAGGGCAGCGCAGCGGGGGCGCAGCCCCCTCACCCCCGCGCTGGCCGGCCGCTCACCTCAGGGTGTTGCCGTAGGCGCTGAGCGCCAGCTCCCGCGCCTGCTTCTCCGTCACCATGTCGGCCCGCACCATGTAGGGCTTGGTGGATGCCTTCAGCAGCTGGGGGCCCAGCAGGAACCGGACGCTCGCCTGGAACTTGGTCTGGGTCTTCAGCACCTGCGGGGGCTGTTTCTCCACCAGGAAGGAGCTGGGGGAACAAGGGGTGACAGCGGTGACGAGGGCAGCCAGCTCTGCCACCGGCCTCTGCAGATCCACCTTCTGCCCCCGCAGCGCCCGCCCTGTCCATTACCTCTTGACCAGGCTGGATAAAACCTCGTTGAAGCGCTCCAGGAGCCGGGGCAGCAGCTCGGGCCCCAGATCTGTGCTCGCTGCCATCACCTGCTGGTGCAGCTGGAAATAAACCTCGACCAGGCTCTCACACCTGTGAGGAAATTGTGGGGAAAGAGCGCCCTGAGCCAAAACAGGGCCACAGCAATCCTGGAGCCCCTCAGGCCAGCAGGGTCCCCGTTCCCAGGGGAGAAGACGGGGCAGGAGGGTTGCTGCGGGTCCCCCATTGCCACCCCACCTCTTCTGCAGCGGCGCTAGGTTCTCCTCGAACAGCGCCCCGTTTCCTGCCAGCTGCTGCTGCCTCTTCCAAATCTGGATCCTCTTCAGGACCTGCTGCTTGGCCACCTCCAGCTCTTTCGTGGCCTCCAGGATCAGGGTGGGCAGCTCCTGGGGGGCAGCACCAGCCACGGGGCTCTGCTTGGCACCATGCCCCCGGCAGAGCCTGCAGCCCCGCACTGGCCCCGTGCCCCCCCCGAACTGCTTCGTGCTCCTCAGCCCTGTCTCCCCCCGGCAGGATTGCCGCCTTGCCCCGCTGCCCCAGCCCCACTCACGCTCTCTGGAGCTTTCGGTTCTGTCTTCAGCTGTGGGTTCAGCGGCAGAGAGGCTGGGGAGGATGGAGCGGGGCGGCCCCGTTAGCACAGGACTGCACCCGCACGGCGCTGCCGTTCTCCGCCGTGCCCCATGGTCGGATCCATCCCGCCCTGGCCCCTCACCTGCGGAGCCGTCCCGCAGCTGCGAGCCGCGCTCCCGCAGCGCCTGGATCTCGTGGACACGGTGCTGCAGCCGCTGCAGGCCCAGGCTGAACTTGAGCTCCTCCTGCCGCCGGTGGAAGCTGAGGGGCAGGTGGCGGTCCTGGGGTGAGGAGAGTGGGGTGAGCGGGGTGTGGGGACGGCCCGGCCATGGGTTGCCCCAGTGGGGGGCAGGAGCCACGCACCCTCTTAAGCACGGCGGCCTTCTCGCCCTCCAGGATCGCCTTCAGGACAGCCACCAGCCGCAGCGGGTCCCGCCGGTACGTGCTCTGGGGGGAGCAAGGCCCTGGGTGTTAGCAGGGCAGGACGCGCGCCCCGCCGCTCCCAGCCCATCCCGTTCACGTGTTTCGGGCCCCCAGCCCAACACGATGGGCGCTGAGCCAGTCTCTGTGGTTTCACGGCCAGCCATGTGGAAGAGGCTGTGGCTGGCACGCTTTTGTGACATAACCAATTTCCAGCTTTACAACCAGTTTAAAACTTTAAAAAGTTAAAAATTTAAAAACTTTTCCAGTTTTAAACCATGCATGAAAAATATGAAGCAACTTTACATGAAACCCAAACCCCCATTCCTTATTTCTGCGAGCATCCCCTCAAGAGGCACCAGCCCTACACCTGGCGAAGACGTTCCCGGCCACCCCTGGCCCGGGTGAATCAGCGCTTTCCACCAAGCCCAGGCAGAGGAATTTCCCGGCTGGCTCCAGCTCCCCGCACCCTGCGCCAGCTCCTCCGGCCTTCGCACATTTCCCAAATTAGCTACTTCCCTAAACAGCAACGGCGAACCGCTGGACGGCGCGCTGGGCGGCTTCCCCTGCGGGCCGGGCGGCAGCTCCGCGGCACGCCCCTGGCCCCCTGCGCCCACCCGGCGGCCCCGCAGCAGCGCCAGCCCTGCCAGCACCGGGGTTTAGGGGACCAAAGCCCTGGGTTTGGTGTCCCGAGACGCTGTGGCAGCCCAGAGCTGTACCCTCACTGCGTCACAGCCCCATCCCGAAGCACCCCCCGGAGAGGGGCCGTGCCTGCCCCAGCTGCTTCCTCGGCCACGTTCGTCTTGAGCAAGAGCACCCAGCTCCCACCGCCCGCAGCCCATGCTCCCACCCAGCGCACTCCCACAACAAAGGGCTCGGAAGGGAAAAGGGTTTGCTGTTACGGGATGAGGAAAAATGGGAGGAGGGAGGCTCTTCTTGAGTAACTTAAATTGGGGAAAAAAAAAAAAAAAGAGCTGAAACATCTGCATATTTTCAAAAGCCAGCAGCAACATTGTTCATGAAAGTCACCCAGTTCCCCAGAAGTTATGACTAAAACTGACCCCTTCCCAAATGTTGTATATTACCAAAAAAGCAGGGTTTTCAACCGGGCTCTGGGCACGAGCACCGTTCAGCCCTTACTCTAAGAGCTCCACTGGCAGGAGAGAGAGTGGAAGGGTTAATCTGCAATCACAGAGGGAGGAAGAGAGACAGAGAGCAATTCACAGAGGTCTCAGTAAACAGAGAAAGAGCCCAGAAAAAGAAACCCAGTGTACACATGCACATGCGGCAGGAGGAAACACGGCACAAAACACCGCATGGAGGAAGGAGAAATCAAACGCTCGAGCAGAAAATGGGGAACATGTGGTGAGGAGGCTGCACGAGTGCCAACGTGCTCGGGGGGTCCCTGCAGGGGCAGCTCCTGGGTGCCAAGGGGCTGCAGGGATGTGCCCCACGAGTGGAAGCTGCGGCGGCTGGCGGGCAGGGGGGAACCGTGGCCATGAAGGGCCTGAGTGCTGTGACGAGCTGGGGGCTGGCCCCGGCACACGGATGAGCTCCCCCGTCCTGCCGAAGTGCCCACAAAACCCCACCGCCGGCACCGAGTCCGCACAAGTCACCCAAGGCTCCAGCCTCAAGAGGGGACTGGCTCAGAGCATCAGCCCCTTCGGTGGTGTTTGATGCAGCAAACCCAAGGCATGACAACAACCCTGCCTCCCGTGGTTCCTAGCTGCCATCCCGGCGGGACATGGCCCTCAGGGCCCCGCGCCCGGCCCCCCGCGCACCTCAATGTTGCTGACTTGCTGGAGGATCTGGCACTGCTGCCCATCGCTGCTGGCGGCACTGCGAAGCTTCTCCAGCATGGCCGAGAGCATCCCGCTGGCCACGCTGGTGCAGAAGGCGTCGGAGCCATTGATGAACTCCCTGGGGAGAAGGGGAGAAGGCCGGGTGGGCACGAAGCCTCTGCCCTCCCTGCGAGCACGCACTGGGGAGGAAGGGAACACCGGTGCTTCCGCTGTCCTGGCACGTCACCCAGCGCCGGCTGGACTTCTGGGGGAAATTTGCCACCTTACAGCTGTGAGCGAGGCTGAACGGCACTCAGAGAGATCACGAGGTTCATCAGAGAGGACGTCACCTCCTGAAACCTCTCCCACACACACACCCAGCTGCCACCCACCCTCTGCTGTGCTCCCCCACCACGGGGCCTGGAGCAGCCCCTCACCCGCTGCTGCGGCGCAGTCCCATGTGGCCAAGCCCCCTTGTGTCAAATTTCCTGCCCTTTTGCAACCTGGTCATGGTGCTGTGCAGAGGAGAAACAGTTCCTGAGGCCACTCCTGGGGACGCCTGGGTGAGACCGTGACACTGCTAATTAACCCACTGCTATTTCCATGTTCTAGGCACAAAGCAGGGGTGCTGGCCAGGCTGTGCTTGTTATTGCCACTGCGAATGCAGCACTGAGTCAGTCCAGACCCTGCTAGGGCGCTGAGGGCACCAACAGACCCCGACCAGCCTCACCTGACATTGCACCCTCTGCCCAGGCCCAGGAGCTCCCCTCCCATCCAGATCGGGGCGCTCAGCCCCACCACGAGCTGCGCCACCAGCGCATCCATCTCTGGCCCCATCTCCTCTTGCTCCCGCACGGATGCACAGGGCGCCCTCACTTACCTCACCTGGGGCCGTGGACGGAGCCCGGCACCGGCACCCACACGTTCAGACACTGGCCAGGCCGGGACCCCCTTGGCTGGGGGCTCAGCCCTCCCTGCGGGCAGCTGGATGCTCCCCTGCCATATCCCGGGCACGTGGGAGCGGTGAGGGAGAGCAATGCCCCGTGGGGCAGCCGGGGACTCACCAGGGCTGGTTCTCCAGCCAGTCAGCCAGGAGGCAGCGCAGGCTGCGGGGAAACTCTGCGAAGAGGCTGCTGAACTCCTCTGGCGGCATGTGGGAGACGATGTTCCAGAGGGACATCTTGGGAACCGTTACCTGCAGGGAAATGGGAGGTGAATGGGGAGAAGGGGGACACTGCGGGCACCCCACAACCCTGTCCTCTGCACAGCTGGGCTGGGCTATCCCCCGGTCCTGAAGGCTCCTTCGAGCACTGCTGCCCCGTCCCTCCGCCGTCTGAACCTGCTGCTTGGCACGGCCGGGGCTGCGCGGAGAGGAGGAGCAGGAAGCACCCATCCCTGATCATCCCTCTTGGGCAATCCTGGCAGGCTGGCAGCCCACTCGTGCCTCAGTTTCCTGCAATTCTGGGGAATCCCTGCTCCTCCTCCATGGGCACAGGGACGCATGGGGTGGCAGGCAGCACTACTGAGCTCGGCGCAGGAGAGATGGCAAAGCTGCCAGGAGCAAGAAGAGCGCGAAGCCCCAGCACCTGCTGAAACGGCTCTGCTGCGGTGCTTTCAGGAACAAGACACAGCCCTGACCCCCAGCCCTGCAGAAGCGAGGCGGCCAAGCTGCTCCCCAAAACCTCCCCAGCCACCCCCCCAGGGAAAACACCTTCCCAGGGCATGCCTCAGCCACCCCACAAACCGGTCTCCAGATTCCATGGAAAGCAAGGAGAGGGCTCGATGACAGGAGACAGGAAACACCATGGGGAAGACCGGGGGGCTCCCACCACCCCCAAGCTGGGCTTCGCAACCCCAACGGCGCCTCCCTGGCACAGACGCGCCCTGCGCCCTCCAGCAGCGCCTGAAGCCTGCGGACTTCACCCCGCCTCCGCAGCCCAGCCTCCCGGGCTGCTTCCCAAGATCCTGCTCCCGTCCTCCCCGCCACCCTCGCGTCCTCCATCCCACGGCCCCGCCGCAGAGCCCGCTCCCCTCGCCGGGCTGAGGAGCCGCTGCGTCACCCGGCCCAGACGCACCTCACTCCTGGGTGCCCCTCACCCAGCCGGGGTGGAGACCGGATCCTGCAGCAGGACGCGAGGCCGCGGCCCTCGGAGGACCGGGAGCCTGCAGGCCGCGGGCCAGGGCGTCTTGCTGGGGCCGAGAGCAAACAGCCGAGCGAGGGGGAGGCGTCACGTGCGCCCGCGGGCCGGCTGCTCTCCCCAGCGGGTCCTTTCCGCGCGGCAAGAGCCAAGGCGCAGGGAGGAGGTGGAGCCGCCGGAGACTCTGAGAAACCATGCGGAGGGAAGGGAGCCAACGTCACTAGGGCAACATTGCAGAGTGCAAAACAACCGTGGCCTGCTGCCGGCCGCCAAGCGAGGCCGCTCGCCCCCGCCTTCGATCCTGGGGCCACAACGCACTGGGGCCGGGCAAGGGGAGCCCCCGAGGTGCTCGAGCCCCCAGGATCCCACACCGATCGGAGGAGCAACCCTGTTGTGTGCCGTGCCTGGGTCTCCCAGCAGTGAATTTGCTCCTGACTCTGCTGGCACAAACCCACCTCGATGATTTACTGCGGGGATTGACAGATCCTGCAGGGATCAACGGCTGGGGAAATGTACCCAGCGCTCACCAGGCAGCTCAGCCCCGCTCAGGGCACCTGCTGCAGCTGGGGCTGGGGCCTTTCCACCGCTTGCTCAGCCAGGAAAACCCACCAGCAGCTGCTGCTTCCCCTCGCCGCCCCCCACGGACCCTGCAAGGCAGGGACCAGGAGAGGTCGGAGCTGTTGGTGCGCAGGGAATGGAGGCAGGAGGAAAGAGCAGTCCCTCATCCTGTGATCCTCGGAGGCCCAGTCCCCGTCCCCCTCCCTCGTTAAAACCTGTATTTCTGCTTAGCGCCGGGAGGCAGCTGCTGGCTTGTACGCAGCAACCTGGAGCGTGAGCTGGGCATGCCTGAATTTGCTGCGAGGCTGCAGGAGGCACCACGCTCCTCCTCGTCCCCACAAGCCCAGGGCCGGCTTGGAGGAGCTCACGGCAGGGGACGGCCCTGTCCCCTCCTGGCGTCAATCGCTGCAGCTCCTCGAGCCCAGCCGTGCGGCGCTTCCTTCCCGTCCTCGCTGCAGTTTCCATAACTCCGTGTTTTCCTCCTCAGCTCCTACTGCACAACAGCCTTTCCCTGCCAAGCCCGTGCTCCTGTAACAATACCCTGGCTGGGGCTGAGGTTTCCTTGAGAAGGGCCGGCGTGCCCAGCGCCCCGGTTTCCTGCACTTCGCGGTACCAGCTGGCGCTTGGTGGCCCACGTGGTGTTTGCCCTATCAACATATCTGCAGCGCCGAGAAGAGGAAGCACTGCGGCAGGCCCCAGGACGCAGACCCAGGCCTCAGGACGAGGCCACCCCTCCTGCGGGTCGGGGACGCTGCCTCGTCCCCTGGGCAAAGCAGCCACCGCCGCAGCTCCTAGCACCGGGCCAGCAGCCCTGCAACTCGCCCGGACGACAGGCGCAGCTCCCAGCTCCGCGGGCAACGTGCCCACGCCGCCGCAGATGCACAAATCCCCCTCTAGCGGGGCTCCGTGCCCCCAAAAAGGCAGAGGTTTGGAGGCAGCCCCGGACAGGGCCCCCTCCTGTGGGGCTGGGCCGTTTGCGTGCGGGGCTGGGAGCTGCTGCCTCGGAAAACCCCACGGCCGCGAGGCGCCTCCGGCTCAATGGCGGGGCAGGATATGGCGCAGGGGGGCAGCTCCGCCCCGAGCCCCCTCTTCCTACCTCCCCACCCCGCTGGGCTTCGTCCTCGGTGGCGGCAGGGACGTGGTGCTAGGTCAGGCAGGACGGACCGTGGCACCGAAGGGGGATCGCTGACCTCCCCGCTCCCCAGCATGGGCTTTCTGCTCGCTCTGTGGGCAGTGGGAAGCCACGTCCACGTTCCAGAAGTGAGAGCAGCCAAGCATCCCACCACTGGCACCCGTCCACCGCTGGCACCTCATGAGAGCAGCACCCACCTCTTGGAGCCACCTCTTTGCTGTGTGAGGGGAAGCAGGGTCCCTCCCAGCCCCGTAAGGGACCCAGCTTCCCTCCACCCCCCGATCCCTCAGCACACGTCCCCCATGGGGCCAGGCCCTGCCAGGGGCCAACTGGGGGCAGAGCTGGTGGCTGGCGGACACACGCAGTCCCCTGCCCTCTGCAAGGTGCAGCTGAGATTTCCCTGGGACTTTCTCAGGGACAGACGCTCAGATTTTCCAGTGCTTGAAGTTCAGGACACCTGGCTCTGCCACCAGCCTCCCTCCCACGTCCCCACGGGGGACGCAGCCTGCTGCTGTCACCGCCTTTGTCACGCCTCAGTTTCCCCGTGCTGCTGTTCGCTGTCCAAGGTGAGGATGCAGAACCTCGCAGCACGGATGGGACGCAGCGCAGAGGATGCTGCAGAGGCAATGGGGTGGCAAGGACCGGCCGGAGCCCTCTGCCCTCCCACAGCGAAAGCCCTCCTGGTTCAGAGAGAGAAGAGCAGGGCTTTCCCCAGCTGACCCGGCCCCGGTGTGACTCACAGCGTGGGGAATCCGGGCAGGATCAGGCCCTCAGCTCCCACCCCTGGGGACATGCCACAGCCCGTGCCCCCGGAGGTCCCTGCCAGGCGCCCTGGGGCCGTGCTCGGGCGCTTTCGCTTTGCCCCACGCACCCTCCGCCCCCAGACGGGGTGCCAGCGGCCCGGTCCGTAGGCGCTGTTGGCAGCCGTCCACGTTGGACTTTGGGCCTGGCAGCCCCGCCAAGCACGGGCCGGGCTTCCAGCTGCCTTGGGGCTGCCAAACACCCGCAGGGACCCCGGTGCTGCTGCCCGGCCCCGGCCCCATCCCCTCCTGCAGGAGCAGCGGGCTGGGCTCCGGTGGGCTCACCCCGGGGGGGGGGGGGGGGGCTCTGCAGGCCCCCGGTTCCCCGTCCTGCACCCCCCCGGAGCGGGCAGGCACCTGCAGCGCCCAGCAGCAGCCCCGGCCGCCTCTGCTGGCACCGGGGGCTGAAAACCCGCCGGGTTTTCCTGCGGGGAGCCCCGCTCCGGACGGTGCCGTCCCGCAGGCCCCGGGGTGGGCACTGGGAGCCCGCGGGGCTGCACGGCGTGCGGGCACCGGGGACCGGGGCAACCCCCGACAGCCCCGTTACCCCCCCCAGACCCCCCCCCCCAAAGGAACGGGGACTTACCGGAGGGCGCTGCCTCCTTGCCCCCGTTACCGGCCCGGGGAAGGCCCCGTTACCGGGCCGCGTCCCGCCGCCAGCCGCCGACTTCCCCCTTCCCCGGGCCCGGCCCCCGCCGCCTCCTTCCGGCCCGGGGCTTCCACGGCCCCGCTCCCGCCGCCAGCCCCGGGGGGGGGCCCCGAGCCGCGCTCGCCCCTTCCCGTTCGGGCCCGGCCCCGCCCGGTGCCCCCGGGCCCGCGGAGCCGGCGGCCCCCGCGGCCTCCCCCGGGGGTCTCCCCGGTGCCACCCCCCCCCCCCAAGTCCTGTCCCGTCCCGTCCCGTCCCCCCCCCCCCCCGGTGCCGTTACCTCGCGGAGCCGCCGCTCCGGGCCGGGCCGGGCCGGGCCGCGGGGCCCTCAGTCCATGGCGCTGCGGCTGCGGGCGCGGCCGGGCCGGGCTCCCGGGGCTGGCCCCGCTCCGGCGGAAAGCGCCGAGCGCCAGGAAGAGGGAGGAGACGCGCGGGGGTGCGCGGGGGGGCCCCGCCGGCCCCGGCCCCGGCCCCGTTCCCCCCCCGGTCCCCGCCGTCCTCCCCCCCGGGTCCCCACGTTCCCCCCCCGGTCCCCGCCGTTCCCCCCCACCCCTCCCGGTCCCGTTGCGTTGCCCCCCCCCCCCCCCAAAAGGGCCGCCCCGCACCTGCCCCACATCGCGCTGCCCCCCCCAGCCTGCCCCATACCGGGGCTCCGCCACCGTGCAGCCCCCCCGCACCCCCCCCCCGTACCGGGAACCGGCAACCTGCCCCCCCCCCCCCCGAGCTGCGCACCCGTTCGGTGGCTGAACGCGCCCGGGGCCCGGCCCCGGTTTGCAGCCGTGTCCCGGAGCTTGAGGCCTGCGGCCGGGCCCGGGAGCTGCCCGGAGCTGTGAGCGAGGCCCGGGGGCTGTCCCCGCCCGGGGGGGTCCCGGTGCACCGGGGGCTGTTTGTGCCCCGTGAGCCGCTCGGTTCCTGCCCCCCCCCCCGGTGGGTGCGGAGCCGCCCCGGGGCCGCCAGGGGGCGCTGCCGCACCGGGGTCCCGCCGCAGGGCCCCGGTACCGGCCCCGGGAGGGGGGCCGGGGGGGGACCTGGGGGGCTGCCCCCCCACTGCTGGGACGGGACCCCCCGGGACCCCCCGGGACACGCCGTGCTTCGGGTCCCCCGGGGAACCGAGCCCAAGGCCCGGCCGTGCCCCGGGCACCGGTGGCAGCACCCGTAGGGCTCTGGGGGTGTCGGGGGGCACCGGGCTTCCCCTGCCTGGCTGGGGGCCGGGGGGGGCCCTGAACGAACCGACCGGTGCTGAGCACACGGGACCCGGGGCTGGGTGCGTGGGAGGAATCCTGGCAGAGCGTGGCCATGGCCCTGCTGTCCCGGCCACCTCCGCTCGCAGGGGTTTGCACAACCCGCGGGGCTTTGTGCTGTGCCCCCCCACCCCGGGCACCGCTGGCCTCTCTGCGGGGACGGCGTCCCGGGAACATCTGGGGAGGGAGAACATCTTCCTCCCAAACACCTGGCACGGCACTGCCTTGGCTGGGCCCCTCCCGGCTGGCTCCTGTCCTCTTTCCCCCCCCAAGCCCTCTGCCAGCACTGCCTCACTGGGGCGGGGGCAGGTGTATGATGGCATCGTTGTAACTGCTGACGTCATTGTTGTAACGGGTGATGTCATCCGGGGGGGGCGCAGGCACCTCCTGCCACGGAGAGGCTGCAGGGTGGGTGCCGGTGCTGCCCTGGCCCCTGTGGCACCCGGACTCGGCACTGTGCAGCAGCGGCGTGGCGAGGAGAACGAGGGCACAGCTCTGGCATCACGGCTCTGACATCACAGCTCTGACATCACGGCTCTGACATCACGGCTCTGACATCACGGCTCTGGCTCTGACATCAGAACCACAGCCACGGTGGTCGGGGAGGGATGGGGCACTGCCCCAGGGGGGGCTGAAGGAATGCACCTGCAGCCGGTGAAGGAGGGATGGGGTTGGGGCAGCCCCGCTCTCACTGGGGTTGGGGGGTCCATGCTGCCCCCCAGCCCCATAGCCTGGGTGGGTCCCCAGGGCCTCGGCAGCGTTGCAAACATTGGCAGTGTGTTTGCCACCCCAACCGGCCCAAAATGCAGATCACGGTGACGGAGACTCTTGGTAACAAACATCTGAGGCAGGGATGAGACGTTCCCTGCGGAGAAAAGGATGTTTGGGTAAGGTGAGAGGAACACCGTGGCTGTTTTGGGGCTGGAGCTGCTGCCCCTGGCCCCCCGTGGTAGGTGGGTGGGCTCGTGGAGCATCCCCCTGCCAGGAGCTGGCACTGAGCCCAAGCACGGCTCCAACCATGAGCCACATGCACAGGACCCAACACTGGATGAGCAAAATATGGCCTGGCCCCAGCAGGACCCTGCTGCTGGGACCCCGCTGCCAGGACCCTGGGCTGGGGGTCACAGCCTGGGACCACGGCCTCATGCTGTGGGGAGGGGGTGGCGGGCAGCACTTGTACCGTATCCATACCATGTCTATCCCTATGCCACATCCCTGTCCCCCATATCCATGGCCCTGCTGATACCATACCCAAGTCCATACCTACACCACACCCATACCATTCCTACACCATACCTACACCATGTCCATACCCATCCCCACACCATGACCGTACCTCTATCCATACCCATTCCCATACCATACAATGCCCATACCTATACTGATACCATACCCATACCTCTGCCCATACCTATTCCCATACCATACCACACCATACCATACCCATCCCTGTACCATGCCCATACCTACTCCCATAGTACACCCATACCTATTCCCAAACCGTACCATACCATACTACAGGTATACCATACCATACCCATACCCGTACCCGTATCATGCCCATACCTATTTCCATACTGTACCGTACCATACCGCACCACACCATACCCACACCCGTACCATGCCCATACCCATTCTCATACCATACCCATACCTGTACCATGCCCATACCTATTCCCATACCATACCATGTCCATACCCATTCCCATACCTACACCATGCCCCTACCTATACTGATACCATACCCATACCTAAGCGCATACCTATTCCCATACCATACCACAGCCATACCCATACCCATACCCATACCCATACCCATACCCATACCCATACCATACCCATACCCATACCCATACCCATACCCATACCCATACCCATACCCATACCCTACCCTACCAATACCCATACCCGTACCATGCCCATACCTATTCCCATACCGTACCACACCATACCCACACCCGTACGCTGCCCATCCCCATTCCCACTCCCATACTATACCCATACCTATTCCCACCCCGAGCCCATCCCCATCCCCATCCCCCCCCCCCCCATCCCCATCCCGGTACCTGCCCCCCTCCATCCCCGCCCCCCCCCGGGGGGGCGCAGCCCGGGCACCTCCCGCGCATGCGTGCCCGCCGCGTCGGACCCCCCCCCCCCCCTTCCCCCCATCCCTCCCCCCTTCCCCCCAATTCCCCCCCCCCTCGCGGCGGCTCGAGCCCGGTGACGTCAGGCGGGCGGCGGCGCGCGCTCCATCCCCCGGCGGCGGCGGCGGCGGCGCGCGCAGCCCCCCCCCCCGCCCCCGCCCCGCAGCCCCCGGCGCCGCCGCCGCCCAGGGCCGGAGGGTCCCGGTTCCCCCCCCCCCCACCCCAGCCCCCTCCCCTCCGGTCCCGGCCCGGCCCCCCCCGCCCCGCCCGGCCCGGCCCTCCCCTCCCCTGCCCGCCCCCGCCCTCCCGCGCCCCCTCCCTCCGCGGATGTCGGTGCGCGGGCCCGGGACGCGCCGCCCCGCGGGCAGCACGGCGTGAGGAACCGGGAGCCGCCGGGAGCCGCCGGCATGGGGCCGCTGCTGCTGCCCCTCGCTGGGTGCCTGCTGGCCCTGCTGGCCGCCCCCGCCGCCCGCGCCCTCGAAGGTGAGTGCGGGGCCGCGGGGGGCGGCACGGCCCGGTGCGGTCCGGTGTGGCTCGGTTCGGCCCCGTGTGGCTCGGTTCGGCCCGGTTCGGCCCCGCCACGGCTCCCCCCGGGGCTGCGGAGCGCTCCCACCCCGGGCCCCGGCCCTCGTTGCCGCCGCGCTGCGGAGCGGGGCCGCCCGCCGGGATTGGGGGCGCGGGGCTGGGGCCGGGGCCGGGGCCGGGGCCGGGGGGGCTCCGCCGTGGGGGCTGCGCTCGGGCCCGGGCCGCTGACGGCGCCCTCAGGACCCGGGGGGCTCGGGGCTGGGGCCGGGGGGCGCGGGGGGCCGAGACCAGAGCGGGGCTGGGGCCGGGGCTGGGGTCGGGACCGGGACCGGGGTCGAAGCGGGGCTGGGGTCGGGACCGGGACCGGGGTCGAAGCGGGGCTGGGGCCGGCGGCCCCGCTGCGACAAAGCGGAGCGGCCCCGCGGGTCCCCGCTTCTGCGGAGAAAATAAAGGGACCCCCCCCATCCCCCCATCCCCCCCATCCTACAGCAGGCGTCCTCCTCCCCTTCCCGATCCCCCCCCGGGAACTTCCCTCAGCTCCCCCCGCTCCTATTCCCCTGACGCCCCCTCCACCCCCCCATTTTCCCTCTGCCAGCGGCAGGGGCTGCCCTGCGGTGACAGCGCGGCCCCCCCGGCCCTTGCGTAACGGGGCCGGTAACGGGGCTGGCCGCTGGCCCCGGGGCCGTCCAGCCCCGCACCGAGCGGCTCCTTTTCAAGCTGCGCACGTCTCGCCCCTGCCGGGATCGATCTGCTCGCCCCGTTCCTCTGCAGCCTCCCCGTACCGGGGGCTCGGGGCCGGCAGCTCGGCCAGCGGGGAGCCACCGGCGGAGAAGTTCCTGGAGATGTTTTAATGTGTGGGGTGGGAGGCTGATTTTTTTTTTTTTTTAATCTTTTTTTTTTTTTTTTTTTCCCCCTTAAAAGCCCGGAGATTTGGGGTTTTGAGTTGGCTTGCGCAGCTTTCCGCTTACGGGTTCCCTCCAGCCCAGATGGGAAGGGCCTGGCGAAGGCGGCAGCCTGGAGCGTTTTATCGATGGGGGGGATCTGGGGGAAGGTTTCGCTGTCCCCTTTTAGCACCCACCTCGGCACCAAGCTGCTGGCGCTCGGTGCCGTGGCAGAGACAGCAGCGTCCAACCCATGGCCAGTGCTGCGGGGGGGGGCTGGAGCCCCTGGCCTCCCCCCGCCCTGCTGGAGCTCCAGGCACCCAAATCACGTCCCTCGGAGGGAGGTGGCGATGCCGCTTGTGTCCCCAGCTCTGCTGACACCCGTGCGGGGTTGCTGCAGCCACTGGCACTGAGCTGCCCTCTCCCCGTAGGCAGGGAGTGCACCGGGGTTTGCTGCTCGGCCTCTCCCCTTTTTGGGGGCACCCGGCACCGTGGAGGCATTGTCCCCCCTTGGTTGGGGTTCGAAGCAGCCGGCGGATCCCGAAGTTGGTGGGGGCGGGAGGGACAGGCATCAGTCATTGCATAAGCTGCGTTGCCTTTGGAAACGAGGCTGCAGCAGTGATGATGAGCTCGAGGGAAGTTCCTCCATCCTCTCCTCCACCCCGATGACTTGGAACGGGGTGAAAGCCAGCACGGGAACGCCCCCTCACCGGGTGGCTGGCGGTGGGCTCCTGCTGCAGGGTGCCGTGCCTTGCCGACCCCACAAAGCCACATGCAGCTGGCACGGCGTCCTTCAGAGCTCTGTGGGCAGGAGTTGCTCCGGTCCAGGGATGGGGCTTGGGGAGGAGGCTTCAAAACCCCAGTCCCCCTCCCCCTCGGCAGTGCGGCGGTGGGGCTGCCTTGGCTTGCGACCCCCAAAGCCACTGCCTCGGGTTGTGACGCTGAAAATGTTAATTTGTTCCTGTCTTTGGCTGCAGAAGAGAGGGGAGACAAAGTCCAGCCGGCGGGGATGGTGGAGGAGCTCTTCCAGCGGGACAAAGGGCAGCGGCGCACGGCTCTGATCTGCCGGAGCGCTCTTCCCATCTGGCGGGGCGGCGGTGCGCTCCCCGGGTCCCGATGCTGCTTTGGGAATACCTGTGGTTGAGGGTGGCCGAGGTGTTTCGGTGCAGCCCTTCCCCCTCAGCAGTCCAGGTCTTGTGCACGCAGGTGCCATCTCCCCGGGCAGGGACGGGTTTTCCAGGAGCCAGGCTGGGTCTGGGAACTGTTGGGGGGTGGCTGTCGGGGCTGGTGCTGCCTTTGCCACACAAAGGAATGGTGCTAACAGGGGGGAGCCTGCTCAGCTCCATGCAGATGTGGGCAGGGGGTGTCTGTGGGGTGCTGAGGGCAGGGTGCTGGCCCGTATTGTGCCCAGGTGCTCCGCTCTCGTGTCATCTCTGTGTTCCTGCAAGCTGTGTGCCCACGTATCGCTGCAGTCCCTGTGGGAGCAGCACAACCGTGGCTCCTGTCCTGCCTTCTCCTTCTCCGGTGCCGTGTGCTGGTGCTGAGGGGGTCCAGAGCATCCTCAGCAGCGCTGGGCGTTTCTGGGGTAAAACCAAGGCGCTGCCTCCTTGTTGCTTCCTCGGCATCCCGGCCCCAGTTTGTGCTCCGCTTCTGAGCGCGGTGCTGGAAGGTGCCAGGGCTGCTCCTGTCGGCTGTTGTTGCACTTCCTCCTGCATCAAGAACTGGTTGGGCCAATGGAGGGCAAACCACCCAAGTCTTCCCCGTTCCTCAAAGGCTTTGGCACCCAGGGCTGCCTCTTCCTGGAGGAGAGCTGGCGAGGCTTTCGAGTTAATTGGTTCCTCTTTGCCACCAGCCCGTACTTGATCCACAGCTGCTGGCTGCCTCCTGCCTGGCACAGGACGGGCACAGCCTCATCTTTTCGGCATCCCTGGGCCAGGAGGGAGGTGCGGGTGGCATGGCTGTGGGTGGCGGGGGCACGGGACTGCTGGTGAAGGGACGGCTTCGAGCTGGGACAGCTTTTGTGTCTCTGGCTCTTGCAGCCGGATTAGGATGAGCCTTGCAGTCCTGTGTGATTGGCAAGGTGTGGATGTGGGGAGAAGCCAAACTGTCTCGATATAGCTTTGCAGGAGTGACTCACTCCCCAGGAACCTGGCAGAGAGAAGGGCTGGGGAGAGAAGCACAGATGCTTTCTCACTTAGCGAGGGAGGCTCGTCTGGGGCGGGGGGGGGGGGGTCTTAGCGACCCAGTGCTGGTTTTGGAGCTGGCTGCAAGGCAGGGTGGGACGATGCCTCCACCCCAGCGCTGTCCTCGTCCTGCCTGCCTGGCACCGCCCTGGTAGGAGCAGGCTCCTTACGAGCCTGGAGCTGCCCGTGTCTGCGGCCGCGATGTGCATGGAGGGTGCTGGGGTCCAGCACGGGTCTGTCACCATCCAGCTGTGGGCACCGTGCTCCTTGCTGTGCCCAGAGGGTGCCAGCGTTTGGCACGGGTCCGTCACTGGCCAGCTGTGGGCACCGCGCTCGTTGGCAGAGCCAGCAAACAGTGGCAGCAGCGCAGCACCCATCCTGGGATGTGGGGACTTCCCCTTGCAGAAACAATGGCTGATAAGCAGGGGCAAGCCAAGGGGAAAAAAAAAAAGTGCAAAACTGCTGCTCTGCGGTGTCCCCAGAACCACGGTCCTTCTCTGGAGCTCAGCGCTGGGGGACAGGGTGCAGGCAGGAGCTGGCAGCTTGCCCAGGGGTCAGGAGGTGCCCACGGACGGAGCCGTTCCACTGTGGGGCCCTTGGAGGGCAGGAGGACACCGGGATGTGGTGCTGGTGGTGGTGTGGCCCGAGCGAGGCTGCTCACTTTCCTGTGGGGCTGTTTGGGAAGGCACCGCGAGGGGCTGTGCTCGGCTGCCTCCTTGTTGGGGAGGGTGGAGGGGACCCCAGCCACCGGAGGGCTGCAATAACATCCCAGTTAGCTCCTGGTGTTTCCTGTGGCTGAGCTGAGCAGGGAGAGACAGGGCTGGGAGGGAACGAGGGGCAGAGCCCTTGGACAGAAGGGATCCTGGCTCTTGGAGAAAGAGGGAACATCCCTGTGGGTTTTGGAGGTGAATGTGCCAGCCTCAGAGGAGTGCTGGGCACGCGGGACATCTGCAAAGCAACCTTTGGCATTGGCTTCCTCGTGTGGTGCTGCTGGGGGGATCCTGAGCGAGGGCCCTGCTGTGCCCCATGTGGGGAAGCATCTGCCCGGCGCCTTCCTGCAGGGGATGAACGCCAGCGTGCACAATGCTGTGGCCCCTTGTGCAGGTGCTGGACCTGGGTCTGCAACTGACTCGCGGGGATTTTGCTTGCACCTTTGGGGTAAGTTCCCGAGCCTGCTGCGGGTGATTGTTCAGCAGGGCTTTGGCCAGGTCAGGCTGCCCGCTGCCGTCCCGTGCAGGGCACATGCGCCTCCACACGCCCCCTTGGCCCTGGGAAGAGGGTGCAAGGGGATGCTTCCCGTAACAACCGCTCCGGGGAGGGCGGCACAGCCCAGAGCACTGTGGTCACTGTGAGCTGGGCTGAGTCGGCACTATCGATGTGACAGCAACCAGCGGGCAAGACCGTGGCCTTGTCATGGGGCAGGAGGTTCCTCTTCCATGTGCTGAAAAGATTTCGATTCCTTGATGCGTGTCGAGCACCTCATTTAACCGCTAACCCACAGGCAAGTCCTGGCTGCGCTCCCAGAGCCCACTGCTCTGTCTGTGCCGTGCGCCTCGGCACAGTGCAAAGTCATCGTGCTCCCAGTTTTCCCCAGCAAGTCGCAGAGCTTGGCTGAAATGCCTGGGTGTGTAGGAGCTGTCTGAAGCCCCACGGAGAAGTCGGGAAGAATCCAGCAATCCCAGGATTGGGAAATGGGCTCCTCGGAGATTGCGCCTGCTCCTCGTCGCGGCGGTGCGCGGCTGACTCAGCCTGTGAGCGGTGAACGCATCTAACCCGTTTCCTTCCTGTGGGCTCTACGCTTTGCCAAGCAGACAAGGCTCTCGTTGTGCTGGGATTGAATTTTTATCTCCGCCGCCTTCTGGATTGGGCATTCTGGCTCCATCCCTGTTGATGTCCTCTCCGCGCGTGGCTGCCAGGAGATGGGGCGTAGGTCCCCGGTTCATGGCCTGTTCCCCTCTGCTGCCGCTGCGCATGCTGTGTGCCCGGAGTCCTGCTGGGCGCTGTAAATTAAGAATCCGCTATCCCCGAGGGGGAGGAGATGTGTTTTTCTGAACCCCATTGACATCTAAGCCACGTGCCCAAAGCTGGTGAAGGTCAGCAAGCGGCATTGTGTTCTGGGGGCACATCCAGTGCCGGCCTGGCGATGCTGTGCCGGCTGCCCACTGGCGGTGCTGTGAGCGTGGCCCCTGTCTTCTCCTCTCCTTGGTGGGGTCCCACAGCTGCAGGCAATGCTGGGTTGGGGGCCAGTACCGTGTCTGGCACCTGCGGAGGTCTCATGTCTGTGCCATCTTTGGTGGCATTCCCAAGCGAGCGTCAAGGCTGTCTGCACAGAGATGCGCTTTCCTCTCCTTCATATTTCGCAAGCCAGTGCGAGACCAACTTGCAGTTATTTACAGACCAGTTTTTGCTGTTGACTTAACTTTTCAGTCACTTACATTTAATGTACCTTGGCAGCCCGTCCTGCCAGCGGCAAGCAGCAGCAGCAAATATTTTCAGCCTTTTCTAATTCAGCTCGAACTTCTTGTTTTCTTCGCTCCGCGCCTCTTATTTTAAGAAGGAAAAATGCTGGGTGGGTTGCGAGGACTGTTTTGCTGGATCTTATTCCGTTGTGTGAGGTTGCTTTCCCCAGTGCAGTCCATCCATCTCTGGTGCTAAATATAGGCTTACTGTGTCCTTTCTTAGCCAAGGAAGCCAAGCAGACGAAAGCTACAATCACGCGGATGCTTTGCAGGGTTAGAGACAGTCCCAGCAAGCCTGAAGCTCAGGCTCACGGGGTGGGCACTGTGGGGCTGGGCAGGACCCTGCTGGTGGCCCAGAGGTCGTGAGGGATCCTGGGGGTACCTTGCTGTGGGTGCTGTGGGAGTGATGGGTGGCCTCATCTGCTGTGGGAGGGGGAGAGCAGGTCTGTGATTTCTTCCAAATTGTGGACTGAGGCATCTGAATGTGAGTTGCAGGTGACTGGGGAAGTGTCTAATTGAGCTGGAAGTTTCATTTAATTGTCTGTACTAATTAGCCTCCTGCAAGATGCCGTTTCTCTAAATGAAAAGGCAGCACTGCAAGTGGCGAGGGTGAGCGTGCGTTTCTGGGTCGTGGCTGGGCACATGGGGCCATGACTGGCAGGTGAAGGGCAAAGAAATCCGCGGCAGACGATTAGCTTCAGGAACGTGGGCTGCGGAGGGAGACGGACTGATTGCTTTCCTTTTGGAGTTGCTGCTGGATTCAGGGCCGTGATTTCCATCCCTTAGTGAATGAATCGAGGTTTTCTATCAAGGGTGAATCAAGTGCCTTCCGAGCCCTCGTATTGCTGCTCCTCTGCCTCAGCCTTGCTGAGATGTGGCTAGGTTTTGTTTTCTGCGGGCTGCCAGGCAAATTGTTATTTTAATCTGCCTAGAGCTTTGAAACGCATCAATCTAGTCCATTTACTTAATATGGTGCAGCTCTTTGTTTGCAGGCGCCGCTACAGACGTCTGAGCGCAGGGACCCGGCGCTCATTGGATCACAGCAGCTCATTGTATCTGATGAACAGTCAAGTGTACCTCTGCCTCTCTCAGTTTGCTGGCACGACAGGCCACGCTGGAGTAGTCATGGTGCTGTAGCGGTTAATCAGTCTCCTTGGGGCTAATTGTGACTTGGTTTCCCTCGTCTCTGCTTTCCTGCACCCAGGTCAGGACCCTTCTGGCATCTTGGTTGTACGCTTCAGCCCACGGGGTTCTGCGAGTTTCTGTTCGTGCCGTGCTCAGAATTTGTTGAAGGCTTTGAGTATCTTGAACTTAAAAAATAAATAAATAAAAATGGAAGAAGGTTCAAAGGCTTTTGCTGTGAAGGGTAAAGCTGTGACACCGGGTAGGAATAGTGACCACGCACCTTGCTCCTGTCCTGCAGCAATGCTGCTCTGCAGAGCCCAGACCTTGCCTGCTTGTTGTGGGGTTGCCGCTGGGCACCCGGCACGTGTGGTCGCTCAGAGCAGCCTCACCTGGGGCCGAGCACAGGGCCTGGATCCTGGGTGTGTGGCCAGGAGGGAGCCGGAGCCCTCGTGCACGCCGGCTGAGCAGCTCCAGCTCTAGGAGCACGCTGGGGAAGGAGCCGGGCTGTGAATGGCTTCCTCCCCCGGCCTGCTGCCTTCTGTTGTAGTGCTTTTTTTATTGTTTGGAAAAGGAAGCAGTTGGCTTTAATACTTCCTACAGCGACAGCGCTTCCAAAGGCCTGCACGGAAGCTGCGGGGCGTAGGGGCTCAGACACCTTCCTGCCCAGGCAGCGGAGGGCAGGCGCCATCCATGGCCTCCCAGGGCAGCAGCGGGGGGGCTGGGCTGTGTCCGTCTGTCCGTCCTTGGGGCCAGCTCCAGCTTTTGCCCCAGAGCAGGGCACCGGGGCGTCTGAGGTTATTTCCAAGCAGGGGAGTTTCCTCCCTGCCTCCCGAAAGCATGAATGGAGGGATCTGTGGTGCTGCCTTCATCAGTGCCGTGGGGACACGCGGCCCCGGTTGTGGCTGTGGGGCTGGCCGGGAGGTGGGTGAGATCCTGCTCCGCTCCGTGTCACCCCGCGCGGCCGCGGCAAGGTTCCGCTTCCTGCCGGAGCCTGTCCAGATGGGTTCACTCAAGTGTCTCCTCTCGTGGCCTGGAGCGGGTTTTCCCTGCGGAATTTGGAGCCCAGCACTGCACTCGTGAGTTTGGTTTTCTCTTCTGCGGCTGCCTGATGCCAGCATCCCTCCCAAACCTGCCCTGCCCCGTGTTCTTTCAGCTTCTCTGAAATTTCAAAGCTCCTTTTTCTGCAGCTTGCAGAAGGTAGGAACGGGCACACCAGGTCCAAGCACCATGGAGTGTCCAGGCTGCTGCAGGCAAGCAGTTAGTTGGTCATAGCTGTGCTGGTAGAGATGCCAAAGGGGCAGGATAATGTCTGGGACACAAAATCAGACCAGACATAACTGTACCAGATTCCTCTTTAATCATTTTTGCCAGTTATAAACAGATGGGACACTCCACCATGCCAAAGATTTTGTTTTTTCCCTCCACCTCTCAAGACCCAGCCCAGTGGCTGCATTCCCGGGGGTGCCCCTAGGGGCACGGGGATTCTGCCCGCCCCACGCTGCCCTTGTCCTTGGCCCGAGCTGCGTGCAGGGACGCGGCCGGGTTACTCTGCAATTTGCACAGCTGATCGGAGCTGCCTTTTGCCAGCAGAAGCAACAAGCTCGGGTATTGTGCGGCGACCCTGGGACACAGCGTCGGGGTTCTTTGTTGTTGTTGGATTTTATTTTTTTTCCCCTCCCCTCCCTGCTCGAGCTCGGAGCTCGCTGTTTGGGTGGTAGCTGCGGCTCGCAGGGCCGTGCAGTGCTCTTGGCACGGTGGCTCGGCCGTGGCCCGGCCCGGGTGTCTGGGCTGCAGCGCTGCGGTGGGGGAACGGCGGCGCCCGGCCGGCACGGTGGTGGCGAGGAGCGGGAGCGGGGCCAGCTCCTGCGCGGGGCGGCCGAGGAGCGGCGCAGGCGGGGGCTGCGCTGTGGGGAGGCGACGGGCCTGGAGCCCTGCTGCTGGCCGTGTCCCTTCCGCCTCAGGTAGAGGCGCTGCCTGCCCTCGCCTTGCCGGCGTTTGGATGTGCGAAGCGCTTGGTTGGCATGGCTGACTCGGTTCCTCCGGGGCCTGACCTGGGGTAATCCTCCTCCAGGAACATGGGGAAGTGGCGTCGGCCCGTGGAGGCTGCTGTCTGTGTGCGGCACGGCGCCGTGGGCACTTGGTGGTGTGGAGGGGGATGATGCAGCACTCAGCAAAGCCACGGTGCGATGTGGCATCCTGTTAGCATGCTCTTGAGGAAACCCCAAGTGTTCCCCGATCCTGCACCGCCGCATCTGAGGTGCGCCCTTGTGGCCTGTTCAGCACGCTGTGCCTGAAAGGTGCCGCTCAGGGGAGGCCTGAGCCAGGGGATGCTTCCCCACCCCGCTTTGGAGGCCGCGTTTTTGTTCCAAGTCTGCTATCACTGGGCGAGCAGGTCGGGTTTGCTTTTGGGGTGTGTTCCTCCTAGACAGGCTCCAGCTCCCATGAGGCAAGGAGGGGATGGGTCAGGGGAGTTTTTCCCAGCCTCCCTGTAGGTATGGCCACGTTTGAGCAGGTCACAGCCAAATCCCAGCTTGGGCAGAGCAGCTGGAGATGCTGTCCGCGTGGAGCAGGAGGGCTTACAGTATTGCTGTGCTTCCCTGTGCTGTTTCCTTCAGCAGGAGCCTGAGGTTTTCCTGGGGAGACCTTGAAATAGTAGCTGGTGCCACGGTGGCTTCATGACCTTGTCCCCCTGAGCTGCAGGAGGTGTTTGCTCCCCAAAACAATGGGGCTCATGGAAGCCACCCGGCAGCTTGTGCAGATGATGGAGCTGGGTCTGTTCACCCTATTCCTCCTAGTGCAGGGGACATGCATGGGGCAGGGGTCTGGTGTTTCCCAGCGCTGGCTGGGGTGGGAGTCCCTGTTCTCATGGCACAGCCTGGTCTGGACTTGTACTGGTGACCACCCCAGGGATGCTTACAGGTCTGTCCATCCCCGGACCCATGGGTGTCACAAGTGTCGGCAGGCTGAGTCGCCCCCGGAGCAGCAGGACCGGGAGACGGCGTTCACATAGACAGGTGGACCTGAATTCAGAGTAGCTCCCTGAGCGGCACTCTCCTCTTGGGAATAAAAGTCCCTTTATGCTGGAATAATTAGTGTACTCAGAGCACGCTAATTATTCTGGGATAAAAGTGACTTTTATTCCGACAGAGTGTCCTCTCAAAGGGCCCTTTCTGCCCGCTCCCGGTTCACAATAGCTATTCTGGTCCGTTTCCCCATTTTAGACAAAGTCCTTATTTGCAAAGCCAGCGAAATTGAGTTGACTAATGAATTAAGGCCAATGGTTTTGGCCTGGCTCCAGCACTTTTAGAGCCTTGGCTGGCTGATGCCCGTCCCAGGCCGAATGCAGTTGAGCACCCTGCTGCCCAGCGCAGCCCCCCGCCTGCTGCCGGCCCCTTCGCCTCACACAGCCCTGGGCTCTGTCAGTTAGCTCCTTGCAGAGTCCTGCCCTGTGATTCAGCTATCCAGATGAAATGCCTATTAATCTATAATGTGCAATTGCTTTATTGCACAATGCAGGCAGGTCTCTGGGGGAAGCGTTATCAGCTTTAGCCACAAGCCATAAATAACTGCCTCCGGTGCAGAACACTATATTCTGTTTGGGTTCCAAACTGCCAATGGTATAAACATCCTACTTCTTATTGCTAGAATAAATAAAGGGAATAAAACCTTCCGAGCAGGTAGAGGAGGCAGGGGATGTTCTGGGTCTGGGGGGGACGGACATCGTGCACAGCATCCATAGTATCTGGCTGGGTCTCCTGCCCCAGATCAATGCCCCTCCCTCACCCCTCTGCCTCGTGTGGGGAGGGGAAGGGGCAGCCCCCCCCCAGAAGGGGTGGCTGCCAGCCAGGCACGGCTGCAGCCCCTCCAACCGAACCAAGAGGAATTAAGCCCCTTTCTCTTGGCTGCAAATGCTTTTTTTTTTTTTTTTTTCTTTTCTCTTTTTCTTGTTTTCATTTAAATTGCAGATAAGCTGCAAAAAGAGGAAAAAAGGAGGAAAAAAAAAAAGCACGATTCTTTCTTGAAACACCCTCTGCTGCGTGGCTGGAGCCTGCCCCTTCTGCCCCTCCCCACCACATTTTGTATGATCAAGCTTTTTTTTTTTTTTTTTTTTTTTTTTTTCCCTCCAATTCTGAAAATGCCATGGATTCATTTCATCTGGTTTCATCTCCTGCCATTTTTTAGCTCATTCTTCTAAGGATCAATCTGTGGGTCTGGAGGCAGAAGGGGGGGGCCGGGGGGGGAGTCTCACTCCAGCACAGATCTCTCTGCTTCTGAATTTGGTTTAAAATGCAAATTCCACCCCCCCTTTTTTTAATGCATTTTGTCTGAAGGCAGCTGAGCTGCCCGGAGCCTGGGGAGCAGGAGCAGGAGGGGAAGGGGCTGGGCTGGCGGGGGGAGCGCATTCCTCCCAGCGCGTCCAGATTTCCTGATGCGTGTTAGCATTTAAATCGTCTCCCCCTGGATCTGTTTGAAGTCAGGTGACCGCGGTGCGCCGAGATGAAAGGAGCCCTTGGAAGTCGCAATATGATTTTATTCCCCTTCCCCCTCTCCCTGCTGGGGATGGCCGCTTTTGGCCATCTCCGTTTCTGTCCTCCCTAATGGGGAGCCAGCCCGGCCCCTGCTGCCACCCCTCATTGTTCCTTCTCCTGCTCCACATTCCCCTCTCATCCTTTGTCTGAATCGATAAAGGAATAACGGGCAGGGGATGGGGTGGTGGCTGCCATGGGCCCACTCTGGCTCATCCCTTGGCTGCTCCTCGGCCTCTTGCCCCAGCGGTGGCCATGGGGCCGAGGCCTGGCTGGGAGCTGGGGCCTGGAGGTGGGTGGTGGGGGCAGCTGGGGTCCCGGCACCCTTGGGCTGCTCCCTCTGTGCCCTCCTGTGGGCGATGGGAGCGTGCACAGAGCATGGTCTCTGTGCGAAGGGTCCAGGCCAGCCTCTGGGAGCAGCCGGGGCATGGGCCAGGCGCTCTGTGTCTGAGGGCTGCTTCGAGGCCTTGAAGCACCCTCGGTACGTGAGCATCCCCCGTGTTGCCTCGAGGCAGTCGGCAGGCATGAGCCAGAGGCGAAAAATCCACAAAAGCTCGCAGCACGCTTCGGGGGATGCTCGAAGCACGTGCCTGAAGATGATGGTCCACCAGTTCTCTGCTTGGATGGGATTTTCGGGGTGGTTTTCAGCTCCTTGCTGTATCTAAAAGCTGTCCGGGTCTGAGGAGGCCGGCTCAAAGATGCCTTCCGACGTTCTTCGCCCTCAGCCAACTCTTTCCCAGCGACAGATGCGCGTGTTTCTTACGAATGGTGTTTTGCTTCCGTTCAAACCTCTCTTGCAAAGCTGAGGCAGGCTTTTCTTTTCAAAATTGTCCTTTTATAAAACAACAACAACAAAAAAAACACCCCCCCCAAAAAAACCAACAAAAAAAACAGAGTTAATGCCTTGTGATTTAGACGCAATAGGCAGACTTGAAAGGAAAAGGGAAAAAATGCGTATTTTAAAGTCAATATTTACTTAGCAATTGAACCAGCCCCTCCCCCTCCAACCCAAATAAGTTCCAAACAGCGCATACCTGCGGCTTCTCCAAATGGGAATAGCTCGGAGTGCGAACAGCAACGTCATTCATGGAAATAGCAGCTCCGATGGAGCAGCGGGTCTGGTTTGAATCTTCTCATATGAGGGGGCCAGATGGAAGAATTGCAAAAATGCATTTGAACTGTTTAGAGATCTTGTATTTAAATGCAAACCAAACAAATAAGCCTCCCCCCCCTTGAAAAAATGTGACTGCAAGATCTAAGTTTTGTTATTTTAAATGTCTCTATTATCCTGTCTAGTTTTTCAGAGCCAAAGGACCTGACAAATTTACTTTAGCCATGAGCTTGCAAATTCTGCATGCTGTGTGCAGAAATGCCTGAGTGGCCGGGGAATATCACAGCCCTTCTGGGCTCTGCTCTCCCTGTTTGTGATTTTATTTTTATTTTTATTTTATTTTATTTTATTTTATTTTATTTTATTTTATTTTATTTTATTTTATTTTATTTTATTTTATTTTATTTTATTTTATTTTATTTTTTGTCATTGGCCTTATGGCTTTGTAACAAAGCTCTGGTCCCTGCATTCAAGGCATCATGAAGGAATCGAGGTGTGCGCGTGCCTCAGTGTTTTACCTTTTCTCTCCATGCCTGTCTGTCTTCAGGCTACAGAGAAATTCTGAAGAATTTTAAGAGTCCTGACAACACAAAAAATGAATAAATCACTCTCCCCTCGCCCCGAAACTTGAGAACAAGGAATGGATGACGTGGGGGAGATTGTAGAGAAAAACGAAAGCATAGAATAACTGATTTTTATGTTCAGTTAATAGGACAACTTGGAAAGTCTTTCAGTTTGGCATCGTGGCCTTGCGTGCTGGGGCCCTGGAGGAGTCATGCGAGGTGCATGCGCCCAATCATTGTTTTGGGAAAGCAGCCTCTAAACTGCGCTGTCCTCTGGCCAAGCGACATCTGGAGAGTTAAACTGAGAGGGAGGGACTCTGCGGGGATGGAGATGGGATTGTAAACTGTGCTCCAGTGCCCCCTCGGCAAAGCCTCAGTGCCAGTGCTGGTGAGGACCGGGGCTGGACTGAAGCACAAATGATGCCACCTTTCATCCCACACGCACCAGGATGCTGGGGCTTTTCCATCCCTCCCTTCTCCAGAGGTTCAATAATTTTGTGCCAGACTTCTGCCCTCCAGAACAACCTTGCAGGTTTTTGTGTCGCTGTGACAAAGCTCCCAAGGGCGATGTTCGGGGATCTTGAAGCATCCCAGTGGTAGTGTTGGTGGCAGCTGTAGCCAGCCCTGAGTGAGCAGGGGGTCTGGCAGGGAGATTTGAAGGCTCAGCTGGTTTATGTCACCGCTTTTTGGTCCCGAGCTGCTGGGGCTCGGTACCCGGATGGAGTCTGCAAGCCTGACGTGCGTCCTGGAGCAGGGTTCAGAGCGAGCGCAGCTCTGCGTGCGCAGCGCAGGAGATGTGTGTTTTGGCAGGCTTGGACATTGCGCGAGACCGTATATGCTAGCATGGAGGGGAGGGGAGTAGCTGGGGAACAGAGACCTATGAGGAATGTGGAGTGGATTTATTCTCCCCCCCCCAAGAACATCTGTTTTGCAAATCATGCTCATTCCAGTCCATATTTATTGCCAGTGCTGTTTCCTTTGCGAAGTAACAGCCAGCCACCTCCTCCAAGGAGAGGAGCAGGAATTGGGTTGAGTAGAAAAGTATGGCTTGCTTAAGGAGGAAGTTCTTCAACTTTTTTTGTAGTTTACTTCCAGTTTATCTAGGTTTTTATGCCATAGTCATCTGTGCGCTGAAGGTAATTTGGCTTCTACTCAAGGTGAGGACCTTCTGTTCACCAGCCTCTCAGAACAGTCCATTTAAAGTAGAAGTGTTGATTTCTTGCTTTAGGCAAAGATGAAACGTGTTTTGCTGTGTGTTTTTTTTGCTAACACTTAAAAATTTTTTTTTCTAAACCCACTGCATGTCTACATGAAGCCCTCTGGCTGCCTACGTTGTGGTGCTGACTTCGTCTGCCCTCATCATTGAGGCAGCGAGAGGTGCCGCCGGGGTCCGGGTCCTCTCCTGCCCCAACAGACCCTGCTGCCGCTCCGCTTCCCTGCTGGGACGGCCGCCCCCAGCCCTCCCTAGAGAAGAAGGGAGCCCTTTTTTGTACCGAAATAACCATTTGCTGTTTTGAGTACAATTTTTTTTCCCCTTCTGTCCCTTTTGAATTATTTTTAAGCGAGGATCTCTCCCCTGACTGCTAAAGAGGCAAATGTTTTCCGTGGAAGGCTTTTGCAGCTGTCCTGGCCCTGCAGTCTGAGCTGGCCATTGTACACTGCATGAAGGCTTCTTTATTCTCCTACCCAAAGTTGGAGCTCCTCTCTCCGCTGAGATTGCCGCTTCTGCTGATGCAGCCGCCTGGCTTTCAAAAAGAAACTTGGCTCATTGTGAACGATGCATTAACAGACACCTTCTCTAATTGTCCACCTGGCATTTAGGCATCTTGACACTCATTTTGGAGGCTATTTAGCTCACTAGGAACATGCTGTGCAAGAACAGAAAGTGCGTTTTGTTACCAAGAAGCTTGGAGAGCTAGTGGCTGAAAAGGGAAGCAATCTTCTTTCTTCTCCTTGTGTAGAGCCACCAGCAGTGGTGCAGTCTTGTGCTGCCAAGGCGATCCTTGCTTCTGTGAGTGACGGTGGGGACAGTCTGAGCTCCGAGCCCAGTTCAGGCACATCTTTGTGGCAGGTTAACGCCACCCGTGGCGGCAAGGTGCAGTGAGACTGTTCCCTGGGGCTCGCCTGTGCTGGGGAAGCACCTTTTTTCCCTGTAGCTGACTTAGCTGGAGACCTGCACGTGCACTGCCACGTCTGGGAAGAGGCAGGTGCGAGCCAAGTACGTGTCTACAGGGGTGGCATTCCTGACGGCAAACCATGACACATGTGAAGCCTGACACAAAAAAAAAAAAAAAAAAAGCGTATGAGCACTGTTTTAGTGCTTGGAAGAAATCCCACATGTTCTGCTCCTGCGTAGGGGAGCTGTTGCAAGCAGCAGGAGAACTTGCTCTCCTTCAGTCTGTCTAACCACAGCCAGTCCGTGAGACGGAGCTGGTCTGGAAGATTTAGGTGCTGGTAGCTAAGGATGACGTCTTCGGAAGAGGGGCTCATGTTCCGTGCTGCTGGTGAGCATCTCTGTTCCAGGACGGGTGTCTCTAGTGCAAAATAAACCAGCTGCATCAAGATCCTGCCCTGGGCCTGGCTTCATCTCCTGTGTAGACACAAACCTGGGGGACTTTGAGCAGCTGGGGGGCAGCAGGAGTGTGGGTGCTGGGCAGGAGGCTTGGAGCCGCTTGCCAGGGGCCTGCCCTCGTAAACCAGCTCCTGCTCTCCTCGGAGGGAGGAGGAAGGCGAGAGCTGGAGCTGGGCTCGGCCGAGGGCCGTTGCGGTGCGTGCGTGCGGCGGTAGGTCACGTTGTGGCTGCTGGAAACCTCGGGGGATGAGGGAGAGCAGGAAATCCAAGGGAGTGTCGGTTCTTTGCTGTGGTTTTCTTAATGAATCTTGCATTGGGTAAACTTGCGGCTCGGAGATGGGGGAGGAAGCTCAGCTCCTCCAGGAAGAGGGGGTGGCAGAGCTGGCCCTGGTGGGGACGCGGCCCCCGGGGCTGAGGTGCGGGTGCCAGGCTCGGGGTGCTTGTGGGGACCCTGAGCGGGCAGCGGGTGCCTGGCAGGGTGCAGCCCCTTTTGCTTTGGGTCTGACCTGTCCCTGGGGTCGAGAGGAAATGGCCCCTTGGTGACCATGGGCTCCGTAGTGGGGCTGGCACTGGCTGTGCCCGGCAGGAGGGGTCGTTCCTGCAGCCAGTGGTCCCGTGTTTCATATCTGTCAGCCTGAGCACCTGGGACAAACGGCCCTGCGGGATGCCCTGCTGTCCTGTCCCACACTGCTGGGTCCTGCAGGAGGAACAGGAGGGACTTGGCTTTAAGCTGGTCATCTTCGGAATGGTGTTGGGATCGGAGGGCTTGGCATCGGCTCAGAGCTGTGGGTGTTTCATCCATTTTGATATATCCAGTCTCCATCTTGATTGCACTGAACTCTGTGTCATGGTATCGAGCGTCTCCGTCTAACAGCAGTTCCAACACTTCTGATGCTGTTGAGACCTGAGCAAAGGCAGGTTTGCAGGAGACAATACCTTTCAATCAAACCAATCAGGCATTTCTGGAGAAAGCAGACAAGTTTTGGGGCAAACAGAGCCCCTTTGTGGGTCTAGGCAATAACTGGAGTAGTCACAGGGTGCAAGGGCAGATGGGAGAGTTTCCCCTCCTTTAGGAACCAGGGTTTGGGTAGGGGATGGGGCTCTTCCTCCCCATCCCTCCCTGGCCCTTCTTCCTCCCCAGCAGCACAGATGGAGCAAAAAGGCTGCTGAGCAGGAAGGAGGGAGGCATCTCCTGTTCCTAACACAGGTCGGCGAGGAATCTCTGCGCCTCCTCTGGTCCGTCAGGAGCCTGAGAGTGAGCTGGGTCATGAAATGCATGAAACGAGCAGTAGCGCTGCTGGGTGCGTGGCCGTGCTGCTGCCTGCTGCAGCCGCCTGGAAACATGCAGAGACCCCCCCTCGCCATGGGCTGTGCGTGAGGTGACAGGGATCCATGGAGAGGGGAGCTGAGCAGAAGACAGGGGACGACACCAGATACCTGTTGTGGGAATTATGCGTGTTGTGCTGCCTTCTCCTTTAACAAACATTCAGGGTTACGTTTGGTCGGGTTTTCAAGATTTCCTCCCTCCCCGAGGGCTCGGGCTTGCTGTTTTATAACAAAAGCTGCAATCAGCGTGGAGGTGTTTGCTGCAAAGAGCTGAGTCTCTCGGGAGAACGCGACATGCCAAGAGACTGGCGAGGAGGCGGGGAGGGCTGGCGCCGCCGGCGCACGGTGTGGCTCTGCGGGGGGCTCGGGGATGGAGCTGGGGCTTTGCGCTTTGACCTTCTCGCCTGCAGCAACCACCTGCACTTTTGCCGCCCGCCCTGCCTTGTGATGCTTTCCAAGCTGCCTGGCTCTGCTCGTGCTGCGTGCGTGTGTTTTATTTGTACAAATACATACGCGTTTTTCTTTTTAAAGTTTGGTGCTGTCACAGCCAGCTGTGGATTAGCCAAGAAAGAACTTTCTTTCAGCCTCTGCTGTCCAGAGAAACGAAGCCCGGCAGGGCTGGGGGGAAGGAAGCTCCCCTCTGGTTTCTTTCCTTTCTGATCGTGGTCTGTGCACGGAGGAACAGGTCTCTGCCGGCAGGGGTGGGTTGGGGCAGTTGTCGTCCCTGTCCCGGTGTGTGGCTGGTGGCTGGGGTGCAGGCGAGGAGGCGATGGGTGCCTGCGGCCCTTGCACCCGCACGAACAGGCAGCACCTGTGCTGCTGCTGCTCGATTTGAGAACATTCCTTTCTAATTTGCTCTCGTTTGGGTTTTCTCATTTTTTTCCCTTTCTTTTTTTACTGTCTAGCATAGAAAATAAAGCGCCTTTGGCTCCCAGGAGCTAATTCATCCAAGTTAAATGATCTTTAAAATCTGTTAGTGCATCATGGATCTCAGTTCCTGTTTTCTCGCAGTGTAATTAATGTTTCAGTTTAAATTTTCTCGTTTCCTTAGGGGCGAGGTTGATGGATCTGATGCCAGGCTAAAACTTTCACTGAGCCATTAGTAAGAAATCAAACTAAAAGCAATCTAGTCCTTAATTTAAATTTTTATTTTTTATTTTTTTTTAAACAACTTGTCTTTGGGAAGAAACTGATCATGTTTATTATCGTTATTTCTTTTCTCATCCAGCACCGAAGACATGTAGCCCTAAACAGTTTGCATGCAAAGATCAGATTACGTGCATATCTAAGGGCTGGCGCTGTGACGGGGAAAAGGATTGTCCCGATGGCTCGGATGAATCACCTGATATATGTATGTATGACTTTCCTTCCTAATAATTTTCTTTGCGTTTTGCTCCATTTGCTCTTTCACTGCACGGTCGTTCGAGGGTCCTGAACAGGCGTCATCGCACCGCTGCTCTACCTCCGCTCACGCTTTCCAGTAGCGCACGAGTTCCCGGCGCCCTGGGGGTGGGACAGCGGGTGCTGCTTACTGCTGGAATTCAATCCGTCCATCTGTCTGTCTGTCTGCCATTCATCTCCCTAGCTGCTGCCCCCCGATGCCTCTTGCTCTGGGGGCTGTGACCCATCGCATTGCAATGGTTTCCTGGGACCTGGGCACCGCTGGGTTCGGTTTCCATCCAAATGGGTTTGAGTGAGGAAAGCCCGGGCTCCTGAAGGCAGGGGTGCTGCAAGCACCTCGCTGTGAGGGGCGAGGTGGCGGCGGTGCCCTGTGTTTCCCCTGGCCTTGTGGTGGTGGTGGTGAGCATGAGGAGGGGGCTTGGGACCCCAGGATGGGGGAGCGGGACCTGTCTGTGCCCGCTGGGCAGCGGTGGCTTCAGCAGATGCTGCCGCTCGCTCCAGCTGAGGCCAAAGCCCAGGTGCTGGTGTCCAGCATTGGAGGAAGCCAGGAGCTGCCTCTCGACGGCGAGTGAAGGCGCCTTGTCCTCCCCCAGCTGCCGCTGCACTTGGTGTAAAGGTTTCTTCCGAAGCAGGCTCTGGTTCGGCGCTGGAGTTATTTGTTTCTTAAGGCGAAATGATGCAACCGTCCCCTCCGTGGGAGGGATGAGGGGGCTGGGATGGGCTGTCTGGCTCCAGTCAATCAGCAGCCCTGGAAAATTACTGCAGGAAGACTTGGAGGCCTTTCCCAGTGCTGGAAGAAATCCGTCCTGATTGACGTATTCCGCTAGCTGTGCATGCCTGTGCCCTGTTTAACCGTGCTCTCTTTATCCATCTGGATAGGTAGATGGACAGCCTGGATGCTTTTTTCCAGCTCTTACCTTTTTTCCCTCTTTCTTCACCGCAAGAGCGGCGCTGGTGCGTGCTGGTGGAGCCACCTCCCTGTTTGCTGCCTTCCCTTGGGAGGCTGGAAGGCAGCGGTGTCCTCCTCTGCCACCAGGCTTTGAAGCCCCAGGAGCTGCTGCCCCCTGGGACCCCCACTCCTGGGCTCTCCGAGCTGTGCAGACCCCTCGGCAGGAGCACTGCAGCGGCTGCTCTGCAGGAACGGAGCACAGGATGTTGCTGCCCACTGGCTCCACGCTGCATGGGTGGGGGCATCGTGCCAGGCGCAAATCAAGGACCAACGTGTCCTCTCCTCTCACAGCGTCACGGGATGGTCCAGGAATCTCCTCCGTGTCTGTCTTAGCACACTAGGCTGCAAAACCTGATTTTGCAGCAGAAAATTCAGTTTAGAGACTGAATCTATAGCCATGCCCTGCTGCCTCAGCAGTGACTGTGCGACGCGCTGCCGAGGCTTGGCGAGGTGCGTTGGCTTTTCCCTGCACCCGGCAGGACTCGGGGAGGTTGGGGCAGTCCCGGGCTGCTGTATGGTGCTGGCTGGGCAGTGCTTGGCGCTGAGCTTCCACGTCTGGCCCGGAGCCTGTGCCCGTCTGCCCCTTTCCCATGGGCAGGGGCATGAAGGGAGGCTCCTGCCTGGGCTTGTGCAAGCACAGCCCGACCTGCCGGCACATGCAGGGCGGAGGGCCCGGTATCTATGGGATTGCCAGGCAAGCTTTTCTCACGCTGCTTTGGCACCAGGGCTTCCAGAAGGCTCTCATCCTCCTTATCTTTTTGGCAGAGAGAGAATGACTTTTATTACTATTATTTAATCTCCCTCTTTTTTTTTTTTTTTTTTTTTTTAAACCCAGGCTGCAAACACTGCTTTTACACACTGCTTGGCATACCCTTTCGTACCCTGGCAGTGAGGCAGGGTTATTTACATTGCAGTAATGTACTCATGTCAGAGTCTCTTGAAATGCTGTCTATTATGTGAAAGGTTTTCCTCTCTGGGGAATCCTTTTAAGTATTTGCTGGCTTTGCTCACGTGTTAGCTGAGCATAGGAAGAGTTCCCTTTTTAAGCTCAGTGGCTGCACTTGTGTCCATGCAAGTGGCTTGAGTTGATTCTTACCCCGTTGTTTTTTCATTCCACCGTGCTTTCTTGGGGAAAAACTTGGACAAGAGCCTCCGTCCAGTTGAAAATCAAAGGAGATGAAGAGCTTTGAGAAATGAATTTGTGGTGGCTGAGCTATGACTGTCATCTGGCTGCTTCATCCCCACTTGGCCTCATGCCTGGGCCTCTCTCAGCCCCTGTGGGATGTCCTGGGGCAGCCTGGCGGTGTTTGCCCGCACGCTGACACCACCGAGCTGCAGGCATGCTTCTCCTCTCCGGCTTGGCAGCAGCGCTTTTCCTGCAGACACATCAGGACCCACAGTCTTCAAAGCCACCTGGATGTTCGTGAGGATCTGGCATCTCACGGCTCATCAGTTTGGGTATTGAGGAGGTCTTAAGGCACTCGGCTCCCCGCTCTCGCCCGGTGCTTGGTGTGGTGCTGGCGCAGCCGCCCCATGTGGAGCCCTTGCTGGGAGCCCTTCGCAGTCGCTGCCCGGTGGCTGCCGGCCCTTGGAGATGCTCTCGCCTCCTCCTTTCCTGCCTGGGTCCAGGGAGTGGTCGGTGTGGGTGTCTGGAAATGCCACTCAAACAGGAAGACGTGCCAAGGCTTTTCCAGAGGAGTGAGAATTGGGGCTGAGCAGATCCAGGGGTCTCTCCAAAGCTGCCAGGTCTCTGCCTTACAGAAAGCCCCTTCTCAAGCAGGCTGTCCATGCAGGGTCTTGTGAGCCCAGATGGGGCATCGCAGCCACTCTGCCCCTCCTGAACCCCATCCTGTCACTGTGAAAGTGCCATCCCCAGCCACAGGGCTCATTTCCCAACTGCCCCGCTGCGATGCAGTCCTGAGGCAGCGGGGTCGGTGCTGAGCTGCACGGTTTCATGCTGGTCCACCATGGTTTGTGTGGCTGCAAGGACATCGGGCAAGAGAACTCGCAGCAGGGAGGATGCAGCAGCGCTTTATCTAGGTGCTTCTGGCATGGTCTTCTGAAATAAAACCAAGGGAGAGGACCCAAGGGAGCTGCCCTCCATCCAGGTGGCACGAGCAGGACCTGCCCTCACCGGGTCATGCTCCCATCTGCTCCCTTGCAGCTTTCCCCACTTCACGTTTCTTTGGGCCATTGCCAAGTCAATTACAGCTTGTATTTACAGGGGAAAGAATTGCTTTTCTTTTCTTTCTTTTTTTTTTTTTTCTTCCTTTTTTTTTTCTTTCCAAGTGGCTTTTAGAGGTTAAAAATTCCTGTCTAATTCAGCTCCTTGGGGTGTACCACAAGCTTGTCACATGTAATAAATTGGCTCATTTATTAGTGAGCCAACACAGTCAAAAGCAAACAAAGTGGCTTGTAGATTAATCCTGCCCTGTTTGTGATAAGTAGTTTGATTCAGGCTCTTTGCTGGCAAATAATGGACACGGCAGATCAGTTTTGACTGATGAACTGTGCACTTTATTTCAGTGCCTTCATTCTTTTGGCCCGCTTATTGACACTACTCAATTAACCCTTAATTTGCAATTACTTGGTGCCTAGATAGCGCTGCGGTTCAGCCCCCTTGGAGAAGTGAAAGCCCTGCAGCAGCATCTCGGGAGGGTTCCTCCTGGAAGGGGTCTGTTGGGTGCTGCTGTGCCCTGGGGACAGGGAGAAGCGCCGTGCCGATGGCTGCGGTGAGCCTCAGACCCACATTCCCATCTCAAGCACCTCGGATCCCCATCCCGAGGAGCCCACCTCCCCGGTGCAGAGTGAGTCGGTTAACAGGAATCATACTGCACTGTGTCGGGAAAGCAGTCCACGTGCGTGGGGAGCCATCTGGCAGCTGGAGCTCTCCGTGTTTCCATTCTTTGGGCACCTCTTGTGCAAGAAAAGGCATGTTATTCAATAAAAAAAGGGCATGTTATTCAATACGCCCAGAGTTAGTCACTTTGCACGAAACGGACAAAAGCAGGATGAAGTTTTTCACCACGGCGAGTTGGGAACTTTCCACCAGGAGCCGTGGTGGTGTGCTCACGGCGAGAGGCTTTCGCCGGCTCCTCCTGGTGTGGGAGCAGTGCCCTGCCTGCCTCCGCGGGAGCAGAAGCCGCGGTGCTTTTCCTGCTGGACTTTATTTCTGCAAAGAATTCGGTTCATTTGGGAAGGGCAGAGGGGGGGGAAAACCCAGCCCACTCTGTCTGCTTGGCAAGGAACCACTTGCTGATTCTTCGCTGGGGAGGCTGGAGGGCTGTGCAGGGGCTTCCTCGTGCTCTGCAGCGCGGGGAGGCTGGGGCCCTCTGCCGTGTTCTGGGAGGGAAATGCAAGAACTCACCTGTCCTGGATGCTTTGAAGGAAAAGGGGAAGCTGTTGTGTGCTGTCGGCCTGTGGCTGAGGCTCAGCTGCGGGGAATCAGCCTGAGAGAAGCCCCACACACTTTGTCTCCAGTTAGGCAGTGCTGAAAACACAGGTTGTGGTGGCAGAGAGAGTGGAAATGGGGCTTGGAGGAGAAGCTCGGCCACAGCCCTGGTAGCTGGCGGGGCAGAGGGGAAGGGGCAGGGTTGCTCCTGGTGCCAGGGGCTGGCAGTGTCCTGTGGGCTCTCCACAAGCACAGGAGAGCGCGTGTGGTCCTCGCTTTACAGCACGTGTTGGTAGCCCCAGGGCTGGGGTTAAAAGCACACTCGGCATAACTCGGCAGCTTGCAGGAAGTAAAACTGAGCGGCCGGCAGCGAGCAGCGTGGCGCAGGTCACCGTGTGTGGTGGGGATCCGCGGCTGCACGGCCGGACCCCGGCAGTGTTCCTGGCGAGGGAGAGCTCCAGTGTATTTAGGACACGCTGCACCAGCAGGGCTACCTGAGGCTCAGATGAAGGTGGCTGCTGGTCTAAATAGTTGTTTAAAATGGGACCAGGCCTGGACGGGAAGCTCAGCACGTGCTCAGGTGCCCTTGCTGGGTCAGCCTGGCTCCTCGCCTGCTGCGGGAGGACGTGGTGCCCCGTGGGGAGCCGCTCACGGCACTGTGGCTGCTGCCTGTGAGGCTGGAGTGCTGTGTGTCCTGCTGCTGGGAAGGCACGGCAGAAATAGCTGCTGTCTCCCTGTAAAATGGGATTTCACTATTTTTCTTGCGTGCTGCTGTTGACCCAGTCGAGCTACGCTCTTGGCTCTGGTAAGAGCTGTTGAAGATTTCCTTGTTCAGCCCTAAAACCCAGAGAGGTTTGGGGACAGGGACACTAGGAGAGCCCTTGCAAGGGGCCAGGCTTTCAGAGCTCTCCAGTCCACGTGTCACAAGCCCACGCTGTTTTGGGGCACAGCCACGCGCTGCTCCCTGAGGCAGCTGCCTCCCTGCCTGGGGTGAAGTGGGGCTGGAACCGAGACACTGGGGGAGCTTTTAGCAGGGCTTCGGGATATTACTTGTTTTATGATATGTTTTGTTGTTTGTCTTAATGCCATGCTTCTTTTCTGAGAAGCTTAAAAATAAAGCCGTGCTTCCTTTGTAATTTTTCTAGTTAATAATGGAGATTAAGTCTCCTTGTATCGTGTAACCCCGGTTCTTAATGGCCCCCTGCGTGCTTGCCGGTTGAGACAAAGTCTGTTGGCATCTGCGGGCATGCTTTGGGCACCCGGGGGATGGGGACCCGCTGTGCTCGGTGCTGTCTGGGCACCGCCTGGCCCCAGGTGCTCTCGGTGCTCCGGCAGCAAGGGGGACCCTGGGGAGGTGGGGGTGAGCTCCCAGGGTTCAAAACGGGGAGCTTGCGAGTGCCTTGGGGGTGCCTCGCTGGCTCGGCACGTCCCAGCACCTGTGGGTGCCCGAGGACTGGCTGTGGAGGCTTGCAGGGTGCTCATCTCCTTGGCTGGGCTCGCTGGGTCTGGGTGAGGGCTCCCCTTCCACTCTGGCTGCTTGGGGCTCCGCTGTTTGGCAGGCTGCGTGCTGTGATGGACAAGGGAAAGCTTACCCGAGGGGTCGTGCTTTTCCTCCTGAACAGCTGTGCCTGCAGCAGTACCGCTTGCTTTGAAAGGGAAACGCAGTGCTTGTCCACGAGCTTCCTCTAGGCAAGAGCTGGGGGTGTCGGAGCAGAGCAGAGCCTGGCGTGGGCAAGTGGGGCTGTTTTTGTCCCAGACAGTCATGGGAGCTGGAATGATTTGGGGCCGGTCGGCAACTTTGGGTGCTGCTTTTACTCTGCGTGGTGACAGTTGAGTGTTTTGCTGTCTTGCAGGTCCTCAGAGCAAGGTGTCGCGATGCCAGCCCAACGAACACAACTGCCTGGGCACAGAGCTGTGCATACACATGAGCAAACTGTGCAACGGACTCCATGACTGCTTCGATGGCTCGGACGAGGGGCCGCACTGTCGGGGTAGGTGTCTGGGGGATGGCGAGGGTCCGCTCCCCAGCTACCCTCTGTGGACACACAGGACTTGTTGGAAGGTGGGCTGGGTCACGAAACACCTCCCTGGCCTCCTTTCCTTCTCCACCGTGGTGAGAGTCACGGGGTCCGTGTTTTTTTGTTTGGGGTGAGTCCCCATGTGCAGCCTCAGGTATGTCTCCTTGGTGCTTTGTGTAACTGCTTTGCTCCAGTGCCAACGCGCTCGCGTGCTCCCCTCTCCCAGCTACAGGCAGCCAGTGTAGGGGTAGCTGAGTGCTTGCTGGCAGCTAGCAGGGCCAGAGATTATCCAGAGCCGCTTGCAAGTAAATGCCCATCATTCCTGAGCCTGCAGGCCATTAAATAGCTGCATTGTCTCCTGGGTTTAAAAGCTTGGAGAGTTCGGATTCTGGTTCAGATAAAAGATACTGGTATGTTTTTTTCCTTCTTTCCAGGAGCTTTGTTCCACCTCCTGGCCAGTCCCTGGTTGCTAATCCTGTTGGGAAACTCTCCCAAAATCAATGTGCATTGGCTGCCTAGTGCACAGCTTAGCCGCACAGAAACACGTGTCCTGGGCTGACCCCAGAGCTGGGTCTCGGCTCTGGGCGAGCAGCGTGCCTTCTGCCCAGCCCCGTCCCTTCCCCAGGCAGAGGGCTTTGCTGGGCCGAGCTTCCATCACTCCCAGCCTGATACTGGGCTTGGGATGCTCAGCCATGAGTGGCTCCCTCCTGCCCTGGCCCCGAGCTGGGAGCTCCTCTGCTGCTGGGGCTGGCTGGTGCCGCCTGGGGCAGCGCTGGCAGGAGCAATACAGGGGTGTTCGTGCTGCTCTGCACACCCCGAGCATTGATATTTAGCTAATAGGTCTCACTGGTTATTTGGGATCTGTTTTTTCACGGTGGGGCAGCATGTGGCCCACGTGCACCAGGCAGGAGCTGGGTGCTGGCAGCCCTGTGTCGCTGCTCGCAGCTTGGGGCACGCTGCGGGCCCCAATTCTCGCTCATGTTTGCGTCGGGTGCCGAGGTCCCCCGTGCCCGCAGCTGGCAGGGAGGCATTTCTTTGCTGCTGATCCCAAACCTCATACCAGCCCCCACCTGCCTTTGCTCCAGGTTTAGGGAGAGGTGCTGCTAATCTGGCCCCGAGGATGATTATCCAGGAGGTGAAGGCAGCAATTGGAGCAGGCGTGAAGTGAGAAGCGTGCGCTGCTGCGGTGCGAGGCACTGCCCCAAACGCTGCCTGCGTCCAGCCAAGGCCATTCCTGGAAGGGTCTGGAAGGGCAAGTGTGTGGGGAGGGGGCTGGAGGCAGCCGGGGCTGGCACCTGAGGCTGCTCTCCTGCACGGGGGCAGTGAAGAGCTCAGCCTTGCTGCTGCGCAAAGACTCGGAGCATGTCCCAAGGCGTCACCCGTGTCCTGCTGCTCCGGCGGCCGTGCTGCAGACCCTCCAGCTCCGCTCCTCGCTGCGGGCTGGGGGCCCCATGTACCCACAGGACGTGGGGCACTCGGGGCGGCAGCTGCTGAACCCGTGATGCCTCTGCTGTAATGTTGCCTGCCAGCAAGTGCTGCCCAGCCGCGCACGCTGGGAGCAGTCTCTGCGGAAAGGAGGCTGCGGAGCCTCTCCAGAGGTCGGGGTGGAGCTGAGGCTGGCTGGGCCCTGGCAAATGCGTTCATCCTGCATCCGATAGCAGGGTGTGGAGCTTGTCAGGCCTGAACGAGGAGCCCCAGGCCCTGCTGCTGGTTCATGCTCTGGCCTGCTGGATAATCACGGCTCATCCTGCTCCCCTCACTGCCCTTTGCACCTGGCCTCTCTGCCCTGAGGTCTTTTGCTGATAAACGTGAGCTTCCTCTGCGCTCAGGAGGTTTGTCCCGCGGAGCCCCATCTGCAGAACTGGGGAGCCTCTGCTGCCCTTGCAAAAACCCGTAGGAGATGGAAATGCAATTAGAGCCTTTGTGCTGAAACTCCCTCCATTGTCTTCCCTGCCCTCTCCGCTTAAGACCCTGCATTCTTGAGTTTTTTTTTTTCTTTTTTTGTTGGATGCATGTGATGCTTTAGTGAGGAGATAAGAATCTGAAATGAATAGCCGGGCTTGCCAAAGCTGATAAACCTTGTAAACAAGTCAGCTGGGCCCTGCCTGCCCTATTAAACGATTACACATGCAAGGGGCAACATTTCCAGTCGGTCATTTTGGCCCTCGGTGCTAGCAGAGGAGGAAGATCTCTCCTGCAGCCAGCAAAGGCCCCCCCGGGCCCCAAGCACAGAGAGGAGCCTCTGCGGCTGTAGCCTTGTAGGGTTGTGTGTCCCCCCCGCAGCACTGCCACTTCAACCCCAGCAGCCTGAGGGCTCCCAGCGCTGCGTGTCGGGGACTCTGGCTGAGGGTGGCTGCTCGTGAAACTTCCCATCTGGATGTGGCCCCGGGAGGAGGAGGAGATGCAGGGGGGTGAGAGAGAAGAAAGGGGGGGATCTGCAGGGGCAGGCCGCTGGGATTCGGAGGGCTCGGTGGGGAGCTGGTCCTGGCTAGGCTGGGCAGGGGTCTGGGTGTGGAAGCTTCACAGCTGAAGTGGCCAGGGCAGGACAGGTACGGTCACCCAGCTGTGGGACCTTGTCTGCAAATACCGCAAGGGCTGGGGAGGAGCGGGGCTCAGAATCTGAATTCCTGTACCTCGGGACAGCCTCCAGACAGCAGCGTTTGGGCAGGCTGGGAGGTGATGGGGGCCACGGAAAGGCAGAGCAGAGTTGCTGAACGTGGAGAAGCCACGGGACGTCCCTTGGCATGCGAGCGCAGCACCCGAGCTCTGCTCCTCCTGCTAATGGGGATGTGGAAAGGGCCGAATTGTCCTGGTCTGCAGAGGCGCGTGGTTGGGCGGCTGCAGGCGCACTCTGTTTTTTCCCCTCTGCAAGCAGATTTGCTAGGACCCAAGTTCAGCGCCCTCTGAGCACCAAAATGACTGGGTTAGGCAGGGTGAGCAGAGAAAATAAAACCCAGTGCAAGCCGTCCCCCCAGACAAAGAGGCCTTTGTGGGCTGATGCACTCTTGTCTGGCACGGTGAGCATCCCTTCTGCTGGGAAAGCTTGCCCTAGCCCTGTGTTGGTTGGGCTGCGGTAGCCTCTCACTGCTGCTGGCATTAAGGGGCGAGCTGGGGCAGCCGTGCTCTTGTCCCACTGTGACACAGAGGGGTTGGGCACCCTGCTTGTCCCCCCTCAGGCCTGGTGGCAAAGGAGCCAGCTAGCACTGCACATCCCCTCCCCAGAGACCCCCAGCAGGCTAACGAGGCCTGGCACTAAATAACCTTGAGACATTGGAAGCTGCCGTGTGTTGGTGGAGCAAGGCAGAAGCTGCCGAGGCCATCCAGCAGCCCTGGCCTGCTTCATGTGTTGGGAGCACTGGGAGATGTGAAGGCTTCGTGGGTGCTTTTAAACAGAAATTATGCCATGGGGAGCAGCGAGCCGGGCAGCCGTGTCTGTCCTCCAGCCTCTGCAGGCCTCTGGGCACTCCAAGGTGTCCACTCCAAGGTGTCGCTGCCTGCGGCGAGGCTGGGCCGGGTGCAGGGCTCTGGCATGTGTGGCCGCTTGCACCTCTGACCCTCTCTCCTCTCCATCCCCTCTCTCCTCAGAGCAATTAGCAAATTGCACGGCCCTGGCCTGCCAGCACCACTGTGTGCCGACGCTGAGTGGTCCGGCCTGCTACTGCAACAACTCCTTCCAGCTGGCTGAGGACAGAAGGAGCTGCAAAGGTGGGTGCCGGTGCCGCGCTCCTGGGGCTGCGGTTGCTCCTGGGGCTTGGCAAAGTGGCCAAAGGGATCTGGGGTTCACCGGGGGGCTCAGCAGTCTCTGATCTGTAGAGGTCAATAGGACAGGGCTCTGATCGTCTCTCTTCAGCTGCGGGACTGTTCAGTGAATCCTGAGAAATATTGGAAGGGAGTGAGGACGTGGCTTTGTGTGGTCAGAGAGGCCGTCGCTGCACTGGTGTGTGCTGCTGTCCGTGCCTTGGGAAGGATGCTGGAAAATAGCAGGGGGTCAAAGGGAGTGATCAGATCCACGCAATGCCTAGAAACAAGTCTTGAAATGAGAGGTTTCTGCTGCTCCATCGTTCGTTTATCTGAGCAGGGGTGAAAAGGGGACTTTTAACAGCTCCTGCATGCACCTCTAGGGGTAAGAGCTTTCTGATGGAGACAGCTCTTTCATCTAGCAGAAGAAAGAGCAGCATGCGAGCTGGGGGTTTGGAAGCTGAAGATTAGAGAAATTCAGACTAGAAATTCGCTGTGACGGTCCTTCTGCTTTCTGCATGTTGCTGGACTTCCTTGCAGAACGTATCCTTCCCTTGCATGGCAGCTAAGGAAAGATGCTGGTCCAAACCTTGTTTTTTTGTCTTCTTTTCCAGACTTCGATGAGTGCACTGTCTATGGGACCTGCAGCCAGACCTGCACCAACACAGAGGGTTCCTACACGTGCAGCTGTGTTGAAGGATACCTCTTGCAGCCTGATAACAGATCCTGCAAAGCCAAGAATGGTAAGATCCTGGACGAGAGAAGTGTGTTGTCTCTGGATAGCTCTGAAAAACATTGCCTCCTGCTGTAGGTGTGCCCCTGCCCCACTTCTTTGCTTTAAGCCGCTCTTCCCTGAGTACAACCGGTGCTGCCACCTTTCCTCTTGCACATGTTGGGCTGTGTGCCACAGCACTGCTTCTGCGGGAGCAGAAGGGCCAGGCTGTGTGCTGATCACACCATCACAGAATCATCTCGGTTGGAGGAGACCTCCAAGATCACCCAGTCCAACCTCTGACCTAACACTAACTAGTCCTCCACTAAACCATATCACTGAGCTCTACATCTAAACGTCTTTTAAAGACCTCTAAGGATGGTGACTCAACCATCCCTGGGCAGCCAATTCCAATGCCTCACAACCCTCTTGGTAAAGAAGTTTTTTCTAACATCCAAACTAAACCTCCCCTGGCGCAACTTAAGCCCATTTCCCCTCGTCCTGTCACCAGGCATGTGGGAGAATAGACCAACCCCCACCTCGCTACAGCCTCTTGAGGTACCTATAGAGAGCGATAAGGTCGCCCCTGAGCCTCCTTTTCTCCAGGCTGAACAAGCCCAGCTCCCTCAGCCGCTCCTCATAGGACTTGTTCTCCAGGCCCCTCACCAGCTTTGTTGCCCTTCTCTGGACTCGCTCGAGCACCTCCATGTCCTTCTTGTAGCGAGGGGCCCAAAACTGAACACAGTACTTAAGGTGTGGCTTGATGTGGTGCTGCAGCCACAAGCTGTGGTGCCTGGCCATGACCCCCCTTCTCCTCTCCAGAGCCCGTCGACCGCCCTCCTGTGCTGCTCATCGCCAACTCCCAGAACATCCTGGCCACCTACCTGAGCGGGGCCCCCGTGCCCAACATCACCCCCACCAGTGCCAAGCAGACCACGGCCATGGACTTCAACTACGTCGAAGACACGGTGTGCTGGGTGCACGTGGGCGACAGTGCCTCCCAAACCATCCTCAAGTGTGCCAAGATCCCCAACCTGAAGGGCTTTGTGGAAGAGCGCTCCATCAACATCTCCCTCAGCCTGCACCGTGAGTGCCCAATCCCCTCCAAAGCTTGCTCCCACTCCTTGTGACCTGAGAGTCCCAAGGGGGTGTTTCAGTGGGAGGTAGCCTCCTGCAGGGCCAGGCACCTGGCCTTTGGCACAGATTTTTCCTCTTTATTCTCCTTTAACCTTCGGCTTTCCTTTTCCTTCCCTCTTATTATTCCTAGCAAGTCTCAGGGCTTCTTTGTGCAAGTGAATAACACAAAATGATATGGTGAGGAGTGGAGGTGATACCTGCATAGGGGGGATGGGGCCAGCAGTTCTCCCTGCTTCCTCTTTTGGTTTTGGCCCTGTGTTCTTCTTGCCAAAGTGGGCTTTGGTCTCCTGTCCCTCGGTAGGGATTGAGACCAAAATCCTGACCCAGAAGTGCCAAATCCCGACCAGTCACGCGGCCGGGTGAGTTGCTGGCAGCTGGTGGCAGATGGTTGGTTCTGTTTGTGTAGCCCAGGCTGTGATGAGTGCGGTTACAGCACAGCCTCCTGTTTGGGCTTGCTGGTCCCAGTTCAGCAGTCAGGCAGGGGAAGGAAAGCTGCTTGCTGGGATTTCGGTGCTCTTTGACTCAGGCCCTCTAGAAAATGGAGGGGAGACGAGTATGTGGGTGCGTGCCCCCGTCTGCTCTCCTGAGAGCCCTGTGGGCATCGTGGCAGAAAGCTGCAGGCTTCCCAGGCCCTTCCTTTGTGTGCCCTCGTGTGCGCGTGGTGCAGGGCAGGTGGGATTGGAAGAGAAGCTGTGGAGGTGGCTGAGTGTCGTAGCTGTGCAGCCGGGATGTGGAAATGGCCCCTCGCTGTTTTCCTGTCACTGATTTCATCCTCTGAAACCACAGACTGAGGCAGCTAGGGTGGGATTTTGGTGTTTTCAGGGCATCACCATCTGGTTCTGGAGCCCTTGGCTTCCCTGGTGTAATCCTCCCATTGTATTTTACCTCTTAAAACCAGGAGTGCTTTCAGACGGCGGCTGCCTGATGCAATAAGGATCCCCATCCTTCGAAACGAGGGCGCTTTCACCTGATGAGCAATAGCTAGCGTAGCAAATTAGATGAACATGTACAGACGGGTCTCTGCAAACCAACAGAAGTCTCCGACGGGTCCATGGGCGAGGGCGTTTCTCTGCCCCCGGCAGCGTCACAGTGGCCCAGGCAGGACGGGGAGAAGGGGCCAAATCCTGGCTGTGCTTGGAGTGCACGGGGCTGCTGGGGACCGGCCCATGCCACCTCTGGGCCCTGGCTGAGCTGGGGCTCGGCGTGCTCCGGCCGCTGTGCCGCACGGAGGGTGTGCGTGGCACGGTGCATTTAGGCTTGCGCTGTGTATTTTTAGGGCGGTGTGTATTTTTAGGGAGCGGCCTCACCCTTTGCTCTTACAGGCGATAGCCTGAAATTAGGCAGGACAGGGCTGGGCTTTGCTTTCTGTTCCCCCCCAGTGGTTTGAGGTCTGCTTTTGTGTGCTCCTCCTGCTTCTCTTAAGGCTTCCTCAAGATGAGATTGGTCTCTCCCCTTGGTTCACAGGAGGGTCCTGTGGGGTTTCTTCCAGGGCGTTAGGGTTTTCATTTCCTGCAGCTGTGGCTGGTGGCCAGGAACCACGGGCGCAGGGGACAGCGGCTGTGGCCCTGTCCTCCAGTTTATTGCCTCGGTCTGGGTTGCTGCAGTCTCCCTGCGTGATCCGGGTCGGGTCCCGTGGAGGAGTGCACATCGCTGGCATGAAGGCTTGCCGTGGCCTCTCAACTGCCTGCAGACTTGATCTAATGATCTGGCAAGGGGGAGCTGGGTGCCCCAGCCATGCTGCTGGGGCAGAGGCTGTGTCTGGAAGGCAGGCTCACCCTCCCTGACAGCGAGCAGCCTCCCTGGCTCGTCCTGAAGCCCCTGAGGTGCTCTCGCTTGGCTTTGGACTGCAGGAGGTTAACGGTGTGGGCAGCAGAAGAGGGCTGGGATTGTGCTCAAATTGAGGGAGCTGCAGAGGGAGAGAGAACTTCTAGACCAAGAGGCAGGCAGCGAGGCAGGACCGGAGCCACAACGCCTGCTCTGCTGCCCCTCTGCCGTGCCTGAGTGGGGGCTTTGGGGCAGTGGTCCTGGCTGCTGTGGCTCCAGGAGGTTATTAACCTTCTGCGGACAGCCTTTTAATTGTGGACAAGAGGGGAAGGTAGCTCGTAATAAGACCGTGTTCAAGTCCAAACAAGAAAAGGTGCTTTGCTTTGCTTGTCCTCCTGATGTTGTTACAGTTTAGAGTAGGAAGAGGGGAATTCAGCTCGCCTGGATGAGAAAACTCCTGCTTTTGCCCTGGATTGAAGGGAAGAGTCCCCTTTGCAGGAAGGAGGGTGGCAGCAGCTCCTGCACGCTGTCCCCACTGCTGGTGTGTGGTGGGTGCCTGCACATGAGCTGCGGAGGCTCTCTGTGGGGTTACATGACAATAGGGTCACTCCTCCAGCGTGCAGGTGTGAAACCACCTCAGGTTTGGGTTGCTGAACCGTTTGGCTCCGATTTTGTTGGTTCTGATTTTCAGACAACTGTTGGCCATCCTCCCTGCCCCGGGTCCCAAGCCTGGGTTGAATTTTGGGGGGTTCTGATGAGGAGATAACGTCACTCTCCTGCTTCTCCCTGTTGGGACACTGAAGAGACCTGTCAATCCAATTAGTGGATTCTCTCTTTATTTGCTGCTTTATGACATTTATCTACTAACAGCAGGAGCCAGACTTCCCTGGTGCCTGCTGCTAATGTGGCTTGAGTTGGCATCTGATGGGGAAAGACTGATGCTAAAGGGCTGAAAATGAGCAGCCCCCAGCTGTCACCAGTAAGTCTGGGATGGTGAAATGTCACAGCCCAGTTCTGATAGGAGCTGTGCTTCCATGCCTTTTTGTCCCCTCTCCATTCCTGCGGAGAGATTAGTGTCACTTGTGTTGTGGGAGATGTGTTAAATGAGTACTATTAACAGGGCTTGGCAAGACCCACTGAATACTGAAGCTTTGCTTTTCCCCAGTTCCTTGCACTGCTAAACCCTTTCTTCTATCACAAACCTTGAGTATTGATGCACTTTTTCATGGTGGCTGTCCCTTGGTTCCCAAAGACGTGCAGCCCAGGGACGTTTCTCACAGGCAGTGATTTTCTCAGTTGATTTGAGGTGTCCTGTTCCCTGCCCCCACATCTCTTCCAGGAGCATGCTAAAAATCAGAGGCTGGTGAAGTCTTCCACCCCTTTCTCTAAGAGAAAGCAAAAAAACAAACAAACAAACAAACAAACAAACAAACAAAAACCTCATTTTGGAACTGAGTTATTTCTCTCTGCATCAGTCCGTGCTGTCTGCAGCAGGCAGAAGCCCTGGGCACCTCTGTGTGCAGGAGCTGCAGGATGCGGTGGGCTCGGTGGCAGTGCCGGCACCGGAGGCTGTGCTGCAAGTGGGAAGTGATCCCTGGCTTGTGTTGCAAAGCAGCAAAACCCACAGCGGGGAAGGGGTGGGGGACTCATGCTCCCTTATCGCGGCAGGAATTTGGCTCTGTTCCCTGCCCCCCTGTTTGCAGGGAGCTCAAAGGCAGCACCTTTGCATCCAGACACCGCGGGACTGCTGGGGTCTGGGGTCTGCAGTCAGCACCCCTGGGCACGTGCAGCCCCTGCCCTTGGTCCTCCTTCGCCCTTGGGTCTGTAGGACCGCGGGGCTGAGAATGGGGAATGAGCTCTTCTCTGAGCTGTGCAAGAAGGGCCTTGTCCTTCCTGCCAATGCTGAATCGCAAAAAGGGGAACTTGTTTCTTCTTTCCTCCCTTTCCGCTTTCTCTCTTTCTCTCTCTCCTCCTCTCTGTGTGAAAATTCCAGTCCTGTTTCTAATCAGGGAAAATCCTGGCAGGCACCGAATATATGCTCACATTCAAGGACAAAAAGGAGTGTGTGTTGGTGTGTGCAGGGGAAGAGCTGCTCTCTGCAGCTTGCAGAGGTTTTCCCCTGCTGCTCAGACAGACAGTCGGCCCAGTGTCTGCTCGGACTGCTGGCCTTCCCTGAGCCGAGCCGGCTGCTGGGAGCGGAGCTGCGGGGAGCTGGGACCCCGTGAGGGGGCTGCTCCCCAGCGGAGCCCCCTCAGTCCCCAGGGAGCCCTGGGGGCAGTTCCCTCCACCAGTACTTCCATCCCTGTCCTGGCCCTGTTATGTTTTGGGGTTCCCCTTGCTGGGGCACGGGTCTGCTCCTGGCCATCCCCTGCCACCAGCCGTGCCCCCGGTGCTGCGCCTGCTGTCTGGCCGCTGGCACCAGGCTCTGCAGCGCTCCCAGGCCTCATCCCCAGCTCCTGCCGGCCACGCGGGGCTCGGTTCCCTCTGCGGCTGCAGGCTCATAGGGTTCATTTCAGAGCAAGACTTGACCCCAGTTAGGCCCTGTCCTCCCCGGCTGCCCTGCAGATGCTGGGTGGAGGCTCGGGTGCCGCGGGTCTCCTGCAGACCCACCTCGGTTGGCAGCTAATCCCCGACCCTCCGGGGACCTGCTGGTCCCGTGCGTTTTCTCAACCAGATTTCAGCCTCCACGTGTTTCCTGAGACAATGTTCTCATTTGTTTGGAGTGGGCCTTCCAAGGAATTTCAAAGCAAAACAAAACAAAACAAAATCTGCTTTCAGGCTTTCACGTTGCTAAACCCCCGCTGGGTGAGCGGCAGGCTGGCCACAGGGAGCCGCGCTGCGCTCCAGCCGCCCTCTTCCCTTTCCCCGGCCACTGCTCTCCAGCCTCTGCTGCTGCAGAGGCCCGTGGAGGTTTGCTGTGAGACCTCTCCCACCGCCCCCCCTCGCTGCTGGTCCTGCTACCTGTGCTCCCTTCCTGGGGCTGCTTTTTGGAAAGCGCCCGGTGCGTTCGCAGCTGCTTGCACCAGTCTCTTGAGTCCTTCAGACCTCCCGGGCTGGCCGTTTGGCTGGCTCGCTGCAGGGTCACCAAAGGGATGACCCTGTGTGTGTGCTCGGTGTGCTTGGGCTTGAGGTTGGGTTGGGGTGACCTTAAATCAGATCCGTGCCTCAGTTCTTTATGGGTGAAATGAGAAAGGCAAAATCTGTCCCCGCAGAGAGCTGGGGATCGAGGCACGTGGTCCTGCAAGGAGCAGTCCTTCAGGGTGTGTAAAGGCCGCCGTTAATTGGCAGCAGCTTGACCCAGCCTTTCAGCATCCCAGGCTTTTATTGTGAGCGCTGCGATTGCCGCGTTAAAGCCTCAGTTCCCAGAGTGGTGCGATCAAGTGATACTCGGCTTTCAAGAAAGGAAAGAGTTCGTTGCTTTTACTATGGAAAAATACTAGAAAACACGTGTCAGGAGACCAAAAGCAGAGTTTCTCAATGGATCTCCTGGTGGTTCCTCCCTTCCTTGTTCTCTCCCTTTCTTTCTCTCCCCACTTCTCAAACAACTCCTGACTTTTTGCATGGTACCGGTAGCTCCGCAGTGCCAGGGTTCCTTGTCCTGAATGCATTTATTGTGCTGTGAGATCCCTGGTGCCAGTACAGCTCAATTTGTGGCTCTGGAGCTGGAGGTGCCTGAGCCTTGCTCCCCTCAGAGTGCAGGGGAGGTGGCGGCGGCTTTGCCGGCGTCCCCGCAGAAGCTGGGATGGGTCCGGGCCAGCCGTGCCCGCGGCTGCGCCGGTGGGGTCTGCGGGCTGGCGTCCAGGAATGTCGGCTGCCTGGCGGGACGCGGCCAGGGTTGCTGGGAAAAGGCTGCGGAGCCTTTTCTTGATTTATTATTTCTTGTTTTAAAGTTTGTTGTTTTCTTTGTCTTTTATAAAACAAGCCCCCAGGAAGGGGTTTGAAATAGTGGGACATTTGATCCCGAGTGCATTATAAACCTTAAATGATAACAATCTGGCCATTATTAAAATACCTTCCTGGGCAGCATCTATCTAAACAAGCATGTCTAGGAGGTTGTTTTCATTGACTCCATTTCAGCCCTGTTACTCGTAATGACCTGTTCTGTTGCCAATAAGCAGAAAAGCTGTAGGGTTTGGGACAAATTGATTTCAGGGAGATGTTGGTCTACAGAGAAATCCAAGTACTTTTCTTTCCCCACTTTGCATGGAAAGCTATTTTTCTTCCTTTCTGCCTCGCTCTAGCCAAGAAAGAGGCTCTGATGTGAACTTCTTTGGCAAGAAAGAGGGATGATTGGTAATTTCATCTGCTGATTCCTTTCTTGCTTGCTTTTTAACTGTTGATGACTGCTCTCATAGCAGTAACTCACGAGAGCCAGGGACGTGATCTCCTTCTCCTGCTTTACCTGATGTGGGTTCTTGGGCCAGGGTGCTTGCTCCCACCCGTCGGCTCTTTGTGCTGGGGGGGGATGAAGGCTGCGGTGGTTTCAGGCAGCCCCTTTGCTTGGTGCCTGCCCGGATTTTTCAGCATGGATGCAGATGTGGGGTGGGCAGGGTGCAGGAGCTGGGGGAGATGGGTCCCCCACGGTGGGGTTGCTGCGAGGGGCTGGGCTGCTGACTTGCAGAGGCACCGACAGCTCCCTGGGGCCGAGCAGGACTCTGCTCTTTGCACTTCAATTCCTCTTTGTGTTTCCTGCATGAGAGACAGGAACTGAGGCTTGGAGAGGGCTGAGCAGGGCCTCGGCGATGCCCAAAAGCAGCGTGGGGCTGGGGGCAGTACAGGGCTGCCAGCAGAGCCCCCAGCAGAGGGGCTCAGCGTGCCCCCACGCCGGGGAAGGGGCAGATCTTTGGCTGTGCTGGGTCCCCGAGGGCTGCGGGTAGCAGCCCCATGCCACGGTGGCACCCTGGGGGGGGGATGCAGGGGACAGTTCGGGGGGGTTGGGCTCTGCTGCTGGCTCCCTTCCTTGCAGAGCTGTGGAGAGGGGCTCCCTGCGCTCCCCCCATCCTCGGGCAGCGTCCGTGTGCTCTGCCAAGTGAGGTCCTTTTCCTGGCTGGGAGCCTGCTGTGAGTTCTGGTTAAACGGGCCGCATTAAGTTTTCATTATGCAAAGGAAAAAAAAAAAAAAAAAAAGAAAAAGAAAAAAAAAAAGGGGGAGGAGGAAGAGGAAGCAAAAGTGCTTCAGGTTACGCAAGAGCCTGGTCTCGAGGGGCACTGCCTTGTTAGGCGGCTGTCAAAGCCTCGTGCGGGGCAGCCGCGGGAGGAAGGCTCCAGCCTGTGCCGCCTCCTGCGCGCATCGTGCACGGCTGCTGCTGCTGGAGAAGGGCCGGGGTCTGACCGTGCTGGGGGCAGCAGCTGCCCACCCCGGTCCTGTCCCTCCCCGCTTCCCACGCGGCTCCCGCTGCCCTCCTGTCCCCCTCCGGCAGCGGCAAGGTGCTGCTCAGCACGGGCCGAGCCCTGTTTCCACGTTACTGAAGATTAAAGGGCGAAATTAATTCCCCCGGTAATTGGGATCCTCTTGTGCACGGAGACGTGTTTGAGCTGAAGTGGCAGGGGGCATGTTTCCTCCTGCAAACGTCCGTCTGTCCTGCGCTGCCGCTGCTGCGCTCTGCTGGGACCGCCCCGCCTGCAGCTGTCCCTGTCTCAGCTTTCTCGTCCCTTGTCCCCTTGCCCTCCCCAAAGCACCCCGATAAAGCTCCCGCGGGTTCTCACTGCCCTCTCCTTGCAGCCAGAAGCAGGCCGAGCAGCCTGTCCCTCGGCCGGCCTCTGCTGAATGCTTCTGTTGGTGGAATCGCCTCATTAAGGAACAGTAATTAAAGTCCCTTGGCTGTCCTCTGCAGCTGAGACAGAGCTTGCCCCAGCTCTGGTCTCGCTCTTCCCACTTCCAGTGCTGCAGCTGGGAAAGGGGGGAGCAGGCTGGGGTCTGGGGAAGAGCCCTGGAGCTGGGGAAGGCAACAGAGGAGGCAGGAGGGGGCCGCCACCCCTGGGGGGGGGCAGTGCAGCTCGTGGGGAGCGCGAGGCTCATGCAGGCACGCGGTGCATGCATGGAGGCCGCAAGCATCCCTCTGCACGCCGAGTCAGACATCCTGGACGTGGGCCACAGGCTCCCACCCAGCAGTTTCTCCTCTGAGCTAAACAGCTTAACGGAGTTTTTTTGTTTTTTTTTTTTTTTAGTATATTTATTTTTTTTAGCTTGGTTTTCTAAGGAGACCAGGCTGACGTGATGGTGCTGGCTGTACCCGCCGGTGTCTGTCCTGTCCGCAGCGCCTCCTCCTCACTCGCAGGCTGGCAGCCGATGGCAGCTTCTGCTGCAGGGGCTGAGCCATACCCTGCAGCCCGAGGGGGGGGTGTTTAGCTGACCCCAAGCCAAAAACCAGCTGCCCGGCACTGGCGCAGGGGCACGGAGGGACCCCAGCCCCCTGGGGATGTGTGGTGGGACCCAGCCGTCCCCATCCCTGCTGGCCGCGGGAGGCGGATGCCCTGAGGGGCCCGAGTTTGTCTTTGTGCCTGTCCTGTTAGCACACTTTAATTAAGGAAAATTGTCCCCAGGAGCAGTGTTTATCCACAGAGCAGTTTGCCATTACAGAGAGCGTCTTGTTCTCCGGGGCAGAGGATGTGTGTGGAGGGAAGAGACAGAAATTCCTTCAGATTATGGTATTATGTAAATGTATCAAACGGATCATTCCCTATAAAAAAGAAAGTAGGAAACCAACGTATTTGAGCAGCCCTGGGGACTGCATTCCTGACGAGCCTTCGTTCCTCTTCTGGAGGCGTTTTTGAACTGAAACATTTGGCGACTTTTCCAAGCTTTTTCCTCGGCAGCAGTGTGCTGGGGGCTCCCTGTGTGCGGTGGCAGCCGCGCCGGCACGGCTGGGTGCTGGAGGCAGCCCTGTCCCATCTCCTGGGCTGCTCAGGCATCCTGGGTGCGACTCCTGTCCCCGCTGTGGGCTGCTCTGCTCACCGCAGCTGTAGCTGAACTCGTCTGGTTTTCCTTCAGAGGGACAGTCCATACCACCAAAGCATTGAAAGCAAAATATGTAGGTTGTTTTCAGGAGATGAATTTGGACCTAAAAAACAACATGCGAGTAGCAGCAGCAGAGCTCGGTTGAGCTCCTCGATGTGTGCTGGGGTAAAGTAGAAATGCAACTCGTCAGACAGGTGAGCGAGGGGCTTGTATGATTGACCTTTTGTTGGAGGGTGGCGATGCTTTCAGCTGCCCCAAAGGGGGAGACTGGCAAGGGAGAGCTCCCCAGCAGAACTGGGACCTTTCCTGAGCAATTCCTGCCGTGTCCTGCTCCAGCTGCCCCTTTTAGCAGTAGTCAAGAAGCAGGATTTCTTCCAGAGCTCTGCAGCACTTCGCCTCTTACACGCTTAAAAGTGTAAGAGTTAGGGTGAGCCTGACTTGCACGCATCTTAATTGCAGCTGTTCCAGAATTGTGTCGAAATCCATGTTTTAGTCTGAGACAAGATTGCATGTTTCCTTCCTCCTTGTGTCAGACCATAATTGATGTATTTGCAGAGTGCACAACAACTGATTCATGCAGAGGAAAGTTATGTGCTGGGTCAGCAAAGCTAGTTCCCCAAAAAACCCACAGTCTTACAGTGCTTGACTTGCTGTGGGGTAAATCAGATATTCCAGGGCTTGGGTTAAGGAAGGGAGAGCCTCCGGCAGGAGCTCCGGGGATGGCTGCTCTGGCAGTGAACCGCGTGTGCCAAGGAGCTCTTTGTGCAGGACAGGATGCTCCCAGCCCCACTGAGCACAGGATGAGGTTGGGATTGGGGGCAGGAGAAGGGTTTTGCTGGGAAGACTTGTAAGGGTTGGCGGGGCCAAGGACAGAAGTCCTAACAACTCCCCTTCAGCATGTCCCTTTCCTGGCTGGGACCAGTGTTGCCCTTCAGCCTCATCCTTGGGCACAGGTCAGGTATTCCTGCCGTGCTCCCTGAGCTGCAGCAGGGTCTCAGTGCGCTGTCGGAGGCTGGGCTGGAAGCGACCTTCGGCCCAATGTGAAGAGCCACTGCTGGTATCCCTGTGCCATGATGGCTGCAGAGGTTGCTTCAGCTTTCTTCTTCCACTGATCATGGGAAGGGAAATAAGTCAAATCTGAGCCCAGTGCCACGCAGATTATTTTGTGGCAGGGACTTCAGCAAGTGCTTGGTCAGGGTCAGCGTGAAACCAGGAAACATCTGCGCAGGGTTGGTTTTGGAGCTTGCTGAAGTTGCCAGCCCACCATCGTTGAGCAACGTGCCACTGACGAACTTCTTGGGGCTGCCTTCCCTCTGTCCTCCCTCTCTGTGCCCCCTCCCTAAAAGGAACCCAGCGGGCAGAGTCCCCTCCGGCATCCGGCCCCGCACCAGCCGCGTTTGTGGCCAGCGCTTCTGAGTGGGGCCAGCTGGCATGGGCCGCAGCGATCCGGCCCTAATGAGGTTAATTAGCTTCTTCCAGGAAAAGCCTTTAAAGTTCACATCCCTTCTTCTCTGTCCCCCAAGCTCCTTTTCAAACGCTAGCAAATAAATAAATCTTAGCAAATGATTTTTGCATGTTGCAATTGTTTGCAACACCCAGCGCCGATTGAGCAAGGAGGGAGACTTGAGTCTCGGCCGGGGGCCGGGAGATGCCCTCGTAGGCAGCATCCCTCTGCCACTGGGAGCTGCAGGCAGGAGAGGACGGGGGGGCTGCCCTCACCTTGTTCCTCCTCTGATCCCTGAGCTGGGTCACTGAGAGGGCTTTGGCTGGGGCAGCTCCTGGTCCCCCCTGTCTGGCAGGGGATGGCGGGGGTGAGGAGAAAGCCCCGACCTTCTCAGCCTGCCCCCCCTCCCCGAACTGTAGTGAACTGGGGAGAGCTCTCTGCATGTTAACGCTGGGGGTGAAAATTGACATTTGCTCAATTTGCTTCCACTGAAAGTTCAAAAGGAAAACCAGGTTTATCTGAGGCTACAAGAAAGAAATTATGATGATGATGATAATAATAATAATAATAGCAACAACTGATTCCTGCAAAGGAGGTGGGGGGAGGGAGGGAGGGATAGAGAGCAGGGAGAGGGAGCAATTTGAAAAACAAAAGCCTTTGAGGAGCGTAATGCTTTCCAGCTGCAAAAATACAGCCTGGGAGAAGAGCAAGTGCTTGCGTCACCTCCAGCTTCAAGCCCGCGGCCCGGCCCCGCTGCCCGCCCCGGCGATGCCCAGCTCCAAGCAGGGGCCAGGCTGGGAGCTGAGCAAGGACCCCCCCCACTGGGCTGGCAGCGCTGTGCTGGAGCCAGGCATTGCTGCTCCTGGTGTCCCCTTGTTCCCCGGGGTCCCCGGTGGCAGCCGTGCTGGGGACAGGCATTGCCAGAGCGTCCCGGGAACGTGAAAGGGGCTGCGGGCCCTGAGGAACGAGCGGTTTGCAGTCTGCAGCTGGTTCTGGATGTGTTCCCGAGTTGTGTTCAGCCTTTGGATGCCATGCTTGTGAGCTTCCTCCCAGCTGGAGGAGCTGGAGACGAGCTCGAGCTCGGCTGGGAGCGCTCGGTGAGGTGGCAGCAGCCCCGTTCTGGAGGGAGAACAAAAACGGGGTCTGAGTGCGCTGGGTTCTGCCAGACGGCAGCTCCTGGCTGGGGGGGGGCAAGGAGGGTGGCGAGGAGAGGCCAAATCCCCATTGCTGGAAGGATTTGCCATCAAACGGCCCATGAATCCAGCCCCTGGGAGAACCTGAGGGAGGAGGGCTTCTGGTGGGCTGGGCTGGGCGCCCGCAGGTGCCGGGACTGGGGCCAGGACTGCGCCGTCCCACGGGGTCCTCACCGCCCCCCCCCCGGCTGTCCTGTGACTCTGACTCAGCGCTGCGCGAGCTTCAGCCAGCAGCTGATTTTTGGGGAATTTTTGCGAGTCCCGTCGGTGAAGCGTTCCTGGCCCTGGCAGCGCTGCGTGCGTGTCGCTGCCGCCCCCTCCTCTCATCAGAGGCCGGTGAATCAGGGCCGTGGGTGGAGGAGGAGGGGGCTGGTTGGCGTGGGGAAGACGAGAGGGGCCCCGGCACCCAGGGGGCAGAATGCAGCCCTTGCCCACCCTGCACCACGTCCCCAGCCCAGCTCCAGCCCTTGGGGCAGCGGCTCCTACTGCCCTGGGCTCCCTGTGGCCCCGGGGGGCATCACCTCCACCCCGGCCCCACTCATCACTCCCTGCACATTGGGCTCTCCGCGTGCCTTTGGCGTAGCTGCTTTGGTGCTAATTCCTGAGCTCTGACTGTTTCCACTTATTTTTATGAGATAAATCAGGCTGGGTGATAGTGGCGGGACACAGCGAGCCTCGCCTTTCCGCTCGGTCATCAGTGCACAGCCCTGGCCCCAGGGTGCGTGATTGCCAGAGAGACATCCCTGTCCCCAGGGCCAGGGCTTGGCCTGAAGAGCTGAATGGGGTGTGCAGCAGTGGGAGCTGGCCCGGGTAGCTCAGGGCTTGGGGTTAGGGTTGACAGGGCACCCACAAAACCCCTGGGTGTTCATGAGCTCGGCGCTCGTCAGCAGCTGGGCAGCGCCTCGTGGTGCTAAAGCAGGGAAGGGCTTGATGTAATCAGGCTGAATCGTGCAAGCAGGGGGAGTTGGGGGCATTGCAAAACGTCCTGGCTTGATTCATGTTTTCCCTCCCTCTGCGCTCTGGAGCTTCTGCACTAGTTAATAATTCAGCAGTGTCTGGCCCTGCTCCTCTGGGGCTGTCTGGGTCCCAGCGCCGCGGGGCAGTCGCGGCGCAGGGCCGCGGACACCTCAGCCCTGGCCCTGCTCTGCCTTGCAGGTGGCCAGGGACAGCAGCACGGTGTTGCTGGTCGGGGCAAGTGGCCCTGGGGTCCTCTCCAGCCAAAAGCACTGGGGGACAAAGCCCCCACTTTCCCCAGAGTACCCGGGAGCTGCAGCTCTCGCTCTGTCTGTGGGACAGGGCCAGCAGGGAAGGGGAGCCGAGCAGCGTGCAGCAGCACCCTGCTTACAGGCAAAGAATTTGGGTGCATCAGGTTTATCCGATTTAACAGGCTTTTGCTGGTTTAATTAAATACTTAAACTCGGCGTGCCAAATGCCATCACTCACCTGCTCCAGGGCTCGGGGCGACTTTGCAATGCCGGATTACCGCTGCCTGCTCCTCACCTGAGCAGGGCCTTACCTGCTGCTGCTCTTGGTCTTGACGCTGCAGTTTGTGCTCTTCTTCCTGCTGTGCTAGTTGATTCTGCTGCCTTCATCCTCGGGAGGACCTTTCCCTGCTGCCTGGCCAGCATTCCTGCAGGGATCCCTGTGCAGCCGCATGCTGCATCGCTGGTAGCGCAGACGCTGGCAGCAGCAGTGCTGCCCTGTGGTGGCAGGTCCCCAGGAGGGACAGCGGGTGCAGTGGAGGGGACAGGTTGCCGCACTGATCCAAGACTTCACGGTGGAGCAGACCCTTCCCCTTCCAGGTGCAGCCTGGGCCAGTGGGCACAGCCTGGGCAACAGTGAGCCCGAGGGGGCTGCTCTCAGCTCTGCTGCTGCCATGCAGGGTGAGCAGGGCCAGGGCCCTGGTGTGCTCACAGCTTCTTCGTGCCTCACGTGTGCTCACTCCTCAGCTATATCCATGCTTGAGATGCCTGCTGGGCTGGGAGGTGATCAGGGAGCCTGCCAGGGCTCTTCCTGGGCTTCTTCTCCCTCCCTGTCTCCCTAACCTCTCTTTGCCTCTCTTCTCCCATGGCCCAGATGTGGAGCAGATGGCTATCGACTGGCTGACGGGCAACTTCTACTTTGTGGATGACATCGACGACAGGATCTTTGTCTGCAACAAGAACGGAGTCACTTGCGTCACGCTGCTGGACCTGGAGCTGTACAACCCCAAAGGGATAGCGCTAGACCCAGCGATGGGGTAAGAGCTGCTTGCCGCCTGGGAGGGTCGGTGTTGCTGCAGCCCTGCAGAGGTGGAGCAAGCTGGGGGGGACGAGCTCCCATGCCGTCCGGTGGGCAGCAGGGGTGCCGCTGAAGAAGCAACTCACCCCCATGAGGGTCCCTCCGGGCTTTAGCTCTGCCTGAATTCAGCATTTCCCTTGGCTGAGATCAGGGCTGTGTGCTGTAGGATGGCTGTGACAGCAGTTTTAAGCAGCCCACTAGTAGCAGCTGGATTTGGAGAGGGTTTAGTCCTTAGAAGGGGTCAGAGCAGCCTGTCTGCTCGGCTGACACTGCACAGGGGACAGTGCTGGACAGGTGCAGCACTGGGGGATGTCAGCATCTAACCTGAGTCTTGTAATTAACTGTCCTTGGTGAGCAAGTGTGTTGTCCTTGCCTCTGGGGCTGCTGGCATCTCCTGTCACCATGCCTGCGTCCAGAAGCCCCTCTGCAGGGCACCTCTGCTCCACCTGCCCAGGGCAGTGGGCTTGGCTTCGCTCGCTCCAACAGGACGTCCCCGGTAGGGATGTGCCTGGTGGCCACACTCAGGACGAGCCACCACTTCCAGCTCATGGCTGAGTGATCCCAGCTGTTCCTGGCTTTCGGGAACCGAGCTGTGTCAGATGCTTGCCTGGACTGAGCGGCTCCCTTGGGTCTCTTTATGCGGGGTGCTGCAGTCAGGGAGCATCACTCTCACAGCTGCCTTTGCAAAATCTGTGTGGGGAGGCTGCGATGCCGAATCACCGGAGAGGCTCAGGGTGTGCATGGCAGCTGCTGAAATGCTGCTCTCGGGTGCACGACGCCCAAGTAGATGAGCTGGGTTGTGTTTTAACACGTCAGCTGGTGGAGGGCCCTGGACTTCATCCTGGTGACTCCAGGAGGTCTCAGTTCAAGCACTGGCTGCCTGTCTCAGCATCTCTGCCCAGGTTGCTGCAGCTCCTCAGAGCTCCTAGGGCTGCCACGCCTGGCAGCTGTTGGCAGCAGCCATGTGAGGGGTGCTCGGTGTCTGCTGAGCCAGGCACAGGCTCGCCTGCATTGCCCCAGTGCTTGCCTGTGCCCAAATGTGCCTGCATGAACACAAAGGTGCAGCAGTGGATAGGATGCGTGCTTGGGGAGTCGTGCTTGCACGTGTGGATGGCTGGGAGCCTGTGTGCATGGTCCCCTGAGCGTGCAAACCTATGTTCGAATGCAAGCCCACATCTGCAAGTGTGGACGCGTGCTGTCTGCATGTCTGCATCCTCTCTTTCTCTGGACTGGAGGTGGCATCCAGGCTCTGAGCTCCCCTCTCTGCCTTCCTCATGCAGCAAGGTGTTCTTCACGGACTACGGGCAGATCCCCAAGGTGGAGCGCTGCGACATGGATGGGCAGAACCGCACCAAGCTGGTGGACAGCAAGATCGTCTTCCCCCACGGCATCACCTTGGACTTGGTGAACCGGCTCGTGTACTGGGCTGACGCCTACCTGGACTACATCGAGGTGGTGGACTACGAAGGCAAGAACAGACATACCATCATCCAGGGCATCCTGGTGAGTGGGGCCAGAGGCAGGTTGGGACTGGGGGCTTTACTGCAGAGTGTGCTGGAGGGACACCTGAGCTTAGCCTGCCAGGAGCAGTGGTTCATGAGCTTTGCCTGCTCATTTCAGCAAATAAAAGCTGTGAGCAGCAGGTCCTGCACTACCTGACTGCCAAGCCCCATCCCCTGCCCTAAAGGCGGCGGGGAGTGAGAGCCATAGGGCAGGAATTCAGGGGCTTCAAATACCTTGGAGCCAGGTTCTTGCATCTCCTAAATTCCTCATGGGTGTCTGCATGGTGCCTTCCAGATCGAACACCTCTACGGGCTGACCGTCTTTGAGAACTACCTCTATGCCACCAACTCAGACAACGCCAATGCCCAGCAGAAAACCAGCGTCATCCGGGTCAACCGCTTCAACAGCACCGAGTACCAGGTGGTGACGAGGGTGGACAAGGGAGGAGCACTGCACATCTACCACCAGCGGCGGCAGCCCACAGGTGGGAGCCCCGACCTGGGAAAAGCAGCTTCTTGGACCCTGAAAGGCACCAAAGGGGGAGAAATGGGATGCAGAGGCCCCTGGTTGAGCCGTGGCCTCTCTGGTACAACAAGTGGGGTCACCATCCCTCTCCCTGGGCAGAAGGGGTGTTCAGGTGTCAGCGGTGGCTGCGTTGGAGCAGTTTCCCATGGCACAGCGCTGCCTCTGTGTGTGGCTGCTGTGCTGGGGGCTGGTGTGAGGCTGTGGGGGTGTTCTGGGGACAAGCTGCACCTCCTTAATTTCCGATGGGGCAGATTCACTTCCCCAAGCTAGAAACTCACTTCTGCTGCGCCCAGTTAGCTTGATGTCCAGCTCCCATGCCCATGCTGGATCAAAATCCCCAGCTGTGAACCCTGGACACACCTGGCCCTTATGGGTGCCGCTGCTCCATGAGAGCAAGCAGTCCACGCCTCGCTGCATAGGGGAGACAGCAGGATGGAGAGGGGCTGGCTCAGAGCAGCCCCCGCTCTTCCTACTGCCCTCTCCAGGAGCAAAGCCTTGCCACAGAGCAGGTGTCCTGGCTCACAACCCGCTGTAAGCCCGTCCCCTTCCCACATCTGAGGGGAGCCCGGGAGCTGCGCTCCCACTTGTGCCTCGTTCACTTGACCGCATTTCCTTGCCGCACAGGTTGGCGGGGCGGCTCTTCCTCCAGGCTTGCACCTTCCTGGGAACCCGGGCTCAGGGGCTGCATCAGCCCTGCAGGCTGGGCTGGGCTCCGGCACTGCTGGGGAGGCTGCTGGAGCTGCCTGCATGGGCAGAGCGCTGGGCAGGCTGCGGCGCACCAGGATGGGGACAGGGAGCTCACGATCAGCAGCTCCGCAGGGGCGGAGGCAGTGGCTGCCGGGCACGGCCGTGGTCTGCGGAGACGTGTGAAGCTGCTGCCTGCAGCAGCCTCCTGGGCGAGGGCAGAGCCTGGGGCTCCTGCTCCGGAGGCAGCAGCGCTGGGCCGAGTGCCTCTGGGCTGCCACCCGCCCTGGGGTGCCCCCCACCACCACCATCTCCTCCCCGAGCTAGAAATGAGAGCTGTCCCCAAGGGCCGGCCGGGCGGCGCGGTGTGATTGATTGATCACGTCGCGCTAGAGAGCAAAGGGAAATGGGAGCAGATGCAGCATCTTGAAATATTAATGGCTGCCTTCTCCAGTGCTGCGTGCTTTCTGTCCCCGCTGGTGCGTTCACCCTTTGACGGGGCATTGTGCTCCTGGACACCAGGAGATTGCAGGGGAGTTAAAAGGCTTTGGTGCTGCAGACATCACCCCCTCCCCTGCTCACATCCTTCCCCATTTGTCTGCTCCACCCCCAGCACCTTCCTGTAGTTAAATCAATTTACATGTTTAAAATCCTCTTAGTGTCTGCAGCCTGCTTGGCATTTTCCAGAATATAAAACTAATCAGGAGATTTCTGCACGGGGAATGGGCGTGCTTTGGGAGGTTCTGGGCCAGGCGCGTGCTGTCCCTGGCCCTGGGGCCCCACGGGGACGTGTCCCACCAGCAGCCCATGCAGCTGGAAGGCTCGATGCTGGCAGGGCCAGCACAGAGGCAGTGTGGCCCAGCAGTTACAGCAGTGTGCTGGGACACAGGGTGCTGCTTTCTGCTCCTCCCTGATCCAGATTCTGGGGCAGGCCCTTTCCTGTCTCTGCCCTGTGCCATGCTCAGCTCCTGGCTGCGAGGGGGCTCCCCAAGCCCAGAGCCACCAGACAAGGACAAGGCTGTCCTTGTGCTGCTTTGATGGTCTCCAAGACGGTAAATGCACCCCTGAACCCATCCACTGCTCTCTCTCCATGTAGTGAGGAGCCATGCCTGTGAGCCGGACCAGTTTGGCAAGCCGGGGGGCTGCTCAGATATCTGCCTGCTGGGGAACAGCCACAAGACTCGCACCTGCCGGTGCCGCTCCGGGTTCAGCCTGGGTAGTGACGGGAAGTCCTGCAAAAGTGAGTCCTGCCCTGCGCCAGAGAGCCGCGAAGGAAGGGGGAGAGGAGGGCAAGCGGCTGCCCCACGCTGCTCGAGGGAGGGACCGGGTGGGCAGGGGGCACGCAGGGCCCAGAGCGAGCAGAGCTTTTTGATTCCTTCCCCCCTGGCTGCTCGCCCCTGCCCTGCCAGGTTGGGCTGGTGGTGATGGTGCTGCCCCCCTGTCTCTGCAGAGCCCGAGCACGAGTTGTTCCTGGTGTACGGGAAGGGGCGTCCCGGCATCATCCGCGGGATGGACATGGGGGCCAAGGTGCCGGATGAGCACATGATCCCCATCGAGAACCTCATGAACCCCCGAGCACTGGACTTCCACGCTGAGACCGGTTTCATCTATTTCGCCGACACCACCAGCTACCTCATCGGGCGCCAGAAGATCGATGGCACGGAGCGAGAAACCATCCTGAAGGACGGTGCGTGGCCGAGGGGCACAGCCTGCACCCTCACCGGTGTGTGACCAGGCTCTGGGAGCTGGCAGCAGCTGCCGTTAGTGCATCTTCTCACACAATGGCAGTGCTTTTGTCTGCTCACCTGCATATTTGAGCCTTAAAACTAAGGTTTGGAGCTGTTTGGGTTTGTCTGCAGGCTGATATTGAGAGCATGGGCTCCAGCAGCAGTGTGTGAGGGACTCCTGGGCTGTGGCTCATGCCAGGCACAGACATCCCCTGCCCCCCCAGACCCACCCTCACCCCTTCCAAGGCAAAGATGAGGAAGGGGTGGAGGATCCTCAGCGCAGGTCCCTAGGGCTGATCTCTCCCACTTTGCCCAATGAATTCCTTTTTCGGCAAACAGACCAAGGATGCTCCTGAATTCACCTTTCCTCAGCCCGGTTCCCTTGGCTCCAGCACCTCTGGAGGAGCTGCGTGCCCTGGGCAGGGGGCTGTGTTGTCCCCTGTTGGTGTGAGCTGGAGTCGGGCAGTGATGAGTGCATCGTTCATTTTATGGGGCCATCGCTTCCACTCCTCGTCTTCCTGCTGTTGCCTAACTCATGCTCCTGCTTTTCCCCAAAGGCATCCACAATGTGGAAGGGATCGCTGTGGACTGGATGGGGAACAACCTGTACTGGACTGACGATGGCCCCAAGAAGACCATCAGTGTGGCTCGGCTGGAGAAGGCCGCCCAGACGCGGAAGACGCTGATAGAGGGGAAGATGACGCACCCCCGAGCGATCGTGGTGGACCCCCTGAATGGGTGCGTGGGCAGGCAGGGCTTGCGGGGGGCAGATGGCCACGGCGGGGAGGACCCCCTGGATCTGCAGCTCTGCACACTCGCGGTGTGTCCCTGAGCCCACGGGTGCTTGTGGTTGCTCCCAAGCTGTGACAATGGGGCCACGCAGGGCAGGAGCTCCTGGAGCAGCGATGGCAACAGCTCCTCCAGCCCAGAGGCTGCTCTGGCCACAGGGGACCAGGAGCTCTCCTGCTTACCCACCTCTCCCAGCTGCCCCATTCCTTCTTCCCCATCTCCCATCCCTTCTCTTGCCATCTCTTTCACAACTGGGTCTCCTCTGGTGTGCTGCCAGTAGCAGCAGCATTGCTGTGGGTGGGAGGCCACTGAGCTGCTGTGTTGGGCTGGGGTCTGTGTGGCCGTAAGCATGGGGGAGGTCTCTGGCATCGGTGACAGCTTAGCATCTGTTGCAGGTGGATGTACTGGACAGACTGGGAGGAGGATCCCAAGGACAGCAAGAGGGGCAAGATCGAGCGAGCCTGGATGGATGGTTCTAACCGCAACATCTTCATCACCTCCAAGACCGTCCTGTGGCCCAACGGGCTCAGCCTGGACATCCCGGCCAAGATCCTCTACTGGGTGGATGCTTTCTACGACCGCATCGAGATGGTCTACCTCAATGGCACAGAGCGGAAGGCAAGTGGAGGCCCCACAGGCTCTTGGTCGCTGATTTCCTTGGGGCAGGGGATGTGGGCAGTCCAGCTTCGTCTGGCTGTGTTTGCTGCGGGTCTGCTCAGCAGGAGGCTGGTTGCATTCAGCCGTGCTCGCCTGCTGCCTGTCCCATCCTCTGCCCTTTCTCTGCCCCGTCCCCTCTGTCCAACCCTGCGGGGCTGCCCCGAGCACCCTACCAGCTGATGACAAGTCTCTGCCTCCCTGCACATGCAGATCGTGTATGAGGGACCTGAGCTGAACCATGCCTTCGGGCTGTGCCACTACAGCAGCTTCCTCTTCTGGACCGAGTACCGCAGTGGCAGCATCTACCGGCTGGACCAGGCCTCCAAAGTGGTCAGCCTGCTCCGGAACGAGCGCCCACCCATCTTTGAGATCCGGATGTACGATGCGCAGCAGCAGCAAGGTGCTGGAGCCGCCTCTGCCTGGCTCCGGGGGGCCCTGCAGTGAACAAGGGGTCTGGAAGAGGAATGGGACTGGAACAGGGCCTGAGGAAGTGCCCCATCCAAATTGCCTCCCACCTCCTTTTGCTTCCTCATGGTCATGTCCCTGGCACCCCATCTTTCTGTAAACACAGTGATTGCTCTTCTCATGCCCTTCCCTCCTTTCCTCTCCTCTTTCTTCCCTCCCTCCCTCCCAGGCCTCCTGTCTGGCTCAGCCAGGCTTTGCATCCCGTGAGGGTCCCCACTGCCCTGTGTGGCCAGTTGAATTGGGGTGTCTATCTGGATTCCAGCTGTGGGGTGTCCTGGGGATCTGGGTCAGCAGAGTCACCTGAATGAAGTCCCTCTCTGCTGGCCCAGGCAGCTGCTCACCCCAGCCTTGCCTCCGCAGTGGGCTCCAACAAGTGCCGCGTGAACAACGGAGGCTGCAGCAGCTTGTGCCTGGCCACCCCCCGGGGCCGTCAGTGTGCCTGTGCCGAGGACCAGATCCTGGGAGTGGACTCTGTCACCTGCCAGGGTAGGGCTGCCCGAGGGCCTGGCTCCCGCTGGGGCATCCCCTTCCTGGAGGGGTGGATGGGGACGTGGGGTCTGCAGCTCCGTGCGGTGGGGACTGGATCGAGAAGGTGGATCAGGAGGAGCCTGCGGGCGAGTGGTGCTACCTGCTCGTGGTCCTCCTCTTGTAGCATGGCACTAGGACAGCAGCCTCCCCCAGGAAGCACGTGGAAGCCCCTGGTGGGGATTGCTGCACAGAGGTCGGGCAGCGGTGTCTGTTGGGTGGGTTTGCTCTGCTGCGAGCTTGGAGCAGAGCCAGGCTCACGATGGGGAGCCTGGGCTGGGCTTTGCCAGCTCAAGCGAGCAGGGAGAAGCTCTGCTAACAGCACGCCCGTGCCTGCAGGCTCACCCAGGGTTGTCCCTCTCCATCAGGCTGCGTCCTGTTGTTTTGTGCTCCGGGGCCACTGCTCGTGGGCACAAGTGTTTCTGGAAGCTCCTGGGGCTGTGGGGCAGTCACGCAGGCAGTATGGGGATGCAGGACTGTCCCCACTGCCCCATCCCCCTACACTTCAGCCAGTCACTTGATTAAAATCCTCTCCCCCTTTGCTTTTCCCTTCCAGCCAACCCATCCTACATCCCCCCTCCGCAGTGCCAGCCTGGGGAATTTGCCTGCAAGAACAACCGCTGCATCCAGGAGCGCTGGAAATGCGATGGGGACAACGACTGCCTGGACAACAGCGATGAAGCCCCCGAGCTCTGCCGTGCGTAGCCGCCTCCTGCGTGGTGGGAGAGCGCAGTCTGTCTCAGATTTTTTCTTCCACAAGACGTGGAGGAGGAGCGGGGCTGGGAGGGAGCAGGGCAGGTCCTGAGCACGTGTCTCCCTTGCAGACCAGCACACGTGCCCTTCAGACCGCTTCAAGTGCAAGAACAACCGCTGCATCCCCAACCGCTGGCTCTGCGATGGTGACAATGACTGTGGGAACAATGAGGACGAGTCCAACTCCACCTGCTCGGGTGAGGAGCCTGGCAGATCCTCAAGGAGCACGGGGAGAGCCAAGCCTTTGCTGTTCCCCTTGCACTGTGGGGCTGAGGTTTTAGGGCCACGTGCAGGGCTCTCTGCTGCCCACCTTGCAGAGGATTTGGCGGCTGTGCCTTGCGGGAGACCCTCTGGAGTTTGTTCCCCACCTTTCGCCCAGCACCCCAAGGCACTGCCAGCTGTTATAGCTCTGTCCATCTCGCCCTGCACCAGCTCGGACCTGCTCTCCCAACCAGTTCTCCTGTGCCAGTGGGCGCTGCATTCCCATCTCCTGGACTTGTGACCTGGACGATGACTGCGGGGACCGCTCCGATGAGTCTGCTTCGTGTGGTGAGCTGGGGGAGGAAGCACAGGTCCCTCTGGGAAGGCCACAGGGCTGGGCGCGAGCAAGGGCGTCTGATCATGCTCATCATGCCTCTCCCTCCTCCGCAGCCTACCCGACCTGCTTCCCCTTGACGCAGTTCACCTGCAACAACGGGCGCTGCATAAACATCAACTGGCGCTGTGACAATGGTAAGGACCGGGCACCCGAGCTGGGAAAGGGGCGAGATCAGACGCAGGGGTGCCAGCCTGGCCGTGGCGCTGTTCGGCTAGCCTCTGACTGCAGGGGCCGCTCCCCAGCCTGCTGCTAACCACCAGAGCCCTGGCTGCGAGGGAGGAGGTGTTAGCTGCAGCCGTGAGTGAGTCCTGCAGCACCGGGACCCGCGTCTCCTTGGCTGCCCCTGGGGGAATGGGTGTTGCAGGAGCAGCCTGGCAGGGATCACTTCAGCAGGCCTTGGCACTCATTGTGGGGTGCCTTAAACTCTGTGCCCCGCTGCTCCAGGCCTGTGCTGGCGGCAGGGCTGAGCTGGGTCCCACAGCCCCAGGAAGGCACAAGAGGTCTCCCAGGAAGCTCAGGTCTGCCCTTGCTTCTGGGGCCAGGGCTAGGAGAAAGGGTTTGCCCCAAGGCCGCCCTCCTTCCCCATAGGTTTAGTTTGATCTTCCTAACAGCTCTGCATTGTTAGGTTTAATTAGTGGCTTCAGAGAGGCATGTTTAGAACTGCGGAGTGCACTTACAGGGGGTTAGCGGGGAGCCGCAGGATGCGAGCAAGCCTCTCCCTGGGTCCTCATGAGCAGGTGGCCTCGTCCCCCGGGTCAGCCACTTCCACGAAGGGGCCACGGGTTTCCCGGAATCCACAAGTGCTTGCAGTCAGCAGCTTGCAAAAGCGACGGCCTTGGCACGGAGCACCGCTGGGCAGCAGAGCTGAGAGCCGGCCTCGGCCAGGTGCCATGCACCCACAGGGCAGGAGCTGCAGTGACAAGGGGGCTGCTCCCAGGCCCCCTGCACCTTCTGCTGCTTCTGATCTGCCCTCGCCAGCAGCCCGGCGTGCCTGCGCAGCATTTGTGTGTCCCTTTCCGTGTCGGTGTTCCCGTCCGGTGTCTCTGTGCTGCTCTCTGTGCGTGTGCCGTGTCGTGTTGTTTTGTTTGTCATTGTGCCCACTCTCCTGTCTTGGTTGGTTCTGTGTTTCAGAAAAAGATTGTGGGGATGGCTCTGACGAAAAGAACTGTCCAAAGCCTACCGGTTAGTGCATAGATCAACATGCACCAGACCCCAACCTGGTCCCATGCAGCCCCCCAAACCTGCCCCCTCCGGAGTGCTGCCAGCCCCCTGGGGCTGGTTCTGCAGACGGTGGCAGCGGCCCTTGCACTCCAGCAGAGGGAAAGTGGATGGTGGGCAGGGTGCCTCCTGGCTCACCCCGCTCAGTGGGTTGGGAACTCCTGCTAGAGGGAGCCCAGAGAGGTCAGGGTCTGGAGCTGCAGGAGCTGGGCTGCCTGGCAAAGCCACAACGCAGCCCCCGGGGCCATTGTCCCCATGTGGGGCAGCATGGGCTGAGCACCCTGTCCAGGGGGAGGCAAAGACCCTCTGCTGAGCTCAGGTGGGCATCTGCCACAGAGCAGAGCCCCCTGGTACTTCCAGAGCCCCCCAGTACTTCCAACAAGCTGGGCCAGCCCATGCCCCCACTCTGGTGGCCCTGGCAGCCCAGGCAGTTCAGGGCAGGGCATCAGGGCCACATTGCCAGTGTGACAGCAGTGTCAGGATGAATCTCCCACCTGCCCCTCAGCTGGGATTCCTTGCAGGCAAGCTGACACCCCACAATTGGCCGTACCAGCCCCGTTTCCCCACGGGTGCACCCTGTATGGGGGTGCTCCACTTCCCACACTCCCCCCAGGCTCCGCTCCCCACTCCGGAGCGGAGCGGCCCCCGTTGGCGCTGGGTTCCCTCCCAGCCTCCCCAGGTACATGGCTGATCTATGCAGTTTCTGTGTTTCATTTTCTTTGTGAGCTGCTGGTGCTGTGGCTGCGCCTGGTGAGCATGTTGGGGGGGCCAGGGGGTGGCTGGAGGACGGGCGGGCACCGGGGGCTCTCCATTCAGATCCTGCAACCAGTGCCGGAAGGGCTGCCCATCGCCCTGCGTCTGTCTGTCTGTCTGTCTGTCTGTCGGCGTGCTCTGTCTGAGCCCTGCTGTTCCCCGCTTCCCCCAGCCGCCTCCTCTAGCGGGGGTCTCTGCCTTTCTCCCCTCGCTGTGCCTCCGCCAGCCCTCCCCCGGGGGTCCGGGTGCTCGCTGAGCCCCTTTCCCCTCCCTTCTCTCTGCAGACAACGACTGCGGGGACAACAGCGACGAGGCAGGCTGCAGCCACTCCTGCTCCAGCAACCAGTTCAAGTGCAACAGCGGGCGCTGCATCCCCGTGCACTGGACGTGCGATGGGGACAACGACTGTGGGGACTACAGTGATGAAACTCATGCCAACTGCACCAACCAGGGTGAGCCCCCCGGGCCACGATGGGGCTGGGCTGCACCTTTGCTGTTGGCCTGCTGTGGCCCCGTGTCCCTGCTTTGGTGGATGCAGGCAGGACTGCCCCTTTCCTGGCTGTACCTGGGGAAAGCGGAGGTGGGGAAAGATGTCCCACGGCACCAGCTCTGCTGTCCTTGTGCCTGGAGAGCCCTGGGCACAGCCCCCTGCTCCCCAGTAGGGAACCCTGCAGCTTCTGCCCCCCGCTGGGTGCCCACAAACCCCTCCCGCACCCCTGGGTGCCCCCATTGCTGCCGAGTGGCTGGCCCCGCTCCTGCGCCCCAAGCCCTCCTGGTTCCCAATTCCTCTGGGCGAAGGCAGTGAGTGGGGCATTGCCTCCCACCAGCCACGCGCCCGCCCGGGGGCTGCCACACTGACGAGTTCCAGTGCCGGCTGGACGGGCTCTGCATCCCCATGCGCTGGCGCTGCGACGGCGACACGGACTGCATGGACTCCAGCGACGAGAAGAACTGCGAGGGGGTCACCCACGTCTGCGACCCCAACGTAAAGTTTGGCTGCAAGGATTCAGGTGAGAGGGCAACTGCAGAGCTTCTGCTGAACGCAGCAGGAGCTGGGGCCCCCTCTGGGCTTGGTGACACTGAGGACAGGGGAGACAGAGTGGTGCCAACCGTAGGGACTGCGGGCACCTTGAAATGCTGCCTCCCCCATGTCTGATTGTTGCTTTTCTTGCTTTGCCAGCCCGCTGCATCAGCAAGGCCTGGGTGTGTGATGGGGACAGCGACTGTGAGGACAACTCGGACGAGGAGAACTGTGAGTCGCTGGTGTGCAAACCTCCCTCGCACACCTGTGCCAACAACACCTCCATCTGCCTGCCCCCCGAGAAGCTCTGCGATGGGTCCGACGACTGCGGAGATGGCTCCGACGAGGGCGAGCTCTGCGGTGAGCTGGGGCTGGGATGCGGGGGCTTCCCCAGCTGGGAGGGGGGACAAGGACCTGACAAGCGTGTCCTCTCCCCACAGACCAGTGCTCCTTGAACAATGGTGGCTGCAGCCACAACTGCACCGTGGCCCCTGGTGAAGGCATCGTGTGCTCCTGTCCCCTGGGGATGGAGCTGGGCGCAGACAACAAGACCTGCCAGATCCAGAGTTACTGCGCCAAGCACCTCAAGTGCAGCCAGAAGTGCGAGCAGGACAAGTACAATGTCAAGTGCTCCTGCTACGAGGGCTGGATGCTGGAGCCTGATGGCGAGAGCTGCCGCAGTCTCGGTGGGTGCTGGTGGGATCAGGTACAGGCGGGCTGCAGGGGCTCACAGGCTTGTCCCCCCCACCCCTGCTCACGTGGGGCTGGTCCTGGGGGATCTGTGCAGCTCTGGCTGTGTGCCCAGGGGATTTTAAGTAGGGAATTTACGTGTGCCCTTGCTGGCCTTGTTCGTGCAGCGCTCACCCAGGAGCTGGGGGGATAGGAGGGGTTAGTGGCACAAGAAAGCTCTGTTCTGGTGCCTGGGGAGATCAGCACAGCGAGGGGGGGTGGGGAGATCGTCCCAAGCTCGAGGAAGCGAGGGAAAAGGGGGGTGAGAGCCTGTGTGAGGCTGGGGTCAGCATGTGGTGGCTCTGGTTTGTGCTGGGGGTCTGTGGTGGGCTGAACAGGGCTGTGGGGAGGAGTGTGTGGGGGCAACTTTGGCTGGGTCAGCCAGGGGCTACGGGTGGTCCCACAGCAGGCACTGGGGCTGGGGACAGCTTCTGCCTGCAGGTGTGGGGACCGTTGGTCCCACTCAGTTCCTGACTTGTCCATGTCCCGTTCTGAGCCTGCCCTGTTCTCCCCAGACCCCTTCAAGCCATTCATTATATTCTCCAACCGCCACGAGATCCGCCGCATTGACCTGCACCGGGGTGACTACAGCGTCCTGGTCCCTGGGCTGCGCAACACCATCGCCCTGGACTTCCACCTCAACCAGAGCTCGCTGTACTGGACTGATGTGGTGGAGGACAAGATCTACAGGGGAAAGCTGCTTGAGAATGGGGGTGTGTAGCCCTTGGGGGCATACAGCGTGCTTGCATGGGCTGGGTGGGTGGAAGGAGAAGCAGGCGTGCGTTTCTGGGGTAGGCTCCCAGTGGTGCAGCTGTGGGAGCCCCCAGCCCTTGTAACAATCCCTTTCTGCTCTCCAAAGCCACTCATTATGTAGGAGTCAATTAGCATTCCCAACGCTTCCCTAGCAGTAATTACAGCCCAGCACAAAGCCCGGGCCCCCACCCTGTTCGTGCTTTCTGATGGTGCTGTGAGGATTCCTGGTGGGGATGGCAGCCAGAGCCCAGCCTATGGACCATGGGTGTGGAGCTGAGCCCCGGGGGTTCAGGGCCAGCTGGGGGAAGATGTAGATGTCAGCTGTGTCCCCCACTATCAGCCCTGGTTGAGATGAGGGGGGACCTGCTCAGGATGAGGGAGGGCTGGGGAGGAGGCCCCCAGCCTCAGCCCTCCTGGTGCTGTTCCCTGTAGCGCTGACCAGCTTCGAGGTGGTGATCCAGTATGGGCTGGCCACCCCCGAGGGCCTGGCTGTGGACTGGATCGCTGGCAATATCTACTGGGTGGAGAGCAACCTGGACCAGATTGAGGTGGCCAAGCTGGATGGCACCATGCGGACCACGCTGCTGGCCGGGGACATCGAGCATCCTCGTGCCATCGCCCTGGACCCCCGCTATGGGTAAGGCAGGAGGGGACATTGGGCAGCTCACCCCACCTCTTGCTGGGGAGGCAGAGCTCGGTGCTCCCACATCCCCACGCTGACCGTTCCCACTCGGTGTCCCCCCAGGATCCTCTTCTGGACAGACTGGGACGCCAGCCTGCCCCGCATCGAGGCTGCCTCCATGAGTGGTGCGGGCCGGCGCACCATCCACAAGGAGACGGGCTCGGGGGGCTGGCCCAACGGACTCACCGTGGACTACCTGGAGAAGCGCATCCTCTGGATCGATGCCAGGTCAGACCAGGACACCCGTGTCCAGCCGCCTCAGCTCTGCCCTGGCTCCCAAAGGCTTCTCTGCCTCTGTCCCCTTCCTGTCCCCTCCGTGTCCCTGTCCCCTCCACATCCCTCCCGGCTCTGGCAGCTTCCCAATGGCTTCTGTGTTGTTCTGCCATTTGGCTTCTAGGCTCGGAGCAAAAGCCTTTGCTCTGTGGGGTCTGCTCATGTCTGTGACATTTTCCAGCCTTTGCTCTGGGTTTCCTGCACTGCAGGGGCTGCAGTCCCTGGTGTAACTCGGTGGTCGTCCTCCTCTGCAGCATTATGCAGAGCAGAGAAGGAGACTGCTTAGATTCCGTGGATTGTGGCTGTTCCATTAAAAACCTGGGCCTGGGGGCCCTTGCCCAGCTGTCTGCCAGGTCTCACGCCTTGTCCCCCTCTCCCTGTCTCTGTTGGGCACAGGTCAGACGCCATCTACTCAGCCCTGTACGATGGGACAGGGCACATCGAGGTGCTGCGGGGACATGAGTACCTGTCGCACCCCTTTGCCGTCACCCTCTATGGGGGCGAGGTCTACTGGACCGACTGGCGCACCAACACGCTGGCCAAGGCCAACAAATGGACAGGACACAACGTCACGGTGGTGCAGAGGACCAACACGCAGCCGTTCGACCTGCAGGTGTACCACCCCTCCCGGCAGCCCCTGGGTGAGGCCTGGCAGGGGAGCGGCAGCAGTGCTATGGCCAAGGAGCTCTGCGGGGAGACCCTCGCGAATGGCGGCCCTGGTGGCACGGACACTGCTGACTTTTTGTCCCTTTTGCAGCTCCTAACCCCTGTGAAGCCAACGGGGGCAAAGGGCCCTGCTCCCACCTCTGCCTCATCAACTACAACCGTACGCTGTCCTGTGCCTGCCCTCACCTCATGAAGCTGGACAAGGACAACGTGACCTGCTACGGTAGGGATGTGCCCAGGACTCCCAGCAGGGTCTGGGTGGGAGCAGGATATGCCAGTGCTTTGGACCAGCTGTGCAGAGCAGACTGAGGTCCCACCACAGCCCCATCTCGCTTCTTTCCCCAGAGTTTAAGAAGTTCCTGCTGTACGCACGGCAGATGGAGATCCGGGGTGTGGACATTGACAACCCCTACTACAACTACATCATCTCCTTCACGGTGCCTGACATCGATAACGTCACGGTGGTGGACTATGATGCCCTGGAGCAGCGCATTTACTGGTCTGATGTGCGCACCCAGACCATCAAGAGAGCCTTCATCAACGGCACTGGCGTGGAGACTGTTGTCTCAGCAGGTGGGCATGGGAGATCGCTGCCCTGCGCAGCTGCTCTGGAGGCTTTGGGTCCATGAAACTGGCCTTCCTCTTCAGCCTGAGCACTGTCCCATCCCCATTCTCACAACTAACCTGTCTCCCTTCCTGTTGTCTTTCAGACCTGCCCAACGCTCATGGCCTCTCTGTGGATTGGGTTTCCAGAAACCTCTTCTGGACCAGCTACGATGCCAACAAAAAGCAAATCAACGTCGCCCGCCTGGATGGCTCCTTCAAGAACGCAGTGATCCAGGGGCTGGACAAGCCCCACTGCCTGGTGGTTCACCCCCTCAGAGGGTAGGTCTCACCCCGCAGCGGTGGTGGGGAGCACTGGGTGGTGGCATGCGGCGCCAGCAGCCCGGGGTTTGAGCTGAGAATGTCAAAGGACAGGGTGTGCGTGCAGGCACACGTGTGAATGCGCCTGACAGTGCACGTGCATGGTGTGGAGGAGAGAACAGGTTGTGCTTCGTGTGTGTCAGTGCGTGTAGGAGGTGTGAGAGGAGGAGATGGGGCTGCAGCTTAGGAGGTGTGCGTCTGCCGGGGTGTGGGAAGGAGCGGGCTGCACTCCAGTACACACAAGTGTGTGTAGGAGAGCCGACGTGAGGAACAGGCAGTGGATACGTGTGCACCTGTGTGTGTGTGCTAGTCTGGGCGTGCACGAGAGAGTACGGGTTGCAGCACTGTGCTCCGTGCCAGGCTTTGCAGGGCTGGGCTGTGTGCGTGACCCACCTCCATCCCAGGCACGGCACCAGGGACAAGGCCATCAGCCTGCCCGAGCTCCTGGGAGTCCGGCAAGCACGCTGGGGTGGTGGGTGCTGGTGGGGCTGGGTTGGGGAGGCTGGGAGAGCGGAGTTCTTAGTGGACAGAGGTGTGGGCCGTCTCTTTGGGCTCGACCCAGCACACTTACTGTTCCCTCCCTGCTGTAGGAAACTCTACTGGACAGATGGGGACAACATCAGTGTGGCCAACATGGATGGCAGCAACCGCACGCTGCTCTTCACCAACCAGAAGGGGCCCGTTGGTACGGATGTCTCACTGCCCTGCATGCACCCCCTCTGCTCTGCATCATCCTCCCGGACAGCCACAGTCCTTTCGTGTCTTTTTGACGCGGAGGCTCCCTTGCTTTCCAGGCCTGGCCATTGACTACCCAGAGAGCAAGCTGTATTGGATCAGCTCTGGCAACGGCACCATCAACAGATGCAACCTGGATGGCAGCAACCTGGAGGTGATCGAGTCTGTGAAGAGTCAGCTGAGCAAGGCGACCGCGCTGGCCATCATGGGTGAGAGCTGGCAGCATGTTAGGGTGGTTCACGAAGCCCTTGCCCGTTCTCCTGGCCCTGCCAGAGCACAGGCTGTGTGCTGCCACCTCCAGCAGCTGCGGAGGGGCTGCAGCTCCATTAAAGGCTGGGCTCAGCCCCCTCCTTCCATGCCATCACATGTAAATCTGCGTAGAGTCACGGCTCTGCCCTGCTAGGGGAAGAGCTCTTCTGCTGGGGAAGGAGGGGACGAGGACAGCTGCTGCATCTTCCTGCCTCCCCTCCTCCCAGGGGACAAGCTGTGGTGGGCTGACCAGGCCTCGGAGAGGATGGGCACCTGCAACAAGAAGGATGGGACGGAGGTGACTGTGCTGCGCAACAGCACCACGTTGGTGATGCACATGAAGGTGTACGACGAGAGCATCCAGCAGGGTGAGCGCATGTTCCTGGTGGAGAGCCCACAGTGCTGGGGATAGGCTCAGAGCCCCCGTGTCTCAGCACTGGCCACTGCACCCAGCCCCACACCAGCCCTTACCCTTCTTTCTCTCCGTGATAGCCGGGACCAACCCCTGCAGCATGAATAACGGCGACTGCTCGCAGCTTTGCCTCCCCACTTCAGAGACCTCCCGGTCCTGCATGTGCACTGCTGGCTATAGTCTGAAAAGTGGACAGCAGTCCTGTGAAGGTGAGCACACCCGTCCCATCCCTGTGTCCCTCCTTGGAGCAGAGCCCCTGTGGCTCTACCAGCACGTCACAGGGCCGAGCTGCTCGCAGGACAGGCACCGAGGCTCGTGTGCTGCATGAGGGGTGATAAAACACCTCATCCAGCACCAGCTGCGAGGTGGGAGCTGAAGCAGAAGCTCTCAAAGGGGAGATGAAATGCTTGCTGTTGGTGCTGGGGTTGGGTCACTGAAGTCGCCGGGCTGCCCAGTCCCAATCCTCGGCCCCACTGCAGTCCCCCCCCCGGTGCAGTCTCCCTGCCCCGACGGGAGCAAATGGCTTCTCCCAGTTGCTTCCTGCAGCTCTTGCCCTGCAGTTCCCAAATCTCTGCCCAATTTGCCACTGTCACTTTCAGGAGGAAAGAGCCCCCCCTGCGCCCTGTTTGCTGCCAGGGCCTCTCAAAGGCTGTTTGTGTGCAAAATGTTCTTGGTCTTTTTGAACGGGGCTGGCGAAGTTGCCGCACCATCTGGGTCAGGGCAGGGACTGCATAACAAACGCTGCCCTGACCCAAATGCGGCACAGAGCCTTTGCCAGCGCTCAGCTGGAGGCGGCTCTGGGAGGAGTCCTGGCTGCACTTGTGCCAACGCTGTCCCGCAACGGGTCAGCACCCCATAAAGAGGCTTTGGTGGGGATCAGCAACCCTTAAATAGGCCCCTCCTGAACTTGCAGCCTCCAAGTAGCTGCTAGGCAGGACCTCGCTGGGTCAGAGCCCTGTTCAGAGTGAAGCCGGGAAGGGCTTTGCTGCTGTTTCCCTTCTCCTGCCCAGCAGTCCCGAGCCTCGTTTCTGGCTACATCAATTCTCGGTTCTTTCCTGCAGTATTTTCCATCCCTTCCCCTGCCTGTTGTGTTGGTGAGAACCATCCCATCCCGGTCAGGGGAGGATAGCCTTTTCCTCCATAAGTTCATCCTGCTCAGTCCCCTCTCAGGCAGAGACCCAAGCATCCCTCCATCATGCGTAACCAGGGTGCTGCAGAGCTCTTGTAGCACGCCCAAGCTGCAGCAACGTGTGCAGGTGCTTGGTGTCCAGCAGTGCTGCTCCGCTGGTCCGTCTGCTGTCCTGGGCCATCTGCCCGGGATGGGGATGCCAGGCACTGCCGTAGTGCCAGGGTGGAGCCCTTGCACCGGCCCTGCTGGGTGTTTGCTCCTCCGTGGTGCTGCAGTCGTGTGGTTTTCCATGAGCTGTGGCTGCCCCTTGAAGGACTGTGTCTGTTGGTGGGACGTTCACTGTCCCTGTCTCTGTTGCAGGTGTTGGCTCCTTCCTCCTGTATTCGGTCCACGAGGGGATCCGTGGCATTCCCCTGGACCCCAACGACAAGTCGGATGCCCTCGTGCCTGTGTCGGGGACCTCACTGGCTGTGGGGATTGACTTCCACGCAGGTGACGTGTGATCTGAAAGTGGGACACTGGGGCTTGCCTCTGCTGTGGGGGCCAACCAAGGACTTGAGAGGTTGGGGCAGGGCAGGAGGGTGGTCGCCAGGTGCCAGTATGGCAGCACCTGCCCCAGAGCATGTCCTGGGGGGGCTCAGGTCCCCATGCTGGAGCTGTGGGGTGCAGCTCAGCCCAGGTCTGTGCTGTCCTTGGGCAGTCCCAAGGCGGTCGCTGATAGGAGCCCTCCCACCTGGCCCCCCTCAGAGAATGACACCATATACTGGGTGGACATGGGGCTGAGCACCATCAGCCGAGCCAAGAGGGACCAGACGTGGCGGGAGGACGTAGTCACCAATGGCATCGGCCGCGTCGAGGGCATCGCTGTGGACTGGATCGCAGGTGAGGGGGGTGGGCAGGCAGGGAGGGAGCGGTGGGGGAGCGGGAGGCATGAGGTGCTCACTGACCCTTTCTGCAGGAAACATCTACTGGACAGACCAGGGTTTCGACGTCATTGAGGTGGCCAGGCTGAACGGGTCCTTCCGCTACGTGGTGATCTCCCAGGGGCTGGACAAGCCGCGGGCCATCACGGTCCACCCGGAGAAGGGGTGAGGGACTGCGCAAAGCCGCCTGGAGGGGGCTGCTGGGGAGGGCTGGGGACGTGCTGGGACCCCTGCCACTCCTCCTGAGACACCTTGGGGGTTTGCATGCAGCAGAGAACCGGGACTCATGGGTCTCCTGCCTTGTGCCGCACCAAGGAGATACAAATCCCTCAGGTCTCCCTGCCCCTTCAGCAACGTGCTGAGCTTGCTTCCCAGCAGCACCCCTTGACCTCGTGGGTGCCAGGCACCTCAGAAAACATGAGTGGAGCCTCCCCAGGATGGCTCTGGCTTTGGGCAGTGTCGCTGAGAGAGGAGAGGGAAGGGGAAGGACGGAGAACAGTGCCTTAAGTGCCTGGCACGCGGGGCTGGTTCCTGGGCTGCATCCAGCCATAATGCAGCGCTCCTTCCCCAGCACAGTGCGGGCAGTGAGTCCTTGGTGTCCAGGAGGCTGGCTGGTCACCAGGGGACTGTGTTTAGGCCCTGGCATGGAGGAGGGAGGGAGAGAGGTGTTTCGTCCAAGGCTGCCACTGCTGGCCGGCCCTGTGATCACGTTCCTGTCGCCCTCCCACAGGTACCTGTTCTGGACAGAGTGGGGGCAGTACCCCCGCATCGAGCGGTCCCGCCTGGATGGGACCGAGCGCATGGTGCTGGTCAACGTCAGCATCAGCTGGCCCAACGGGATATCCGTCGACTATGAGGTACGGCAGCCATCCAGAGCCGACCCAGGGCCTGGCAAGGATTGCTCAGGGCCTGCAGGAAGGGTCTCAGCAGCTGGGCCTCTGGGGGACCTGGCTGCCCTCCCCAGGGTGCTGGAGGCTCCTCTCTAGCATAAGGGAAATGGTCCAGGGTGGTCTTCCAAACCTTAGGGCCTTCTGCCGGGTGCGGTGGGAGGTGTAGAGCGTGTCTTAGGGTCTGTGCCTTTGTGTTGCTGACTGGGCTGGTTCCTCAGGATGGGAAGCTGTACTGGTGCGATGCCCGGACCGACAAGATTGAGCGAATTGACCTGGAGACGGGAGAAAACCGTGAGGTTGTCCTGTCCAGCAACAACATGGACATGTTCTCGGTGTCTGTCTTTGAGGACTACATTTACTGGAGTGACAGGTACGGCTCCTGGCGGGCCCTGTGGTGCTGGGGGTGCTCTGGGCACTGGCTTCACAAGGCAGACAAGGGGAGCTGGGGATGCTGGGGGGCAGGTTCAGAGCAGAGCCCCACGTCACTTGCTCAGCGACTCTCTCCTTTTTTAGGACTCATGCAAATGGCTCCATTAAAAGAGGCAGCAAGGACAATGCTACTGAATCGGTGTCCCTGCGGACGGGGATCGGCGTGCAGCTCAAGGACATCAAAGTCTTCAACCGGGCCAGGCAGAAGGGTAGGTCAGGGAGCTGAGTGCCCTGCTGCAGCACCGCTCAGCACCCGCTGCTGCCTGGGCTGGGTACAGCAGGCAGATGCGAGGTGGGAGAAAGAAACAAACAGGCTGCTGTGTCCTCGAGAAAGAGCATGTGGAAGAAAAATGCAGTGGGCTGAGCCCTCTTCACCTGCTTCCTCTGGGAGCAGGGGCAGAGGTGCAAAGCTGCTGAGTGGGAACTCGGGTGGAGTGGGAAGTCCTGCAGAAAAGGATTTGGGGGTCCTGATGGATGAGAAGCTGGACGTGAGCTGGCAGCATGCGCTTGCAGCCCGGAAGGCTGACTGTATCCTGGGCTGCATCAACAGAGGGAAGGGCAGCAGGGAGAGGGAAGTGATTGTTCCCCTCTACTCTGCACCTGGAGCACTGCGTGCAGGCCTGGGGCCCCCAGCACAAGAAGGATGTGGAGCTCTTGGAACAGGTCCAGAGGAGGGCCACTAAGATGATCAGAGGGCTGGAGCACCTCTCCTCTGCAGAAAGGTTGAGGGAACTGGGCTTGTTTAGCTTGGAGAAGAGAAGGCTCCAGGGAGACCTCATTGCGGCCTTCCAGTACTTGAAGGGAACATATAAACAGGACAAGGAACACCTGTCTATATGTGTTAATAGTGATAGGACACGGGGGAATGGTTTTAAACTAAGACAGGGGAAATTTAGTTTAGATATTAGGAGGAAGTTTTTTGCTCAGAGGGTGGTGAGGCACTGGAACAGGTTGCCCAGAGAGGCTGTGGATGCCCCATCCCTGGAGGCATTCAAGGCCAGGCTGGATGTGGCTCTGGACAGCCTGCTCTAGTGGTTGGCAACCCTGTCCAGAGCAGCGGGGTTGCAACTAGATGATCTTTAAGGTCCTTTTCAACCCAGGCCATTCTGTGATTCTGTGATCTCCCTCACAGTCCTCTGAGCTCCCCTCTCTTCTGCCCAGGCACCAACATCTGTGCCCAGAACAACGGGGGCTGCCAGCAGCTCTGCCTGTTTCGGGGTGGGGGGCAGCGGACGTGCGCCTGTGCCCACGGCATGCTGTCTGAGGACGGCGTGAGCTGCCGGGACTACGACGGCTACCTGCTGTACTCGGAGCGCACCATCCTCAAGAGCATCCACCTGTCGGATGAGAACAACCTCAACGCGCCCATCAAGCCCTTCGAGGATGCAGAGCACATGAAGAACGTCATCGCCCTGGCCTTCGACTACCGTTACGGCTCCAAGGGCAGCAACCGCATCTTCTACAGCGACATCCACTTCGGCAACATCCAGCAGATCAATGACGACGGCACGGGACGCAAGACCATTGTGGAGAGTGAGTGTCCCAGGGCATCTGCCCTCAGACCCCTTTTCTGCTTTCTCCTGAACACCCTCTTACTTCACCCAAGCATTTGTTTTCCTGTTCATGTTCCTTGGTGCTTTTGAGAGGTATTTTGAGTGACGGTTGTTAAGAGTTCAGATGGGAAATTTTCTACTGGAGCCTCTAGAAGTGGCAGCAGCCTCTTCTGTGGTAGAGGACGTGGATGCAAGGAGCAGTTGCAGAGCTTGTTCTGGCAAGGAAAGCATATCACGAGGCTTAGGCGTGCATGTGGGTGTGCTTTGCTCTAGAAACAAGACACTGCAGCAAATCTGGGATCTGCTCTATGTTTGCACTTCACTTCCAAGACAGACCCATCAAGGCTGAGCAAACCTTGCCACAGCCTGGCCCTGTCTTCACCTCAAAGCCCTTGTTTTGCACTTGATTAGTTTTATTGGCTCCTACAGCTGTTGAAAAGACCGTCTGTTGCTCTGCATCGCTAGGGAAAACCTCCAGCAAGGGTTATAAATGTGCTCACTAATGACTGTATTTACATTTGGCACTCGAGATAGCTTTTATTACTGAGATCAGGAGAGCAGGTCCCGTCTTTTGTAGCCGGTTCATTAAGCCTTTTGTTGATCATTAATGGGGAGGAAGGATGGGTGTGCAGTTCAAGTTTATCTCGTCACCTCTGGGCCTCGGTTCTCCCGTCCCTAGCAGTGGGAGCAGACACTGTGAGTGAGTTTCTGAGCACCGCAGCATCGGATTGCAGGGAGAAGGAGACCAGAAGCAAGGCCAGCCCCTGTGGGCAAGACGGGTAGAGCCCTGGCTTGAAAGCCAAGCTGAAGTCTTTGTTTCAACATAGGTGAATGTTCCTCAGCCTTCTGACAAGGAGATGTAGCTACCTGATCTGTAGCAAAGCTCTGCTCAGGAGTCTCCTGAAGCCTTCTGGGACCTTGGTTCACTTGCATGTCCAACCACCAGCCCAGTCCTGCTGAGTTCCCTCTTTATTGCCCTGCGCTGTTGCACTGGTGCAGTGCTAACAAGCAGCCAGTGCCTCTGAGGGATTTTTTGGGGTGTAATTAAAAGCAGTAAGTCCAGGCTGCCACATCTGAGCATCATGGTTGGCACTGGCTGCGTGGAAGGAGCCTTGCAGGAGCAAGGGGCTGGAGGCAGTCCTGGGCCAGAGGCTCACCCTTGCCTGTCCTCTCCCCCTGCAGATGTGGGCTCGGTGGAGGGGCTGGCATACCACCGCGGCTGGGACACACTGTACTGGACGAGCTACACCACCTCCACCATCACCCGCCACACCGTGGATCAGAGCCGCCTGGGGGCTTTCGAGAGGGAGACGGTGATCACCATGTCAGGAGATGATCACCCCCGTGCCTTCGTGCTGGATGAGTGCCAGAAGTGAGTGGTGGCGTCACCCCAGCCGGGTCTGTCAGCCCCCAGGGTCCGCGTGGCCCCAAGGACCCCTGCAGGTCCAGGGACCCAGACCCCTCCTGCAGGACAGGCGCTGGCTCCCAGCAGGGCACATCAGACCCCAGGAAAGAAAGGCCCTGTCCCTCCCTGCACATCCCAGTACAGGGAGTACTGCGCTGTCCAGCTGGTGATTGTGTCTTCGTTCATCCCCCTCCTACCCCCTCTATGTGGGGATAATGTCCCCATCTATCCCAAAGCCCCTGGAAACCCCTAGGCAGCAGGGGGGCGGGTTGAGCCGAACATGTGGCAGAGAGCTGAGGTTTGCAAAGGTGTTCTGTGTCCCTTCTCTTCCAGCCTGATGTTCTGGACCAACTGGAACGAGCAGCACCCCAGCATCATGCGTGCCACCCTGTCTGGTTCCAACGTCCTCATAATCATTGACCAGGACATACGGACACCCAATGGGCTGGCCATTGACCACAGGGCTGAGAAGATCTACTTCTCTGACGCCACTCTGGATAAAATCGAGCGCTGTGAATATGATGGCTCCCATCGCCACGTGAGTCCAGACCTGCCAGGGATTGGGGATGAGGGTGAAGGGTGCTGGAGCAGAGCTGTTCCCATGGCACGGGGGCATTGGGCTTCCCCCAGCGCAAACAGTCGGGGACAGGCTGTGGTCGGGGCAGTGCTGGGATTTGTCCTGTAGCCAGGTTCCTCCGTGCTCATATTTTGCTGATGTCTGTCAGGTGATCCTGAAATCGGAGCCCGTGCACCCCTTTGGCCTGGCTGTCTATGGCGATTACATCTTCTGGACAGACTGGGTGCGCAGGGCTGTGCAGCGAGCTAACAAGTACGTGGGCACTGACATGAAACTTCTGCGCGTGGACATCCCCCAGCAGCCCATGGGCATCATCGCCGTGGCCAATGACACCGACAGCTGTAAGGACACCCCACACCCTACCCGTCACCCCCTGGCCTCGCCACTGTGTGCCCGTTTGCTGCCTCTGCCCCTACAAGCCTCAGGCTCTGCCCCCCTCCCCTGCGCTTCTCATCCCCCTTCCCAACAGCTCTGCATCTCCACCCCTTCTGTGCTGTGACTGTCCCTTGTTGACCCTCATGCCCGAGGCATGTCCATCTCCAAGCCCAGTGCAGGCTGGAGAGGGAATTTTCCCCATGAGTGCCTTTCCCAGAACATCCTCCTTGTAAGCTCTGGGGAGACTGGCTGCCCCCAAACACGTGCATCCCCCCATAGCCCCATTTGAAGGGCCCAGGGAGGAGCCCGCACCTTTCCTATCCCCCAGCAGGAAGGACAAGGGGAAGGGACTGCTGAGGCTGTCCCTGGTGTGACTGCTCTGTCTCTCCTAGGTGAGCTGTCCCCGTGCAGGGTGAACAACAGTGGCTGTCAGGACCTCTGCCTGCTGACACCCAAAGGACATGTCAACTGCTCCTGCCGTGGCGAGCGCGTCCTGCAGGAGGATTTCACCTGCAAAGGTGGAGGGGAGGTGGAAGCTGGCAGCTGGTGGGATGGGAAGGGGTGGAGGAAGAGGGGCCCTGCTCCTCCTGGCAGAGCTGACTCTCCTTGCACTCTCCTCAGCTCTGAACTCCACCTGCAACATGCATGATGAGTTCGAGTGTGGCAACGGCGACTGCATCGACTTCAGCCGGACCTGCGATGGCGTGGTCCACTGCAAGGACAAGTCAGACGAGAAGCAGTCCTACTGCAGTAAGGTTCCTCCTCTTGCTGCTTTGCTCGTACACATGCATGCGCACAGGCACCCTGCTCGAGCTGTCAGCTCCACCAGGCAAAGAGTGCTGGGGCTCTTGGGTGCCGTGGATGGGCGTCTTCTCGTGTCTCTCTGGTGCTCTTCATCCCTTTTGCCCTCCCAAGGCTGGGACCAGCCAGGCTTTAAGGGCTCCAGAACTTTCTTCTGAGGGCAGGGGGGCACAGGTGGAGAGGGGGACACCTGGAGCCATCCTGGTGGGGTTTACAGCACCCTTATTCTGACAGCAACCCTTGCTCTGCAGCCGGAGGATCTCTGCTGGGCAAAGGCCAAGCTTAACCCAGTGATGTTGCCAGGACAGCGCAAGGGAATCTGTTTCCTAATCATGCTTGTGCAGTTTCTCCTCTGCTGAAGGTCCCAAGTCACTGACAAGCCCAGCCGCTCTGGCTCTCCCTTGGTGCTCACAATCCTTTCTCTCTCGCAGGCAGCCGCAAGTGCAAGAAGGGCTACCTGCACTGCATGAACGGGCGCTGCATCGCCAGCCGCTATTGGTGCAACGGCGTGGATGACTGCGGGGACAACTCGGACGAAGTGCCCTGCAACAGTAAGCAGGCTGCCTGGCTCCCTGCCAGGGCTCCGTCAGCTGTCTGGGACAGGGACAGAGGCGTCGGGAAAGGGTTACCTTCAGCCTGACAGGATCAGAGCAGAGCTGGGGCTTGATGGAGAGTCGAGGTCTAAGTCATACTTCCACTGCACCGCTTTGTCAGATTCATTCCCTGATAGCTGGGAGGAAGAACTCCCATAAACGGCAGCGCAACGCCCAGAGCTATGTGAAAATAGTGGTTTGATATCTGGGGAGAACACGAGGCAGAGGCAAGGTGCAGCATCACTGCTCACCACTTCTGCACTCCTGAGAAAAGGGCACACAAGCACCCCAAGGGCAGCATCCGTTCGGAGCTGCAGCTTTGTAGGAGCCTGTGCTTGCTTTAGAACTGCCTGCAGAGGTTATGCTCATCTCTGAGCCTGCCCAGGCCTGCTAGCGAAAGGCCAGCTCAGCAGACGAGTTCAGATGTGGCAGGTGGAGTTTGTGAGCCAGAAGGGAGCCAGGTCTCCATCAAGAGGGGACATAGACCTGGGAGTGCAGGATCGATGGTCTGTGGCTGTGCTGGGCAGGGTGTGTGCGTGCACGCCTGCAGTGAGCGTGGAGTGGGGTGGCTGTGCATGCTGGGTCCCCATCCCAGCCTCATCTTCTGTGGGGGCTTCCCCCTCATTGCAGAAACCAGCTGTGCTGCTACCGAGTTCCGCTGCCGGGATGGGACCTGCATTGGGAATTCAAGCCGCTGCAACCAGTTCATCGACTGTGAGGACGCTTCGGATGAAATGAACTGCAGTGAGTGCCCTGACTGTGCCCTGTTGTTCCTGCTGCCTCCCCAGCTCTGGCCTGCTGTCGCTTCTTTGGAGATGCTTCCACCCTCTGGGTCTGTGGGCTGGGGTGCCGGGGCCCTGTATTGCCTTGTGGTCTACAGGAAAGGTGCTGAGTCAAGGCAGGAGTGAGCTCCTGATTCCCACCCACCAGCAGAGGCTTGCCCAGATTATCCCCTCTGCTGGGAGCCACCCTAGTCCCTGTCACTTCAGCCCACCTGCATGCTGCTCAGCCTCTCACCACCCCACAGCCATCAGAAGAGCCTTGCGAGGGTGCCAAGAGCCAGTGTTGTTCCAGCAGCTCGGGGCTCTGACCCGGGGGTCAGAGGATACCCAGTGCCAATGTGGGGCACACAGGGCTTATGCTGGCAGCAGGAGCTGGAGCTGAGGGCCGTCAGCGGGGCTTGTGTTGTGCTTTCTTGCAGCCGCCACTGACTGCAGTGGCTACTTCAAGCTGGGGGTGAAGGGGACCACGTTCCAGAAGTGCGAACACACCTCCCTGTGCTATGCACCAAGCTGGGTGTGCGACGGAGCAAACGACTGTGGAGACTACTCAGACGAGCGCAACTGCCCCGGTGAGAGCAGTGGGGCAAGGAGTGGGGAGTGCAGGCTGGGCTCCGGCCCCAGATGCGGGCGTCTCACGGTTTCTCCAGCCAGATGCTCCCTTTGGGGTCCCACCAGGCAGCAGGGGCCTGTGCCACCATGCTTATGGACGTTTTCTTCCCAAACCAGGTGGGAGGGAACCCAAATGTCCAGCCAATTACTTTGCCTGCCCAAGCGGGAGGTGCATCCCCATGACTTGGACTTGTGACAAAGAGGACGACTGCGAGAATGGAGAAGACGAGACTCACTGCAGTGAGCGGCAGGGTGGGGAGAGCAAGGGTCTCTGGGGCTGTTGCATGGGGTGGCAAGAGCAGGCACAGCAGACGGGGAAGCAGGAACCTCTCCTCTCTCCAAGATCCCTTGGCCAAGAACCAGATTCCAGATTCTTCCTCTTTGTGGTCTTATTCCACAAGCACAGACTTAACCGTGACCAAAACAAATGTCCTTGCACGTTTCTTTGCTCAGCAGATGCATGTATCCATAGTGACTTTAAGGGTGCCCAGTTACAGCTCATTTGAGTGATGTTTTTTGTTCCAACCTCCCTAAACAAACCTCCAACAATACCCAGGAACTGGGAACCCGCCCCCCCTCCAGCTCCAGAGCAGGGAATCCCACATCAGTCCTGCCCCAGCGTGGTGTGGGGGCACTGACAGGTCTGGGCAGCAGGATTGCCAGCACCAGCTCTAGCACCCAGCTGGCTCAGCCTGGCCACGTGCTGCTGCTGTGTCCATCCTGCTGCATTGCCCCAGCTCTGAGCCCCTCCTCTCCTCTCCCAGACAAGTTCTGCTACCCCGTGCAGTTCGAATGCAACAACCACCGCTGCATCTCCAAGCTCTGGGTGTGTGATGGGGCAGACGACTGTGGGGATGGCTCCGACGAGGACAGCCGCTGCCGTGAGTCTCTCCAACCCCTGCTCTGACCTCCCCGTCCCTGCCCACCATGTTGCCCTGTCCCTGAGCACTCCCACCTCTGCCGTTCCTTCTCCCACACCTGCCCTCCCGCTCCATGATCCTCGCTGCTCTCCTGGATTCCCTGCTTTGGGGCACCCTGGAACATGAGGGCACATAGCCCAAGAGCGCAGGCCCTCCAGCAGCTTTCTTCCCACTTGTCCCTTCTCCAGGGCTGACAACCTGCAGCACAGGATCCTTCCAGTGCCCGGGCAGCTATGTCTGCGTGCCAGAGCGCTGGCTCTGTGATGGAGACAAGGACTGTGCAGATGGAGCTGACGAGACCCTCGCTGCTGGCTGCTGTGAGTCCTCAGATGACTGCGTGCATGGTGGGGCCAGGGATGGAGCTGGGGAGGAGCACAGCTGCCTTGGGGGCTCAACCCCACCACCTGGGGCTGAGGGAGCAGCATGGCCTGCCCCTAGGGCTGCCGGAGGTGTGGGGAGCAGGGGCTGACAGCGGTGCCTCGTTGCAGTGTACAACAACACGTGTGATGAACGGGAGTTCATGTGCGGGAACCGCCAGTGCATTCCCAAGCACTTTGTCTGTGACCACGACGACGACTGCGGCGATGGCTCGGACGAGTCTCCAGAGTGCGGTAGGTGTCACAGAGTGGAGTGGGGGGATGTGAGCAGAGGGAGCGGGCAGATGCAGTGCCGGACAGCCACAGGAGAGCTGCCTTCTCCCCAGCCGCCCTGCAACGCACCTGCCCTGGTGCTGCATGTTTTTTGGAGAGGTCCAAAGCCACCCGCTTGGCCTCCTCCTTGTCCCAGTGCTGCTCCCCTATCCCCAGGCGAGCTGAGGGTTTGGGCACCCATGCTGCGGCTGTGCAGTGCCCTGCTCGCTGCTGACTGGCTCAGAGTGGTGGGGGACGCCTCCTGAGCCCGCTGTCACCTGCAGAGTACCCGACCTGTGGCCCCCATGAGTTTCGCTGTGCCAACGGCCGCTGCCTCAGCAACAGCCAGTGGGAGTGCGATGGCGAGTTCGACTGCCACGACCACTCGGATGAGGCACCCAAGAACCCACGCTGCAGCAGCCCAGGTACCTGCAGGGGCCGGGGCTGGGGGAGCGGGGCTGCCCAGCTGCTCATGCTTACAACTGCTTTTGCCTCTCTGCCCACTGCAGAGAACAAGTGCAACGACTCCTTCTTCCTGTGCAAGAACGGGAAATGCATCCCAGAGGCTCTGCTTTGCGACAACAACAATGACTGCGCGGACGGCTCGGATGAGCTCAACTGCTTCATCAATGAGTGCCTCAACAAGAAGATGAGTGGCTGTTCCCAGGAGTGTGAGGACCTCAAGATTGGGTACAAGGTAGGGGCCCGCTGGCTGGGTTGGGCAGCTGGAGCTGGAGCAATGCTCCCATGCTCCCTGCTTCCTCCACAGCCCTGGTAGCATGAGCGTTGCTTCTGCCCTGCACCGCAGTGCGCACGTGTGCACTTTCAGCTTGCATCTGCGCGTGCTGTTCTGCCCGTGCCTGTGCCCATTTGTCCTGTGAGGTGCCCCTCGCCCCTGGCTGTGGCTAACAGCTCCTGGTTGCCTCCTGCAGTGCAGATGCCGTCCTGGGTTCCGGCTGAAGGATGACGGGAAGACGTGCATTGACATCGATGAGTGCTCCACCACCTACCCCTGCAGCCAGAAGTGCATCAACACTCTGGGCAGCTTCAAGTGCCTATGCATAGAGGGCTACAAGCTCAAACCTGACAACCCCACCAGCTGTAAAGCTGTCACAGGTGAGCGGGGTTTAGAGGCAGGGATGCTGTTGTGGCAGCAGCGGGATGCTGCAAGCGCTGGAGTTGGTCGCAGTGCTCTGGAGGTGAAGCAGCTGCACCTGGCTCGTGGAGGAGAGCCAGGACACGCAGGGCACAGGGGGAAGCGGCTCCGTGTGCCTGCCCTTGTGCCACTGGCTCACCCCTGATGCATCTCCTGATCCCCCGTGCAGATGAAGAGCCCTTCCTCATCTTTGCCAACCGGTACTACCTTCGGAAGCTCAACCTGGACGGCTCCAACTACACACTGCTCAAGCAGGTGCGGAGCAGGAGGGGGGCACCAGCCTGCGGGGCTGGGGTCTGCAGCTGGGGCTTGGAGGGGGTCCAGCACACACAAAATCTCCCAGCCCGCGAGTCTGGGCTCCTTCCTTCCTGCACTGATAACGGGCCCTGTATAAACAATGGCTCTCGCTGTGAATATACACGGGGTCCTGTGTAAACAGCAGCTCTTCAGTAGCAGACCTTTATAAGGCAGGGTCTACACAAGTCTGTGGGTGCTTTTAACTTTGATCAGGGACTGGGAGCTGTGGCTGGGGGCTCACTAAAGCCCCTGACACCCTGTGCTAGCAGGTGGAATGGTTTCAGTGCTTTTCCCTTCCTCCCAGGGCCTGAACAACGCAGTGGCTCTGGATTTTGACTATCGGGAGCAGATGATCTACTGGACAGACGTCACCACGCAGGGCAGCATGATCCGCCGCATGCACATCAATGGCAGCAATGTTCAGGTGGGGGACAGAGGCAGCCCCCACGCTGCAGCTCCCTCCCTGTTCCCTGTAGGGGCCCAGGTTGGCCGCAGTGTCACCAGGGAAGGGGACACAAACCCTGTCATAGGGTCACCACAGGTTCCTACAAGGTTCACACATGTTCTTACAAGACCTCCACAGGATGTTTTGCAGCACCATCCCAATCAGATGGGCTCTGTGCTGCCCCAAAGCAGTGGTCAGGGAGGGGTTGGGGGAAGAAAGGAGCGAAGAAAGGGAACTGAGCAGGAGCCGTGCGCTGGGGAATGGGGATGTTGTGGCCATTCCTGGCCCAGGGAAGGACCTGGTTCTGCCTGTCCAGGCCCTACTTCTCCATTTTCACTCGACAGGTTCTTCACCGCACTGGCCTCAGTAACCCCGATGGGCTGGCAGTGGACTGGGTGGGAGGCAACCTGTACTGGTGTGACAAAGGTCGGGACACCATCGAAGTGTCCAAGCTCAACGGCGCCTACCGCACGGTGCTGGTGAACTCGGGCCTGCGCGAGCCCCGGGCGCTGGTGGTGGACGTGCAGAACGGGTGAGAGCCTCCGGGACCTTCCCCTCTACCCAGGGCTGGGGCTGGGGGCCTCTCTGCCACCTTGTTGCTGGGGCCAGGGCCTTCTCTCCTGTCCTCCAGGACACCTGGCTGCTTCTCCCTCCCCGGCACCCCCATGCCCACGCGACAGGCAGAGCGTGACCACTGCTCTGGCTTGTGCAGGACTCAACCTCGCTCTGCTCTTCTCTTTCCCTCCCAGTTACCTGTACTGGACGGACTGGGGTGACCACTCCCTGATTGGGAAGATTGGCATGGATGGCACCAACCGCAGCGTCATTGTTGACACCAAGATAACGTGGCCCAACGGCCTCACCCTCGACTACATCAACAGTCGGATCTATTGGGCTGATGCACGGGAGGACTACATTGAGTTTGCCAGCCTCGACGGCTCCAACAGGCACACGGGTGAGAGCTGGGGCTCCTCTGGGCCCTCGGGGGATGTTAGGATTGGGCTTGGGGGTGTGGAGTCAGGATTCTGGAGTGGGGTCCCCACTTCCAGCAGCTCCTCCATGCATTCAAGCAAGTGAAAGCGTTTGCCCCCTAGCAGAGCTGACCCTGCGGAGAGGCTGTGCTGTGTGGGGCTGTGGGCACAGTGGGAGGGCTGGGGGCAGCCCCTTGCTGAGCCCACCCTCTCCCCCTTACAGTGCTGAGCCAGGACATCCCGCACATCTTCGCCCTCACCCTCTTTGAGGATTTCATTTACTGGACTGACTGGGAGACCAAATCCATCAACCGAGCCCACAAGACTACGGGTGCCAACAAGACCCTGCTGATCAGCACGCTGCACCGCCCCATGGACATCCACATCTACCACCCGTACCGCCAGCCCGATGGTGAGCCGCAGGCATGAGGGGGTGCGGGGGGGCCCTGGCTCTGCAGAGGAGCCCGGGGCAGCAGCGCAGGAGGGCCAGGGCAGGGCACAGGGTGCAAATGGAGACCCGGGGCTGCCAAGCTAGGAGAGGGGGTGCAAAAAAGGGATGTGTGTGGTGAGGAGGGGCTGACAGTTGGGGGGGTTGTGCACCATTCGGGTCCTCCCCCTTGTTCTGACCTGCAGTTCTTTCCCTGCCATCTCCCCAGTTCCCAACCACCCCTGCAAGACCAACAATGCAGGCTGCAGCAACCTCTGCCTCCTCTCGCCGGGCGGGGGGCACAAATGTGCTTGTCCCACCAACTTCTACTTGGGCAGCGATGGCAAGACCTGCGTCTCCAACTGCACAGCCAGCCAGGTAACAACCAGCCTGCCTGTGGAGATGTCCCCATGGCAAGCGTGTGCCTGGGCTTGCACACACATTGCTCTTGCGAGGTTTTCTATCTTGCTCCAGCAGCAGCAGCAGCTGCGGCTCCGTGCGAGCACTGGTGCAGGCTCCGTGCATCGGGTGGTGGCATTGCACATGCCTTCTCCTGGTGTGGGCAACACCTCCCTCCTGTGGCACTTCCCAGCACATACAGACTGCAGCTCCTGGGGTGTCCGAGGGGAGGGAGGCAGCTCTGGAAGGACGCTGCCTGTCCACCGTCCTCCCCAAACCCCAGAGGCTGTGGAGGGTGGACTCGGGGTGGAGAGCTTAGGACAGCTTGGGGCACTGAGGTACAGGAGTGTCTGGGAAGGGATGGCACGGAGGTCAGGGCCCTTGGCAGAGGGGGTGCCCTGGGGACAATGCCACCTGGGGCCTCCGTTCCTGTCTGGGGTCAACATCTGAGCTGCTTTCACAAGCTTGTCCCTCTTTCGCAGTTTGTCTGCAAGAATGACAAATGCATCCCTTTCTGGTGGAAATGCGACACCGAGGACGACTGCGGGGACCGTTCGGATGAGCCTGAGGACTGCCGTGAGTGCTGAGGGGGCTGCAGGCAGCCCACCACGTCCCAGCTCCCTGGCTGTGCTACCTGGCCCTTTGAGGGCACTAACAGCCCCACAGCACCTCCGTGCCAGCCAGAGCAGCCGGGCTCTGCTTCCACAACTGGTCCTTGAAAACCCTGCTGCTGTCCTGGCTGAGGGACAGCACTGGCGAAGGGGAAGATTACCCTGTTAATGGAGCCTGGAGCATAAAAATTCACTTTCCCTGCCTAAGGTGTAGCCCGATGGGAGACAGCAGCCAGCTGCTGCTCACTTTGCAGCCATCAGGGCCCAGCGTTCTGCATGCTGGTTGCTGAGTTCTTGCAAAGGGACCCAAAGGGGAAAGAGGGGGAGGTTAAGGTTTGCCCTGAAGATGTTCCCCAGAGATGTTTCACCCCGTCCTCCTCTCCCCACAGCTGAGTTCAAGTGCAGACCAGGGCAGTTCCAGTGCTCCACTGGGATCTGCACCAACCCAGCCTTCATCTGTGATGGAGACAATGACTGCCAGGACAACTCGGACGAGGCCAACTGTGGTAGGTTCCCCACCCCACCTCGTGGTCCTCAAACCCCAGCAGGGCTGCAGCACCCCATTAGAGCAGAGATGCTGGCTCTGCTTCTGATGGTGCGACCTCTCTTCCCAGATATCCACGTGTGTCTGCCCAGCCAGTTCAAATGCACCAACACCAACCGCTGCATCCCCGGCATTTTCCGCTGCAACGGTCAGGATAACTGTGGTGACGGCGAGGACGAGAAGGACTGCCGTGAGTGGGGAGCTGTTTAGCCTTTAGGATGGGGAACCTACATGGGGCAGGGGTGAGGAGTGCTGCATCAGATCTGTGTCTTGGGGTGTTGCCTTTACCAGCAGAGTGGCTTTCTGGGTGATCCTACCCCTGGGCATGGAGCTTTGTCCTTACCCTGCTCTGCTTAGAGTTTCTGACCACTGTCACCCTGCAGCCCCTACTGACGCTGCTATGTGCTAGTAGAAACCAAATCCTTACCTCCCTCAGAGTGTCAAGTTCAGTATTTGCCATGGCTTTGCACTGAGCCTTCTGCACGGCTGAGGGATCTTGTTGCTTCCCTGCCTTATCTCCCTGCAGCTGCTCTGTCCCAAGGAGCAGTGGAGCCCTTTGGGGCCATCAGAAGGCATTTTTCCCCATCCCTCCTGTGCACATGGTCACCAAGGAGGCCTGGGTGCTTTGCTTTGATTCCTAGAGCATCTGTGTGCCTCTCTGCACTGTGGGGTGGTTTTTGTGGGGTAGTGGCTGGCAGAGCCCTGCCTGCCCTCTGCCTCTCCTGATTCTGCCTCTCCCCTTGCAGCGGAGGTGACCTGTGCCCCCAACCAGTTCCAGTGTGCCATCACCAAGCGCTGCATCCCCCGTGTCTGGGTGTGTGACCGGGACAACGACTGCGTGGATGGCTCCGATGAACCCGCCAATTGCAGTAAGCAGCCTGCGGGCAGAGGGCTGGGTGGCTCCAGGCACTAGGAGCTCCGCTGTGGCCCGTCGCCTGTGTGCATCTGCCTGTGGGAGCTGGGTCCCTGCTCAGTCCCAGCAGAGCTGCAGGTGCTGTGGGCAGTGGGTGATGTGGCTCTGCCTGGATCTGTCCCATCGAGATGTTCCTCTCAGAGGACTGCGTCAACGGGTGGCATCCTGCCCCGTCTGTACCATGCAGGGGTGCTGCACGCAGCTCCGGGCTGCGGGGACGAGGCGTTCGGGAAGGAAATGTGACTGGGCAGTGCCGATGCCATCTCCCCTCCCCATATGCATGTCATCTTGTTTCTCCCCCAGCACAAATGACTTGTGGTGTGGATGAATTCCGGTGCAAGGACTCGGGCAGGTGCATCCCAGCGCGCTGGAAGTGTGACGGGGAGGATGACTGTGGGGATGGGTCCGATGAGCCTAAGGAGGAATGCGGTGAGCAAGGGCCGGGGAGACCAACCCTTAGGGTGCCTCGTGTCCTCCCATTCCTGATTGCCCTGGGTGTTGGGGACATTTTATCTATTCATTTTCCTAAATTGTGTGGGCGAGGCTGGGTCGGAGGGAGGCTTCTGGTGTGGCTGCCCAGCAGCGAGCAGCGCTGCCTGCCCTGCTAACAGGCACACCTGCTCCCGTTTGTGCAAGTGGGTGATGCTGATGCCTGTCCCTATTTCCCCCAGATGAACGCACCTGCGAGCCCTACCAGTTCCGCTGCAAGAACAACCGCTGCGTGCCAGGGCGCTGGCAGTGCGACTATGACAACGACTGCGGGGACAACTCGGATGAGGAGAGCTGCAGTACGTGCCACTCACCAGCTTTCGCTAGCCCTGCAGAGGGGGCAGTGCAGGTCCCCCCAGCCCTCTACCTGCTAGTGACCCAGCTGCCACATGGGGAGGGAGCCATGGCCTGGCTGGGGGCTGGTACCTGGGGAGCCCTGGGAGCAGCCTTCTGCCCTTGGGTGGAAGCCTTCTGGCCCCACAGGTCTGGATAATTTGGTCCCGGGTGCTCCTTGCTGCACTGGGGAGAGGCCAGAAGTGGCAGCAGGTGAAAGGCATGGGGCGAAGCTCAGCACCCTCTTGGGGTGGCAGTGTCCTGCCCATCGTGTGGTCACACTCGCCTGCTGGACATCACCGTGGTGGAGCAGGGCTGGCCGTGGAGCAGCTTGGCTTTATGCCATCACCTTGTGCTTTGGCTCCAGCTTGGCAGGCAGTGCCCATTGAGGTGGTTTGCGAACACCCTGCCCTCTTGAGGGGAGATGTGGTCTGTCTGGGACAGTCTGGACCCAAACCACAAACCTGGTCTAGCGGTGCAGGAAGACAGCAGGTTTGGAGAAGCTGTGGCTGCCCCTTAATGAGCAGCAGCCACTTGTTTTTTGAGCTGTGCCAGCGCTGTCCTGTTGAGCAGCAGGGGACCGTGACTGTCTGTGGGGGTGACACAGTCCTTGGGGTGCTGTGGGCAGCCAGGAACCCCGTCCCTTCCCTCCAGAGCCCAGTGGGACAGCACTGGGGTCTGCAGATGGCCCCGTGGGCCCTGGCAGACCCAGCCCCCTCTTCTGCCACCCCAGGCCACCCACAGTTCCTGTCTCCCTGAAGCCTCTAGGCTGTATTTTTTTTTTCTTTTTTGTTGCTTTCATGTCGTGTTTTTGAGTTTGTGCCATTTCACTTCATCTTATGTTTTTCTCCATTTTCACACTGTCGTTATGGGGCGCTCAGAGGTAGGTTCCTGCCAAAATCTTTTAATTCCATGTGCAGCCTCTTTCAAATAAAATGAAGACAGTAAGTTCCAGGTGAGGGCAGAGGGGTTAGGACTGAACCAATCCAGGTGGATTTACAGAGCATCAGCACCAGCACATCCCTCCACTGGTTCCGTGGGCAGGATGGGTCCAGTCCTGCTCCCTGGCACCACTGGGACCCACGCATGGCTTGTTCTTGGCCCCAAAACCTGTGCCCGTCTGCCCCCCTCTACTCTGCCTGTACACCCCCTGCCCCTAAATCTGCTCCTATCGGCTTCTGCTCTCCCAGCCTGCTGGGATGTCTGCCCTGACGCGTCCCGCACCACTGGGGAGGGGACAGGTCCCAAGAGCCATCCCTGGCAGGACACCGCACTGTGCCGTGGTCCTGCAGATCAGCTCGGTGCCAGCTGCCGGCCCAGTGGGGTGCTCTGTCCCCACCACCCTGCAAAGTGGCTGCACAGGCATGCGGGCTCTGCCAGGCCTGGCCAGGGCTCCGCTGTGTCCCCTCCTGCAGCAGCGCCCTGGGGGGAATGGTGTGAGGACCAGGCACGGCAGGGAGCTGCCACGGCTGGGTCTGTGTAGCTGTGGCGTTTCCCCTGTGGACCCCATTCCCTGCAGGAAGCCCTGGGCTGGAGCTGGGCAGGGGTCTTGGCTCTGCTCATTGACTGCGTGCCCACCCTCTCCCCAGTGCCATGGCACCAAAGAGTTTTCCTATCGTCCCGTTCCCCCCCCGACAGTCAGCTAGGGTGCCCTGCCACCCCTGCAGCCTGTGCTCAGGGGCACTCCCCCTTCTTGTCTGTCCCCAGCACCTCGGCCCTGCTCGGAGAGCGAGTTCTCGTGTGCCAATGGCCGCTGCATCGCAGGCAGGTGGAAGTGCGACGGGGACCACGACTGCGCGGATGGCTCCGATGAGGTATGGTGCTGGGGGGGGGCTCTCTGCCGGCACCCCCAACTCCCTGCCTGCATCTGGGAGCGGGGCCACATCCTCCGGATCTGCCTCTGCCACTGGTCCCCCTCACGTTGCGAGGCATCCCCAGTACCTGGAGAGCCGGGGTCTGAGGGCCTGCTCCTGGCTGCAGCCACGGGGCAGGAGCCTGCCACGGTGCGGGCTGTCCCTGCTGACTGCTGTCCCCTGCCTTTCCGCTGCAGAAAGACTGCACGCCGCGCTGCGAGTTTGACCAGTTCCAGTGCAAGAACGGGCACTGCATCCCCATGCGCTGGCGCTGTGATGCTGACGCCGACTGCATGGATGGCACTGACGAGGAAGACTGTGGCACTGGAGGTAAGGGTAGTGCTGCGCCGCTCCTCCTGCCCCCTTTGCTGGTCGTGCCCCCCACCCTGTGCCCCATATCCCTGTGGGGTGGTCGCAAGGCCTGTGACGGGGCTGCTGTCTGCCCATGCTGTGGCTGTGGGGTTGGCAGCAGCAGTGCAGGAGCAGTATAGGTTGGCCATCACAGCAGGGTCCTGTCAAACACCAGATCTCCCCTCGGTGCTGGTGCCAGCACCACTAAGCCCAGTTCCAGTGGGGCGGGGGGGTCAGACATGTACGCAGCCCCCTCAGGGTTCCCAGCTGTGCTGGAAGCAGGAGGGGCAGCACCCGGACACTGCCGGCTCATGTGCGGCTTCCTTCCTGCCCTGTGCTGTCCTGCAGTTCGCACCTGCCCCCTGGACGAGTTCCAGTGCAACAACACGCTGTGCAAGCCCCTGGCCTGGAAGTGCGATGGGGAGGATGACTGTGGGGATAACTCAGACGAAAACCCCGAGGAATGCTGTGAGTGATGTTGCCTTGCCTTTCCCCGTTCCTGGTGTGTGGTCGCCCTGGCACCCGCCGGCCAGTGAAGGGAGGCATTGCCGGAGCTGGCTCGCTGCTGCAGGCACCGCGAGGGGCTTGGGCACCTCTCCTTGTCACCTCCAGCTGTGCCAGGAGGACAGGGTTGGGGGGAGGCTCTGCTCCAGAGCAGCCTTGCAGAGAGCTGGGGCTGGGGGAGGACAGGGCAGAGAGGCTGAGCCTTCCCGCAGCGCGGGCCGGCGACGGATGGTTGTCTTTGCTTCAGTCTCTTTGCTTTAGTCTCTGGAGCCTGCTCGCACCTGTGGGACAGGCCACTCTGGGATCGGGCAGAGGCCGAGCAGCAGCTTGTGACAAGTGTGACAGCCTGGCTATGGCGTCTCCTTTCACCGTCACCGTTTGTTTCTGTTTGCTGGTGCAGTGAAATTCCAGTGTCCCCCCAACAGACCGTTCCGCTGCAAGAACGACCGGGTATGTCTGTGGATCGGTCGACAGTGCGACGGCATTGACAACTGTGGAGACAACACGGATGAGAAGGACTGTGGTGAGTGCGGACTGGGTTGGCTGCTGTCCTCGGGCTGGTCCTCGCAGGGCCCTGGCTTCAACCCAGGCGATAGTGTTTGCTTCACCCCCCTCCTTCTTCCAAAAATCGGGAGGCGAGCGCTAGCATCCTGGGACCCTGCCCCGGCCACTCTCATCCCGTCACACCTGTGGGGCCGGGTGCCCAGGGCCGCAGAGTGTCACAGCTGCTGCCTGTGCTCCCACAGAGTCCCCCACGGCCAAGCCCAAGAGCTGCAGCCAGGACAAGAACGAGTTCCTGTGTGAGAACAAAAAGTGCATCAGCGCCAACCTCCGCTGCAACTTCTTTGATGACTGCGGAGATGGCTCAGATGAGAAGTCCTGCTCCCACGGTGCGTGGGTAGCTGGGGGTGCCGAGGGGGAATGCGAGGGGAGCTGTGGGGTGGTGGGTGCTGACCGCGTCTCCCACCACAGATCACAAGTCGTACGACTGCATGACCAACACCACCATGTGTGGAGATGAGGCCCAGTGCATCCAGTCGCAGCCCACCTCGTACTGCACATGCCGCAGAGGCTTTCAGAAGGTGCCAGACAAGAATTCCTGTCAAGGTACTTCCACCACTGCTGGGGAGCACTTGAGGTCTGGCTGTTGGGTTTACGGCTGGCTTTCACCCCTAAGATGCCCCTTAATATCCCTGGAGTGGCGGGGGTGTCAGGAACGGTGTCCTTGGGGCACTGGGGGAGAGATGGGGTCTCTGAGTCCTGCTAGCCCAGCACAGCTCCCAGAGAGGGCCTGAACCTGGCCTTGCTTGGAAACACCCTCCTGGTCCTCCCATGACCCCTAACTTCCCTCTGCCCAGATGTCAATGAGTGCCTGCACTTCGGGACCTGCTCCCAGCTCTGCAACAACACCAAAGGCTCCCATGTCTGCAGCTGCGCCAAGAACTTCATGAAGACTGACAACATGTGCAAGGCAGAAGGTTGGGGCTTGCACAAATCCTGAGCATGTCTTTATGTCTTCCAGCCCCCATTCCCTCTCCTTCTCCCCCGTATTCTCTGCCTCTTGGGGAGAATCCATCCCATCCTTCCTCCCAGGATGCTCAGCCTGGCCCTGTCAGGGGTCTCCTGTCCGTCTGTTTTTGCTAAAGGGGTGCTGAGAGACCCAGTCCCATGCCCCACTGTAGAGCCGGGCTGGCCCCAGGCTCCTGGTCCTGCACTAACAGCTCCTCCCTCGCAGGCTCAGAGCACCAAATCCTCTACATCGCGGATGACAACAAGATCCGGAGCATGTACCCCTTCAACCCCAACTCTGCCTACGAGCCGGCCTTCCAGGGTGATGAGAACGTGCGCATCGATGCCATGGACATCTACGTCAAGGGCAACAAAATCTACTGGACCAACTGGCACACGGGCAGGATCTCGTACTGCGAGCTGCCGGCCTCCTCGGCCGCCTCCACCGCTTCCAACCGCAACCGGCGCCAGATCGATGGTGGCGTCACCCACCTGAATGTGAGCTCTGTCCGCGCGTGGCAGGAGGCACGTGGCCAGGCTGCTGGGGTCCGGCCCTGACCCCTTCCTCCTTTCTGCCCTTCCCAGATCTCTGGGCTGAAGATGCCACGGGGTATTGCCATCGACTGGGTTGCTGGGAACATCTACTGGACGGACTCTGGGCGGGATGTCATTGAAGTGGCACAGATGAAAGGCGAGAATCGCAAGACGCTGATTTCAGGCATGATCGATGAGCCGCACGCCATCGTAGTTGACCCGCTTAGGGGGTGAGACTCGAGCCCTTTCTCACTTCCTCTCTACTCTGTCCTTGCCCCAGTCCCTTACCAATAAGCCCTCCGTGGTAGAAACTTCCTGTGACCCATTGGTAGCGTGAGTTGTATCTGGAGTCGGCTAGCCCCTCAAGGATGGCGTTGGGAGAAGGCTGAGGATTTCTCCTCTGATGGGCTGTTGGACTGTTTTGCTCTTTTCCTCCTTACGCCTCCAATGAGAATGACCGGCCTGTGTCCTTCACAGGACCATGTACTGGTCAGACTGGGGCAATCACCCCAAGATTGAGACGGCCGCTATGGATGGGACACTGCGCGAGACCCTGGTGCAAGACAACATCCAGTGGCCAACAGGTGAATAAAAATGGGTGCCAGGAGGGGCACAAGGGGTGGTAAGGGCCTTGGCATACAGCAGGGGGACACAGCTGAGCCCTGTGACTGGCGTGGATAGGGCATGAAGGCACAGCAGGGTGTTGGATGGCTCTGCTGGCCAGCAGGGGCTTGGGGTGGGCTACGGGCTTGTCCCTCACTGGGGTGTGTTTGCACCAGGCCTGGCCGTGGACTACCACAACGAGCGGCTGTACTGGGCTGACGCCAAGCTCTCCGTCATCGGCAGCATCCGGCTCAACGGCACTGACCCCGTTGTGGCCATTGACAACAAGAAAGGTGAGCAGCGCCCCGAGACGCCCTGGAGCAGCAGGGAAGAGGCTGACCTGGCCAAGGTCGATGTCCCTGGCTTGGGGTCCCACGAGGCTCCCTGGGGGCCCATGACCTGGCTTGTGACCTGGCTTGGAGCAGGACAATCCCCTAGCACTGATCAGGGATGCTCAGCAAACAGTAGTGAGCACAGATCTTACTCGTTAAATGCTCCACAGCAGGACCAGAGTCTGTTGTGACACTGCTGTTCCCCCCGCTGCCCGCCTTGTACAGGGTGGGAGGCCCTAGCCCAAAATCCATCCAAAATCCATCATCCCTGTCCAAGGCAGCGACTGGCCAGCTGTGCTGTCAGCTCCTGAGCCACCTCTGACTGCTCGTGTCCTCTCTTCGCTTCCCCAGGGCTGAGCCATCCCTTCAGCATTGACATCTTTGAGGACTACATCTATGGTGTCACCTACATCAACAACCGCATCTTCAAGATCCACAAGTTCGGGCACAAGTCTGTCACCAACCTGACGTCAGGCCTCAATCACGCCACCGACGTTGTGCTCTACCACCAGTACAAGCAGCCGGAGGGTGCGTGTCGGGCCCGAGGCCCTTGGTCTGGGGCAGGATGCATCCTTTCTGGCACAGAAAGGACAAGGGGAGCACTGGCAGAGGACTCAGCATTTGTTGAGCAGTTTACAAGGCCAGGGTGGGAGAATGGGGGCCCTTTGGTTGGCAAAGCAGGGGGTTCACGTGGGACAGGGGTTACCCAGGCGCACTGGAAAGCTGTCGGTTGGTGACCTGAAGGCACTGGGAGATGGGGTGAAACGGGGCTTGGGCAGCTGTGCGGTGCCACCGGGTGTCCTCAGGCCGCTGGCTCAGCAGGGGCTGTTTGCCAGGAGGGTGCCAGGACAGCTTGCCGTGCCTCAGCCCACGTCGTCCCTTCTGTCCTCCCCACAGTGACCAACCCTTGCGACCGTAAGAAGTGCGAGTGGCTCTGTCTGCTGAGTCCCAGCGGCCCCGTCTGCACCTGCCCCAACGGCAAGCGCCTGGACAACGGCACCTGCGTGGTCATCCCCTCGCCCACCGCCTCTGCCGTCGGTAAGTGGTCCCACGGGCCAGGAGGAGGCTGGGGGCTGCCCCAGGGCGGCACAGCACGGCCCCACTCACCTCCCACCCTCGCCCCCAGTGCCCACCACCGACACCTGCGACCTGGTGTGCCTGAACGGGGGCAGCTGCTTCCTCAATGCCCGCAAGCAGGCCAAGTGCCGGTGCCAGCCGCGCTACAACGGCGAGAAGTGCCAGATCAACCAGTGCTGGGACTACTGCCAGAACGGGGGCATGTGCGCTGCCTCCCCGTCAGGTGAGGGCTGCTGCGGGGGCCGGGCTGGTCCTGGGTGGACGGGCCAGTGGAGCAGCGCCCTGACAGCTCTTCTTCTCAGGCATGCCAACCTGTCGCTGTCCCACTGGCTTCACGGGGCCCCGGTGCAACCAGCAAGTGTGCACTGACTACTGCCTCAACAACGGCAGCTGCACGGTCAACCAGGGCAACCAGCCCAACTGCCGCTGCCTGCCCTCCTTCATCGGGGACCGCTGCCAGTACCGTGAGTGCTGCTCGCGAGGGCGGCTGGGGACAGCACCCGGGAATTGGGACTGCTGGGCACCGCTCTCCTGGGGAATGCTCTCCAGGGGTTGTGGGGCGGTGGGGTGCTCTGTGGGAGAGCAGGGTGGTGAGCAGCCTTGCAGTCGGTCTCAGGGGGGCCAGCGTAGGGCTGCCCCCCACCCACCCTGGCCCTACTATCCCCTGCAGGGCAGTGCTTCGACTACTGTGAGAACGAGGGTGTGTGCCAGATGACGGCCAGCGGCGTCAAGCAGTGCCGCTGCCCCCCGCAGTTCGAGGGCGCCCAGTGCCAGGAGAACAAATGCTCCCGCTGCCAGGAGGGCAAGTGCAGCATCAACAAGCAGAACGGAGAAGTGTCCTGCATGTACGTGCCAGGGCTGTTGAACTCAAAGGAGGGAGAGGGGTTGGGTGGGCACGGAGACCCAAGAAGGAACTTGTATCCTGTGGCTGGATCATCTGGGCACAGCCATGGCGGCGAGGTGCTGGTTCAGTAATTGAGGTCTGGCTGTGGAAGGGCAGCTCAGATCAGTGGGAGCCCTCAGGGTGATGGGACGCAGTGGTGGAGGGGTCTGCCCAGGCCCATCCTGGTGACCCAGCAGCCATGGGCATGGCACAGCACGGCCCTGCGCGGTGCCAGTGGGATGAGCCAGAAGAGTCCAGGGCACTGTGGGGCAGGTGCAGGGCAGAGGGGAGCTTGTGGGTGCCTGTGTGCTGATCCGCTCTGCCCCACAGCTGCCCTGATGGCAAGATAGCGCCCAGCTGCCTGACCTGTGATGACTACTGCATGCACGGCGGGACCTGCTCCATCAGCGACAAAACACAGCTGCCCGAGTGCCTGTAAGCAGAGCTGGGGGCTGGCCACGGTGCTTATTGGGGCTATGAGTGGGCCCCAAGGTCTCCAGGGAGGGTGAAGGATTGTTTTCTTGCCCCCTAAGCACAGGGAGCACATGACTGACAGACCCCAATCTGTGCCCCCCCCCCCTTTCCATCCACCCCTTGACCCACAGGTCTGTGCCCCACCTCTCCCCCCTACCCCCCCGCATGATGTCCTGCCCCCCGCTAACCCCGCTGCTCTCCCCACGTTCTCAGGTGCCCGGTGGGGATGACTGGGACGCGCTGCGAGGATTTCATCGTCAGCGAGCAGCAGAGCAACCGTACGTACAGCATGCCCTGCTGCGGGAGGCTCAGCCCCAGTGTCGGGGTCGGGAAGAGAAGCCTGTGCCCCCCTCCCAGCTTGGGGGGGTGCTCCTGAGCCCCATTCTCCGGGTGGGGATGGGGTGCTCCTGCTCCAACTCTGACCCATGGGGAGGGTGTCAGCTGCCACACACCTTGACCAGCACCCCCACCCCTTGTCCCGCAGGAACGGCCTCCATCATCATCCCCATCCTGCTGCTGCTGATCCTCCTCACCGTGGTGGCTTTTGTCTGGTACAAGTGGAGGATTAAGGGGTGAGTCGGGGCACTCCAGGGGTCCTGGGGGAATGTTACTGAGCTGAGATGGAAATCCCCGTGGCAGGGCTTGAAAAAGCCTTGGCTGCGTGGGACAAACAAGCAGGAGGGGCTGCTGGGGGGATCTAGGCCCCTTTCCTGCACCTTGCTCCCTGACCCCGTGTTTTGTGCCCTCCCCAGCGCCAAGGGCTTCCAGCACCAGCGGATGACGAACGGTGCCATGAACGTGGAGATCGGGAACCCCACCTACAAGATGTACGAGGGGGAGCCCGACGACGACGTGGGAGAGCTGCTGGACGCCGACTTTGCCCTGGACCCTGACAAGGTGCGGAGCAGGGTCTGCGTGGCTCAGAAAGGCCCTTGGGTGTGCAAGGCCAGCCCGAGGCAGGGCTGAGAGGGGGTTGCCCTCTGTGCAGAGGAGGTTGGGGGGCTCGGGGGCAGTTTGGGGACGGATGGTGACAGCCACAGCCTTGGCAGTGCCACACCACACAGCGCTGCTGCCAGTTCAAGCTTGCACCGAGGCCATTGTGCCTGGCACCCTGGGGCGACGGTCCCCTCTGGAACCAGCTGTGCTGGGGAGGGGGTGTCTGTGCCCCCTCCTGACCTGCGCCCCATTCCTCTCCGCAGCCCACCAACTTCACCAACCCCGTCTACGCCACGCTGTACATGGGTGCCCACAACAGCCGCAACTCGCTGGCCAGCACAGACGAGAAGCGGGAGCTGCTGTCGCGGGGCGCAGACGATGACCTGGCGGACCCCCTGGCGTAGGGACGGCGCGGGGGCGAGGGGCCGCTGCTGGCCTGGCACAGACACCCATGGCGGGGGGGAGGGGGGGGGGCGGGCAGGGGGCGGGGGGGAGCCGAGAGCCACTGTATAAATGTACAAATGAAGGATTATTACTTTTCTATGTGAGCAGTATTATTACCTGTATATTCCCCAGTACCTGGCCTCAGCGCCTCTTCGTTGCCAGATCCGGCTTTGGTTTATTTGAAATTTCTCGACATCGGGGGCCCCCCCCTCCCTTCCCCCGCTACCCCCTGTGTCCCCCCCCTTCCCCGCACGGGCTACGGCAGCGGGCTTGGCGCAAAGGTCGCGGTGCCGGGACGAGGATGGCCAAGGACGAGCTCGCGGGGCCACCGCCACGAGGGCTGGCGGCGGACGGGGCAACCGCCGCAGGCGGCGAGGGCAGAGCGGGGCCCACGCCCACCCCGGCTCTCGGCTCCAGTCCCCCCCCACCCGCAGCCCCCCTGAGACCCCCTCTTTGCCCACCCCCCCCACGCTGCTCCCCTTTCCCCCCTTTCTCTCCGCTGCTCCCCAGCATCTCGGCCCCTTCTGGCTCTGCCCGACTGTTACAGGGGGACGGGGACGAAGCCCCCCCAGCCCCGCTGTGGCGCAGGGTCCCCCACCTCGCTCTGGCACCACCCCCACCTCGCCTGCTCTCCGACATGCACATTTTTTAACAGGAAAAAGAAAAAAAAAAAAAAACATAAAAAAAAAAACAAACAAAACATGGAAATGACCTAGCTTTTATAGTAGAAATAAATAAACGCATGTGGGGGGAGGGCAGGGGGCAACCCCATCCTTTTATTGGGGGGAAATGTTTTAATAATTTTTGCTGGATTACTTTACAACTAAACAAAACAGATATTGTTATAAATAAAATTTGTAAAAACTGATGCGCAGGCTCCTGGTTGGTGGCAATGGGGGGGGGGGGGGGAGTCGGGGGGACTGCGGGCACATCCTGCCGGGGCTGTGGCTGCGGGGGGGGGGGAGGAGGGAGGGAAGGGCTCGTGTGTGCCCCCCCGCTGCTTGAATGGGGGTCCCCGCTGCCGGGGGGGGGGTCCCAGCTCCCCGAGCCCCCCGGCGGGGCGCTGCGCCCCCCTCCTGCCGCCAGGTGGCGCCGCCGCCCTCGGGAACGGAGCTGGGGGGGGGGAGAAATTGGGGGGAGCTGCGTGCCCCCCCCCCCAGCGTTTGCAGCCCCCTGTGCAGACCTTCCCCCCTATCCCACCTTATTCTCCCCCCCCCCGATCCTCGCGGCTCCTTCACTCCCCCCCCACGCGTGGGGAGCGGAGCAGGACAGAGGCGGCCGCGGCCCCCTCCCGGCCCCCCCCCGGCTCCGCCGCTGCCTTTGAAGGCCCCGAGCCCCGCTACAGGATCCGGCGCGGCCCGACCCTCAGATCTATTTCCATCCCGGCTCTTTGTTCACTTATCGGTTTCTTGTATCTCCTCCAGAGGTTTTTTTTTTTTTTTTGTCCCCCGTTCCCCCCCCTTTTTTTTTCCTTCTTTTTCTTCCAATTTAATGCATATATATTTTTTAGCCCTTCGCTCGTCTCCCCTCGCCTTGCCCCTGCCCTTCCACAGCTCTTAGGGCTGTTACTTGGGTGGGAGAAGGGCTGGGGGGGGGGGGGGGGCTAGGGCCCTGCCTGAGACCCCTGGTGAGACTCCCGGGGGGGCACAGGCGAGGCTCCCAGGAGCAGGACAGGGGCTGGGGTCGGCCCCACACAGCCCCCATCCACCCCAAACCCCCCCTTGGCCGGGGGGGCGAGGCAGGGGGCGAAAGCAGCATCCAGGGGACAGCACAGGGGTGCCCGGGGTGGGGGGTCTGCTGTGGGGTCACAGGAGGAGATGGTGCTGGGGGGGTTCGAGGATGGACCCGAGGCAGGGCGAGGGCCTGGGAGCCCCAGTAGAGTGCTGGGTGCCCCCTGCCCAGGGCTGCTGGGTGGGGGGGCTGGCGAGGCTGGGGGGCTGCTAAAGGGAACGTATGGGGCTGGCTGGGGGCTGCATGGGGTGGGGGGGGTGCATGGGGTGCTGCCAGCAAGGCCACGCAGCCCAGGCTCAGGACCCTCTCCTGCCGCACCAGCGCTGCCCTCGCCTTTCTCTGGCGCCCGCCTTCATTCCGCTCCCTCTCCCTGTTCCTTGTTTCCCCTTTACCTTTTATTCATTTTGTCTCCACACGTACACGCGTTCCTGCAATGTCCCCCTCCATGTCCCCCCCCCCCAGCAGCCTGCGCTTGCCCCCCAGCCCTGCTGGTACCAAAGCCCCTGCCGGTGGCTTCCCGGGGAAGACAAGGAGATAATAACAGCGCTCACAGTGAGCGCAGCAATAACGGGCAGTGGGAGCGCTGGAGGGGGGTCCCTGCAGAGCTGGGGGGGGGAGGCGAGAACACCTGGGGGACCCTCTGTGAGCCTCGAGACCCCCAGAACCATGAGCACATGCGTGTGCAACTGCGTGCGTGGGTGCACATGCATGCACATCTGTATGGACGTGTGTGCACATGCATGCGCACCTGCATGCACATGTGTGCAAATCTGCGGGCACACGTGTGTCCAGCTGCAAGCACACGCGTGCACATCTGCGTGCACACACGGACTCACGCATGCAACATGGGATGCAACACGGGGCCTGTGGCCAGCCTGCAACGCTGGGGGGGGGGGTTGCAAAGGCTGCGGGGGGGGGCTTTGCACGCTCCAGGGTGTGCACGGCCCGGGGTGGCCACGTGCTGGCACCCTGGGGGTGCAGGGAGGCACCTGGGGGCTGTCCCCCCCCAACACTCCCTCCCGTAGGGGGGTCCCCATCCCTGCTGGGGGCTGGGGGGGGGGCGAGAAGGGCGGGGGGGGTAGGCAGAAGGGAGGTGAGCAGGGGGGAGGTGGAGAGAGGGGTTACGCACGACCCCCCCCCCGCACCACCCCATGCGGTGACCCCCCCCGGGAGAGCCTCTGGGGTGGCTTGGGGGGCACCGGAGCTGCTCCCCCCTCCCCGGGGCTGCTGCTGCCGCCCCTCGGTGCCGGTGCCGGTGCCGGTGCCCCCCCCCTCCCGGGGCGAGGGGGGGGGTTGGGGGGGGGGGGGGGGCCGGGATTGGCGCTGCGCCGCGGAGGCGCCGCCCGGCCCCAGCAAGTCTCCAACTTTCTTCCCGCCGCCCCTCGCCGCCGCCGCCGCCCTCCCGGAGCCCCGGAGCCCCGGCGAGCCCCGCGATGCTCCGGTGCCGCCTGCCCCTGCTCGGGCCCTGGCTGCTGCTGCAGGTACCGGGCGGCAAAGTTGCTGCCTCCGCGGGGGGGGGGTGGGGGTAAGGGCGGGGGGGGGGGAGATATTGCCGGTGGGGAGCGGTGGGGGCTTTAACCGGGGAGGGTGACGCGTGATGCTCGGGAGGGGGTAAAATTTTGGGGAGAGGGAGAAAATTCTGGGGAGGAAGGGAATTTTGGGGGGGGGGGGGTTTGAGAAATTCTGGGGAGGGGGGGTAAAATTTTGGGGAGGGGGAATCCTGGCGCCGGGGGTGCAATTCGGGCCCGGGGGGGGGGCCGTGCGGTCACGGGAGGGGTCGGGCGGTCACCGGGATTTCGGATAGTTACGGGGGGGTTGGGGGGGGGGCAATCACGGCGGGGGGGTGTTGCAAGGAGGGGAATAAGAGAGTTGTGCGGCGGGGGGGGGGGCACCGGGTAGGGATTGCACATCGGGGGGGTCCAGCTCGCCCCAAGTTGGAGAGGGCTCGAGGCTGTCCCGGGCTCCGCGCTCGGACCCCGGGCGGAGTTGGGGCCGGGGGGGAGTCGGGGGGGGGAGGGGGGGGGCAGCGGTCGGTCCCGCCACCGTGAATTCACCCCCCCGGGCCCCCCCCGCCCCGCTGCAAAGCGCGAAAGGCGCCGTCTGGCAGGTGCGGGGGGGGCAGCAAGACACGCGAGACGGAGCCGGGCGTAAGCGTGGGGGCGGCCACGCGTGGGGGGGTCGTGTTCACCCCCCCCCCCCAGCACGCCGTGGGGTGCTCATGGGGGCAGTGGGGCGCGATCTTGCAGCGGGGGGAGGGATAAAGACCCCCCCCTCCCCCCGGGGACAGGGGGTGCAGGGGTCCCCCCCCAGCAGGCATGGGGGGGGGGCGAGTGGTGACAGCACCCGCAGCGGGGACACCTCGGTCCTGTCCAGCTCCAGCTGCATCTCAGCCCCCACCTGTACTGGGGGGGGGGCAGCAAATTCCTCCTCCCCCCCCAGCTGGGGCATCTCCCTCAGACTCTGCCCCTTTTCCTGCCTGAGGAGGGGTTGCAAATTCAGCGCTCCCCCCCAGCACTGTGATGCTTGCAGCGATATCCCGTGTCCTGAGAACTGGGAGCCCCCCTCCCCCTGAAGCTGCTCACCCCTGGGTGCCCCCCCCCGGCACCCCCCCTCTGCACCCGGCTGTGCTCTCCCCCCGCTGCAGGGCTTGGGGCTCGAAGCCACCTCTGGATCCGGTGGTCATGAAGAGGGGAGGGGGGAGGGTGATTTGTGCCCCCCCAGCCCTGCCGTGAGGAGGGGGGGGGTGCAGGCTGAGTGCCCAGCGGCTCTGATTTCCTGACACTCCATTTTTACTTTCCGTGTTTCATGAATAAAATCAAACGAGTCAATTCCCTCCCGGGAATTGGATGCACATCAGGGACCCCCCCCACACACATAACCCTACCCCCCAGGCAAAGGCTCCCGCAACTTGTCTCTCACTGGTGTGCTCTTTCCCTGCACGTATATATATATAAATGTATAGAGAGAGCCATGTGTGTGTCTGCGTGTGGGGGTGGCTCTGTGTGACCCCCCCCCCTCCCCGTGTCCATCTAACGCAGAGCATCTGTCGGTGCTGGAGCTGCTTCAAGACAAATGGTTTTGTTTTGATGAAATCAGGAGCAGGGCGCTGCCCCTGTCCCCCCTCCCTGCCCGCAAACACCAGAATGGGGCTGAGGGAGGGGGGGGGGGCACTAGGATGGGGGGGGGATGAGGTGTGGGGCCCGTCTTATGGGGTGGGTGCGCAGGTGTGGGAGCCTCTCGCCGCATGCGGAATAACCCGGGAGGCACACGAGCCCCCAGACCCTCAGTGTTGCATGGTGTGGGTTGCAAAAAGGGGCTGGGGGCTGCAGGGTGCATCCCCACCCCGAGGGGCACAAGGCAAGGAGGTGCCCCCCCCACACACCCCTGCTGCCCTCTGGGCCCATTGGGGAGAAAGTTTTCAGCCCTCGCTGGGTGCAGCCAGCAGCCTGGTGGGTGGGGGTCCTGCTTGTGGCCCCCCCTTGCTGCCACCCTGGAACCCAGCACCCTGCATCTGCACTGGGGGGTGGCAAAAGCAGCTGCAGCCCCCCATGGGGGGGGCACATGGTGTGTGGTGGGGTGTGCTCGCTGCATACCTGGGGCACCCCAGCCCCACTTCGGGTCTTCATGAGCACTCTTGGTGCAGAAAGGACGGACACGGACCCCTGGGGTGCCCCCCTGCCCCCCCACCAAGTGCCTGTGTGTCCCTGCCGGGGGTCTGTCCGTCTGCATCTACCCACTGGGGTAGTGGCTGTGCTCACCCAGCCTGGTGTGGGCCTGTCTCTGCAGGTTGTCCCTGTCCCCCCCCCCAAGCCATGGCCCTTTGGGGCTGCTTCCCTCCGGGATTTGCCTTCTCCTTCCCCCTGCCTGGGAGCAGGACGGGGCAGGTGGGAGCGCTGCTGCCCCACACCCCCCCGGTCATCGTCCTCCTTCCACCTTTTGTGGGAAGCACCTTCACGTCCATGCATTGGATTTTTTTCTGGGCATTGGGTGTTAAATTTGGGGGGTCCTTGGCAGTGGGAGAAACCGTGCGGGATGGGCTGGGCAGAGCTCTCGGGTGCTTCCTGCGGCCGTCCTTGGGCTCCGGAAAGAAGCAGCCGTCATTTTGCAGAGGAAAAGTGCCTGTCCGGCAGCCTCCTGGGGTGCCAGCCCCAGCTACAAACCGATCCGTGGGCAGGAACAGGAATGTTGGGGACAGCTGGGACGCCCGGGTCCCCGCTCTGGCTGTGGAGGGGTGGCTGGGTGCCGGCGTCCCCATGCCCCTGCCTGGCTGTGTGCACCCCGTGCCTTGGTTTCCCTCCTTCCCCGTGAGCCGCGAGGCACCTGGAGCGCTGCCATCAGGTTTTTCCTTCCCGGATTAACCCTTCCCATGAAAATCCTGCCTTGTGGGGCTGGTGGCCGTGCTGGCAGCGAGGCCGGTGCAGGGGGTGCTCTGGGAAACTCACCCCGTTGCAGTCCCTTCCCCTTGCTGTCACCCGAGAGCTGTCACACAGCCACGGGGCTGTGGGCTGACAGATGGCCTTGGCGGTAAGCAGATGCTGACAGCCCTTTTGGTGCAAGGACATCCCCAACTCCCCCCCCCCAAACCCCTTCCCCCAGCTCTTATTAATTTCACCCTTCTGTGGCTCAGGGAAGCACTCCTCCTCCCCCCCCCCCCCATTTCCTCCCTCCAGTTTGTTTCTTAAGCCAAAAACAGCCGGATAGCAGGCTTCAGAGAGCACCTTTCCAAGTGGGGTGTGAGGCATCCCCCCCCCACCTTTAATTTTGGGACTGTGTAGGGAAGAGCTTATGCAGGTGTTGCCGTTGGCGTCAAGCAGCCTGTGCTCGCGGTCCCCTCGCTTGCTGGGTGACTCACCCCTTCCCCAGCAGCCGCAGCATCAAGGGAGGGAAGAGGGAATTTTGGGGAGGGCGTGAGACAGCTCTGGGGACGTGAACCTGGGCCCCCAGGGCCCTGCGGCAGCTTTGCTGGAGAGGTGGCTGCAGATCGTGGGGAGTGGGATGCGGGACCCTCCTGTCCCAATGGGGCCGGGCACGGGGCTGCCAGCAGCTGGGGGGTGCGGGGGGCGGGGGGATGGCACCATTCCCATCAGGTGCTGGCAAAGGGGGGAAGGTGCCGTAGTCCCCCCGTGCCAGGAGTATTGGCCACGCGTGCTTTTGGCTGGCAAGGTCCCGCTCGCACCCAGCATGGGCGTTTTCCCACCCGAAGTGCTGTCCCATGTGTCTTGGCTTAGGACTGGGTCAGGGGCTTGGCTGAGACCCAGCAAACTCAATTCACCCCCAGCTCCAAGACACTGAGAGCCCCTCGCCATGGCTGCGCGGGGACAGCCAGCGCTGGGACACCCCCATTTCCCCCCAACCCCCCCCGGGGTCAGGTCCGGGAGCCTCCTGCTGCCTCCCCTCTCCCTGCAGCCTCCGCAGCACCAGGTGAGGCTGAAGGACAGAAATGGGGACGGGGCAGGGGGACAGTGCCGGGGGCCCTGAGAGCTGCAGGGGCCGGTGCCGCACGGCTCCGTGCAGCTCCCGCGGCTCCCCCGAGCTGACTGTCTTTGCAGCGGGTGTTGTGTGCTCAGCATGGCTGAGCTAATCTATCGCCAAACAAACACGCGCTGTTATTCCGAAAGAAGGTTTCCAAGCGACTCATTTCCCTTTTTTTAATAACTCTTCCCAGTGGTGCCCTTTGCACCCTGAGCTGGGAGATTCAATAAGGCTGGAGCCTGGAGCGTGGCGCTGCTCAGCCTCCTGCTGAGGGGGGGCTAGTAGCAGTTGGGGGGGGCGGCACCCTTGGGTGCCCCCCAGCCAGACCCATTCCTGTTCAGCTGCCTTGTTTTGGTTGAGGGGTCTGCTTTATTGCTTTCCCTCCCTCCCCGCCTTGTTTCTAATTGCCACTCATCTGCAGGGTGCTGGCGTGGGAGCAGGGGACCCAGGCTGAGGCACCCACGGCACCTTCCTGCCACAGCATCCCTCCCCGAACACCGCTGGCTTTCCACTAATCACACCCAGACCAATTAACACTCCCAGATTAATGATTTATACCCCCACCCTCCAGCATCGACACCTCCCTGGGAGCTCATCCCAGGGCACTGAAGCCCTCACGGGCAGTGGCACAACCGGGGGGGGGAGGCAATGGCATGCCAAGACCCCGGTGTGCCGAGACCCCGGCAGCGCCAGCCTCCTGCCCCCCCGCCTGCCCTGGCCGAGCTCCAGCATCTTTGAAGAGCTGCCTGGCTCAGCCTTCGCGCTCGGGCGCTGAAGGTAAATGGCCCAGGAAAGATGAAGCTTCCTCTCCAGCCGCTTGGATTGCTACTGAAGAAATAATCACGTCCCTGTGCCCGTGTTCCCCCCGCCCTCCCTGCTTTTTTTTTTCTTTCTTTCTTTTTTTTTTTTTTTTTTCCTGATCACTGTTGCAAAAGGAAAGTCATTGTGGAAATGAGCGCCCAGCCTGCAGAAATGATCGGCTGCAAAGAGCCTGCGGGGACCTGCACTTGGAGTGGGATTAATTTTCCCCTCCCCAAATTAATCCCCCCCCCCCCCCCCAGCCCTTGTTCCTTGGACAGGGGCTGCCTGCTGCTGCAGCCCGGTGTGCAGCAGCCCGCTCACTGCTTTTGCCGTGGCTGGCAGCACGGGGGCAAGGAGCCTCTGAATTCTCCTCCGCCAATTCTCCTGGCACCAGCAGAGGCACCTCCAGCCTCGGCTCCTCGTGGGGCGCAGCGATGCTTTGCATCCCTTCGCCTTACACCTGCTTGAGGCCGACAGCCTGGGCTGGTCAGGGGGTGGAAATCAGTCTGAATCCAGCCCCAAGGGGCACAGAGGGGCTCTCGGAGGACAGGGGGCTGCCCCGCTGCTTTGGGTGGGACTGCCCGAGGGTCTCCCAGCGGGTTGGCATCGACCACTGATACCGGGGAGGATGTGGAGGGGTGGGCGGCTGTGCCCTGCTGCTGCTCCGCCCAAGGAGAATAAATCCTGGGTGGCCCTGGGAAAGCAGTGGGTGGCGGACAGGGGGGCACCGAGCCCCCTGCCGTGTCTGCATCCCCACCAAGGGGACCTCGAGTTTGCCCCCCCTCCACGCTGACCTTTGCGCAGGACCCGTCTCATGGGGAGGGGGGTGCGGAGCAGCGGGGGGAAGGGGCTGGAAATGCAATTTATGATCCCGCCTGATAAGATCTTATAAAATTTCCCGGGCACACTCGAAATTACATTTCCATAGCTCAGGAGAAGCGATCTCCTCGCACGCCGATACCTGCCACTTTTATGGCTACATTTATTGCAATAATAAAGTGAAATGGTGAGGCAAGGGGGGGGGGGGGGGAACAGGCCAGGGGGGAGGCAGCTGGGCAGAATCGGGGGCTGAGTCCCTGTGGGCCTGGGAGCCCTCTGCTTTGGGGGACATGGGGGATGCCGCCCCCTTTTTGCAGCCCCTTGAAGGGCCTCTCCCGCTGAAGAACCAGGGCAGCTCCGGGGGGGTCAGGCAGGGCAGGAGCCAGGGAAAATGAGGGAGAGCCACGAGGGGGCACTTGGGCATCCTGGCTGGGCCTCGCTGGCTCACCGGGGATGCTCAGATGACTGCCTCAGTTTCCCTGCGTGCCATCCGGACCGGCTGACCGCGCCCTTGTAACATGCCCCGGCGCCTTGTTTCCCCCCTCCTGATCCCTGGAAGCTTGTCCTGAGCCCCCGATGTTGTGTGGCCCCCCCTCTCCTTGTGCCCCCCAGTGCTGCCGTCCCCCCCCAGCACTGAACCCCTGCTGGGTGCCATCTCCATCGCCTCTGAGCCCCTCGGCACTGCAGCTCCGTCCCTCCCCGCCACCCTCTCGCCAGCTCCTTGGTGCGCGGCCGCCTGCGCCCCCCTCTCCCCCTTCCTGCTCCGTTTATCTCCTCATTTTCTCATTCATTCTCTTTTCTTCCTTGAGTCCAATGAGTCACACAAGCCCTGAATCCTTTGCCTTGTTCTGTCTCCTCCCTTCTATTATATATTTTCCTTTGCTCTTAACAGCACTTTTCTTTTCCACCCGGGGTGGGGGGAGGATGGGGGTGTACATTTTTCCCTTCTTCCCCCCCCCAGCCACATACCAGCTCCTGTCTCACCAAGAAGCCCTTAAAAATAATAAATAAATAAAACAGCAGCTGAGAAAAGAAAAGGCAGGAAACGAATGACAGGGAAAAGGAACCAAAACGAAAGAAAGAAGAAGAAGAGGAAAAAAAAAAAAAAAAAGTCCTACTCGGGCTATGAAATATTTATTAGCCAGCGCGTGCCGAGCGCGTTAATAAAGCCGCAGCATTTGCATATGTGCTCCGTCTGTGAGCGGAGAGGTGTCTGCTTGGGGGCGAGCGGAGAGGTGGCGGTGGGAGGCAGCCCTCTCCCGGCCCTGCGAGGCATCGGGCACGCTGCCGGCCCCGCGGGGCGTCGGGCACCTTCGTCACCGGCTGTGGGGGTGAGGCCACCGCGGGCCACGTAGTGGGAGCTGGGCGCTGCCTCGCGGGTACCTGCAGCTGCAGCCAGGGCGGGTGGTGTCAGCAGTGGCTTTGGCTCTGGGAGCTGCTCTGGGCTCTTTCCCCAGTGGTGAGCCCACCGGCAAGCCCACCGGCCTTCCTGCTGCCTGTGGGTCCTGTGCCCTGTGCCCTCCCAGCCAGAAATGAGGCAGAGGCCGGGGTCTGGTGCGGCCATCAGCTGCATGCACTGAGCTCATGTCCAGGACAGCTTGTCTACCATTGCTTTTCTTTGCAGGCGTGTGCTGAGATGTCCCCCCCCAGCCTGCCCAGTGCCCTGCAGCCCTCACCGATGTCCCCTCCCCATGCATACCCTGCTCGGCTGCGCACCCCTGCAGCCCCCTGGCTCCCCTCACGCTGTCCCTGTGCCCTTGAGCTCTCACTGCTGGCGGAGCAGCAGCCTCCAGCACAGGCTCCTTCTTCCTCAGCAGCAGGGACACAGAGCTGGGCTGGGTTTCAGCTTGCGGGTGCCCACACCACTGGCCCTAGCCCGGGGGTGCCAGCAGCAGGCTGACTCCTTGCGCTCACACCGAGGAGCTGCTGCTGCACGTGGGTGCTCGTTGGCTGCCTTCTGTGCACCCACGAGGCTTGGGTGAGCCACGGCTGTGCTCTGGGGCACTCAGCGTGCAGCAACGTGACCGCTCTCACCCTGGGGGGCACACAAACACACGCACCGAGGGGCGGTGGCTCACTGGCAAAGCACAGCCGCAGAGCCTCACTTCGTGTGTGCGTGTGTAACTGTGCACGTGTGCGCACAGAGATGCACCTAAGGGTGTGCAGGGCACGTGAAGCCATTCGGGCACACTCAGCAGGATGTGTGCACGCCAGCAGCCGCAGGCATTTGTTGCGCTCGTCTACACCCTCGGTGCAGGTGCGCGCTGGGATGTGCTGGCGCTGGGAGACATCTTGACGCACACCTGTTGGCACCCGCAGACGTGCGCAGCGCGCACAGACACGGGCACCCGCACGCCTCCTCTGCTCCCTCCCCACCCACAGCTGCTGGGTGTGCGTTGCACGCCCCTGCACGCACAGGTGCATGCTCGGGTGCCTCTCTGCAGCCCGGCAGAGCCTGCCGCGGCACCGCGGCACCCTGCCACCGCATTAGCACCCGCGCAGCGCCCGCGAGATAAATGGGAGCTGTCAGAAGCACCTTGTTTGCTGCTAACCTTTGGAAATGCCACACCGCCCCAGGCTGCGCCGCGCGGGGGGGAGCGGGCCCGCAGGGATTGTCGCTCACCACCTCCAATTAATCTCTTTGCACTAACGAAGGCAGTAGGGTGACAGGGGGGAGACCGGCTTGACCCCGGGCCCACAGGGAGAGCTGGGGAGCCCGACCCACAGAGCAGTGCCTGCTCAGCTGACGCCCCTCCAAGACTGGGGTCAGGATGGCCGCAGGGCTGTCAGAGGGGTCCAGGACCACTGGGGTGGGAGCCTGTGCCTCAAGGTTGTACCGCATTTGACAGGGCCCCAATCTTGGGGTGCTGCTGCAGGGGCACTGGAGCTCATCCCCCCCCTGTCCCCAGCAGTCCCCCCTGCATTGATCTGCTCCCCTCCGCCAAGGTGACCGCGTGTCTCAGGGGAGCTGCTGACGGTGCTTGGCTTTGCCAGCAAATGGGATGTGAGCGGCCATCACGGCCGGCCCTGACAAGCCAAATTGATGCCGGCACCGAGAGCCTTCCCAGTCCCTCCGCAGCCGCCCCCAGCCCTTCCCGCATCCTTGCCCGGTTGCTTTTGCACATGTAAAACCTAACACGGGGGCCTGCAGACACGTGGCGAATGCACAGAAAAGTGCACAGGGAGCTCGGGAGCAGCAGCAGTGTGTAACGCTGTCGGAGGGTAACGAGCAGATGCAGTAGCACACGCGTGAATAACAGCGAAACCAAAGCGACCCCGGGCCACGTGCATGCGTGGCGTGCCGCAGCTGGGGCCGCCGCGGCGGGACGAGGCCCTTTCCCCTTCCCCCCCCCCGCCTACATCCATCCCAAAGGCTCATGTGCACGTGTGCGCATGCTGCACCCCACCACTAACAAGCAGAAACATTAATATTTAAAGCGAGGTGTGCGTGGGACCTGCCCTGAATGCTGACAGCACCGGCAGGGTGCAGAGGGGTGACCTTGGCTCCCCTCGGCCGCTGCTGTGGAAGATGCTCGCTATGGCCTGGCTCTACCACAGCAGGCTCTGAGCCCCCCCCCCCAGCCCACTTTGCCCCCCCGGCCAGGGGAGCTGCACCAGAGGGACTGCGGGCAGAAGGGGTCTGCGCTGCGCTTGTGCCGCAATCGATAGCCCTGGCTGCGTCGGCAGTGGCAGCCCTGCTCTGCTATTCCCTTTCATCCCTGGCTCCCCCAACATCCCAGGTTCCTGAGGAGGGAATGAGGGCTTGGGGGGGGATGGCAGCCTGGTCCCCACCTGGAGCAGCTGTGGGATGAGCTGGGGGGCCCAGAATTTCCCCACTGCATCCCATCACTTCCCTGTACCCAGCGCATCGCCATCACACCCCCTCTCATTGAGGAGGTGAATTGGAAAGGGAAACTGAGGCAGGGGGAGGAGGCCTTGGTGGAGAGAACCCAGGCATCCTGGCTCTCAGCTCTAAATGGAAGGGGAGTGCAGAGCTGAGAAACCTCCAGAAAGGCTTGCGGGGCTTGGACGATGCGTGGCTACGTGCAGGCCCCCACGGGTGCAGCCCCCACACTGCCCCTGGCCCCCCTCTGAAGGTTCAGGTGGGTTTGGGGCCATACGTAAGGTGCTGCCCCCCCACCCCTCCCCTTCCAGTGCTCATTCCATGGTGACTGATTCTCTGCACAGCACAGGGAGGAGGCCACTGTCCCCACAGGGTGACACGGGGGCACCCAGGGCTGATGGATATGTGCTAGCAGGGAATTAACGGTGGGAGGGCAGCTGGGGTGGAGGGGAAGCGGGCCCCTGCTGGGCCCTGCTGGGCCATGCCCATCCCGAAATGGCTCTCTGCCAGCTGGAGGGGGCTGGGGGCTGCCCTTCTCCCCCCTCCCCCAGTTCCCTCTCCATCTCACGGTCCTGCCGCGCTCCCTCCCTCTCTCCCTGGCTGGTAACGGCACCCGGCTTTGAAGCTGCGTTGAAATATAGATAAGGGCGAACGCGGCAGCCGTGCTCAAAGAGAGATTGGAGAGGGAGCCAGGGGGATGGCCGGGCCAAGCGGGGGCCTGCGGGGATGCTCGGCGCAGCCTCACACCACAGTGCAACCCCTGTCCACCCGGGCTCAGACCTCGCAGACTCATCTCCTGCCCTGCCCACAGACCCAGGGCTCAGCGCCCCCTGCCCGGGGCTCCCCTCACCCAGCTCCCCACGCAGGGGCTCATCCATCGGCCAGTCCTGTGCACTCCTGGCAGCGTGGCGCAGGCGAGACCCGGCACATCAGGGCAGATTTATGGGCTCAGCCCAGCACAAGCAGCAGGAAGGGGATCAGGCAGCGGAGCCAAGAGGTGGCAGTGCCCAGCCTGTGCCATCCTTCACGGTGGCCAGCTGAGACATGACCGCATGCACAGCCCCAGGTGGCTGCAGGGAGTGTGGGGACACTGGGGTTTGTCCCTCCCTGGTGGGGGCCCATGGGAGGTGCACACAAGGCGTGCAGCAGTGCTGAGCCGTGCTGGTGCTGTTGCAGGACTGCGGTGCCAGGATGAGACCCCAGCAGCCTCCCCCTCACACACCTTAGCCCTTCCAGCTGGCGCTTCCACTCACTGTCCTCCTCCTCCTCCTCCCCACATCCCCTTCGGGAAACAGGTCACTGTCCAGATCAAAACCTGCCAGCACAGCCCAGCACCTGCCAGCTCGCAGCGACAGTGATTGACGAGGCCGGGGCGGCAGGAGCAGCGTTGTGTGCACCGGGAGCAGCTGGCAGGGCGCGAGGGGCACGCCAGGTGCCAAGCCAGGAGCAGCCAGCGTGAGGGACAGGGGGCAGGCAGGACGGGCTCAGATGAGAGGGATGTTCAGACACGGGAGATGCTCGGACATGGGAAATGCTCAGACATGGCACATTGGAGATGGGGGCCCAGGGTAAGGAGACGCCAGGTCGCTGCCTTGCTTTGCCATGGCAGGCGAGGTGCTGACCTTCCTCACCCTGCTGGGAGCCTGTGCCTGGGGCCCTGGTCCCATGGTGGTGCTGGTGCAGGGATGTTTTAGCTCTAGCTTTGCTCCCCCCTTCCACTGCCCATCTTTTCTGCTTTAGATTCAGGTTCCCTCCCCTGGCAGAATACAGAAAGTGCCCTCCCAGCAGGGCGAGGGGGACCTGCTTGTTCTTTACGTGTGCCCCTCTGCAAACAATGCACCTCACTCTTCATCTGCGTCCGCCCCGGTGCAATTATCCTGGAGGGCGGAGCAGCCACTGAGCAGCCTGGCGGGAGTCTCTGTAATTTCAGCTGCAGATCAGAGGCGCTGGGTAATGCAATTAGGCTTCCCTGGCAGGCGGTGCGGGGCTCCGCTGCCTCCCCCTCTCTGTGCATGCTGCTGCCCCTCATCCCCCTGTTTTAATAGGCTCAGATAAAGCGGGGCAGGCAATAACAAATTGCCCAGCGTCCTGCTTCTTCCCATCACAGGGATGTGGGTGATGCTGGGGAATCAGCCCTGGCTGCTTCTATGTGTCTGGTGAAGGCTGGTGCAGGGGGATGTGGGCAGTGTGAAGCCCTGCTTGGACCTGGACTTGGCTGGGGCATGGTGGACAGGAGGGGCCCTGGGAGCAGGATGGGTGCAGGAGGGATGCACGGTGCAGGAGGAGAGCACATTGTAGGAAGGATGCACGGTGCAGGAGGGATGCATGGTTCAGGAGGGCATCGTGCAGGAGGGATGCAGGGTGCAGGAGCGATGCATGGTGCACGAGGAGGGCACAGTGCAGGAGGGATGCACGTGTGGGGCCAGGCAGGAGGATGATGGAGGGGTGGCAGCACACAGTCGTGCAGCCTCTGCCCTCTTTCCCCAGACTGTGTGCGCTGAGGGCCACATCGCCAAGACCCTCGGGTACCTGGAGCTGGGCACCTCTGGCCTCCTCAAGGATGTCCCCTATGGCACCCTAAAGCCCCCGATGCTCGACCCCGGGCGGCTGATGCCAGCTGAGCTCCCCCGGGGCGCCGGGCAGCCCCTCGGTGCAGCGCAGAGCCCTTGGGACTGGCAGAAGAACGGGACGGCCGGGGAGCTGCTGAGCCCCCGTGCCCGGCGCAAGCCCTCGCTCAAGTCCAGCCGCACCAAGAAGATCTTCGGCTGGGGCGACTTCTACTTCAACATCAAGACGCTCAAGTTCAGCCTGCTGGTGACGGGGAAGATCGTGGACCACATCAACGGGACCTTCAGCGTCTATTTCCGCCACAACTCCTCCAGCCTGGGCAACGTCTCGGTCAGCATCGTGCCCCCCTCCAAGGCGGTGGGCTTCGAGGTACTGGTGCCGGCGCCCCCGCCGCCCCCTCGCCTGCCCCCCCAGCAGAGCACCCTGCCCGAGGGGCGCCCGGCCAAGGCCCTCAACTGCCACGTGGAGTACGAGAAGACCAACCGGGCGCGGAAGAACAAGCCCTGCCTCTACGACCCCTCCAAGGTGTGCTTCACCGAGCACACGCAGAGCCACGCCGCCTGGCTCTGCGCCAAGCCCTTCAAGGTCATCTGCATCTTCATCTCCTTCCTCAGCATCGACTACAAGCTGGTGCAGAAGGTCTGCCCCGACTCCAACTTCCAGCACGAGAAGCCCTACTTCGGCTGACGGCCGGGGAGCACCGAGGCGGGTGGGGAGGGGGCTCCTGCACCCCTCCTCCACCCCCCCCCACGGGAATCTGGGGGCTGCCTCCCCGCTGCCACCCCATTGTGGCCGGGCTCAGCCCCGCACGTGGGCTCTGTCCCGGCAGGTCCCGGGCTCGGTGCCCACGTCTGGGGGCAGCCGGGCTGTGTGTACGCGGTGACACCCCCCCGGGGGGGTCTCCGGTTTGGGGGGGTGGGGGGGGCAGCACCCCGAGACACCCCCCGGAGCCCCGCCCGTCGGGAGCGCCCTGCCAGCACCCGCAGTCCCCCGGGGGCCGTGGAGAGGGGGTTCGAGGGGGCGGGGGTCCCGGCCCGGCTCCGGAGGGGGCTTCTTGGGAATTTTTTTTTTTTTTTAAAGAAAAATGAAAACGGAGAAAAAAAAAATAAGAAAAAAAAATATATAAAAGTAAAATGACAAAAATAAAAAGGAAAAAAAAAATGGAAAAGGCTCCGTGCGGCGTGCCGAGCGGCCGATGGGGGGGGGAAAGCCGGAGGGGTGGGGGGGGGGGGGGGGCTCCGGTCCCGGGACCACCCCCTCCCCCCCCACGGTGGGAGGGGGCCCAGACCCCGGGTCCCGGCGTGCCCCGCGGTACCGGCAGCCCCGCGCCCCGCCCCCCCGGGAGGCGGGGCAGGGACCGGGGACGGCACCGGGACCCGGCCGGGACCCGCCTGCAGCCGGCCGCGATGTGGCCTCTGCGCCTGGGCACGGTGAGACGGGGGGGGGGGCACGGTCCCCTCGGGGTCTCGGTGCCCGCAGGGAGGTCCCGGTGCTCGGGGGGGGGGGCGGGGGGTCCTGATGGCCGGGCCCGGTGCTCGGGGGGGGCCCAGTACAGGTGTGGGGGGGCAGGTGTCGGTGTGTGGGGGGTCCCGGTGTCTGGGGGGGATGGGGGGCGATGTCGGGGGTGGGGCGGTGCCGGGGGGTGGGGGGGGGTTGTTCACGGTGCTCCCGGTTTCCGCAGGGCTCCCGGTGCCTGCGGGGGCTCCCGGTGCTCGGGGGGGTCCCGGTGCACGTGGAGGTCCCGATGCTCGGGGGGGTCCCGCTGCCCGCAGGGGAGTTGCGGTGCCCACGGAGGGGGGGGGGGGCTCCCGGTGCTTGTGGGGGTCCCGCTGCCTGCAGGGGGTCCTGGTACGCCCCGCCCCCCCCCTCCGCCCCCCATTTTCCTCTCGTCCCTCTCAGCCGTGCCCTTTACCCCCCCACACTCCCCCTACTCCACCCCCCTGCCCCGTGCCCCCCCCTCGCGACCTTCGCGTCCATCCCAAAGTCCCCGGTCGCGGTGCCGACCCCGGGGGCAGCCGCCGCCGCCGCCGGCCTTGGCCCCTGCCCGACGGGGCGGGACGGGGGCGGCTCCACGCTGTGCCCCGCGCCGGGGGGGGCCGCGGCCCGGCGGGTGATGCAATGGGGCGGCGGTGGTTACATCACCCGGCACCGGGACGGGGCCGCACATGTGCGTGGGGACCCCCCTGGGCATGAAGCCGTCGGTGGGGAACGGGGCTGGGGGTGCTCGGGGTCCCCCCCCCCCCCCCCCCGAGCACACGTGCTGGGCTCCCCCAGGATCCGTGGGGCCCCCCCCGGCTGACCCTGTGGCTCTGCCGGTTGCTGTTGTGCACTGAGGGGTCCTGGGGTCCCGGTCCCCAGGGGCTGGGGGTCCATCTGTCCTAGCATCCATCTGTCCTGGTGGCCCCCCCCCATCCCACCAGGTGCCCACGTGTACGCACGTGCAGCTCTCCTGCACGCGCCCTCGTGTACTCGCAGCAGGTTTTGCTGCTGTTGCTGCTGCTCCTTCACCAGAGCTGCTCAAGCTCTGGCTATGGGCTGGGGTAGCTCCGGGAGGGGGGGTCCCACTTGCCCACACCCACCTTGTGGGGTGCCAGCGGGAGCCAGAGCACCGGGGTCCTGCTCCTCGTGCTGCTGCTCACAGCTCCAGGGGTGCTTAGGGGGTATCGGGGCCTGGCAGCTGCCCATGAGGGGTGGCAACCTCTGAGCCCCCCCCCGTCCCACACAGGCTCTGCAGCGATGCGCCCAGCTGGGTGCTGGCAGCTGGCGAGCGCAGCATGGCACAGCCGCGGCAGCAGCCGTCGGGCACCTGCCTGGCTGGACGGGGCAGGAGAGCCTTGCCGAGAGCGACCCCGAGATGTGGTCCCTGGTCCAGAAGGAGAAGGATCGGCAGTGCCGAGGGCTGGAGCTCATCGCCTCTGAGGTGGAGTAGGGGGTCTGAGGCGGGATAGGGGGCGCTGGGAGCGGGGACGGCAGTGGTCCGTCTCCCATGAGCTGTGGCAGCCCAACTCTGAGCCTCTTCGTCCCCAGAATTTCTGCAGCCGGGCAGCTCTCGAGGCCCTGGGCTCCTGCCTCAACAACAAGTACTCAGAGGGGTACCCAGGCAAGAGGTAAAGGGGAGTCACGGGCTCTGGGCTTGGCCGGGGGGTGCTGGCAGCTTCAGGGGTCCTCCTGCAGTCGGTATTCAGCTGCAGGAAGGGTTGCAGGGACCCCAGGGCCAGCAGGGGTGTACAGAAGGGAAGCTCTCCTCTCCCCCAAGGTCCCCAGTGGGGTTTGCAGATGGGGATACCCTATAACCACCTCCTCCCCCCCCCCCCAGGTACTACGGGGGAGCTGAGGTGGTGGACCAAATCGAGCTGCTGTGCGAGCAGCGGGCTCTGGAGGCGTTTGACCTGGACCCTGCCCGCTGGGGCGTGAATGTTCAGCCCTACTCAGGGTCTCCGGCCAACTTTGCAGCCTACACAGCCCTGCTGCAGCCCCACGACCGCCTGATGGGGCTGGACCTGCCTGACGGGGGCCAGTAGGTGTCGGGGTGAGGCAGCTGGGAGTCTGCACCCCTTGGGGGGGTCCCAGCCTCAACCTGCACCTCTGCCTTCTCCCACAGCCTCACGCACGGGTACATGTCAGATATCAAGAGGATCTCAGCCACGTCCATCTTCTTTGAGTCCATGCCCTACAAGCTCGATGTGAGTCAGGGGGTGGCTGGCTGAGCCCCAGCAGTGCCCCTGGGGTGCCCTAGCACCCCGCCATCCCCTGTCCCACTGCCCCCATGTGCTATGTCCTCATGTTGTGTGATGCTCTGCGGGCTCTCAGCCACGCCATGCTCAGAGCTGCAAGGGGAGGTGTGTGTCTGTCATCTCTCTGTCTGTCCATCCCTTGCAGCCAGCCACAGGGCTGATCGACTACGACCAGCTGGAGGTGACGGCGCGGCTCTTCCGTCCTCGCCTTGTCATCGCTGGCACCAGTGCGTACGCCCGCCTCATCGACTACGCTCGCATGAAGAAGGTGCGGGGAGGCGGCGCGGTGCCACGGGGACAGGAGCCCTCGCTGCCTGGGTGCAGGCGCACCGCAGGGATGGGGCCAGTCCCTGACTGCCACGTCCCCAGGTGTGCGAGGAGGTGAAGGCGTACCTGCTGGCGGACATGGCACACATCAGCGGGCTGGTGGCTGCCAAGGCCATCCCGTCGCCCTTTGAGCACGCGGACCTGGTGACCAGCACCACGCACAAGACCCTGCGTGGTGCCAGGTGAGGCCGCATCCCACTGCCATTCCTTGCGAAGGCTCCAGCGCCCAGTGGGGGTGCAAAGCAGTTTGATTTTCATGCTCTGTCTGGGGGCAGCCCCCAGACCTGGGGCAGGAGGGAGGACACCCGGCAGGCCCAGAGCAGCGTGGTGATGGTGCTGGTGCTGCACTGGTGCAGAGGGGCCGGGCTGTGCTGGGAGGAGCAGTGCCATGCTTTCTTGCCCACAGGTCAGGCCTCATCTTCTATCGCAAGGGTGTGCGCTCGGTGGATAAGAAGACTGGCAAGGAGACACTCTATGATCTGGAGGACAGGATCAACTTCGCCGTCTTCCCCTCCCTGCAAGGGGGGCCTCACAACCACGCCATCGCTGCCGTAGCTGTGGCCCTCAAGCAGGTCTGCGGGGGGAGGATCCAGGGCTGGGCTGGGCTGTGCCAGGCCCCATGCTGATGGATGCGGTCTGTCCCCCCCCCAGGCCAGCTCTCCTGCGTTCCGCCAGTACTGCCAGCAGGTGCTGAAGAACGCCAAAGCCATGGCACAGGCGCTGCTGCAGCGCGGGTACACCCTGGTGTCAGGTAGTGCCTCTGTCCTGGCCGCGGGGGACAAGGGGAAGGGGGCTGAGGGTGCAGGGCAGGGCTCTGGAGGTGGCACAGAGGGAGCGGGGCTGCAGGGGATAGGGGCTGTCACCACTCACCTTGTGTCCCTTGCTCCCCAGGTGGCACCGACAACCACCTGGTGCTGGTGGACCTGCGGCCCAAGGGCATCGATGGTGCCCGGGCTGAGCGGGTCCTGGAGCTCGTTTCCATCACGGCCAACAAGAACACGTGCCCGGGGGACAAGAGCGCGCTCACGCCGGGAGGGCTGCGCCTGGGTGAGGGACAGGCCTTGTTCTGGGAAGGAGATTCCTGCCCCCACCCAGCTCCTTCCCTGGGGAGGGGTCCCCAGGTTGTCGTCTCTCCAGGATGTCTCCCTTCCCCTTCACCCCTCTTTGAGGACCCCTTATGGGAAGGGGTCTGGGAGTACTTCAGGGACCTTAGGAACAGCTTGGTGGGTTTGGCTCCTGCTGGGTGTACCCCTTGGTGCAGCTCACAGCCCTGACGTGTCCGTGTCCCTAGGGGCCCCTGCGCTGACCTCCCGCCACTTCCGCGAGGAGGATTTCCAGAAAGTGGTGGGATTCATCGATGAAGGCATAGCGCTGGCCCTGGATGTCAAGAGCAAAACCAGTGAGTTAGCAGGGCCCTGGGCTGTGGCTGCGAGTGGGCACCTCTGTTTGGGGCAGGATGGGGCTGCTGTGCCCCCCCATGCCCCTCTCACCTGCTCCTCCCTCTCCCTTCTGCACCCAGGCAAGCTCCAGGAGTTCAAGACCTTTTTGCTGCAGGATGTGGAGACGCAGCGGCGCTTGGCAGAGCTGCGCCAGCGCGTGGAGACCTTTGCTCGTGCCTTCCCCATGCCTGGCTTCAGTGACCGCTGAGGGGGGGGGTTCTTGCCTCTCCTGCCAGGCCTGGACTCTGGGGCGAGGGGGAGCCGAACCCATCCCATGCATTCCCTGCTCTCCTTCGTCCCCACCAGCACCTCTGGGGCTGGGCACCTCCTCTCCCTGGGTGCCCCCCCATCTTGCTCAGTATTAGGGTATAGAGACCAACCAACCCCCGTGGGGTGGGACGGGACCAATCCTGGCTCCAGCCTCCTCCCTTCTGCCCGAGGAAGTCTTGCAATTTTCCATGGGGGGTACGCTAATAAAAGTGGGGGCAGAGCCTGCCTGCCTGGAGGTGTGTGGGCTGCGCTGAGCTGGGGCTGGAGACGGGGGGAGGACGCGGCCGATGGCATCCCCAGGCCCCCATCAGAACCAGACACGGTCCCAGTGCCCCCCAGTACCCCTCCCTGTGCCCCTCGTGCCACAGGGTGTGAGGACAGTGGCAGCACCCGCGGTCCTGGCATGGCTGGAGGTGGCGGAGCCTCGACAGCTCCCCTGCTGCCAGCCCTAGGCACGTCCCGCTCGTCGCTTCCTAAAATCCTGGCCTTTAATTCTCCTTCTTGGCCAAACCAAACAGCACCAGACAGGCCCCCCCTGCCCGTGGCAAAGGCCAGGCCGTGCCGTGTGGCACGTAGGCCCCGGGGCGGGGAACAGGCGCGTGCATGCAGTGCATCTGGTTGTGTTCGACTCCCCCCTCCAGCCCTCCTCTTTTTTCCTCCCCAGATCTGGCTTCCTGTGGCCTCCCCTGGGCCAGGACCCTCGCGGGGGAGCTCCGGGGGCACCCCTGGAGCGTGGGAGAGAGGAAGCGCGGCGCTGCGGGGTCAGGGCTGGGAACCGCGGCTTCCAGCGGGACGCAAGCCCCCGGCCCTTGCAGGGCACGGGGTGTTGGGCTGCTCCTGTGTTGGTGGGCCTGGGAAGCCACGAGCCATCCTCCTCGCTCCCCTCAGCGATTTGTTTTATTACCGGTCTACGTGTTTGATGCAGATGGGGCTGGCGGGAGAGGTGGTGCAAGCAGCAGCTGCTGCAGGGCAGGCCGGGGGGGGGGCCTGGAGTGAGGGGGCTTGGTGCAGGGGTCCAGCCTGGTGCTGGGGCTGTTGTGGAGCAGGGCAGCGGTGCTGGGGGGGGGCTGCAGAAGGTGCTGGGGGGGCTGGCACAAGGCAGCAGCTCAGAAGCTGGGCCGGTCCTTCTTGAGGCTCTTGTAGTCGGTGGAAACTGCCATGAACTGGAAAGCGGAGGAGTATGAGCAGGGGTGGGGGCATTCAAGGGCTTGTGCCCCCCTGCCTCCGTCCCAGGGTTCATTCTGTTCCCCCCTCTTCCCCAAGCACAGCGTGGTGCTGGTCCCTGAAAGGTGCCCATGCCCCCTCCCCAGAGAGCCAGGCCCCCCAGTTCACCCCAGTGCTCACTTTATACTGGTCCGTGGGGCCCAGCTTATTCCAGGGTTCAGGATTATTTTTTCGGTCCCAGCTGCAAGAAGCAATGGGGCTGTCAGCACCTGTAAGGGGAGGGGTAGGGCCCCACAGACACCCCCTCCCCATTTCACCCCCATAGGTGCCTCCAGCCCTATCTCTGTGCAGGGCTAATCCTGGACACCATCGTTGCATCTGCTGTGCCGGCGGGTCGGGGGCTCCGGCTGGCTTCTGACCAAGGAGGAAACATTCTGTCCTGTCCCGGGGGGGTTGCAGAAGGCCAGCAGAGCCGTGGGATGGGACCCTGGAGAAAGCAGCTCCTGTCCTCTCCCTCCTTCCCTCCCTCCCTCCCTCCCCCTGCAATCCGCTGGTGTTGGCCAAGAGCAGAATTTTCCATCTTGGAAGATGCGTGTGCTGGGGCAGGGAGGGGGGAGCTGTGCTGTGATTGCAGACCCCTGGAGCTGTTTAGTGGCATTAATGTGCTAGGCGGGCTGCTGTTGTTTTATCCCCCCCCCTTGACAAACAGGCGCACACCCCTGCGCTTCCACCATCAAAGACAAGGTGCCTGGATCTGCTAATTGCTGAGCTAAGTACCCTGGGCAGCTGGCATCAAATTAAATCAATGAGCGTTTTACCCGGAGCAAACAAATATTAGATAGGCATTAGACAGCGTGGGGCTGCAGGGACCATGGGCCACTCAGTTATAAGGGGAAAAAAAAAAAAAAAAACGCCTTGCACGCTGCAGCGTGCCTGCCTTTCCCTATGCCAATCCATCCAGCCTCTGTTCCTCATCAATCTATCCTTACACCTCGTCTTCCTCCCCTTCGCCATTCGTCCTTGCACGGTTTTTTATCTGCCTAGCCACCCCTCCAACCTTGTGCCCCAGCCCTTCAGCAGCCAGCTGTCCCGCTGTTTTCACAGCCCTCTCTGGCCCTCTGTCAATCCATCCAGCCCCACGCCGGCTGTCTGGCTGTCCGTCTGTCCATCCATCAGTTGCACGCTGCTGTTATCTGCCTCGTCACTCCTGCGCCCACCCTGCTCTCTGCCCTTCCTCGGAGCGTGCCCGTCTCCCGCTCCCCTCCCTGCGTCCCCCAGATGCCGGTGCCATTCCTGGAGCTGCAGGGCTGGAGGGGGCCTTGAGGCACCCCCAAGCAGGGGCAGGGCAGGCAGTGCCTCGGCTTCCCTTGTCCCTTGGTGCTGCTGGTCTGTGCCCACCCCTCAGAGCCCCCCACAGAGGTTTTTGAGCAGGGGAGAGCACCTTGCAGACCCCAGCGCTGTGCTGGGTGCATGGTGCATGTGGGCTGCGTGCCAGCACCCCCATACCTGACGTCCGGGCTGTACAGGGCCAGCCTGAGCAAGTACAGCACAGCGCTGCCCAGTCCAACGCTGATGAAGCCAATGAGGGGAACGAGCTGCAGAGAGAGAGAGAGAAATGAAAAATACCCCAATAAAATGAATATTTATCAGGCCGACTGGAGAGTGAAAGGGAGAGCTGACACACTGGGAGATTTACAGGGGAAATATGGCAGAGCAATCCTGTAGCTGGGCTGCAGTACACAGTGTAGCTGTCAGCTTGAGTGACTGAATTAAAAGAGGGAGAGAAAAATCGGCTCATGTTGGAGAGGAATTGGGTTTAGAATGAGAAATTACTTCCCCACTGCCGGCCCGGCCCCACGCTCACTGGCATAGCTGAGGGTACCTGCATCTAGCTGGTGGTGCCCCCCAGGACATGGGGTCCATTTGGTCTGCAGGCAGAGTGTGGACCCCCACCCCAGCAAGCTACCCCCCCTCCGCAGGTCCAGCACCCAGTGTCCTCCTGTCCCATGTCCCTGCCAAGCACAGGACAGCTGGGGCTGCATCCCCTGCTGCTGCTGAGGTGCTGCATTCACTGCACTGTGCTGCTGGGTGCAAGGCAGGGCTCTGAGAAGCGGTAACAGCACGGGGGGGGGACACTCATCTACCCCCTTGGTACTGCCTTGGCCACCATGGTGGGGGTCCCTGCGAGCAGTCCCCCCCCCAAGGCAGGGCTTTCATCTCACCACTGCAGGGTGAGCAGCTCCATCTCCTTGTCTCCACTCCCCCCTCCTCGCGCTGCCAATCCCCGGTGCCCAGGGGGACGCGGCCTCAATCGGAGCTGAGACGCAGCAGCTCTGACCTCCCCCAAATTGCTGTGGCCCCCGCGCCAGGGAAGACGGTCGGAGTGTAATGAACCTCCCGCCAACCTGTGCCCCTGGGAAGGCAAACACAGCCGGCGCCTCGCCGTGCCCATTAGTGGCAGCGCGGGAGCGGGGGCCGGTGGTGCACAGCGAGCGCCTCGCGCTCAGCGCAGTTTGCATTGCCAGCACCTGAGCTCTTGGGTTATATCCGCAGTGCTGTTTGGCAGCTCGAGCTCTCAGCAAGTGTCTCCGAACCCCCACCCACCCACCCACTGTGTGGTGACTCAGTTTCCCCACCTGGATGAGGCTGGGGGGTTGGTGGGGGGGGGCTCCAAAACACAAAAAGCAGGATCCGGCTGAACCTCCCTGGGCTGTTCTCCACCAAGCACCCCCACAGGGAAGGTGTCTTGTGGGGAAGGCACCTTGACATAAAATGTCTCCCACTCCCCACAGGCTCCCTCCCTGCCCCTCAGTCCTATCTGGCCACCCCGCATCCTTCCCAATGCCCCTGCATGGCCCACACCCTGCTCTGCAGCGCCAAAGCCCAAGCCAAGCAGCACGCCGTGCTCTCGCCCGGCAGATGCCGGTGCCGATTCGGGAGGTTAGAGGCATCAGCAGATAATGATCTTTTGCGCTGTGTGCGGCCAGGTGCCAAGAGGATCTGGCAGTAGCCACTACCCAGCCGCGCCGGCTAATCAAGAAGAACTCCACAGCGCCGGGAATTGCAGTGTCTGTTGGAGGAGACTCGGGGCGACGGATCCGTCTCACCATCTGCTGCTGACACCTTCTGGGTAATTAATGCCTGGGAAGAATTAAAGGTAGGGGGAGCAGCGGGACCAGGCATGCGGCAGGCAAGGGGGCTACTGAGTTCTGGGAACAGCCTCCTCCATTCACACGGAAATAAATAAGACGTTACACGTCTGACCTTAAGCATACAGAGCATTAAAATGCTGCTTGTGGGCATTTATCTGTGGGGCTGAGCTGCCCAGGAATGTTTGCCCCTTAACCCTAATGGTGGGAGCTGCAGATGGCCAGGTCCAGGGTAAGGCACATGTGCCCCAGGACCTCAGGCACCCCCCAGCCCTGTCACAGCCACCACCCGCACCTCGCCGTGAGCCTGTGGAGAGCCAGAGCCAGCACTGACAGAGCAGGGACCTGGCCCTCATCCCACCTCACTGGCTGCAAAAGCAGCGGGAAGGAGAAAGCAAATGTGTGCAGGTGCCAGGTGAGGCGAGGGCACTGGGCTGAGCAGCTCGTGCCAGGGGTTCATCACACCAGCCCCAGTGCCTGCGGCAAGTTCGCGTGCAAAGGCGAGCAGCCGGAGTGATGCCCGGTGGTGTGGGCAGTGTGCCCGTGGTACTTGTCCTGCCAGCGCTCCTGTACCTCACCAGCACCAGGCTCCTTGGGCTCGGCAAGGCCGTGGGTCACCGCCAGGCGGGTGGGCAGTGGGGGGCTCTGCTGCAAGGTGGGAGCCCTGATATACCTGCCCGGGTGGTCGCGTGTGAAGAATGACGTCTCAGAAACTGCCACAGCAACTTCTGCTGGCACCAGCCCTGCGGGACGGCTGCAGGTGCTTCAGGCACGGGCATCCAGGCCCACCGCCCCTCACACACGCTGCTCGGGGACCCTGCTGCGCCCCCTCAAGCCATGCGCAAATCTCTGCCTGACAGCTGCAGGCACCACAGCGGGGCATGAGCAGAAAAGCCCCAAATCCCTGTCCTGCAGCTGTGCTGCAAAGTTGGCACAAGAGCCCTGGCCCTTGCTGCACACCCGTGCTCTCGCAGCAGTTGCAGAATCACCCGGGCATCCTCCAGCATGGGAGAGGCCCCAGCCTCCCGCGCCTCCTGCCTGGCCGCCAGCCTCTTAGCACCGGAGCCGGCCTGGTGCTCAGCCACGGCTCATCATCCTTTCCAGCCTGGCAGCTCTGCCTCCCCACAAACCCAGCTGCCAAGCGCTTACGTGACTTTCAGCCCGGCACCGGCAGCTCATCAACCCTGCGTGGGTCACCAGCCCCTGGCAGGATGCAGGGAGGACACCGGGGACCCTCTGGCAGGGGCAAGAGCCCTGCCATGGGGGGGACCTTCCTGGCAGGGTGGGGGCACACAACTGTGGTCCTCTTGGAGGATCTGGAAGGTTTTGGTGGCAGGGAATGGGGAAGGCTGGAAGGACAGGAGCTGGCACATCAAACCAGGATCAAAGTGGCTGTGTGGGGGCTGGCCAGCAGCACGCTGAAGCTTCCATTCCCACCCCCTTCCAAAGACCCCCCCCCAGAGCAGGGAGCAGCTCCCTCTGTCCACCCATGCAACTGCCAGTGAGTGAGGCTGGATACAAACGCCTCCATGCGCACAAAGCCCAGCCCTGCTGCACCCCAACGGTGCTGGACGTGGGTGGCTCACGTGGGGGGCACGGGCAGGACCCCCCAGCACCTGTGGGGTGCTGCAGGAGCCAGGCGGGCCAAGTGCAAGGCGGCAGCAAGCGAGCGGGGGGGGACAGCCCTGGGATGGCATGGGGAGGGCAGAGGGGGCTGAGAAGAGGCTTGGGGTGGAAGCGGAGCTGGAGGAGAGAGCAGTGGGTGGAGGAGGAATAAGGGATAAGGGGAGAAGGGTGAAGGTAGGCGCAGGGCACACATCCCAGGGGAGGGAAGGGAGAGATGGAGGGGTAATGGCGAAGGGGTCTGGGAGTGGGCGAGGGGCAGAAGAATGCAGGGAATCCGGCCAGAGGGGTGATGGGGGACTCACTCCGGGGTGCCTCTTGACGTGCCGGGAGAACATGGCTCCGAGCAGGGGGCCCTTCATGGCAAGGGAGCGGGGCCGGAGGTCTGGCTGTGGTGCGAGGCTCTGAGTGCTGGCCGAGGCTGGAGGAGGGCAGGACACACGGGGAGGCGTCTGCAGCAGGGCTGGGAGGGACGGGGCGGGACGGGGATCCCGGCCCAGGGGCAGCAAGCTGGAAGCGGGCAGCTGAGCATCCACTGTGGAGCCCCAGCCATGCTCTGCCCCTTCCAGCAACTCCTGTGCTGAGCTGCCACCACTGGGTTAGCGACCAGCTGTGGGTCTGGGTTCTCCACAGCACCCCCTGGATGCCCCCCCCCCAGCACTTGTGCCTCAGTTTCCCTGTCTGGATGAGGGGCCAGCCCCTCTCCTCCACACACAAAGCCCTCCCAGGTTGCTCGGCACCTTTCTGCTAGGGCGAAAGATGAGTTGTGTGATTTGTTATGACAACTTCTCCGATGTTTGCGGCCTCCCCTCAGCACCCCCCGCCACCCTCCCCTTTATGATAAATGACATAACACCCAATTTACATTTAGCAATGCAAATCTCCCTGGCAGTAACAGATGCTGCTGTGCATATGGAAACCAGCTATTTGTACCCATTGGCTCTTAACAAAAGACTGGGGAGATTGGCGGAGCAGGCAGCCCAGCGCAGCAGGCAGGGACGTCGCATCCATCCCCACAGCCGCTGGCCGCATCCTGCCCTGCAGCAGCCGAGCCCCATGGCTCCTCGGGGCACAGAGCGCGTGGCAGTGCCCCTTCTGCATTTGATGGGCACGGGCTGATCCCTGATATGCACCCCCTTCTGCGGGGGGCCAGCACCCCCATATCGCCCCAGCCCAGCCTTGGCTGGTGCACGCACAGAGCTCTGCTGCCACCCCTCCACACAGCCCAGCTCCGCCGCGTCCACTTCATCCTCACCTCCTTTCTCTCAGCAAAGTCTAAGAGGACAAAGGGGAGAAACTTCTCCGGAGCGTGTGGAAATAAATAAACAAGACCTGAATCGCAGCCAGCAGCGCCGTGTTGAGGCCTTTGTTGATATAATTAGAGTTTTGAAATGGGATTGATTAAGTGCCACTCCCCAAGACAGAGTGCATCCTGCCCTCGGCAGAGGAGCGCTTGCGTCCTTCGCTGCCTTCCTCTGCCAGCGACTGCCGCGGTGCAGGGACGGTGGCATGGGGTGCATGCGTGTGCAGGGTTGGGGCAGAGCTTTGCGGGAGCATTTGTGATGGGGCACGTGCCCACATGTTGCAAGGGTGATCCCGCAGGCACCACCAGGATCCCCTTGGCAGGGGGGAGGCACTCAGCGGGGTGTCAAGCAGGCAGGTAGCAGCATTAGGATGCCGGTGGGTCCTGGCCCTATCAGAGCCAGGCCTGCTCTGGAGCACCCCGCAAGCTCCGAGCTCCCTGCAGACAAGCCCAGGACTTCCCCTGGAGAAGCAGTGGGATTCCCTGCCTGCAAAGCCCAGCTGCCTCCATGCTCATTAATGATTATAATTAAGAGACCATTTAATTCTGTGCCGCACTTCCCTCTTCTATGGTGATTAGAGCTCGTGCCCTGCTGCTCAGGCACTCTCCTGGGCACCGCGAACCCACCCCTGTGACAGCGGCCATCTCAAGGGGCTCAGCCCTGCCGAGTGCTGGGAGGATGCCAGCACGCCTCCCCCCCTTACCCCCCCCAGGAGGGAGACACCATCAATCCAAGCAGATAGAAACCTTTTGAGCTCTTCATGGCTACTTCTGCCTGGCACCACGCGGAGCGGAAGGGTCGGAGCTTTGAGGGGGGGGGGACCAAGCCCTCAAATACTTCCTCGAGAGACAAGAATTACAGCCCCCGACCTCAGCGAGCAGGCACATGCAGGGACACACACCTGCAGATGCAGAGCTGCACGGACGTGCTCTCACACCTACATGTGCACAGACCCCCCCCCCCCCCAGCCTGTGCTGCTGCACGCACCCATCTGTGTGCACACGTTTGTGCACAGACACATGCACAACCCCTGCCCTGATCCCAACAGATGTGCATGGCCACAGGGACACTTACACACCTTTATGGGCAGGACGTAGGCTTGCACATGCACCAACACACAATCCCACGTGTGCCAGTGCAGTCCCAGACCCTATATAAGGGCCCTCCAGTATGGCCCAGTCAGGGTAAGCAGCTGACAGACAAACATGGTGGGGGGAGCGGAGGGAGCCGCCAGGCCTTGGTGCTGCTGCTCGCAGCTGCTGTGGCGGGTATTTTACAGCCACTCCAAAAATATTATTCAAGATGAAGGAGAATCACGGCTGCTGCGAGCGAGCGCAGGGCCGTTGCGGGGAATTTATCATCCCGAATTGGGTGCCCCCCCTGCAACGCCGCGGTGATGAAGTGCTTCATTAATGGGAGATGCTGCAGCTCGGGGCTGAACGTGCCTGCACCTGAGCGTGCTGTTTCCTCCAGCTCCCAGCCTTGGCACTCAGCCCCCGCTGTCCCCGCATGCCTCCCCCAGCACCCAGCCAGCTCCACACCCCCTCCCCACCCCACAGCCTCCTCACTGCCCCCTGGCCCCACACCTGGCCCCCATTTATTGCTCCCCAGGCAGACACCCAGACCCTGCAAGGAGCAGACCCCAGACGTCCTGTGGGGGTGACACAGAGTTGCACCCCCTCCAAGAATAGAGTCATAGCCCTCTGATAATTAGGCCTGTCCCCTTTTTAGGGGGCTGGATGGAGCCACATCGTGCTGCTCGTGCCAAAGCTGTAAATCTCCCTGGCTTTTGGCCGGGGCGCAATGGAAACCATCATAAAAAATTCATATCATCTAAAGCAAACAAACAATAAACAAACAGCCAATAATTAAATGGTGAATTAACGGGATATATTTCATAGCCCCACAGAGGCGTGCTGTAGGACAAGCCTCAGCACAGGCAGAAGGGGCTGGGTGCTGGGGGTCCCAGACCCTTGCAGGGAGAGGAGGTGGCCAGGGGGACAGGGACAGGAACAGGTTGAGGGGACTGGCAAGGGGGTGTTTTGGGGAGGGGGGGGGAAGGGGCTGAAGGAGCAGCTCCACAAAGGGCATCACCACCAGCACTGCTGAGACATGTCGCGATGGATTGCACAGACAGATAATGGTGGGGCAACCTCACCCCTTCCTTCCTGCCATGCTGGGATTGTCCCACATCTCCTCCTGTTGTGTGTGATGTCATGCCCATGCCGTGATGTCACTGATCGCTATGACATCATGCCCCCCCCCTTTCTTGCTCCCCTACGTGCTTGCCCTGGCTGCAGCGTGCCTCTGAGCACGCCTGTCTGCCAGCACCCAGGGCTGGCCCCGGTGCCATCCATCACCCAACACAGGCACACATCATTTATAGCTGGCACCTTCATTTACAGGGCTATTATCATCCTAATTCCCCCCATTAATCACAGGGCACTGCGTGATGAGCACCAGGAAAGCCGATTCCTGACCCACAACTGCTGCAGGATTGGGGGCACCACCCTCATAATTTGGGACCCCAAATCCCCCGAGATACTACAAGTGACAGCTGAGACAAACCCTCTCCTTGTCCCCAGAGATCCAGCCATGGGCCTGCAGGGTGCAGCTGGGGTGCTGAGGGGCATCCGGCACCGCAGGCAGGGGCTCCAGGATGGCAGCGGGCAGGTTGCCGCTTCCGTGGCTGCTGGAGGCGTTTCCTAGAACCGACCCTGCAATTAACCACCGCCTTGGCCTTGTCCTGCAACATCGATTTTTATTTTCTTTTCATTTATTTATTTATTTTTTTTTCCGTAATTCTCTGAAGAAAAGCCCAAGCCCAGAGCTGTGATTTCCAAAGCCTGTTTTATAAATAACTGGGGTCGCCAGCTGCCAATTGCTGTAACGCCACCTTGATACAATTTAATAAGCATAATAGCCTCTTCCTTCATCGTGACAAAGACACTGGTGGGGACAGAGCTGTGCCCATCAGCGGCGCACGCGGCCGAAGTGTGCACGTTCGTGCTGAACGTGCCCGGCTGATGCACGGGGACACGCGTGTGCCCAACCTGAGATGCGGGACCGTGGCACGGGCACGACCCCAACCCCTGCACCCCTCAGGCGTGCGCCCCGGGGCCGCGTGCTCTTGCACGAGCAGCCCACGCGTGTCCGCGCCCCCGCTGCCCGCCGTGGGGCGTCCCGGGCCCGTCGGGAGTCCTGCGGCGCCCTCTCGTGGCTCACAGCTCCAAGGACCCGACCCTCCCCCCCCGGTCCCCCCTTTGGTCCCCCCCCCAGCCCCACTGAGTGATGCCAGCGACGCCCAAATCAATTCCCATCCCCGCCAGGACACGGCACGAAGGCGACAAATCACGGCTGCTGCTCCGCAGCCCCAGCACCTCATTTTTCTTGTTGAACTCCATAATAAGAAATCAATGGCAGACGCTGTGCTCCTGATGCGTCTCTGCCGGGACGGGTGGCGTTGGGTTGTTGAAAACCCCCTTCCCCCCTCCCCCCCTCGTTCTCAGGTCCCCCTGCCAACCCCAAGATCTGGCGGGGCACAGAGTAGGCGTCCCGTTCTTTCCAGGACCCCCCCACCCTTCCCCTGGCTGCCTCAGGGCTCCTTGCACCCATGCGCCCTGGGTGCATTTGGTGCTGCGTGCAATGCACGGGGCTGAGCCAGCTCCTGCCAGCAGAGCAGAGCCCTGGGCAGTGCTTCGGGCAGGTGCACCCCATCCTGCTGCAGCCTTTAGGGTGCCTCTGGGTCCCTGAAATATCTTGGAGTGTGGGGGGGGCAAACCCCCACCTTCAGGGTCTGCCTGGCACACAGACACCCACCTGGATCCTCACCCATCCCCACATCTCCAGCCAGGCAGGTGGGAAGCACCCAGGCATCCTGTGGGTGTAAATCGGGGTGGTGGTGGTGCAGAACTGGGGGGGGGGGGGAGACTCAGGGTTGGGGGGTGCAGAGCTGCTGTCACATGGCAGCTCCAGCAGCTGCAGAAGGGCCTGGGCTGGGGAGAGCCGCTCCAATTAGCTGTAATCGCGCTTCCCCGCGGTGCCTGACACCGAAAAACCTACATAATTACCAGCAGCGACAGGGAAGGCAGGACCAGGCGCTCGTGCTTAATTGAGTGTTTACAGCCCTGTGGATGGGCGGGGGGGTGGTGGTGGCAATAACAGCTCTATAGAAAAGCTGCACCCCCTCCCCAAACCAGCCATAGATGTCCGGGGGGGGGGGGGCAGCAACGAAAGGCTGCTCTGTTCCTGCTCCCCTCCCCAGGGTGCCTCCGTCCCTGTCCCCCAGTAGCCCCCACCACTGCTGCAGAGCTCGTGGTTGACTTGCAAATGTGGCCGCAGGAGATGGAGGTCTCGCTCCTGTCAGCCAGACTGAAATCCCGTGGGCCAGCAATGGGGTCACCACGACCAGACGTGCCCCAGCAGACAGGGACGGGGCAGGGGACGCAGCTGCCACGGGTCTGGGACAATCCCAGATTGACGGCCCTGCTTTGGGGGCTGGAAGGCGTGCGGCAGGCGGGGATGACCTGTGGAGCAGAGGCAGACACCAGCTCCCATCCTGCAGCTGCCTGGACGACGCCAGCCTGCCCACGCCGTGCCGCCCCCAGCCCCAGCAGACAAAGCTCCTGCCCAGCTGTTTTTGCCTGGTTAATTTTTCATGAGCGTGCTGATAATTCTGCTCATTGCGCTGCCACGGACCCCATACCAATGAGCCGCAGTGCTCCCCCAGGCCCGGCAGCGCCAGAATTGGGGACGGCTGGGACTGGAATTTGCTGACGGGGGCATGGCCTGGGCTCCCCCCGCTGTGCCCACTCCCTGCCAGACCGGGGGCTCCACGAGAACACTCCTGCACGGCAAGCACAGGGGCCACACGCATGCAGATGTGTAAGGAACCATGCACAGAAGTAGGTGTGCGAGGACTCACACGGAGCCATGCATGGCCATGTGTGCACGGGAGCATGCTGATATGAGTATGTGTGCGTGTATATCACACACCTGTCTGTTGTCCCCCCTGGGGTCTTGCAGCATCTCCCACCCTGGAGATGCAGGAACCGGCCCCTTCGTGCCCTTCGCACTCCTGCCGTTGCCTGAAACCAGGCGTGGGATGGGGCAGTGGGGTCAGACGAGCACTGCTCTCCCTGTTCTGCAGCCAGGAACAGCCATGGGATGGGGGGGTGGGGGGGGGGAATGCACCAACCCCCCCTGCACCCAGGAAGGGCGCGGGGTTGACCCCAGGCATCTGAGCCCTGTGCTGGGGTCTTGTGGGGCCAGGACAGGGGCGTGGGGCAGAGCCCCAGGGAGGGCACGGGGGCACGTGGGGGGCAGACAGCTTTCTACCATACCAAGCCCTGCCCTGCCTGTCCGTCTGCCACTTTCTGATGTGCCCAACTAGAATCACTAATTCCAATGAACCCAGGCTAGATTAATTTTAATTTCCCCATGCAAATCAGTGCTAATTAGGATGGATTTAGTTCACATCACAGGGGCTGTGGGGACGGAAGCTGCATACGGTCGTCGCTCCCCAGCTGGGCTTTGGGGTGTTTCAGCCTCATCTGAGGACTGGGGAGGACAGACCCCACGGTCTGGAGGTCAGGGCTGGGGGCAGCCGGGGGGGGCAGGTGCTGCTCTGAAATACCAGGTCCCACTGATGGTGCTCAGCACCCCCACACCAGCCAGAATCCTTCTGCCAGCCCTCGTCAGGGACTTCCCCCAGCTGGAGGCAAATCTGTGCCCCCCTGCAACTCATCGCTGCCCTTGGTTAATGCCCAGGTGGATTTTACTGTGCCACTGAGGTCATGAGCAAAACTGATGGGGCAAACACGAGTTTGGGACCTCTGGATTGGGCCCACCAGGGGCTGTGAACAAGGAGCCGCCAGCTTGCATGACTCTGAGTTAGGCAGCAAAGTGGGGTGGCTGGGGGTCTCTGGGGACCCCCTCCTCACCAGCGTCCTATTCCATGCAGACCCAGAGCTCCTTGGCGGGCTGCAGGGCCTGCAGCAGGCGTGAGCTGCTCCCAGCAGGACCAGATCTTCCCTGGACGCCTGGGGTCTGCTCTGCTGCAGGCAGTGGGGCAGGGGGCAGCGCATTGTCCCCTCCAGCTTGTTCAGATTCTTCCTGTGCCTTCTGCCTTGCCAAATATTTAACTAATTAACACTGTCTGCAGGCTCCTGTTTACGCAGCTTGTTGTTGAGCCGAGGAGGACTCCCGGATGCCTCAGAGCACAGAGGGTGCAAATTGCAGCCAGGACCATGGGTGTGAGGCTCAGCCTCCAGTCCTCTCACCTGGTCTCTCCCCACCTTGGAGAGCCCCCACACTGCCTGGAGCAGCCTGTGCCGGCACCCTGCGCACCCGGAGCAGGGATGGGGGAAGGCACCTCCCGGCTGCATCCCACAGCCCTGGCTTTACTCCATCTCCCCCTCAGCAGGGCGTTCTCAGTCCTAGCAGCCTTTTTGCCAGACCCCAGGTGAGGAAAAGCAGTGCAAGTGGCCCCTCCATGGTTCCCTGTCTCCAGGGGGTGCAGCCTCACCCCCTGGGCTGGGGGAAAACAGCATCAGGATGCCCCAGTCCTATCAGCTCCAGCATGGTGGACATGGGTGGCAGAGTAGGAACCGGTGCTCCCAGTGGTGGGTGACTGGGGGCTTAGCTGGGGGGCATAGCATGGGGCAGAGGTGGGGGCTGAGGGGGGCAGCAGAATGAGCCCTGCCAGGGACCACCGTGCAAACACCCAAGCCGTCTAGGCAGGCTGAGGCCAGAGCGGCTGCGACAAACAGCCAGAGGCAGCGCCTGCCTCCTGCCCTCATTAAATCCCCCCTAACGAGCTCAGCACCAAGCCCTGGGGCCTGGCTGGACTCAGAGCCGGTCATTACTGCTGACAAGGAGCTGTCAGAGTGGAGCTGCGGCCCCCAACCTCCCCCCTGCACAGGAGCACAGCCAGGAGACACCCCAGGGCAGGGAGCACCCCAGAGCCGGAGACACCCCTCCCTTTGGAGACCAACAGGGTCCCCACAGCCCTCAATGACACAGGTCCTGCGCGGGTCGGGGCACTCAGGTAGCAGAGGGCCTGGGGGGGGAGGGGGGATGGTTCTGCCCCAACAGCACAGTTGGGCTTGGGGGACACCAGGAAAGGAGGGACAGGAGAAAACCCCAAGGAGAGGTGTTGGGCTGGGTGGGAGGCAGCAGGGTCTGGGCTCTGTCCCCAAGCAGAAGGGGGTTTTGGGCAGAAGAGCAAGGCTGTGGGGCAGGGCTGCTGCTCACCACTGGATTTTCCTCTCCATCCTCCTCTCCCTGGACTCGCTGGGAGTGGGGGAGATGCAGGCGGCTGCCTAGCGCAGCGCGCCCTGCTCAAATCTCACAGCGGAGCTGCTCCTTCCTGGGAGCACCCTGGCACAGATAAGGAGCCCGGGGTGATCCCTGGGGCACGTTTAATCTGGGACAGGACAGTTACTGGATAAATACCATAAATATGTAAATTGCATTTATGCTGATTTATGGCAGGGTGCGTGTGTGGCAGGTGGGGGGGGGGAGGGCAGGTGGGGAGGGGAGATGAGACAGTTTGGTTTAGTTTAATGCTTTTTTTTTTTCTGCCTTAGGATTGAGAACAATCCTCTGATCATCGCATCAGCCCAGCTGGAGGAGAAGGTTCAGGCAGAGCCACACAGGCGGGGGGCGCTGGGGGCCAGGCCTCCTGCATGGGGACAAGCAGTGGACAGGCTGTGGGGTGCCCACGCAGCCCTGGGACCCCCGCTTCCAGCTGTGCTGCCTGGGGCTTGCTGCCTGCAGGACTGTGCACTGGGGCCCCAGCCCCTCCCTGCTGGTGCTGCTCTCCTGGGGTGATGTATGGATCCAGCACGAGAGCAGCGGTACCTCAATTAATTTTGAGCCTTGCAAGGACTCCTGACCTTTTGTGAGACATACAGAGAAATTGAGGTGATTAATCTAGCAGGTCAGGGTGGCTCCTCCACTCTGACATTCCCCACGTGACACATGGGGTGGGGTGGGGAGCAGACCCCCTTCGTATAACCCAGCTGCAGAGGGTTTAGCAGTGGGACACTGGCTGTCCCCCCACCAGCAGAGTCACTGCCCCTGTGTGTCACAGCTGGGTCACAACCAGGCTGCAAGCTAATGGGGAGCACGAGCACACCCTGACCTTGTGCCTTGCAGCCACAGTGTGTTACGAGCACGCAGACCGGTGTGTGCAGCCAGTGGGTGAGCATGGCATGCATGGTCACCTGGCAGCGTCCATCCCTCCCACGCAGGATGGCCGTGGCACTCAGCCCCTTGCCCCATTAGGTGCCAACAGCCCCCCAGCCCTCCCCTCCTCTGCCTGCATCGCTCTTGCCAGGGACCTGCACCCCTGGGCCCGGAGCGGCTGCAGGGAGCACCTGGACAGCCAGGATGCACATGTGGTGCTGGGGGGGGAATCACCTTTTAATTTCATATTAACTGCTGATCAATCCAATTAGATCCTGCATGTAATGAAGGCCATCTGCTTGGGAGGTGGGGCCCCAGCTCTGCCTCCCCACCCCAAAACGTGCGCAGCCTCCCGGGAAGTCCATGGCTGCTGGCAGGGAAGGGGCCTGGGGGTAGGTTGGGGGGGCAATGAAAAGGGTTTTACCCAATTTTCCAGATGACTCTAATTAAGTTGTTCTCTTCAGCTGTTAAATTAGCTGGAGCCCTACCCCTTCCCTGGGTGGCTCCCCCCTTCTCCTCCCTACTTCCCAGATGCAGCAAATCAGCTTCCAGCCCTCCTCAGCACCCCCCTGCGGGGCCCTGCAAATAAATAAATAGACAGTCCCAGTAAAATTAACCATATGAGAAGCTGCAAATGAGGTGGAAAATTTTAATGGTTCCGCATTTAAAAGCTGCCTGGCAGAGAGGAGATGAGCAGGGAGGAAACAGTCCTGGAGGCTATGTGCTGCCCCCAGGCATGCTGTGGTGTGTGGCACCCCGCACCCCCCCTCCCTTTTCATCATTCCCTTCTGCCTATGGGCCTCCAGTATACCCAGTACACCTCCCAGCTGGCTCCTGAGACACTCGTACTGGGGGACAGGGTGTCTGTGCCCGATACCAACCTGGCCCCAGCCTGCTGGGTAACAAGGAACAAATGCCCCTGGGGCTGGGGGCTGTCACCCCCTCCTGGGGGTCCAATGCTGAGCTCTGGGGTGCAGGAACTGAGGGACGGCGGTGCCTTGCTTTGGGGCTGCTTCCAGCAGTGGTGGTGAAGCTGCAGGCAGTGAGGGCCCTGCTGCGTGACCTGGGACCCCTGCAGACATAGGAGTGGGGGGCAGCGGTGGGGTCTTGGGGAGCCCCTTGGGGGGCAGCACGGAGGCTGCTTTGCCCTTGGACCCTTGCATGAACGCTCCCCGCAGCACTGGGCTGGGGCTACTTTGCGAGACACCACGAGGGGGCACCACTGCAGCTGAGCTTTTTTGCATAGATTTGCATACATTTGCATTCATATGCATGGAGGAACGTCGTGCAGCAGCAGCGCCCCCCCTCAGCCCAGAGGCAAGGCCGGGGCAGCTGCATGGGGCCCGCTGAGGCTGGTGCTGGGAGCCCTGCCAAGGGGCCCCAGTGGCCCTGTCCCCATCCCCGTCCCCATGGGTACTGTGACCTCGGTGGGCCCTGCCCCAGTCCTCGCAGTGGAACCCCGAGTGCTGCCCTCGCAAGGGGCCGAGGCTGCGGGGGCCTGGATGGAGCCCCCCTGTCCGCTGTCCTGGGCGGGCACCTGTTCCTGGCTCGGTGCTCGCCCCATGGTTCCAAGGACTTGACCCGTCCCTGGCACTGTCACCTGTCACCCACAGCCCCTATTCGGGCCCCGCTGGGCCCACTGCCAGCACTCGGCCCCAGCCCTGTGCAGGCCGGGGGAACATGGGGCCCCTGCCGAGGCTGGGCCAGCTCAGTGCACGCGTGGAGCACCCTTGGGTGCCAGGGTTCCACCAGAGGAGCTGGGGGCAGAGGGGGCCTGTGTGGGCGAGGCCTGGGGGAGGCTGGGCCGAAGTTCCAGGCACACACGCGAGGCAGGAACGTGCCGCACAGAGTGTCACGCATGGGCTGTGCAGGAAAGCATCACTGCAGCCCCTTCCGCAGCAGCACTGTGGTGACCCCCCCCTCTCAAGGACGTTCAAAGCGGGGAGGGCTCAGGAGCAGACATGTATTGCCAAAACACAGAATTACACAGTCCAGAGCACTGGGACAGAACCCCACTGACACCCCCAAGTCATCCACCACCCAAGGCACAGGAGCTGGGTGGCATCCAAGCAGCCCCCTCCTCACACCCAGGGTCTCTGCAGGCACCAAAAGCCCCAGAGGGGAACAGCCCCAGAGTGGCACCTCCCGTGCCCCTGGCCTGCCCAGTCCTGGTGGAGACGGTCCCCACCGAAGGCCCCATCACCACAGGCATCAGGGACAGGGTGCCAGCCATCCCTGCCTGGCTCCGCAGCTCCCTGCAGCCAGGGTCCATCCGTCCCCCCAGCTGGGGGGCCCCGGGATGCTGCCCTGCTCAGATCTCCTGCAGGAAGTCCACGGGGAAGAGCCCCACTTTGCGGCCGGTGTAGACTTTTACGTAACCGTTCACCTCCTCACCTTTCTGCACCACGATCTGGGGGGGAAAGGGGTGTGGGTGAGGTGCGTGGGCCCTGGTCAGCAGGGGAAGGGGGTGACCCCCAGGAAGAGGGGGACAACAGAAAGGGTCCAGTACAGGGTGCTGGGGGAGACAGACATCGAGGGAGGGGGGCAGTTAATGAAAGGGGGCTGGGGCAGAGATGGGGGGCTCAAAAAGCACTGGTTGTGACCACCTGGTCCTGCCTCACCTGATCCTTCTTGAGCGTGATCTGCCCAATTTCCCGGTTGCCCACGAAGGAGCGAGTCACCTTGTGCACCCGCTCGCCAGCCCGCACCCGGATGATGAAGTTCGGGGGGAAGTAGCCAATTTTTTCACCAATCTTCCCCTGAAAGAAGTCCACGGATGGATGTCAGGCAGGGGTTGGAGTCAATCTATAAGACCCCCAGATACCCTCAGCCTGCAGATTGTGCGTTGATTAAAACACAGCAAATTTAGGGGTCTGTGCCCTTGGAGTGCAATTTGCACCTCCAGTCGAGCTCTCCCTTTTCTTTAAGCTCTGCATGTCTTCTCTCTGTGTCTGCAGGATATCAGCCTTACCCGCCACCACTCCTCATTGGAGTCATCAACCACCGTGATCTTCTCCCCTGGCCTGCAAAGGGAAGGAAGGGCTTGGTGTGAGGGGGGCTGGGACCACTCTGCTATGGGAGAAAAGGAAAATTGCTCTTCCCGTGGCACAGACTCTTAGGGCTCCATGTGGAGGATGCACACAGCTCACGGACTCATGGACAGGTCCTGTACATGAGCAGCTCAGCCTCAAGTCTGGGGTGCAATAAATCAGCGGAACCATAAAAGACAAACACCAGCAACCTTAGAAATGAGGCTTGTGCCCAAAACCTGGGAGCTGGGAGAGCTGGCTCAGTGAGAGCCAGGGCTCCCCCTCGATGCTTTACCCATATGGGCAGAAAATCCACAAAACCTACACCAGAGCCAGCATGGCTCTAAATTCTGCCCTCATTAAGTGGCTGAACCCTCTGGGCTCCGAGAACCTCACTGTTGAGGTGATGGCATCTCCCCCTCCCCACTGGACAGCCCTTCCCCCCATCACTCCCGTGCCCACCGTGTGGCTGCGAACTCACGGGAAATCCAGGTCATCTTTCTCCAAGGCTTTGAAGCGATAAAGCGCCACAAAATAGTGAGACTGTAGATAGCCACCACGCATCCCCGGCTGGGGCTTCTTGTTCTTGGAGAGCAAGAAAGGGGGGTTCAGGGCTACAGGGAGACTGGGCACAGCCCCAGGGAGCCCAGCAGGGAGGGCTCAGAGCCTTTGGGGTGTAGGGTGAGGATGATGCATACCTTATCATCTGTCGTGCTCTTCTCAGCCTTCTTGTCCCCTTCAGAAGTGCCTGGAAATGGGAGGGGAGTGGTGGTGGTGACATTTCTCCTGCTGCTGCCACCCCACCCATGGCACCAGCCTCGTCTCCAGGACCTCTTATGCTCAGGAGATCCAAGACCTGAACTGGAGACCCCCTGTCTGCAGGGCAGATCCCACCCTGGGGGGGCCCCTTCTGTACAGTCCTCCCCGCAGCTCCTTCCCTGTCCCATGCACTCACCGCCCTCCGTTTTGCCCCCTTCTGGTTTTGTGGCCTCGGGTTCCTCATCCATCATCGCAGCCAAAGGCTGCAAGGCAGAGAGCAGTCAGTGGGCAGGGAGCTCCGGGTGGCACTGGGGCACAGGCTGCGGGGCCAGGACCCTCGTGCCTTTGGGGTGACAGCTCAGCCCTGCACTCACATTTTTCTTGTCATCCTGCCCTTTCTTGCGCTCCTTGTTGGCCATAATGACGCCTGTCCGGAGGGTCTCGAACACAGGGTCACTCCTGTTGGCTGCTGCTGGGGCACAGACACTGTGAGAGGGGTTTGGCCACGGGATGTGAGGAGAGGGGGACAGCCCCGGCATGGGGACACTACTTACAGAGCATCTCCTTGACACAGGCGTACTGCTGGTCACTGTACAGGGGTGAGCTGTACGCCCGGCGAAACCCTGGGGGCTAGGAGTGGGAGGGGGGTCAGAGCATCGCCACCACCCAGACCCATGAGGGCTCGGCGGTGGACATGGTGCCTGGAGGTAGCTCAGGGTGCTGGGCAACCCCTCAGAACCAGGAGGGCAGGGGGGTGATGGGGTGACGGCACCCAGGCTATGGCTGCAGGGACCCAGCCGCTCGCTCCCCACTGTGGTGCTGGGGTTTTCCCTGCGGGGAGGCGCCGTGAGCCCAGGGCTGGGGGGAGCACTCACGATTTTACCGAAGCAGCGTTGCATCTCCACGTAGGACTGGCAGTGGTGGTGGATGTTCGTTTTGCAGTTCTTGCACCTCAGGCCGAACTTGTTGTTGACTGGCCGTGGGGGGGTGGCGGGGGGGAAAGGAGAGGCAACGTGACACTGCAGCTGTGGGAACGGCTGGGCTCGGGCCCTCGCCAGCCTTGGCCCCCAGCCCTCGCCCTGCCCGCGGCCCCCAGCCCGAGCACCCGTGGGACTCACGGACGATCATGCGGGCACAAACGTCACAGAACTTGGGCTTTTTGAAGTAATGATCCTTGAACTTGTGGGGTTTGTCATTGACAAGTTTCTGGGGCTCAGGAGGGGGCTCAGGCTCCTCCTCCTCTTCCTCCTCTTCCTCCTCCTCGTAGATGTAGTAGATGGGTCCCCCTGAGGGGCTGACAAGCTCCCCATTGGGCTGCGGATCTGGCGCCACCTCCTCCTTGGGTTTTCGCTGGAAAAGTTGCTTCAGCTTCTGTAGCTGCTGGGACAGGAGAGGATGCATTGTGCACTGTGGGTGCAGCGGCGAGGAAGGCAGGCAGAAAAGCTGGTGCCCGGCTCTCTGCTCCCATGCTCTGACCTAGAGACCCCTTCTTCCCCCCTAGGTGGGGGTAAATCCAGGAACCCTGGGGCAGAAATGCTGGGAGGATGGGGTCCTTCTCCCAGCCCAGTGAGGTCCCCAAAAAAGGAGCAGCTGTGAGTCTGTGGGGATGCAGCGCTCCAAACTGGCAAATGGCCATCTAGAGCCCCACTTGCCTTGGGGCCTGGTAGGCATTCCTGATCCCACAAAGGGTCCTGCATTCCCAAGCCCACAAAGGCTCCTGCAGCTGCTGCAGGGACTGTGCTAGGAAGCTGGCTTCCCCCCACCTGCCCAAGCTGTCCTGCAGGTACCCACTTACCCGGCTCTTGGGTTTCCCACCTGAAGCGGGTGAAGCTGGCGGCTCTGGCACTTCCTTCTCTGTCATACTACCGGGGAAAACAGAGACACGGTGTTGGCTAGGGCTGGCCCCACTGCAGGTCCCTGGAGGGAGCAGGAACAGCCAGACCTTGCTGGATGGGGAGCATCCCCCGAGGCAGTGTCATCTCCTGCCACCCTGCCTGCCCCAGGAAGGGGCCACCTTTGCTGGGGACAAGTCCCAGGGGCCCTGCTGCAGAGACTGGAGAGCAGCAGGCGCTGCTCCCAGCCCAGCGCACGCAGCACCGCTGCTCGCAGGCTCAGAGACACAGTGCCAAGTGCTGTGAGCCAGACCCTGGGCTACTGCATGCGTCACTTCTGCCCAGACATCTCCATCTCACAATTAAACTGCAAACGGTGCCACTCTTGGCCCCCTGTGACAGGCGTGCATGTTTCACTGTCCGACATCATGGCACAGCCCTGCTTTCTCCTCCCCAGCAGCCCAGTGCTACCAAGGGGATGGGATCTCTCCTGCATCCCCCCAAAACATTCCTGATTCCATCTCTGACAGCCAGCCCACCATCTGCACAGCCCCTCCACCCAGACATCACCATGTTTGGTGCTACCTAACCCCGGGCTCCCACATACCCCCATGGAAACCCCCCAGGATGACCATTAAGGAAACAGCGATGGGGGCTGGGGAGTCCTGGGGCAAGGGGTGCTGCTGGAGCCAAGGGGCCCCGGGGCCTTGCAGTGACGTGTGTGGGGTGGGGGAGGGCTTGGGGGGGGTCAGTGGCCACGAGGAAGGGGAGCTGTGCACTTACGCCGTGTTCGGAGCTCACGTCCCGCGACGAAAAACCCTGCAAGGGGTGGCCGGTGTCAGAGCCTTTGCTGGCTGCGGAGCCCCCAGCCCAATGTGCTGGGTGCGCAGGGAGGGGGGCAGCCGCCCCAGTCCCGTGGAGAGCGGGAGTGACAGGCCAGAGGGGAGCCGACAGCTGAGCGCTGGCGGAGGCTGACGCCGAGAAATTGGAGCCCATGCGCGAGCCGGGAGGGGAGCGGGGTGGAGGAGCCGCTGGCTATTTGCGTTGGTGGGTTGCTGGGCGTCACAGCGGCCCACCCACCCCCTGGCACGGGGCAGCCACAGAGCCAGGGCACGTCAAGTACTCCACCAGCCCCACTGCCTCATTTGTTGCTGCATTCAATGCCCCTGCAGCTGGGAGAGGGAAAGGAAAGCGGGGCAGCAGTGGGTACCGGGCTCTGGTGGCTGTCCCGGGCAGCAAACCCTGCTGGTCTGCTCTCCGCTGGGACAGAAACGTGCACAGGGAACCCACTGCTGCCTGTGCTGGGTTCTGTGGTCCTGGAGCTGAACCCCAGTGCCAGAGGTCCTGGACCTCTGTCCCCGAGAGGCTGTGGGTGGCCCTGGAGCATGGGTTGGAGCCCAGCCCTTCCAGGTAGCTTTTACCTCTCCACCTGCTTGTGAAGGTAGTGTCCAAGTGTGGCAAGAGGCTCCAGCTGCTGCGTGCAGTGCCATGGTGAGGTTGGTACCAGCCCAACTCCTGTACATGCAGGGCAGGAGGGTTGCATCTAGCAGCTCAAGGGCTTCTCCCATTTAATCCTGGTGCCCCCTGGCAGGGAATACAGCCGGGGACACCCCAAATGCCATCCCACACAGCTGCGTGGGGCCCAGCTGCTGGGAAAAGAGGCTATGAACATCCAAAAGGGGGACCCAGACCCAGGTCAAAGGGTGCAGTGCTCCTTTCCCAGTCTCAGCTCCCAGCCTTGGCAAGGCCACAAGCCCTTGCACACACCAAGCACCAAGCATGGGGCAGGACCGGGGCAGGAACACACCCTCCTGAAAGCCAGGGAGCTCATTCTGCTCTCTGGCTGTCATCTTACCTCAAAGAAGCAAACAGAAAACCCCTAGCACTGGTACTGACAGAGAATGGTAAAACAGCGTTAAAGTGATGGACAAGTTTTCTTTTTATATTTAAAAACAACCTCCCCCCAAACAAAAACAAAAATACCCCCCAAAATAATAACCAGATTAAATAAAATGTGCAGTGAACATACCAATCAACACCTGTATGTGCAGTTCAACACAGTGCTTAACAAAACAATATACACAGGGTAAGGTGGGTGGGCATGGGCGTCACTCCAAAAAAAAAAAAATCAATTTCTTGTCTCTTAATTAAGTCCATATAAATATATCCAGGAAGGAGGGCGAGAAGAAGGGAGGGCAGAAAGGAGGAGAGAAGGCAGAGGGAAGTGCCTGCAGTCCAGTGTGCTCTGTGCCCATGCATGAGCCCTACTGTGAGCTGGCACGTTCCAGCACTCGCAAGTCGTAGTTCTTTTTGGCCACACGCAGCTTGAAGCGGCTGAGGGAGTTGTTGAGGCGGAGGGAGGCATTCTGGGCAGCCAGCGGGCTGGGGAACACGGCCACGATGGTGTATAAGGCAGCAAGGTCAGTGTGTCTGCTGTTCTCTGGAGTCCCGTTGCTGTCCCCGCCAACCCCATCTCCGCGACGCCCCTGAGTCTCTTTGAGCCACTGGATTTTGGCACCAGCCATCGCAAGCTGGGTAAAGAGCTTGTCAGCCTCTGTCCGTGTGATGCCCTCAGGCAGGTCCGTCACCTCCAGCACTCGGCCCAGCACTGCGATGGAAAGACAAGCACATGTCAGCAGCTGCGGTTCTAGAGTGGCAACAGCACGGAGGGATCTGATGCCTCACCAGCTCTGGGGTTGGAGCGGTCGGTCTCTACCTCGCCCATGAAAGCAGAGCTTTGCTAAGCTGCCCCCACAACAGAAATGTATTTTTTGAAGCCAGTCACTTCTTCCCCCTCAAGCCGCCCCTACCAGCCTGGTCCCTGCAATGCCCCATCCTGACCCTTGCTAGTCCCCTGGAGTCAGCTCCAAGAGGAGACTGCTACTTCCCAGGGCTCCAGCAACACCAAGTCCTCCTCGCTTCCTTTGTCTGGGCTTGGCTTTTCAGTTAGGGCTTTCCCAGGTGTCCTGCCCCACCTTCCCACCCTCTGCCCTGGCAGGGAGGACAGGCTGCACCCGCAGACAGATGGCTGTTGCACCTTGACATATGCAGACCCTGAACGTGACTTTGCCCACTGTGCTTCCCCCACAGGGAGCAGGATCCCCTTGTGTACCCAGGCCAGCGTCGTGCCAAACTCTCTGCCTCTGTCCTGTGGTACCCAAACACTTCTGCTGCCTCCTGGCTCCAGCCCTGGCTTTTGGGCTTAGCGGAGGGCTGGCTGAATGGATTCTTTGCTAATATTAACATGGCATGTAATGAACATGCCAGCTGCAGGGAGGGGGGACAGCTCTCCAGGCAAGCTGCTCTTAAAGGGCCCCCTGCAACCGGCTGTGCTTGCTGGTGACGAGGAGGGGATGTGGGGGACACATCTGGAGCCTCCAGAGAGCCCGTGCAAACTGCCTGCCCTACAGGCCAGGCTCACACCCAGCCAGCAAGGCTTGCACAACTGGGGGGAGAAGCCAGACTCCTTCTGGCTTGACACAAGCAATTGGGGACTCCTGGGAGGGAAACAGGAGGGAAATGGTCCTTCCCTCCACTCCTGGAAGATCCCAAAGCTCTTCATAGAGATGAGGGCTTTGCAGCTCCTGGCCCCACTGGGAAACTGGCACATTAGAGGGAAGGGGTGCTTGGGAGGATAATGGTGGGAACAAGGTATCAGAGGTCTGGGCAGTTGCTGTCTGCTGACAGAGGAAAAAACCCTGAGTTCTGCCTGCCAGCCCCACCTGCTCCATCATTTCAACCCTCATGGGGGCCATCAATAGGGCCCAGGTGACCTGGTGCTCATTCCTGCCTTTCAAATAGTTTTTCCCCTCTCTTCCGCAAAAGCTTTGATCGGTGTAGGCAGCGTTCACTGCAACCTGAGCAACCCTTGTCCCCTCACCTCCCTCTGGACACAGCTGAGAGAGACTGAGCATCCCCACATGCCCCAGTCAGGCCTCACATGGGCTGTGGGGTGTGCGTGGGGAGGTGGTGGGGGCAGGAACTGGTCTGTGGGATGCTTGTGTGGGCAGAGGGGGCATCTGGGATCTCTGCCAATGCCACCTACACCCCGTGCAGGAGGGACCAGGCAGAGGGCAAAAGGGGAATTGCTCAAGGAAGGTCACTTGCCTACATCACTTGTCCCAAGGTCAGTGGATGCTGACTTGAGGGCGTGCCTCTTGCTCCGGTTTCCATGTTTCATTCCAGTCTGTCCCTTAAAGAATAAAAACAGCAGCACGTCACCCGAGGAGAAATGGTGGCCTCACAGTGCATCCCAGGGCAGCGGGTGGGCAAGACCAAATGTGACTAGGGGGAATGGAGACACCTGGGTGAAACCTGCACCACTGGCACCTTTGTAGTGGCACTGTGCTTCTGAGGTTAGAGGAGACCAGGACACAGCCTTGGTTCCAGGACACTCCCAAGGACCTGGGGCTTACAATGCTTCTAGGCAAAGCCAGGGACAAGGTGAAATTCTAAGCCCAGTGTGGTCTGTGGGGGGGGTCTTGCTCTGCTCCCACAGCAGTGAAAAGGATGGATGGGGGTCAGCCCCCGTTTTACCTGGTGTGTATTGTAGTTGGGCTGGTTGTGGAGCAGTGGTGGGGGACAGATAGACAAATTATACTGCAGCGGCTGGCCCAGCAACGAGTAACGCCCATCACCTACAAAATTTGAAGCAAATATTGGTAGGTGTCTAAAGAAATCACAGGAAGGACCCACCCCTGTGCTGTTCCCACTCTTTTCCCTTACCTTGTGCTGGACCCATGGGCCGGGGGAACTGTGTGAGGACTGGGAGGGAGCTCAGCCCCGTGCAGACGCTGTTGAGGTTGGTGACAGGAGACGGCGTCGGGGACTGCGTGGGCGACGTGATGGGGCTGTTCAGCTGGGTGCTGGCCTGCAGGAGGGAGAGGGTCAGACACTCCCAGTGCTTGTGACCAGTCCCGATCCTGTCTCACCACCGTGGGATGAGCCCACCCCCTTCTCCCAGCCCACGCACACAGCATAGATGCCGGCGTCCTCTTTCTCCCACCAGGCTGCTCCCAAAAGATGAGCCGCCTTCCTCCCAGTCCTCTCAATACCTGAGCACTGGTGTCTGGGTTGTACAGGTCTCCTGGCTTCTGCCCCCGCTGGTCCAGGCTGTAGTACTTACAGTGGCTCCACTGCACCACAGGGGCGTTCTGGGGGGGCTGGGGGCCATTGGGTACATTCAGCTGCATCACAACCACGCCAGGGCCTGATGGAGACACCCCTGGGGAGAGAGGACAGCAGCAGTATTGCCCAGGCTCTGCACACTGCTGCTGCTCGCTGTGGAAGAAGAGGCAGCAACTGCAGCCTTGCACTCTTCCCAATAACACCTCTGCCTCACTCTCTCCTTCACCATTCCTGCCTGCCCAGGTGGATGAAGAGAGGCCCTACTAGAACCCTGCCAAGATCTCTGATATCATGCCTTACATCAGAGAGATGACTTTTTATCCAGGAAAAATGCAAGAAGAGGGGACGAGCCGAAGACAACTTGTGTGACCTCTCTGAGCATCACAACACAACCCCAGGCAAAGGATCTGACCCCAGAGCTGGGCGCAGAGCCCAAGTGTTCTGGTTCCAGCTCCAGCTCTTGCAGTAATTCACCAGGCCCCACCTCACACCCCTGCAGCTGGGACAGGATGCAGGGATCCAGCTCTGTCACCCCATGAGCTGCCCCGGTGACACTAAGCCCTGCTGCCAGCAGAGGGAGTCTGCAGCCCACAGCAACTCGCTATGGCTCCTACCCTACCTGCCAAGGTTTGGGGACACCAGGCACAGGCCAGCATCAGCCTGTGAAGCCAAATCACTTTGCCACATCCTGAGGACTCACAGTGAGCCATGGGACGGGTAGCAGTAAGAGAGACTGGTCTATGAACTGGCAGCCCCTACACCCCTTTTGCCCCTGAAACCTGATCCAACCCAGGCAGAATTGATGCCAACCCTGACTGGGGACCCCTCTTACCTGAATACTGCTGCTGCATCTGTGGGGGGCTGCAGGGCGAGGGGGACTGTGGCATCTGGTACTGTTCAGAGCCGGGCGGCTGAAGGAACCCCACCGAAGGGCTGTGAAGCAGAAAGTGCTCTGAGAAGCTGCAGAGGATGGGGAAGAACCAGCAGGACTGTATGCAGAAGCAGCCCCCTCAGTACATGAGAAGCTGGAAAGACAGCTGCCTCTGGGGGAGCAGCACTGCATCCTGCAGGGCAGCTGTGCCCAGGAACCACTGGCTAGGGGATTTAGCACAGGGCAAGCTGAAGAGACATTTATGGTGCCCTACCACCTCCCCTAGCTGCAGGAGTAGGACGTGGGACCCTTTTGGCAGCAGGGTCTCCCTCCCCATGGCAGGCCAGAGATACAGAAGCTCTACCTGGTGCCATTCTGCTGGGCAGTTGGGATGACGCTGTAGTAGATGGGTACACCCCCAGCCTGAAGCCCCCCCTGTACGGACTGGCTGGCCGGTACGAGCACTGGCTGCTGGAAGGGCTGCTGGACCACACTCTGGGACTCGTTGGCCACGGGAACCTGTGCAGGGAGGAGAGAAGCAGCTGTCTGGAATGTAGCAGGGAGAATTGACCCCAAAGAGACGCCACTGAGGTCCATACAAGGTACAAGAGATACCAGGCAGTTGTCTACTGCTGTCCGGAGCAATCTTGCCCAGGAAAGGGCAGCCTCTCTCAGCTCTTCTTGGAACACAGTGGCTAAGGGTGCGGCACGCAGTCCTTCTCAAGAGCTGCCCTACACTGGTTCAAATGTGAACATGTCCCCCACCCTAGCTGGCAAACACGCATGATCTTCTCAAGACGAACATGCCTGACTCTGGCTCCGTCCCTTGCAGCAGGGCGCTGCAAGGCCTGCAGAGCTGAGGTCCCCTCCCCAGCAGCCCCTCACTGAAAAGCAACCGATGCCTACCTGGTATGAAGGCAGTGGAGTGTACTGGACCATCAGACCTTGCATCTGGCTCCCCATACTGTTCCTCTGGCTGCTGAGGAGGCTCGGGGGCTGTGCCTGCTGCACTCCCATCATATTCTGCATCTGGCCCCCCATACTGTTCCTCTGGCTGTTGAGGAGCCCCCCGGGGGGCTGTGCCTGCTGCACTCCCATTACACCTTGGTATGTTTGCTGCTGGTTGGACATCATTGGCTGTAAACCTGTCAGAAGAACATTTAAATGGAGCAGTTTTGCAGCTGGCCAAGGTAGGCAGCCTGTGACTTGGCGTATGAGAGGTGAAATCCTGCTTCGGCCCCTTCTCTTACTAAACAGTGAGAAAAGGGCTTCCCTCCTGGAAGATGTTAAAAGAGCTGAAGGAAGCTCCTGGCAGCACCCTGCAGCACCTCAGTGTAGGCTACGTGCTGAGAGGGAGAGAAAAGAAAGCCCCTGCAGCCAGGCCAAGTTTCAGCTTTGCTTTGCACTGTCAAGAGGCACTCTCTAGCCAGCAAATCCAGCAAAGAGTGGCAGAAGAGCACCTTAGGACAAGGAAGAGTGCCGGAACCCAGACAGTGCAAGGGAGATCCTTAAGAGCCAAGGGAGTGCCAGGGAAGGGAAACATGCTGCTCCCTCCCCCCTTCCATCCCCATCCCTTACCAGGTTGCTGGGTTTGCTGGGGGAGCTGCTGCGTGCGCTGGGAGCTGTAGGCCACTGGGTGACTGAGAGATCGGTATTGCTGGCTGGAGTTTGGGTACTGCCCAGGAGGGTAGTAAGAAACCTGAATCTATCAAAAAAAAAACACAACCAAAAACAAACAAACAAACAAAAAAAAACAACATGGTGATGAGAACATAAGAAGAAGTGGGACCAAGAAAGCTGGACCCTCAGGACCAGTTTTCTCTCTCACCTGGCCTGACTTCTGCTGAAAAAAATACCAATCAGGGCTTTGGCTCTGGCCAGATGATGGCTCCTCAGGGAACTGCAGCCCCTGCCCGCTCCTCCCAAGCCTGCACTTCCAAGCTTTTCCCAGCAGTGCAAGAGCACAGTAGGCACAATTCTCACCATAGCTCAGGGGAACAATCCTAGAGCCATAATGTCCTGCGAGACCCCAAAGAGAGCTTAGAGGTGTCAGTCCTGAATCTGGTCACTGTCCCTCCCCCAGTCTGAGCCAGAAATGGACAGAGGGCTCCCCAGGCAAGTGCCTTGTGAGCTCAGAGTGACAAGGGGGCAGAAATCATACTGAGCCTAGCAAGGGAGCATGTGGCCAAGTGCTTTGACCCCTCTGTATCGATCCAACACAAAGAAGCAGCAGAAAAAGAGGGGGCCCGCTCCCAGGAAACCATTTATTCTCTTGCCTGTTCCCCAGCAGCCCCTTGCCTGACAGATTTGTGCTGAGGGGCACATCCCCTCCGGGTTCACATGTCTCCTTACTTGCTGGGGAGGCTGCATGTAGCCCTGGGGCTGCAGCACCTGCTGCGTGGGGGCCGTGTGCCCTGAGGCGGAGTAGTTGGAGGTGGGAATGGGCTGCCCAGGAGTCGCCATGATGAACCCAGTCTGCTGCGGGTGCTGGGAGATGAGGGATGACTGGAACATAGCAGAGGAAGGATCCGGTGCTTCTGTAGAGCCCTGCCGGCTGAGGCTGATCTGCCCAAAGGGGTTGCTGAGTTCGTCAGCCTGCATTGGGGATAAGCGGGAAGGATGGAGGAGGACAGCATGTAGGACGACAGCAAGTAGGACATGGCTCTACCAAGTAGGTGGCAGACGCCTTCTCCCAACTCTGTGTGCAGGGACTCTCCCAGGAAAAATCCCCAGAACTGAGCCACAGACCACGAGCGTACTGCAGGACGGGGACAGGGGTACGTGGGCTGCTGGGGAGCCCAGAAGCTCAGCAGACACTGGTGCCATACATGGCCCCACACAGGCAGGAGTGGCCCCAGCCCAGATGCTGTGTCTGCAGGGCACACCATGCCACACAGAACGCGTCATTCCCAACAAGACAACACAGGGGCTGACCATGAACTGCAGGGCAGCAGCGGCCCCTGGACCCCAGTGCTGGGCACAAGCAGCTCTTCCCAGTGGAACTCTGGGCTTGGCACTTACTCTTCCCCAGCCTCTTTCTAAGACCAGACACTCCAGCAGTGCCCGGCACTGGTGGGTCCCACAGCCTCTGGCATCCCACTGCAGCGCAGGGCCTCCCTGAATCCCAAACCCACTGGGTGCAGTGTCTGTGACATACCTGATTAGCAAAAGCTCATACAACACAAACACAGCACACGAGTACAACAGAGGCAGTGCAGAAGAGGAAATGGGATTTATACCAGGTTGTACTGCTGGGGTGGAGAGACTGGCAAGAGGACTTGGGGGCAGGAGCTTGGAGAATACTGAACAGGCTGCAGCGCTGGGACCGGCTGAGACCAGCAGAGAAGGGAGCAGAGGAGAGAGATTTGGGTTGGAGAAGGTAGGGGGGATGGGGAGGAAGGATAGGAGGAAGGAGAGAAAGAAGGAACAACAAGGTTAGTCAACTGAGCCAATTGCCAACACACAGAAGTGGGCATTGCAGAGGGTTGGAAAGCACGGAGAGCAGAATGGGAGAGCATTCATCTCTCTGTGAAGACACACAGCCTGGCCAGTTGCTTTGTGGAAGCTGTGACAGCTGACTGTGTTCACAAAGCAGGTCTTGCCTGGCATGAACATGACATGAGTTTACAAAGGTCAGCTACGGCCAACAGCAGCAGGAGAGTCATTTCCCCCCAGCACAACCTTTGTGCCTCTCCCACTCCACTGCCCACTTATGTATGGCACTGACTGCCAGCTTTCTCTGCCGTGCTTCTTGGCCTCCCTTACCAGTACCCCTGTGCTTCACTCTTGCCTTCTGCAGGGGCCCCTCTCACCGTATTGCTGGGAGGACCTGCTGATGCCTGTTCACGATGTGCTTTGGGCAATGGACCTGTGATGGTCAGCACTGGGCTGGTTTTTTGAGCATCTGATTTGCCCTTTGGTGAAACAGAAGGTGCGTGCACATGGAGAACAGTGCATCTGCACGCTTTTCACCAACAGTGAAATAAACAAAAAAAACGTGTTTCCAGGAGCTAAACAATTAAGAGAACAGCCAAACAGCGGAAGACAGAAAAAAATGGCCCAGCAAGATGGAGTGGTCCTGCACAAGTTCCAGAAAACCACTGTGTGTTCAAATCACCCACTCAGGGCACTGCTCTGCTAGCTTTAGCACTGGACTCTGGCTACACCTCAGGGAGTCACCTTATCTATAGAACTGAGATGTTGCCTTTGAGTTTCAGTATCCTCTGCAAACAGATCCACATCCCTGGAGTCGGTCTAAGGGCCCAAGAACTACAGCCTCTCTCCATCCTCACTCAGTTGGCAGATGACAGCAAAGGACATGGAGAAAAACAGATCTGTTAGCATCATCTGCAGTTAAAGGTACTTGAAGAGGCTTGCTTCCTCACACCAAATCCCACTGAAAACATTTGTACTTTACTGTACGCACCACTCTAAGCATGAGGGATCCTTTCTGGTGCATCATTTATAAAACTCACAGGCAGGTTGAGGTCCAGCACCTCAACTGGGGCACTGAGGACACTTCCCACACATATTACCCAGCTCTGCACCTATTCAGCACAAGGCAGCTTTGCTATCCCAATGTGCCAGCTCTTGTGCTGTGGTTTCTTACAGCCTTCGGAACTAAGTATGTAAGGACGACAGCCACAACTGCTTTCTCTAGGGTTCCATCTTCATAAATAGCCCCACAAGGCACTGGAACATAACTTGGGTTTAACCTGGGGAGGGTCTGGAGAATACACCCAGGCCCAGGCCCAGGTCTGCCTCTCTGCAGGACATCAGGTGGCTAGCCATGGGGTCTCAGCACTGAGGAGCTCAAACCCAGCTGCCGTTTGTGCCATTCCCTACTAGGAGAGCAGCCAGTCCCGGAGTGCAACTCTGCCGCTCACCAAAGGGCTACAGATGCCTTGCTAGGAGGGCTGTTGGCAAGTTGAGATGTCATGCATCATTTTCAGACACAGCAAGGCTCCCTGAACTTCCCCTACTCTGCCTCCAGCTCAGAGGGGCTGTTGCTCCCTAACAGGGAGCAAGTGTGAGTGCTCCCAAACCCCGCTGGGCAAATATGAGTCCAGAGCATCCTGGGTATGTATCGGCTCTGCTGGTAGTGGCGTGCCTAAGGAGTCCACTGAGCCCTGGGTACAGTGCAGCAACTCACCTGCGATATCATGTGGTTGCTCATGGCTGGCTGCTGCTGGGGTGCTGGTGGTAGTCCTTGTGGCTGTGGTGGTGGCTGTTGGGGTGGTGGCGGTTGAGACTGCTGGGATGTGCAGGGAAGGAGGCCACGGCTGGGCTGTGAAGAAGGGGGTTGGCTGCATGCTTCAGGGGCACCTAGTACCAGACCTTGAACAGAGAAAGGCACAGCAGGGTTGGTACCTATGAGAGAGAAGTCACGATTCATTGCCTGGGGTAGGGGTAGGAAGTGGAGGGGGGGATGGATCCTGGCACTCCCTCCTGTACTGCATCCAGATCGCGTTGGCTGCTGTGCAAAAGGGAGCTTCCTTCTAAAAAGAACAGGGTGAGCGGGCTGCAGGCTAAGTCACTAGTTTGCCTCACAGCAAACCAAGGTATTTTGAACCTTGGGGGATCCTCAGGTGTCCTCTTCCCTGACCCCAACCTAGCACCCTCACTGCACAGGGAGAGCCTGTGACCCCACTCCTCACAGATCTTCCCCTCTAGACCCTTCACTATCTTCATAACCCTCCTTTGGACACTCTCTAAGAGTTTTCAGTCTTTTTTATATGAAACTGCACACAGTACTCAAGATAAGGCTGCATCAGTGCAGAGCAGAGTGGGACAATCCCCTCCTTTGGCCAGCTTGCAGTGCTGAGCTTGAGGCACCCCAGGGTATGGTTTGCCCTTTTGGCTGCCTGGGCACACTGTTGACTTGTATTCAACTGGATGTCTACCACAACCCCCAGATCCCTTTCTGCAGGGCTGCCCTCCAGCCTCTTGCCCCCAGTCTGTACACGCAGCCAGGGTTGCCCTGTCCCAGGTGCAGAATCTGGCACTGGCTCTTGTTAAAACTCATGCAGTTGGTAACTCGCCAGCCCTCTAATTTGTCAAGATCTCTCTGCAAGACCTCTCTCTACCCCTGAAGAAGTCAACAGCTCCTCCCAATTTAGTGTCATACGCATACTTACTTCGTATGCCTTCAAGTCCTGCATCCAAGTAATTTAAGAAAACATTAAAGAGAACTGGCCCTAAAATGGAGCCCCAGGGAACTCCACTAGTGACTGTCTGCCAGCCTGACATAATTCCATTTGCTGATACTCTTTGAACCTGACTGTCAGCCAACTGTACACCCAACGTATTATATTATATTTATATAATATATTTAATTATTATATATTTTATATAATATATTTAGATAATATATTTATATATATTATTATTATATATTAAATATATTATATTTATCTAGTTGTATGCTGGACATTTTGTCCGGAAGGATGTCCTGTTTTGTCTGTGAAGAAGACTCTAGAAATGCCATGGGACTTCTACTGGGAAGAGAAACCTGGCTGGTAGCAGCAGTGCCTGACTGGTAGAAATGAGAGGTTACTAAATGAGGGAGCTGCTGGACATACTCATTTCAACTCAGTGGCATAGACTAGTCTGTGGAAAGAAGCTAGAGAGCTGTTCTCAGTCACAGCTCAGTTCTGCAGCCAGGCAAGGCCCCTGCTTGGATGCTAATGCGCTGTTGAGATTTGTCCAAGTGCTCACCCAGTGCAGAGGGGATCGAAGGAATCCATTAAATGGCAATACAGACCTAGCACGTGCACACCCTTTGAGCAAAGGAAAGGGGGGTGGCAGCGGTGTTTGAAAGCAATTCCTTCCCTTGGTAGGAAAAATTGTTAGGAAGGATCGTGACACACGCTGCAAGGCACCCAGCTGGGAAGTGCTCTCCTCACTGTTTCAGTGTTACTTCCAGAAATAAAAGGTCTTTGAAACTACTGCTCGAAGCCCTGTAGCTGTTACTTAACTAATTCTGCCTCTGATCTACTGCATTTCAACAGCTAATCTTCAGGCATTCTGCTAAGGAAGCCTGTATCATCAGCCACATGGGGCGAAGAAGGAAACATTTTGCTCACAGTTGCCCAAGGGCTGAATGCTGACATGGGAAAAGAGCCCCAAAGCCTGAGGCACTTCCTCCTGCACAGAACAAACACAGAGGATATGGTGTTTTTTTTTTTTTCTTTCTAGTGAAAATTCAGCTCCCCCCTCCCCGGGCATTTCTAATCACTCGCCATTATATTAAGCCTGAAGAGCAATTGGCTTCTGTTCTCAAGGGAGACCTGGAAGAAAAATATAGAAAGAATGAAAACCCAGATTTTTTTCTGCTTTGCTTTGCACGTGGCTGAGACAAATCTTCAAATAACTGCTCCCATCAGCTGATGAATCAGTCTTGGAGGTGGTTGCAATAATCAGAGTAAGCACAGCCCTGAGCACAATGGAAACAGAGTCCCAGGAGATGATGTAGCTACCTTCAAACTGCAAGATGAATGTCTGGCTTTCAAAGCCAGCCTGGGTGCTAGAACAGCAGCCTGGCTGCCTTTTAGATCCACCCCTTTATTTGGACAGATTCTTATGAAACAGTCTCATCACCCACAAGCACCAATTTGCTTCCTCTCCCCATAAAATGCTGGACAGCTCTCAAGCATTTGGGGACCCGTTGCCTACCAGTGAGAATGGAGGAAAGCAGACAGTGAGACAGCACTGGGTTCTGCTCACTGATATTGCACAGCAAGTGTAACCAGCTACCTTGCTTATCACCAGATCATTCAAATGAGAGCAAAGACCTGTGAGGCCTCTGCCACAAGTGACCTTCACAAGCAGTTAGTTGTAAATAAAGGACTCTGCTCCCCACTGTCAGTGCCAAGAGCACTGCACGTCCTCTCAAGGAGCTGTTGCCAGTTACAGGTTACTGGTGAAGTCCCACCACACCATTCTCCACACGGGCTGTGCTTTGCGCTATCTGGATGGAAAAGAACTGATCTGAAGCAGGCAAAGAGACTTCTGACCCTAACTCCCTTTGGTGTTCCTGAAACCTTGAGCTGTATTCAAGAGCTCTTCAAGAGCTGCAGGCCCAGCACCCTGCTGTTATGTTTGCTCTCAGGAGCAGGGTGAATCATTTTGGGGGAACATTGTAGGCAGATACCACTGAACACAGCCTTTACGTGATGAGACTGTATGTCTGATGAGACAAGCTAATTGGTAATGCCATTCCCTGGACCTCCTTTGCTGGAAAGCAAGGAAAAGTGCCAGATGGTTCATCCTGAGTAAGTCTTACGGCTGTGAGGGATTGTGGGGAGGAGAAAGAAATGGGAACATAACTTGCAGCTCAGCAGGGGAGAGAAAATAACAGAAGATTGGTAGCTTGAGTCCCAGGGCGTGGGACTGCATAACTTTTGCTTTGGATAACTCTGCTAAAGGGAAGTAAGTAATCTAACGGTGAGTATTGAAAAAGCAAAGGGTAAGCCAATTGGCATATCCCTGCCTGGGTACCAAACATGTTCAGATGATGTCAACCATGTCCCATTTTAACCAGTCACTGACCACAATAGCATCATGAGCCCCATCCATCCAACCCATGTCTGCTAGGTGCCCTTTGGCAGCAGGCAGACGGGGGAACCAATCCAGTACCTGCCCGGGATGTTCTGCTGGCAGTGCTGCCTTTGGTACTCCCGATGCTGTCCCCCCGCGTCAGGATGGAGATGCCACTGAAGCTGCTGGCTTTGGTGACGGGCGGTCGCAGGTTGCGGATGGAACCATCTGAGTCTGTGCTGCTCCACGGCCGAGGCTCCAGCGACTTTATCTCGCTCTCTGTGCTGCTCTGGCGGCTGCCTGAGGCCCGGTTCAAACTGTCCCGGTTGCCCCTGCAGAGACCAGCAGAGTTAGACAACACCTCCAGCAGAAAGGGGCAGGAGCAGGACCCACCGGTGCTGCATCCTAGCTCTCACACCAGGGTGGTGACCCCAGCCAGCAGCTGGCTCTGTGAGACAGCACACGGGCACCGCGTACAGAAATCTGACAGCAAACAAACAGCCTGTCTTGGGCATGCACCGTGAGGACCCAGACACTGCTGATCTTCCTTGGTGTGTGCTGAGAGCTGGCTGCTGCCTCTTTTTCCTAACCAGATGCCAGCGAGGGTCAGAGCATGATCCCTTGCTAAAGCCCTCCTTGTCTCAGAACAGAGAGCTTTACAGAGGCCTCGAGACAAGGATGATCTTGCAAGACCATTTTCTGCATTTCTGCACCAGTCCTCGTAAGGCTCCCTGCCCAGCTGGAACATGCCAGGATATCACTGGACTCAGGGCTGCACTCCCAGGGATCAGCCCCCCCTTAGTTCCCAGCCAGGTCTGGCCAGAACAGGATTTATGGAGCATCAGCAAAGCACTCTGAACAGCGAGCCTGGTTTACCAGCCCAGCTAAGGGATATATGCATGGGTTCCTGAGCCTCCACTGAGGAGGAATGGTGAGGAAGGCAACACTGGAAGAGATGCTCATGTAAAGCCGCACACTGAGCCGGGCAGCAGCTCCAAGCGACTGTGGAAAGAAAAAGACAAGCTGGGAAGAAACTTCTAAGGTGATGTCCTGGGCTGCTGGGAATGTGTGAGAACAAAAGAGAATACCTGGCCTGGCAAAGTGCAATGTTTATATCACTAAACAGGTGAAGGAATTGGACTATGCAGCTTCACAGCCCAAATCACAGGTGACCTAACAAGCATCACAGTTAAGCTTGGACTCTCTTCAACCTAAACCCTGAAGGCTGCTTCTGAGGATGTTCAGAGAGGTTTGGGGGGAGAAGGGGCATGTCATGGCTGACTTCTGAAACCCAGAACCCTCTCAAGTTGATTGCTGCTAACCTAGTTGCATAGTGATTCTGCTTTTTCTATGTCTGAATGCTCTTCAGACTCTAGGCACACTACCATACCCTTGTTCTCTGAGAGCACTGCTCTGGCAGCTTCACCCATGCCTTTCTTTCCAAAAGCCTTATTACAGCCTGTTTCCAAGTTTGTCCACCAGCAGAGAGCTCTCTGCAATCAGATCTGTGGTTCAGAACTGTTAATACAGGACTTACAAGCGAGTGAAAGAGGCAGCTGTATTTACTCTGAACGCTGGGCTTTGAGGGAGGTAAGCGTCTGCAGTTCGACAAGACACCAGCTCCAAGCATCACCACTGACGGAACCCCAATCTCTTCAAGAGCGTGGTCTGTCTCTGTCATCTCAAAATGAGCCTGAGGCCCACACAGGCTCCCTCTCCCCACCAGAGGAACCACAAGGAAAGTAAGTTAATCAGTCTCTGTAGAGACTGGGCACAACAGACAGGAAAGCTCTTAGCAGAGCCCTGACTGCAGCTTGGCTTCTCCTACAGCTGCAATCACATCAGCAATTGTTGTTCTGCCACTTGCTGGGTGCCTTTTTCTACAGCCCCATGTCTGATCTGAAAACGGTGTCCTGCCTTCAGCACTACCGCCACCAGCAGGCTCCAGCACAGCATCCCTGTAACTGTGCTGAGGACACTTCATTTTCCACTACAGCATTCCTCCAAAGGCAGCCAGAGACACAGGAAGGCTGAGAGAAGCAAAGCTGTTCCTTGCTTATATCCTTTTGTCCTGTTTGCGGACATGCTTCATCTCCAGAGCTCTGACTATTAAACAAGAGGGCAGTGGGCACGAGGGTCTCTCCATTTTCATTCTATTCTTTTATCCATGTAGCATCGACAGCCTCCACTGCCAGGCGGAGGGCTGTGCAAAGTGGCTCTTCAGGCTAAGTCCATCCTTCCAGCCTTCTCAGCCACAGAAAAACTACTTAATAGGGAAATGCTGCTCAAACATGTTCCCATTGCCCTCTGCAACATGCTCCGGTTGAAATGGATGCCTGAGATGCTTCACTGCCACCATTAAGTCATCCAGCTGTTATGATCAGGGGACTGAGGACAACTCCACCGTATCTGGTTGCTGACCCTGTCACAAGGGCAGGAGCTCTTCTACACCTCTGGGAAACAAGAGGCAGAATAGTTTGAAAACTATTGAAATCCTCTGGCTTTCCCCTTCCTTCCTGCCATTCCCACCTTGCACTGCTCCATTTTAATTGATCAATTGGCAAAAAAGGACTTGGAAATTGATGTTGCAAAAAATACAACTTCAATAACTTCACAAGCAGCCGTGCATGGAGCAAACTTACTCAGCAGGACAACGTACAAAATAAATCACAGAGATACCAAAAAATCTGCCTCCGTTTGTGAGAACTAGAAGAAAAGCCTTCTTTGGAGATTCTGTCGGTTAACATCAGAGAAAAGCATCATTATAGAGTCATGCAGTCCTCCACAGAGAAAGCCAGAGATACAGAAGGTGTCTGCTAAATAGTACTAACCTGCTGTCAGTGAGATATCCATTCTGGCCAGTCTGGAAGCACGGAAAAGACATGGAGATGGGAAGGAAAGAAAAGGGAGACTTAATAACTTCGAAAGCAACAAACCCAGGCAATTTCAAAGCAAAGAGGAGCAAAGCACTAACGGTATGGGACTCAGACACAATTTGTGTTGTGCACTAGTTGCGTGGTCACCCAGGAGTCTTGCTGAGCCTTCTGCACCTCAGATCCCATTTGGCTGTCCATCCAGGCCAACTAGAAGCCTTTCCCAATACCTGTGACCCTCAGATCTCTCAGGATTTTCCAAATCTGAGTCCTCAAATCTCTACCTCATTGCTCAAAGGCAGTGCTGATGGTTGCTTTGTCAGTGGAACAATCAAGGAAGGCCAGACATACAAGTGTCCTTACTTGCAGGCAGTTATCAGAGCCATGAAAAACAGTCAGAGGACTCAGCCCAGTCCACCTTGTGAGAGCCAGCCCTGCCTCTGCGAGTCAGATGCAAAACTCTGGCTCTGCCCATGAACACGGAGAAAAGGTACGTATATAACCACCCAGTGTCGTGTCAATATGGGACAGCACCTGCTCTACTCCAGGACTATCAGCAGAGCTGCTTACTAGCGTGTCTGGGTGGCTTTGAGTCTATCTACAAGACAACTCTGTGACTACCATCGGCTTGAGAGTATAGCTGAAACCTGATGACTTGAGGAGGGACTCAGCACAGTGGCTGCTTGAACATCCTCCTTGGCCTGGCACATGGCAATTCCCTTTAGGACAAAGGAAAGAATCGTCCCCCAGAAACTCAGAGCAGCAGGCAAGGAGCTGGACTTTAAACTTGACCCACAGCAGATCAGTACTTGGAATTGTCCCACATCCATGCATTTGCCACTTGGCACAGCACAGAGAGCTGCCTCCAGCTGGCAGACAGCACTCAGCATAGCAGGTGGAGCACAGCAGCTTCTCTGAGCCAGATGTGAGTGAGGAACACAGCTCTGCCTTAGAGGAATTCGACAAAGGGACCAGACTTCTCAAGCAAACAATAACCAAGCTGGACATTTTGTAAGAAGAAAATTCAGCATGCTCTCTATATTCATCCTATAAAGGCACAGAGCCCTGCCAGACACTCTAGGGCCAGCACTGCTTGCTCAAGAAATTGAAGCAGCAGTACTGGAGAGAAGCTGGGATAGAAGGCTGCTGCTCCTGTTAGGTTCATTGATTGACTTGTTAGTCATTCCAGAAATGCCACTGCTTTATCTTATAATCTTGCTGGACAGCAAGGAGCAAACCTGCCTCCTCTGTCAGTCCCCACACACTTCTACTGCCAGGTGAAACAGGCAATTTAGGGAAGGAGCAGACTGGGGAGTGCAGGTGTTGTTCCTCTTTCTCAGTGTCCTAGGTATCTTTGTTAGGAGCTGGAATTCACTGGTAGGTACCAGGAACAGTGTGAAATTTGTAGAAAAGGCAATGCTGAGATCTGACCTCTTAGAATATTCAAGGACACCTTCTGATACAAAGTTCCAGGAAGGTACCTGGCAAGTAAGTCATCCATGCTTACCTCTCGTGCAAATATCCGCTCCCTGACCCGCTGATACTCTTCCTCTCGCTCTTCTATAGATTTGCTCCTTCTCCCATCCTGCAAGGGGAGTCTGATCTGAAGGGACAAACACAGCTCAGCGGGTCAGCAGTTGCCAATGGCAGCAGAGGGTGTAGTCAGCTGCTGATACTTCTACATAGCAGTGTAAGTGGATGTGGATTGTGGAGTACGTGCATGATGCCTGGATGCAACGACACAGCCCTTGCCTTTGAACGTACCTCCTGGACACCTATGTCTAGGGATGAACGTCCTGGAAGACTCAGTGCACTCCACCTCCTGTATCACAACAACCTTCCTCCTGATGCAGAGGACTGGCAGTGCTGCTGAGCGCAAAAACTAGAACGTTTCACTTTGCTGATGGTTTCCTTCCAGCAGCACTGCGAGGTCCTGATGACTTCACAGCTTGACTTGCTGCAAGCCCCAGTGAGAGATGGGAAAGACACTTGGCAATGCTCAGCTCTGGGACTTTTCCAAGGAAACCTTAGCAAAGGCTTTCACCTTAAAGTCTGGCCCAGCCACCAGTCAATATTCAGGATATAGAAAGGTACCCCGCATAGAACCCCCACAAATTCTTTCTGTTTTTCTACAGGATTTTGTTAAGTTTTCAGAATATATCTAGATGCTGTTGTTTGTGTAGGGTTCTGCTGCTGTTTGGGTAGGGAAGCTTCTATCAAAGGTTTCTGCAGGACACCCAAGAGGAGTTTACAGTCATCCTCATCTTAGAAAAGTCTAATCTGACTTTCACAAAGTGTGCAGGTAACTCATTGCCATCTCTTACCTGATTATCATCTCGGTCCATGCTGGTATCATCTCGTTTTAGGATAAACCTCTGCGGGAACTCTGCATTCTTCTCATCTTTGATGTGCTCAGAGAACCTCTGCTCAGGGCTGCAGGAAGAACCAGCTCTTATTAGAAGGGTGAAAATGGGTGTAGAACTGTCTCCATAAAACCACTGCCTTGTAGGGACCAGGGAACAGATGTTTGTTGTGTTAAATCTCCTCTGTCTAACAGCAATGAGAGCCCCTAACCCTTCTCTGGGAACTAAAGAGAGCTGGAAAGTGCTTGCAGATACATACACTGGGGACTGGAAGTGCAGGATTCTTTGGGCCCTTCCAGAGAAGGAACAAGCCCATCTTATGGAGGCATTAAATGTGGTGGAAAATTCATTCTGCTCTGGACCATGCCAGGGCTCTTGTAGCGAATGGAAGGGCAAGGGCAAGGGCAAGGAGTGCTAGCCCACTTGTCCTCTCTCCCTCCCCCTTACATGCGTGTGTTACTCGTCTTGTTGATAATGACCGCCTTCCCGGTTTGGTCAACGTTATGGTCCATGCCGAAGTAGGCAGCTACCCGGTGCAGCAGCATCCTGTGGTACGAGGTCATCTGAGGAAACTTCTTAAACTGATTGCTGAGAACAGGGAAGAAAGCATTACAATTTAGAAGGCTTTGAAACAGACAGTGATAATCAGACACCAAAACAGAGAGGGAAAGGAGAGGCCACAGAGGCCTTGAGCAGATCCCAGATCAGATCACACCACCCATTTGAAGCAGTCAGCACTCAAGCACTGCTTCTTACACTGAGCATCAACGTGGGCTTACAGCTCTCTGCCAGACAGAACTGGGCTGATTCAAGGTCTCAAGCTGAACAGGCCATTTCTGAAACCAGATCATCTTTTGCAAAAATGCACATGCTTATTTCTAAGCAGAAACAGGAGCCAGAATTAGTATGTACAGTGACTTTTCTGATCCTATTAGACAAAGAATTCTGCAAGCCCTGCTGCAGACACCTATTCTATTGTAGCTTGAATATTATGTTCAGTTTTGGACCCCTCAGCAAAAGAAAAATACTGAGTTACTCAAGTATGTGCAGAGAACAACAACAAAGCTGGTGCAGGGACTAGAAAATAAGATTTACAAGGACTGACTGAGGGAACTGAAGGTGTTTAGTCTGGAGAAGAGGAGGCTGAGAGAAGACCTTATTGCTCTCTACAACCACCTGAAAGGAGGTTGCAGCGAGGAGGGTATTGGTCTCTTTTCTAAGGTGACAAGTGATAGGATGCGAGGAAACAGTCCTGAGTTGCACCAGGGAAGGTTCAGATTGGATATTAAGAAGAATTTCTTCATGGAGAGAGTCATCAAGCATTGGAATGGGCTGTCCAGGGAAGTGGTGGAGACTTCCTTCTTGGGGGCATTTAAGAGGTGTGTGGATAGGGCAGTAAGGGACATGATTAGTGATGGGACTCGACAGGTCTGTCTGATGGTTGGACTTGGTATCTCAAAGATCTTTTGCAACTTAGATGACTCCATGATTCTATTCTATTCCACATTCACGGGCAAGGGAAGGTGGAAGATGTCTGAGAGAACAGTGTGTCCAAAAGACAGACTCTTCTGGGTGACCAAGCTCCTAAACTGCAAGTTACAAACCTCTTTTGCTTAACACAAACTTGAAGATCACTTACTTGTTATCACTAATAAATTCCAGAATCTCCTGTTCTAACTTTAGCAGCATCATTCTATCCCTGTCAAAAAAAGAAAAAGGAAAAAGTCACCTTTAGAGATAGTGAAGCACAGCTTCCTCTGCGTGGTACCCGCCAGGAGCAATCAACAGTATTAACTGAGCTTTACACATCCTCCACAGCAATGAACTAAAAAGCTCTGTATTTTTGCCTATATAGTAAATTAATTGCCAGATTTTTTTTCCAGTTTAGAGTTCTTGTTTTCATAATAATTTTTTTGTGCTTGGCTTTTGGTAATACCAAATCTCTGCTCTGCTGGAAGCTCCAGTGGTAGAGACTCCAGCTTTGCTATTCTTATGCCAGCATTCAGCTTCATGATGTTTATTACTGACATGGGAGCAGTTCCTTTGCAGGCTAATATTTGGCAGTCATTTTTGTAAAGGGTTTTAAGGCAATCCAGATTACTTCCTGCTTGCATTCAAACAAATTCCTCTTCCTCTTTCTCTGTCTCCATAATATATGGGCACGTTTTGATTGACTGCAGTACATGAAGTTGCAGTTGTGTTTTTTGTTTCCACACTGCTCCAGCAAGACTCTCTGAATACCAAAAAGTAAAACACACTTTCAAGTACTTTCCACAGTCGCTGCTTCCCTCTCCTCCCAAGATACATGCAGACATACACACAAACATCATGAGTTTAGGGTCAATTAGAGAAGCATTGGTCACCAGGTACTCCCTCCCTTCATTCCATCAGCAAGTTCTTTTACTGACTAGGGACCTACCTCGGGTTTTTTTTCAGTGTATTTACTAAAAATTCATGTAAATCTATTCCAGTGGAGTCTGTATATTCCTGGCTGGAATCTGAAACAACAATAGCAGCAGAACAAATTAACAAAACACTGCAATAGAAGAATAGGTTGAAGGGAAGAGGTACGTGTCTCAGCAATGACTCACTACATGCATGAGGATGATGTCCCCACACGGCTGCTGCAGGAAATTCAGCCTCATTACCAGCACTGACCATTCACAGCAGGCAGTGAGGAAGAAAGGCCCATCCTGTTACCGCACTGATTGGGTTGAGACCTGCATCACCTTGGCTAAAGTCCAGCTTCTAGCACAGAATCTGAACGCGACCTTGAGGTCAAGTCTCTTGATCTGAGAAATGGGGACTGCATTCCTTGCCTCTGTGGGCAGCAGGAGGACCAGAAAGCTATGTACAGGGCACTACGAGCACAAGACCCCATAAGGAGGATGCCAAAGAGATGGAGAACACAGTTCACAAAGGGAAACCTTGCCCCTGAAGCCTGTTCAGAGCACATTCCAACCACTCAGAGCACATTGAGGGATAGTCCAGACAGTTACAGGAGGCCCCTGCAAGTGTAATATATCGTGCTTTTGTAGAAATAAGCAACTTCCGCACCTTTGATTCTGCAAGCTACTTAACTGAAGAGCCCCGCTGGCCCGGTTCTTCCCCTTTCCTCACACCCTTTTTAATTTTAGAAGTAACTGCAGAAAAAAACAGTAAATCAGTAACTGTATCTGCACTGGTGCAGGCACGCCCTCTGTGCAAAGATTTAAGGTGCAATTTGCTCAACAGATCAAATGTGCATCTTTTAGCCATTTCTGTGCCCCAAAATCAAACACACAGGATCATACAGCACAAACTTAGCTCACCTCCTTGCAACCTCACATCTTGGCACCGGTGGCAGGTTTTCAGAAAAGCAAAACTAAACTGAAACCAGGAGCCTATGCAGTGGCTCTTCCTAGTTTTGCACCTGCACATCTAAAAAGCCACCACACCACTCTAAAGGCACAGGAAGCCTGCAAGTCTGTTGGGGCACATGACAATCCAGAGAAACCCTTGCCCTCCCTCACCATGCTTTGCTCCAGAAAGGATGTGATAAAGATGACACATTCCTGTACAGTCATCAGCAGAGATAACCCCTCTGCTTCCAGCAACTGCACCCCTGGCCAGCAGAATCCCCAAAGTGGGTAAGACCAGACTCGCTCTGTCCATAAAAGCACCTGACCTCGAGACAGCATTTTCCTTGGTGCCTTGTCTTTATTCTTGTCTTTTTCTTCTTTCTCAGCCCCATCTTTCGTGGACTTTTCCTCTTCCTTGTCAGAAGGGCAGCTAACGTGCAACTGAATGATGTCCTGGAACAAAACAAACCAGGCTGGTCTGAGTCACTTGGACCCTCCCTGGAATCACTGCCATGGTTAGAGATGTTGGCAGCTGAGAAAGGCATTAGGGAAAGGCAGGAGTTTCAGGTAGCAGATCCAAGGTATTTCATAATTATCCAAATTCTGAGAGCAGACAAAGCAGTCTCTCTCTCCCCATCCTCCTCCCAATGAGAAACTTTCAGCAGGATCTGATGGGACTCAACAGTATTTCCCACTGCTGAAAACCTGCCTTGCCTGGATCAGCTCAGGATCTAAGTCTCGTGCTTCTCTGCTCGAGGCTGATAAAACTATTACACTTTGATTACCCGAGGTGAGTTAGGTCTTGCACCATTACAAGGGATTCCTTGTAAGACAAGGATTGTGACTGTATGCATACAAGCAGTGCTCACGAGCACGACCGCTTCCTTCAAAACCTGGGAACTCGTGGGAACTTATTGGCGCTCAGAGGTACAAGCACAGTGTAAGACATCACCTCCAGCATGAAGGGGATTTTCTCGTCTTCTACAATCCAGTTTGTCTGAGTTTAGGCCTACCTGGGACTCCAGCAGGCCATCTACAAAGGGGCTAGATGATTCTTCACATACAGCCAAACTTCTGACCAGCTTAAGCTTTGAATTAGACTGGAAAAGGAAAAGAAAGAGTGCAGTTAAGACATCTAAGTCAGAAAGCACACTTAAAAGTTCATGCTGCTGCATTACAAAGCCACTCCTGCAGTCAGTGTTGATTAAACTGCTGAAAAGGAGGAGTACTAAACCAGGTCTTTGCAACAAATAGGAACATGCGCATGCTTGGAGCCCTAGAGTGAACCAGTTATTTTGTTCCTTTGGTCTGTGATTAGGATTTGAACCAAGCAACTTATAGGTGGGAAAGCCTTAATTCATGCATTCGTTGGCCTCTTCAGCCAGAGCAATCCTAGCTCCTCCCCTCCTTGCCAGATAAGAATCAAAACCATTCAGAAAGGATACAGCTGAAACCAACTATCTTCTTTTCTAAGATGTGAAGTGAGAATTGTTACTGTTCTTAATTACAAGGCTGTCATCCCATTTACATCTTGCCTGTCTGACCTGATGCCTTTGGTTATTTTGGGTAATATAGTAGTGCTTTGAGAAAAAGTTTAAAATTAAACCTGCACTTTCTGGACTGTTGGCAAGCTGACTCACTTGGGTGACAAACGGGAAAAAACATTATCGTTCAGTCACATGGGAATCCAGGCAGGATTGGCAATATGGGGTGCCTGAGGTGCACAGACACATTCTGCCTTATGCATGGAAAGGGCAGGAATTGGAATCGCAGCCTGTTTGTGTGCTGCACAGTGTCCTGGCTTCTAAGACCAAACAGAACCACTAGAATACTTTTTCTGCACACCCTGTAGGTCATAAAAGCAGCACATTGTTTTCATACATTACCTTAATTAAAACCAGACATATCCATTACTACAAATTTAACTGGTCTCCCCTCTCTCCCGTGCCTCAGTGCATAACATGTCTTCATTTGGGTTTGAATTTTGGGAAAGAGGGGGAAAAAAAAAGGAGAAAGAGGAAAAAGAGAGACCTTCACCCTCCCAATCACAGTTTTAAAATCAAGCCCTGAACAACCTCATAGCTGACCCTGTTTTGTTTTGGAGGTTGCTCTAAATGAATCCTAGCTGGACTAGATGGATGCCTGAATTATGCTGTGTTTTATAATTGCCAGTTCTGGAAAATTCACAGCCACTTTTGGTAACCTGGCTCAGTAGTTACTGTTGAATTCAAATTTTGCAAATAAAAACAGAGGTTAACACTAGGAAAGTTAAAGAATAAAAAGAACCCAATGGCTGCATTTTACCCTCAGATTTTGCCTTAAAAAACATTCTAGAACAATGGTGTCCTGGTGCTTGTTACTAGCAGAAATTTCAGATATGCTAACTTGCATATGGCATCATTGTAAGAGCAAATGCAGTATTCCTTGAAGAAACAGGGCTCTAGGTGAAACCAGACAGTTACACTTTAACTCTTTTTTTAACAAGAGGGTGTAACAGGCAAGTGTGCTGCCCTGTCCCTCCGATGAAATCTCCAGATTTCCTTTCTGGCATTTCAGAGTCTGAGGAGGGCACCAGTGTGGTTGTTAGGAGCAGCAAATAGTTCCTCCATGGGCAAGTGTGTGTTAAAGAGGAACATTCATGCTCCAGTGGGTGGAAAGGCACCATCCTGAACCATGCTGATTAAAATACACATGCTGTGTGTTGATTACGGAGACAGAGAAGACTTGAGAGAACTGTTTTAGGGCTGTGATCGTGGCTTGGCTCAGAATGGACAGAGCAAGAAAGGGATGGCAGCATATCCCATACCTTGGCTCTTTTTCTGGCATGTCCGTGACTTGATGTCCGCCTCTGTAGAGAAAGAACAGAGAAGGCAAGAAGCTTAATATGAATGTAGACAGAAAAGGTATTTGTTGTTTGAGGCAGCACAACACTGAGCGTGTAAAATGACTCTGAAGAAAATCTCTACCCGGCAGCAGTGAAAAGTTGTGCAAACGGGAAGACCTGGAAAGCTGAGCTGTCCCGTCAGCCTCCAGGTGAGCAAAACCTGCTTAAGAAACTTCACGTGGATCAGCCCCACGTGGATCTGTTACTGGAAGAACCAGCACAACAGAATGATCACAGGACACGCGTGTGAAGGTGCACAACGCAATTCTAAGTGGAAAAATTAGGAGTCTTCTACCAGTCCTGAGACGGGAAGGAGACTTTAGCATGGTGGATCATGATGGAGATGCTGCTGCTCTGATTCAGATGGAGTCATTGGTTATTGCTGCCTTCTAAGGAACCTTTCCCCACTACCACAAAGCAACCAAAGTCGGCTCCTTCTGAGCCTCACTGGCGCCTGCCCAAGCAGTGGCTGACCAAACCCGGCAGCAGCCACCACCTTTAAATGCAGAAGCATTCAGCAGGTTGAGGAGAGTGGGCATTTCTTCAAGCTCCACGCTAAGCTGAAAGAACACGTGACAGGACAGCAAAGCAGCAGGGAAGAGTGCCAGCACTCTCCAAATAATGCTTGCACATTTTTTTTTCCCCCTTGCTGAAATGAAACCCCAAAACATTCATTTCCTTTTTGGGCATTTTTTAGCAGCAGCAAAGCAATGGCCAAGCAGCATTCCCGAAACTGAGCTCTCACTGGGATGCCTCCATTTCACATTAAGTCATTAAATCATCTTTAGGTCAAAGAAAGGAGGTTATAGACAAGGGGCTGGAATCTGGGGACTGAGTACAGTGCCCTCAGGAGCACACCGGTCTCATTTTCTCCCTGGCTCCAAGAACATTTAGATTATTCCATCCAAAGCAGAACGGATTCAGTCAAAGAGAGCAGCCTGTGAAATACACTGTCTGTACAGCGTGGTATCACCTTGGGACATGGTAGTAGAGGCTCAGGCCCCGTTCAGAAGGGGTGGAAACTGGCTCGTGTTTGCCCCTAAAGGGGTCGCAGCTCCGCAAGCTGTCAGAGATTGCCCCTGGTCTGCATGCTTACCTGAGATTCCTGACGCACGCTGATCTCCTCCCCATCCTTCTCCACCTCCTCCTTGCTCAGTGACCTGGATACACATTTGGTTTTGTTCACAGATTCCTCGACCACTTTTTTTTCAGACTCCTTCATTATTTCCAGAGACTCCTGCGTTGTGTTGCTATTTGACATCTTCAGAGCCCTACAACGTAGCAGTGGGCACCTGCCAGAAGAGGTGACAGAATGGGTAGAAGGGGGTCAGGTGGTGGAGAGGTTTCCATCATAGCGCTAACTCTTGCACATACAGGTTGTAACTTTCTTGTAACTCATCTGGTGTACTCCAAACCGAGCATCCTAACGACAGCCCCCCCCCCACTCATCCCCTGGGAGGCAGCCCCTGCTTCGAGGAGACCTTGCAGGAGCTCCACTATATTTCCCAAGACTCTGAAGACATCAGCAGGGCTGAGCAAAGACCCTGAGATATGCAGAGGTCACTACCCTGCCCTTTAAGTTCTTTGATGTGAGGGAGAGGCTAAGGGTAGAGCTCCTGCTAACAAACACACAGAAGCAGAGAATCCAGAAGGTGAAATAAACTCAAGCAACAGGAGGATGGGTGCTCTGTCCCGGGACAAGCAACAACAACAACAAATTGGCATTCTTTTTTCCAAATCCCAGCCCAGTCCGTCTTGCAATTGGTCACATCTTCAGTGAGAAAACAGGCTTGTACCAAAGACATAACTCTGGTTCTTCCTGGGAAACAAAGTGACACCTGATGCCTTCTGCCTATGGTTAGCTACTTCAGTCAAAGCGGAAGCCAACGTTAAGAGGAAAACATAATGCTTCCTTACGAAGTTATGGTTAATTGCATCCCTTTGATTAGCAGGAACGCAGCCAGCCCCTGCAAGGAGTGAGCAGAAGCAGATGAGGCAGGTGCCCCTGCCTGACGGCAGCGTTATCAGGAGGAATGGACACGACACATACCCGCTCCTCACATCAACTCCAGCACCGAGAACCACGCTTGTGGAGACGGTGACAGCGCAGGGCCCAGTGCCCGTGGGGTGACAGATGAAGGGGCTGGGAAAGGGAAAGATGAAGGCAGGCCCCCTGAGACAGGACTCCAGAAAGGAAAGTAGAAGCCTGAATTTCAGAGAGGCTCGAACAAAAGGCCTGAGCACTGGAGAACACAGCTGATGTTTATCAACTTGTTTTATTAATTGCTTTGGCAGAACAAGGCTGAAAGAGCATCAGATTTCACAAAGATTTATTAACTTTTGGCTCCGCATGGGAACTCCTAATATTCATTAACTAATTCAACCTCACTCCCTTTTAATTTGTGAGAATGCTGAACATAAAATGTGTTTTACTTTTAGAGCAGCTACTGGAATAATTTCCAGTTCCAGCCACTGAAAGCTGGAGTGCAAGCAACTGCTTACAGCTCATGGATTCCTAGGGTGATTGGAAACCAACTCCTTGAGGCATCTGGGGTAGATGTTGTCATGGATGACACCACCGCATGTCACAGGCAAACCCGCCTGGCAGAAACCACAGCATCGTCCAGAGAGAGCGCCTGGGAATCCTTGGCCCTGGATCCCGTGCTTGATCTAAGCGAGGAGATGAGACAGGACACGGAGAAATGGAGGAAGCCGTAGGCGCCTGAGCCTTCTTTCACACCTACCATCTCCAATGTCAGGCTTATGATGAGCTAAAGGCTCATAGCTGCCTCATAGCTGCTCCAGCAGTAAGACTCGCTGCTGTCAGCTCAGAGTCGCAGGTGGGAGAACGGGGAAAGGAAAAAGTTACTTAACCCAAGGCTGTGATGAGTCGGCAGCACCTTCAGGGTGTGTGGGAAGAAACCCTGGTGACCCCAAAAGATGGATGGAAAAGGGTGCAGAGAAAGCAAGGAATGCCGCAGGGCTGAAGCTGATGAGGTTGCACTGTCTGCTTTATGGACAGGGCTCGTGCATTTCAAGGCAGACACCGAACTGCAGGAGGCTGACTGGGGAGACCACGGGCACGATTACAGCAAGGGGACACATCCCCACCCTGTAATAAAACGAGCTATTTCTCACTAGCCTGGAAATTCACGTGCACCCATTTCAGAGCAGAATGCTGATGAGAAGCACAGCATTAATTCCACAAGCAACTTTCTATGTCAAACATCTGAAAGTGCTGAGGACACCAGCGGCCAGACAGCTCCCTCTTCACCTGCGTGACACGAGTAAGCACAAATAACTGGGCAAGACTCCCGTGCTCGCTGCGGCGCTGAGCCAGGCTGCTTCAGCCCCGTGTCGCATCGCTACCTGAAGTGCCCAATTCAAGCTGAAGCCTCCTGACAGAAACCAGCAGCCACCCATGGCTGGTGCAGAAAAGAAACCGTAGCGACAGGCTGCTGATTTTAGTCCGGCACAGGCCCCGCTGCAGGTTCTTGTGCTGCATGGATCATTTGTTGCTCCCTGCCCCTTCCTGGCACGGCCCCGCGGCACACGGTATGGCACCACCGCCGATCCTGTTAGCAGACGTTCCTGGAGCAACCCTTCAGGAAGGGGCTTCCCTCTGGAGTCACTCTGTCCTCCTCTAGCTGCGAGGGTCTGCTCTTTGCCTCGAGCATGGCCAGGAGAAACCGCCAGCATCTGCAGCAAGCAGAGCATGAGGACAGGGAGCCCCTGCCTGAGGGCACTGCTCTCTGCTGCCATGCCTCTGACAGAAACCGGGGCAGAAGAGGAAAAGGAGTGCTTGCTTGACAGGCATGTCAGGCTCCTCGTGCAGGGCAAAAAGGAGGATTGCTACCCTGGACTTTTGGAGAGCCAACATTGACCTCTTCCAGGACCTACTTGGGGGTATCTCATGGGCTAGGTTGCTAGAAGGCAAGGGTGCATGTGAGAGCTGGGCTACATTTAAACAGCACTTCTTCCATGCTCAGGATCGGTGTATCCCTAAGAGTAGGAAATCGGGGAAGGGGGGCAGGAAACCTGCATGGATGAGCAAGGAACTCATCGATAAGATCAAAAGGAAGAGGAAGGTTTATGAAATGTGGAAAAAAGACCTGTCCTCTTAGGAGGTGTATAGAAGTGTTGCCAGGGCCTGCAGGGATGCGACAAGGAAGGCTAAAGCCCACCTAGAGATGAGGCTTGCAAAAGAGATAAAAGATAATAAGAAGGCTTTTTTTAAAGTATGTAAACAGTAAAAGGAAGACTAGGGATAATGTGGGTCCCTTGCTGAACAAGGGGGGTGTCCTGGTAATGGGAGACGCTGAGAAGGCGGAGATACTGAATGCTTTTTTTGCTTCAGTCTTTGCTTCAAGGACTCCCCCCCCAGGACTCCTCGACCCTGGAGGGAGGAGAAAGAGTCTGGGAAGTGGAGATCTCCCCCCTTGTTGACAAGGGAGTGGTTCGGGAGCATCTGAGTGGGCTCAACGCACACAGATCCATGGGTCCCGATGGGATGCATCCATGTGTGCTAAGGGAGTTGATTGCCAAACCACTCTATCATCTTTGAAAGGTCCTGGAGAACAGCAGAGGTGCCTGAAGATCAGAGGATAGCCAATGTCACTCCGGTCTTCAAGAAGGGCAAGAAGGAGGATCCGGGAAACTACAGGCCAGTCAGTCTCACCTCTGTCCCTGGAAAGGTGTTGGAACAGCTTGCTCTGGATGCCATCCCCAAGCAATTGGAAGAAGGTTACAAGGAGTAGTCAGCATCGATTTACCAAGGGAAAGTCGTGCTTGGTCACCTCGTTGCCTTCTATGATGGCATCACCAGCTGGGTAGATGAGGGGAGAGCAGTGGATGCTGCTAGCAAAGCTGAGAAAGTGTGGGATAGAGGAGTGGACAGTAAGGTGGGTTGAGAACTGGCTGACTGGCCAAGCTCAGAGGGTGGTGATCGGCGGCGCAGAGTCTGGCTGGAGATCTGTGACTAGCAGTGTTCCCAGGGGTGGGTGCTGGGTCCAGTCTTGTTCAACATCTTCATCGACGACCTTGATGAGGGAATAGTGTCCACCCTCAGCAAATATGCCAATGACACAAAGCTGGGAGGAGTGGCTGACACACCAGAAGGCTGTGCTGCCATTCAGTGAGACCTGGACCAGCTGGAGAGAAGGGCAGGGAGAACCCAAATGACGTTTAATAAGTGCAAGTGTAGAGTCCTGCACCTGGGAAGGAACACCCACATGTATCAGTACAGGCTGGGGGATGACCTGCTGGAGAGCAGCTCTGTGGAGAAGGTCCTGGGGGTCTTGGTGGATGACAGGTTGGCCATACTGTGCCCATACTGAGTGCTGTGTCCAGCTCCGGGCTCCCTGGTACAAAAAAGACAGCGATCTCCTGGAAAGAGTCCAGCGGAGGGCCACAAAGATGATACGGGGCCTGGAGCATCTTCCCTATGAGGAAAGGCTGAGAGACCTGGGTCTGTTCAGCCTGGAGAAGAGAAGACTGAGAGGGGATCTTAATAATGTTTATAAATATGTGAAGTGTGGGAGACAGAGGAATTTGGCCAACCTCTTTTCAGAGGTCTGTGGGGACAGGACAAGAGGCAATGGCCACAAAATGGAGCACAGGCAGTTCCGCACCAACACGCGAAAGAACTTCTTCATGGTGAGGTGACGGAGCACTGGAACAGGCTGCCCAGGGAGGCTGTGGAGTCTCCTTCTCTGGAGATATTCAAGACCAATCTGGATGCCTACCTGGGCAGCCTGCTGTAGGGAACCTGCTTTGGCAGGGGGGTTGGACCCGATGACCTCTTGAGGTCCCTTCCAACCCCTACAATTCTGTGATTCCGTAATTTCTACCCCCACATCAGGCACCTCAGAAGGCACTCAGAATTCAAGCAGGGCAATGGGATCTTTTCTCATCATACTGCAATGCAACTTCAGCATCACAAGGGAAAAAATCATCAGTTTTCCTCACCCCAAAAGAAGACTCGGAGACACTGAATAGATATTTGTACACTGCCCCCTCCCGAGAAACCTTCTGTCCCTGACAGCAGCGCTCCAAAAATTCAAGGAAGAGGTGTTGCGTGCTGCTAGTGCTTCTCAATTGCAATGCCTGCAAGAAGAGGTTTCCTTTCTGTGTGAATGAATCAGCCCTGCTCCCCCAGGACAACCGTGGGATGCAGCGAGGGGGCGGCAGACACGAGCTGCAGTGACAGACAGCAGCTTGCAGGGGAAGGGGAAGTTCAGAGGGCTTGGTGGGGTGGGCGGGACAGAGCCAAGCTTTGCCAGGGAGATGAAAAGATTACGTAGATGCAGCATCAGGGAAGCCACAAAATCTGGGTCAGAGCAGAGACCAACAGAGCCACAGAAAGCGAGGGAGCTGCCGCTGGGTTTTGCTTGGGGTCTGGCGGCTGGCAGAGCCAGCAGGTGAGTTGCGGTGCCAAGCACCACGTGCCAAGGCCAGTCCGAGGGCAGCGATGAGGGATTTCCATCCTCACCTCCACCCTGAAAGGGGAACGCTGAACTCTACTTCCACTGCCTCCTGGCTACGTGCAGCCTGCAGCTGCCAAGCCGTGACAACGCAAGCAGCAGCTGGTCCTGGTTAGGCAGGAATGGAAGCAAGAGACTTCTGCATTTATGGTGGAATGGGTCCAGAAGCAGTGCTGATGAAGGTCAGAAAGCCTACAGCCAGCTAACCCTCTTCCTGGCCTTGCTTCTCTGAGCACAGACGTTGCTGCGAGCTAAATGAGAGTGTAAAGGCGGCATACGGCTGCTTGACTGCAGTCCGGCACTGCAGGACAGAGGCACCCAAGGGAGCTTCTCCCACTCCACAAGAGGGTTAAGCTACCTCTGGTCTTGGAAAAAAGGAAAATAAGCAAGAGCGAGCCCCACTCTCTCAGTTCCTGCCCAACCCACGGGCGCAGGGTCAAGCCCGCATGCTTACAGGCTTCGCCACGTGCTTCAGAGATGAGAGGTTTGACTCATATCCCCCTACCTCTTCCCTGGGGGGGGGGGGGGGTTCATCTTTGTTTTCTGAGGCTCATTCCATAGGGAATAGGGAGTCTTAGGGAATAGGTCCAGCCCAAGCCATCTCCACAGGCCATATGAACGCGACACGGAGCTCCCACGCTGGGGAAGGAAGGTTTCTCGCTGCCAGCAAGAAACCCCGACGCAGCCCCCAGAGGCTCAGCTCTCCCCGTCCTTGCGCTGGTTCTAAACACGAAGGCAGCACGCTTAGAAACAAACCAGATCCAATCGCAACGCTGAGCAGAGCTGAAGCGCTCCGAGGACTCAGAAATAAACACCCTGAGGCTGGTGACTCACTGGTGGGCACGACAGTCCCCGCCAGCGCGGATGGATGGCCCGAGTCATTCTCAGCCCCGGGGAGCTGGGCAGGAAAGGCTGGGCATGAAGAGCTAGCCAAGGTGCTGCTGGAAACCGAAGGCAGAGAACCTGGGGGAAGGGGGGGGGAGCAAAGACACTGTTCTAGCACCCACCCCGGGCTTGCTGAGCCCCGACCAGCACCGAGAACCTCCCGGAGGGTAAACTGAGGCGGCTCAGCCGAGGCCGCTCTCCTGCTGGGCTCGCTCATTGGCTCCAGGTCACCCAATGAGAAGCGCGGCTCCGTGGCAACCAGCGCTGTCACCAAGAGCAACCAGCCAGCGCCGGGGGTGAGCCAGGGCCCCCCAGCGCAGCGGCTGCCCTAGGAGGGGGCTGTGCCTTCAGGGCATTGAATCCCCCCCCCCCAGCCTCTGTCCTCCTCCTTCCCTGGGCAGCCAGGGAAGTTTCCGTAGCATCGAGGTGTGCTCCTGGCTGCGGCAGGAGGTTGTTAGGAGGAAAAAAAAAAAAAAAAAAAAAAGGCTTTGCTAGCAGGACCCGCAAAGGCTGTGCAGCTGCTGAAACATCACCTGCCAGGGCTGCTCGGCCAAACCAAAGCCCCCAGCTTTTTCTTTTTATTGGTGAAGGGGGATGCCCAGCAGCCCCCCAAGAGGCTGGAGCCTCAGTTCAAAAACAAAATGGTGAAGGGGCTTTCACCCCCCCCCCCCTCACAAGGAAGGGCTGTGGTGAGGAGGAGACTTGCTCTGGGAGAAGGTCCCAAAGCCTTAACCAGGAACAAGCAGAAGCTGCGACCACCTCAGCTGAGGGAGCAGCTGCTCCAGAGCTTTCTCCACTAGCTGCGGCGTGGGGCTTCAGTCTTCACCCCCTTACAGCTCCCCCTAAAACAAAGCAAGATGCACACACCGAAATGCAGGAGGGCCAGCTGTATTTGGCTGCACAGCGCACAGGCTCCCTGTGCTTAGTCACCGCTTCAAGTCTTAATCTCCACCCCCACATTACATCAAAGAGGTGAAACTGTGATGCAGATGGAAGGTTTGGACTTCAGGTGGAAAGTAGGCGGGGGGGGAAATAGCCTCATGTGAACCAGGAGGCAGGAAATGCAGGTGAGACAAAACCCTCTAGGTTATTCTGCAGGATATCAGCACGTTCCAACTAACTCCAAGGTGGGTTAGAAGATGCCAGCTGAGGGGCCTTCAACCCCAGACCAGGAGAAAACTTGGCTGCTGAGCAAACGCCTGCAGCAGCTTAATGCACCGTGGGCCCTCCTGGCTCTTCTGGTGGCAGGAGAACCCGGCTGCTAGAGGAGAATTGTCCCGTGGGGACCTGTGCCCGCACCTCTGCAGGTCTGTGGTAGTCAAGGCTGTCCCACGGACCAGAGCCCTGGGAAGAGGCCAGAGTTTGCTTAAGCCCCACATCACTTCCAAGGCCTTGGAAGGGCCGCTCACCAGCCTCCACCATTATCACCAGGGCAGCACTTCCCAGGTATGTGGTATGTGCGTGGATTGCGTTACACATAATAATTCAGACCACCAGAGATAACTCCAGGAAAATAAAGTTAGCTTGTTACCTCCCCAGATCAATAAAAACACTAACATCAGGACAGGTGTCAGCCTGCTATTCCTGTCATCTGAGTGTGACACAGCTGTTGGCAGGGCTGCCAAAATACTCTTCCTGCAATATACAGGCATCCGATGTGCTTGAACAAGATCTGCTCTGGCACCTGAGTGCTGCAGCCCTTGGGACTGGGCAGGGCAGACACCTACCCCACCGCACTCAGGAGCTGCTACTGAAATGCTTCCTTCCTATAGATGCAATGGAGTAGTTTTCACTGAAAAGGAGTATTTCAGCAGAAGACTGAACAAAACCCACCACTTAAACAAAAGCACGAGGCAGGCCAGCAGCAGCGAAGACAGCGCACAGCAGAGGCAATTGCCTGCCATGCAGCTGAGCTCCAGGCAGGAAGAGGGCTCCACCACGCAACTTCTGCCGCTACCAACAATTAGGGGAAAAAAAAGCCAGTTTGACTGAAGGCCCGGCTGCTTTTCATCTCACAATCTCCACAGGAAGAACAGCACCAGGGGCTGAGACTGAAAGTTCATCGGATCATTTAAGGGGAGCACCGCAGTGCCCTGGGCAGGCAGCACACGGAAGAAAGGCAGAGTCCTGGGAGCAGAAGAGAAGTTCTCTCTTCCCCGTGAGGGAAGGAAACAGAAGATACTATTGAGCTGTGTTCTGAAACATGAATAAGCCCAGCCACCTACCCAATGCCCCCCCACACTCCACAGGGGACTCTGCGGTTTTTAATCTGGCACCTGCCACATTGAGATCCGGCTCCTTGTGGAACGAAAAACTCAAGGTTGAACACTTTGCGCTTGTCTCAGGAAAGAATAATTAAATGCAGAACAATCTGCTTCTTCCCCCTGCAGATTCCAGATGTTCTCACTCAAGACAGGTCTTTGCTTCATACCCCGAATGGCCACTCTTTGCTGCGTGCAACTGGAATTGCGTTTCAGTGGCAAAGAAGAGGTAACTACCATTTGTAGCTTTGAGCTCCTTCAGGAGGGGAGAAGAGGGACCCAGTGTGTCCGGCCACACCAGGCGCAAAGCTCGGAAACACCCAGGTCACATGAACCAGCACGGAGGGGAGAAATATCAGTTCATTAACAGATTCTCTTCATTTGCCAAGAATACAAAGGTGGCAAAGCCTACTGCCCCACCTAGTCAGCTGAGGGATGAGGGGGCTCACAGCCAAAGAAAAGCAGCAGGGAAGGATTCTCCTCCTCCCCCCCCCACCCCACCCATAAACCAAAACTGCTGATGGGGTGCAGGAGCAGCAGGAAGAGTTGTCACGCACTTGATGGGTAACTCCAACGTAGAGCTGAGGGATGCATTCAGAGAATCCAGCTCGATTACCTGCAATATTCAGGCCCTTTCTTTTCACTCCCAAAGCAGCCTATATGCTACACAAGATGAGAGCTCCACTCTAATTTCTGCTGTAAAAAGCTGATGACACAAAGATGGCAATCAATGGATTCATGCACTCTGCAGACATCCTGGGGAAGATAATTCAGTTCAGAGCTGAAGCCAGAGGCTGTAAAGATCCCCAGATCACCCACAAAGCCTCCCCCTACCCTGACTGTGCTTACTGCTCAACTTTTTTGCTTTAAAAAGGAAACATGCACCAAAAAATGGTGGTGCTGGGGAGGGATCTCATGAAGATGCAACCAGGCAATCGAGACAAGTTTTCAGACCCTCAAGAGCCCTAGATGGAAATGCCAGACTCCATCACCAAACCGGTACATTCCTGGCTGCTCTACAGCACTTTGGGGTGCAAAAATTTCTTAAGCACTTGAACTCAATGGGTAAAATTTGCTTACACTTAATTTGCAGGTGTGGAAGAGGTGACGCAGAGAATTCCTGCTGCAGTTCTTAGATGCCCATATCCCTAGGGGGCATCATCCCATGACAGGTTGGACAGAGGAGAAAGGAACCTACTGCACAAACACCTTGGGAGAGTTTGCAAAGAAATGAATTCAAGTGATACTGAAGAAAGTGGGGGGTTTAAACAGTCTCAGAGGCTTAAAAGTTGTCTTAGCCCAAAGTTGACAGCAATGGCAGCCATCTTCAATCTTTCTGCTCTCCCCTCTGTTAGTCTAAGGAAATACTGTTTATTTAATGAGTAAAAAAGAAACAAACAAAAACAAACAAAAAAAAAAGAAAACAACAGTGATGCTGTTCTTCTTTTCCTTTTCAGTTTATTTTGGGAGCTGCAGTGAAGCCATGTGAGAACCCTCTCACCCCTTTGTTTATAAAATCTGGGGGAGAAAAAAAAAGCCGATAGTTAAAAGAGTGAAAGGACCACAGAAGCCATCAATATAAACATTTCTTGAGAAGGCAGGGATCAAATTCAATCCAAATGTACATTTACAGTGCTGGAAATGTTTGTGGGCTCGCCGAGGGTCCCTAGGCAGGATGGTGAGAAAAAGACAAGAAATCTGAGACGAGAATCCCCTGTCAGAGAGTTCCCTTCTCCATTTCACACCGGTCTTCCCTTCCCCATCACGAGCTATTCCTGTATTCATCCAAAGACCAGGGAACTGCTCCCATGACGTCAAAGCAGTTTCCCAGCAACAATTAATGAGGGCTGTCCACCACAGGGGTTTCCTGAAAAGCTAGCAAGGAATTATCCACCTACTTTCTACAGCGTCAAGATGCAACAGGACAGCAGAGAACAGGAATTTCTGTTAACCCTGCCGGGGCTCAGAAGCAGGACTCTGGCTCAGTTCCCACTGCCACACGTCACAAATCTTTTGGAGAGCCCCTGATGGAATTCCTGCCAAACACACGCTCGCAGTGAGCTATCACATCAGGCAGGCAACGCATGCAGCTGCAGGAGGTGGCACCCAGGCTCAGGAGAGATGTGTGACGTGAGAAAGAAACCCCTTACCCTCTTGCCTGCACACTCCTCACGTGCCTTGCCCGTGCCAATCAGAAGCAGAAGCCTAAACATTAGGAAGCTGGCTGAGAGCAAGGTATTCCCCCGTGCAGCTTGCCATCCTCAAGCTGACCTGGGCTGGCAAAGCAGATCCTCGAACTTTACAACCAGACCTCAATCATTCCAGCTCCTCGCAAGCCTCCTTGGAAGGAGGGTTTCTCTCACTCTCCTTTCGGTTTTCAAGGCTGATGCTCCTGCTTATTAGCATGCAGGTAGAGGATCCTGAGGCATCTGAGACACTCAACAGCCAACAGGTATGGAGCAAATACAGACGCTGTGGCTGCTTTCCATGTTAGACCCAAATTGATATGATCATCAGTCAAGGGCGGGGAATGATGTTACAAGTCGACACCGTGTTTTGGCTGCCAGCTGTGAGAGTTGGACTTGACAGCGAAGCAGGAGTCTGAAGGGCAGGTGAGGTATTCACCTTCCCACTTACCTACGCCCAAGCCTTCAGCAAAAGGAACTCAAGTGTTGCTGCTGCTTGCAGGTCCTCAAGCTACAGGTGATGCTTCCAATTATTAAAAAAAAAAAAAAAAAAAAAAAAAAAAAGCATTTTCAAGAGATGAAGGGAAATGAAACAGGTCCAATGCACCAAAATAAAGATCTTGCAGTACTGTAACTGGCTAACACACCACAACCAAGAAAACCAGTTCCTAGCACTAAATATCAGACAAAGGACACATTTCTAGTCTTTTGTTTCTTAAGCAAGACTGCATGATGAGCATGTGTGAGAAGGAGGTAAATGGAATCCAAACTCCTGATTCCACTAAAGCCAAATCCAATTTATTGAGAGGTTTTCAAATAAAAGATGGGGTTAATATCTACATGTGAATACAGATACAGCATATGTAGTCCCACAGAACACTAAATTGCATGAACTAAGCTAAAAATTTTATGTGGCACATAGCCAATTAACAAGTAGTCCACTTGTGTTATCAACTAGCCAGCTTCAAGCAAGTAAAGCCTTTAAAATATAACCTGGCAGAACAGCAGGGAATATTTTGTCTGTGTAAAATGACCAGAAACTACCCAGGAGCAAGCTGCATAACCACCAAGCCGAGACTCAGGGAGTACCCATGAGACCGTCACGGGGAACTCCTTAATGACATGGAAGAGTACAGTGTGCTTATCAGGGATTCCCCCATCTCCTGGAGGTGCCTTCTCAGCATCACAAAAAGAGGAAGGAGAAAGCTCAGCGTATGTTAGCAAGTCCTGAATGGCTCAGAGAGCCACATACTCATTTTAGTACGGCATCTTTTTAAATTAACCCCATCAAACAGCAGAAATGCAGTCACTTACCAGAGATGAATGATGTCAGGTCCCCATCCCTGAAACGCCTGCATTTATACCTATGCTGTATTTTGCACGGTGGGGGTGAGGGGAGAGGAAAAGAAAAGTCTCTGGTCAATCTTTCTCAAGCCCAAAATAATTGGAGACCTTAATTCCAAAAATAAACTCACCCTGGTGGTTCTGTACTCTCAGCAGGTCATCTATTTCCTAATCTCGATGGAGACTTCATTGCCACAACCCATTTGAGAGGAATTTTGCCAAGGTAATTTTGCTTCTTAGAAGACCCCGCCAGCTCTCACCCCTGAATGAAATGCTAGCAAATCTTTGCTGCTGCTACAGCAAGCTAATTGCTCTGACAAGCAGCTCTGAAGCAAAGCAGAGCCCAGCTGTTCAGAGGGATGTCATAAAGAGCTCTGCCAATAGCCACATGCACACCCCCCTCCTGCTCTCATTCAAATACTTCAATGGAACTGCCTCCGCAAAGCCCTGAGAAGGCTTTAAAGACACAGCAGCCTTGTTCTGCCAGGCACCGGAGCAACACAAATGTACGTGAAGGAGCAGAGAAGGGATAGCACAGTAAGCCTAACCATCTTCCAGCAGGATTCAAGTGCACCGATGACACTTTGGGGAACCCCTGACACATACCGAGGTAGGTTACAGGCGGCCTTGATTCACTGCTACCGTTGGTGCCATGAACATTTCCGAGGGGTCAGCTTTTTTAATGCTTCCATTTCAATGCAGTTATTCTTTCTTGCTTGTTTAGTCAGTATTTAATCGCTAATAAGACAGGAAATGGGAAATGCAAATGACCCTAGAGAGGTTTTAAACGACTTGCTTAAACTTTCCCCAGAAAGGGGTTTTCCATCCCAGACCCGAAGACCGTGCAGACATGCAGGCTGCAGTCAGGTCCGCTCACCACGGATCACAGCTTGCTCTCAAGCACCCGGGGCAGCTCAGCAGGGACAGGGACAGTCCCTGCAACACCCTGACCCTCACCAGGCTGCCGAGTCACCTCTTGGGTTATGGAGACCTGACTACAGCTCTAAACACCGGTCTAGCAGCAGTCGCCCACCTCAAGCTCTCCTCCTTCATGTCAGTGGTTCCCACCCCAGGCGAGGTGCAGCCAGGGCTGGAGGGAACATGCTCCTGCAGGACCTCGCCAACTTCACGTGTGACCAGGTCAGGCAGCAGCTGGCCTCAAGGAGCCTCCTCACTCAGGAGCAGAGCGAGGAGCAGCAGGGCTCACCTGGCAGCCGTCTGCAGACAAAGGAGGTGAAGATCAGCCCCAGGCTCAAGGAGGTAGACAGACTCAAGTGAGACAGCTACAAGGTGGTCGGGAGGCAGTTGGAACTGACAGCTTCCATTAAAAGCAGAACCAGCCATGAAGGAGCGTAGTGCTCTGCTCGTAAACCCTCTTCAGGACTTGTCTCTACCGCTTTTTCCTAAGTTAATACAGTTTCTTCTAAATGATGCCCCGCCACAGGCAAAAAAACCCAAAAACAACAGTCCAATGCTTTTTAAAAAAGAACAGTAACAGACAGCAGAAACCCAACACATTTCAGCTCCATGGTAAACTAAGTTTCTAGCCTGCACAGCACCTAAATTTCAGTGTATACATGAGATTGTCTTCGTCGTTTCAAAGCCTCCTGAGCCAAGTCTGCCATGCCTGGGCACAGAGCAGATGCCTTCTTCGCGCTGAAGCTACTGTGATGCTGCCTGCAGGCAGCAGCTCCCTGCCCACAGCAATACTGACACTCTGAGAGGTGTCCTCATGGCTAACAACAGAAGAGAAAGCAATGAGAGAGAGGCAAGACAAAGAGGAGGTAATGAGACAACAGTCACTCGTGATGCTCTGTTTTCAAGAGAACAGCCACAATTACTCGGTCCCTGCATTGGCAAAACACAAAGGCTTCATAGATATTATGAGATCTCCCCATCAGGTGTGAAACAAAGAACTGAAGTTGATGCCTTCTGTTCCTGGCCACTTCAAGATTTCTTTTCTCCCAGCTCTGATCTTTTAAAATGAAGGCATCCGTCCAAGGAAACAAAACAACAACGATCTCCCAAGCTCTTTGGGAAATACCCATTGCTGTCTGAGCTGTGCAAGCTTGCAGGACGAGGGCCGTCAGCTGAGCTCATGGGCTCTGCTAGGAGTGCAACTCCTCGGCCTGCTGCACAGCCAGCACTGAGAGGTAGCGCGTGGCCGTCTCTGCACCCGCTCCATGACTGCTCAGCAGAAGCCAGGCTGGATGTTCCCATCTCCCTGGCAGAAAGCCTGTGCTTGGAGGGACTCTGCAGCACCTGAACCCAGCAAAGCTGTAAGACTTGGAGATCAGACGAGCAACTTGACATCAGGGGATTTTCCCCACGTTTAACTTGTCTATTTTGGGGTTGTTTCTTCCTGTCTCCCAGCACTCAACCAATCCCCTGCAGTTTCAGACCTGAAGTCCATAGCCCTAAAAAAGCTCCAGCAGCTACTCTGCAAATGAAGAAGCAACAGAGGAACACAGGTCTGCAAGCAGTGCTCCAGCATGCCTGCAGGGATCCAGCAGGCCAAGGATCTTGGCTCCACAGAGAGAACCTTACAATCTCCACTGAACCTCGTGAAAGCAAACCAAAAGCTCTATTTTGCTAAGGCACGTCTATGGTCTGATGCATACTGACTCAGGGTTGTTAAGGACAGGCAGGTGCCCTCTGCTCTGGAAGTCTGCAGTCGCAAGATCAGTACTGTAAAAGGAGGCAGCTTTAGATGCTGTTCTTCCCTATCAGGTCTTCCGATGCTGTTCTTCCCACCTACCAGCTCTTCCTATTTTCCAAATACCCCAGCCTCCTGCTTCAACCCTGTTGTCAGCTCTTAACAGCGCTGTTAAAGCAGCATGAAAAGAAGCTCTATAATCTGAGTCTGAAAACCTGGTCTCTAGCACTTAGAGGCCTGGCAGATGGCTAAGCAAGAACAGATTCCAGAGCAAGAAAAGCCTTCCAGCTCTAGGACACAAGCACCTGCCCCAGACAGCAGACACAGCCTCCTGGGGGCTCAGCCAGCCCTTCCAGAAATCACAGCCCGTTATTAATGTGGGTTGGCAGCATTTTGCCTTCAAGAAGCAAGCATGTGAGAGGATTTCCTAAGCTGTATCTCTCTCCTCAGATGGGGAGACAGCATATCCTGGGTGGGAGGATGAGGAGAAGGAAGTGTGAGTCAGCCTCACCAGCAGCCTCGGCTGCCGCAGACTGGATAAAGCCCTACCGAGACTTTGCTGCCTTCTGCCTTCCGCACCTGAGAGTCGTTTGCTCAGGTACCGTGTGTGCATGCAGCAAAACTAGGTCAGGGAAAGCGGGGCACAGAAAAGATGCCGCAGCTCTGGGTGTTGCCTGTGCTCGCAGCTTGCAGGGAAGCTGCTTATGCCGAACGCGGTAACGTCGCGGAGCAAACGCCAGCAACACGAGCACAGAACAACAGCTCGACACGTTACCTCCCTCTCTGGCAGACATGTACCAAGTGAGCCTACGCTCCACTTTTCCCAGGCCAGCTTCTGCTGAGAGAAGACTCGTCAATTAGGTAGCGGATATAATCTCATCACGAGGTAGGGAGGGGAGAAAAAACACCTCCAGACTTGTGACACGGAACCGGTGGGATGGCATCGCTGCAAACCCACAGCAGCGGCCCTGGACAGGGCTCCCCCCTGTGACAGACATGCTCCAGGCAGCATCGGGAACTGACAGCAGCTGCAAGGGGAGAAGAGCATCGCCGATGGCCTGGGCGCATCGTGTACCCACCTGGACCAGAACACCCCTTCCCGGAGAGGGGGAGCAGCGCTGCGTGGCGGTGGGGGAGGAAGGCAGTGCTTGGGAGGCTGGAGGGCTGCATCACGGACTGCTCTTCGGGTTGGAACTGACCTCGGTCGCTGCAGCAGGCTGCAAGAGGAGAGGTTTCCAGACCTGGGTGCCTAACATGAACCAAGTGCTGCCGGGTACACACCAAGCATCTGAGCTAGGGGACCAGCTCGAGCAGGCAGACACCACCAACAACTGCACGTGACAAGGAAAAAAAAAAATCTTCCATGAGTCCTCCAGGCCACAGGGTTGCCTTTTTCTTTTCTTTTTTTTTTCTTTTTTTTTAAATGCAGGAGCATGCATGCAGCAAAAAAGATTTCTTGGTGTTTGGAGCCAGGAAGTGGGAAGGATGAGAACTGCAGCGCATTGCTGATAGCAGCTACCTCCTCTAACACGCCCCAAGAAAATAGCTCCATGGGCAGCCAGAAGCAGAGCCACAGAAAAATTGAAAGTGGAGGCCAGCAGAATCCCTGCAGCTGGGACTGAAGGATGGATGTGCTGCTCTTAGCCTTTTTCAGGGGGCTCATGAACAGAAGGGAAACAGAACAGCCAGAATTCCTAACTGAAGTCCGACAACCAGCACATATTTCTTATAGGGCCCAAGGTTTCTACAGAAGAGACCACAATAAGGGAGTGAGTGGCAGAGTGAAAAAAAATAAAGAATGCCCTGCAGAGCAGAGGAGAGGCCACCCTCCAAATTCCCCTCAAGTCAGAATCATGAGCGGTTGACACTTCTGAGAGGGGCAAGGAAACCCAGGCTTTTAGGAACTTCGAATGGCTTCTGTACCAAATGGGAAACAAATCCAAATTGGGGCCAACGAATAAGGATCCAAGAGGTAAGGCCTGCCCTATCGTCAGCTCACCCCACTGCTGGAAACCCACTTCCCTCCAGGTGCTGCACAAACACCAGCAGGCAGAGTAAAGGCACACACCACTCTTACACACCCAGGACCCTAAAGCAGTGCAAGGACAGGGTGGAGCTCCTGAAGGTACAATAAACAATAAGGAACATTTGGAGAGGCTTTCTTGGCCTAGGAGAAGAATTCAGAAAATAGACTGTATGTAGATAGTAGATCGTCCCCTGCCTAACTGCTTCTAGAAACGTGCTCCAGACATGTGAGGTCCAAGGTCCAGGGCTCTGGAGGCAGGGAGGGAGGCCAGGAAGGCAGCAGCAGTGTGGCTCTTTCCTCCAACAAGATCCTTCCCTCCTGTCGCCTGTGTTCAAGGAGGGCATCCTCCTCCTCCCCAGCTCCATTTGGAAGAAAGTTCAGAAGCAGCAGGTATGGAAAGCAGCTAAACCCATCGGCTCTGATGGACAAAAAGTCAAAGGGGTATCAGAGATGGAGGAAGGGGGAGAAAAATGATAGCAGGAGAAAATACCAATGCTGAGAGAACCTCAAGGAAAGTCAGAGGAAGGGAAGAGTTCAGTTTAGTGAGTAGCTGGAAAAATCCTTCCGAGATGAAACATCCTGCCCTCCAGCTCCTCTTAAAGTCAGTACTGCCATCTCTGCTGGAAAAGGGTCCCTGTACCATGCATGGCAGAGAAAACAGAAGTCTTAAATTAAAAAACAAAAAACACAATTTTCCCTAAGAAAAAAAGTAATAATAAAAAATCCACCCCACCACCAAGCAGCTTTAAGCCAGCCTCAGCCATGCCCAGTCTCTGATGCTGTTTTCTCCTCTGCCCTTGTGTGCCCAGAGGAGTTTTCTTCCCAGGCTGAAGCCAGTCTCCAGGCATTAAAAAGGAAAATTGTTATATGATTTTATTTTTTATGTTCTTAAAAAAGGGACCTTCCATTCAAATCCGGCTCAGCTGAGGATGTGTTATCATGGCAACCATCCCCTCCCTGTCTACCCCAGCGAGGAGAGCATTAAGCACACAGCTCTGAACGATCCTGCGCTAGCACACGGACTGCAGCCAAGCCCCACTACCCCGCACAGCCCCTCCAAGCCGAGGCCAGTGTGATTTGACATGAACCAGATCTGTCAATGGCCCAAGACAGACACGTGGGCAATCATGAGCAGTGGAAAAGACGTAGCACACTCCATTCAGCTCCAAACACTGATAAATAATTCAGGAAGAGAAATGCCGCAATACAGAGCAGAGCACGGTTTAAAAATAGAACATGTGCTGATGCCAGAGGAACGGAGGGAGAGAAAAGCAGAGAGGTGGCATGAACTAAAGCCTGCGTGGCAACAAGCCGGGGGCTGGCGGGCGCTGCAGCCCCCTAGCTCAATACGCTGATCCCAGCAGATGTTTATTTGCTCACCCTTTCAATTAGGAATCCCAAACTATTATTCACATGGCAACAGCAAGCAGGGCTACCCCTTCTGGATCGCAGCCCTGCAACGATGCACGTACCCAAGAAAAAGAGAAAAAGCCTTCACGCTGGAAAGCCCGCGGCGAGGACAGGACTGAGGCGTGCCTGGCGGACACCAGCGATGCTCAGCTTTATGCGGTCCGGCGCTCTCTGTGGGGTGCAGGTAGATGCTGGAGGCTTTTCTCTAGGCAGCCAGTCTCCTAAATTCAGCCGCCTTGCGTTCAGATGCTTCCACTCATCCTACGTACCATCCATCACTAGCCAACTGTCCCATGTTTGACGCACTTTTTTGTGACACACTGTGCAGCATCACCACCACCGCCACCCTTTTAGGGTGAAAGAGCTCAAGAAGCCCCTACCTTGTCTCCAAACTCCACCTTCCTTCCCGCACTGGTAACCGCGCAGTAAAACGCCCCTTTGCGCTGACTTAGCGCATTCACCTGTCCCAGCACATCTGCAATTTAGGTGCCACCTGCACTTTCCTTTTTCACAACAGAAGCAATTTAAGTCATACCAGAAACATCATTATCAGATTAAAGAATTTCCCCTTCCAGCTGCAGACCCAAACACATTTCATTTACTGTCAGCTATGAAGAAGCCTTGGTCACAGACAGGGTCCCTTTATCCCGCTTTGCCACAGGCAGCTCTCCAGAAAAGAGGGGCCACTCCAGGCTCTGCAGAACCTGTGAAATACTCTGACAGATGGCTGCTTTTTTCTCTCCTCAGAGTTTCAAAAAATAACACCAAAAAGACACCCATCTCTCCCTGTCTCCTCACGAAGGCGAACATCATCGGTTTCCCAAGTATTTATAAAGCAGGAAGCTGCCATTAACAAGAAAAAGCAGATTTTTATAGGGAAAAATAATATGCTATCATGTACAGCTAATTCAAAACCTAATAAATCTGTAGGCAGAAGCAGCTTACTGTAAATATTTCAGTTCTTCCCCCCCCCCCGAATATCCAAAAAAATTGAAAGCATAAAAAATGAGTGAAAAAAAAAGTTAAAAGGCCACTGTGAGGAAGTTCAAAGACAGACCCAGATGACTACTTGTAAAAAACCTCAGTCTTAAACAGGAAGTCATAAACAAACGGCCCCTTAGGTTCAAGCAAAGATCTCCCAAATTGTATTTTGCCCTGAATTTGAGCTGAAGTGAACAAAGCCATATTGCTCAGCCTTAATCAATGGAGCACTGCAATGCAGAGTTCACCTGCTTCTCTGAAATGCAATATTCATGGAAATCCTGCCTAAAACTAAGCACGCTGCCTTCCCGGCCCCTTCACCTTACCACAAGTTCCACAATCGCATTTCTCTTGAGCCATAAAGCTGGAAAGGGGCTTTAAGGGGAGGGAAACAGCCATGAGCTCATCACAGCTGAAGAATTATTGAATCATTAACATTGGAAATCAAGATCATCTTTAAGATCATCTGGTCCAACCATAACCCTGCTGCTACCAACATCACCCACTAAACCACATCCCCAAGCACCACCTCCAACTTTTCCATGAACACCCCCAGGGACGGTGACACCACTGCCTCCCTGGGCAGCCCGTTCCAACTCCTGACTGCTCTTTCTGAGCAGAAACATCTCCTGATTTCTAACCTAAACCTCCCCTGGCACAACTCGAGGCCCTTCCCTCACGTCCTATTGATGTTTACCTGCAAGAAGAGGCTGAACCCCAGCTCCCCACACCTTCCTTTCGGGTAGTGGTAGAGAGCAATGAGGTCTCCCCTGAGCCTCCTCTTCTCCAGACTAAACAACCCCAGTTCCCTCAGCTGTTCCTCATAGAATGGCTCGGGTTGGAAGGGGCCTCATGCATCACACAGTTTCAGCCCCCCTGCCATAGACAGGGATGTCACCCTCTAGATCAGGTTGCCCAAGGCCTCATCTAACCTGGCCTTGAACGCCTCCAGGGATGGGGCATCCACCATTTCTTCCAGCACCTCACCACCTCTGAATGACAAATTTCCTCCTAACCCCTAAACTCCCCCCTTTTAATCCAAAACCCTTCCCCCTTATCCCATCAGTATCTACCTGAGTAAAGAGTCCTCCTTCATCCTTTTTATAAGACCCCTAAGAGCTGGGATCTCCTTCAGCAGGCCACTGAAGCGCCCCCACTCTTGACAAAATCACACATCGCCACTTCCAGCAGGCAGGCCCCAGCGACCCGCATTCACGAGGCAAACCCACTGCTGGCATGTTGGGTCTGACATCAAACCAAACTCCCTGCCCCACCTCAGTCAGAGAGGAGGCTTTCATAACCCTATTCCATGATTTTCCTGGGTTATTTTTAGCCACCAACGCTGCTGTGGGGTTTCTTTCTGCAGCATACCACCATACAATTCCTCGAGGAGTTGTTGCAAAGTGCTCCCTCCCCAAAATCACTGTGTTTTACTAGACTATGGGATCCAGACCCAAAATTATTATAGAAAGTAAGAGCAACAGACCGTGGCCTACCAAGGGCATGGGAGTTTAAATAGGTTTAAATTCTGGGAAGTTCATAACCCTGGCAGATGCCAGGCCTAGAGCAAAGGCTCCTCTTCTAAGCAGGAAACCAATCTGATGGGACACAAGCACGCAACTCGAGAGTGGAAGCTGCAAATCCCTTCTCATCGTACAGCCGATCCCCTTCCCCATGAGGATGACCACGGCTTCCTAAAGCAGGCAGACGGAGGAGATGCTTTTCTAGCAGAGCTTCTCCTCCTGAACCGCTCCCCAAAAATATATTTAGAATTTGGTAACTGTCCAGTCTACAGCTTTGTGCCTGTCGTTAAAGTGAGAATCTCACATGTAACTTTGAGGTTATATTTTAAATTAAGGATATGTTTGATGGAGAAAATAAAATAAAAGCAGGCAGTAATCATTCTTCAAAGTGAGTTCAGAAGAAGCCTCATGTTATCCTATTTTTCTACATAAGTAATGAAGCAAGTATCACATCAATAGCAGCAATGGGCATTTCCCAGGCAGCCACAAAACTCAAAAGCCGTGTCCTCAAAAGCACATGAAACTGGAGCCAAGAAAAATAAGCTCAGTCAATTAAAAAAAAAAAAAAAACAAAAAAACAAACACCACACACACACAAAAGCACCAAACAAAAGAAAACAAAAAAACAAAGAACAGCAAAACAGCAGAACAGCATTTTCACCTTCAGCAGAGCCAGGTACCCTGCTCACTTCAACAGGAGCCGCAGGGCTGTGCCCTGCAGTTCCAGCAGGATGAATCTTAAAGATTCCCAGGTTTGAGCTCTCTGTCCACAACTAGTAGGGTTGTGAGATGTTGTTCTTTGCTGGGCCAAGCCGAAAGGCTTTGCAACACCTCCCAGCCACAAGCCATAAGGCTTGCCAAGATCAACTCGATCATAACTTGCTGTTATCAGAATGCTTTTGAGGGAGGGAGGGTAGTTAAAGCTTACACAATTATGCCAACAGTATTTGCGTTTGTATCATATTTGTCCGACTCACATTTGAACACACTGGATCCAGTGAAGGTACTCTGACAGAACAGTTAAAACCTCAAAAAAAGCCTTCTGACAGTTGACCAGCTAGAGAGAGCCTATTAATGCTCCCACTAGTGGCCAGACAGACTCATGAGATCAATCCCTAGCACAGAATCCCTCCGCACAACACCGATCGTTAAGGAGCCAGGCTGACCAGTTCTGCTGCTGACCCAACAGTTCATTTGTTCTTACAATTATGTTGGCACAACCCTGAACACAGAGTCAGCGATAGGTCAGAGGTTTCATTTTCGGAGCAGCTCTAAGAAGAGCTCCTACCACAAGCAGCAGCTGTATCAGATGAAGCCCATTTGTACCAATATGAGCACAGCATCAGGCGAGAGTGCGGAGTTGCTTTCACTCTACCAGCAGAGCAAAGCCAGACTGCTCAGGCTGCTAAAAGCCCGCACAAACATTGCGGCTGAAAGCTGATATATCTGCCACTTTCCCAGATTCAGGGAGCTACGTGCTGGGGAGGCTACCTCCAAAAGGTGCCCAATGCCCAGGGCTTCACATACGCCCAGAGAGCCTGCTACTGTCAGCCCCGTGCCCCTGCTCAAAGGAGCCCAGACCATCTCAGTCCCGGGTCCAAACCTGACACGGGGGAACAACACAGCTCGGAGCAGACACTCAGCTTTTGGGCTTCTGTAATTTTAAAGGTGGAAAGAAGCTTTACGGTTTGAACAACCTCACCCAGCTGCAGGCACAGGATCTAGACCACCCCTCTGCATTTTCCCCATGTTCTAGATCTTCATTCTGCTTCCTTCCTTTCTTTCCTAGTGAGAAGCCACGACAGGAGGAGTGGGCTCCGAAGCACCTGCTTGTCTTGGTTTGGCCATGGGGAAAGAGACAGGGCAGGATCCTATTTTCTAATAGGCGGCATACCTGAAGCTTCCCCAAAGAGGTCAGTCTCTGAGATACAGGGAACACCTTCCATAATAAAGCAGTTCTTGTGTCTAAACTCAGCTCAGAAGAAATTAGTTTCTCAAAGAAAAGGATGTCAAAGCAATATAAGAATTTTATAACTTCATTAAAAAAATATATAAGAGAGCTGGCATAAAGAGTAGGCTGCATCTGCCTACACTCAATAATCATCACAGAAATTCACTGGGAGGCAGCAGTGACTCAGTCTGCACTACACAAAGACAGCTTGTGCTCGCAATACATAATGAAACTGGGCTTTATAGACGACCATAAATCTGCATGCGCCCCATTGACAACACACATGCAAGGGAATCCCAGCACTGACAGACATGGGCTTGGAATTATCAGCCCTTCCTCTTGCTGCTACCCTAATAGATGATCTCAAAGCTTTCCCCCACCTCCTCCCACACTAGGAGATGGATTTCATAGAATCACAGAATGGCTCGTGTTGGAAAGGACCTCAAAGATTATCTTATTCCAGCCCCCTTGCCATGGGCAGAGATGCCACCCTCTAGATCAGGTTGCCCAGGGCCTCATCTAACCTGTCCTTGAACACCTCCAGGGATGGGGCACCCACAACCTCTCTGGGCAACCTGTTCCAGCGCCTCACCACCTCTGAGTGAAGAGTTTCCTCGGAACCTCTGATCTAAATCTCCCCTCATTTAGTTCAAAACTATTCCCCCTTGTCCTGTCAATATCTGACTGAGAGCAAAGAGTTGCTCTCCATCGTTTTGATGAGCCTCCTTTAAGTACTGAAAGGTTGCAATGAGGTCCCCCAGAGCCTTCTCTTCCGGAAGCTGAACACCCCCAGCTCTCTCAGCCTTTCTTTACAGGAGAGGTGCTCCACCCCCAGATCATTTTTGTGGCCCTCCTCTGGGCCCGCTCTAATAGCCCCACATCCTTCTTGTGCTGGGGGCTCCAGACCTGGGTACAGCACTCCAAATGAGGCCTCCAAGAGCAGAGTAGAGGGGGACAATCAACTCCTTCCCCTGCTGGCCACCCCTCTCTTGATGCAGCCCAGGATGCAGTTGGCCTTCTGGGCTGCAAGCATGCATGGCCAGCTCATATGGAGCTTTTCATCCATCAGAACCCCCAAGTCCTTCTCTGCAGGGCTGCTCTTACTGAGTTCTTCACCCAGTCTATCCACATGTCCAGGATTGCCCCTAGATTTCCCCTAGAGAAGTGCTGTGTTGCAGCCACTGCTCATGCCACCAGGAGGCCACGCGCAGCTGTACCCACGCAGCCAACAAGCCCTGGTACTCTGACTCCTGCTTCCTTTCTAAACAGCAGCCATAGTTCCCCTTTTTACAAAGGGACAATAACAATCCAAACAGTAAGAAGACAGACAAAAAGCTGAAGTGCCCAAGTCAAAACACACGGAGAGCCTTGCACGCTAGCAGCCCATTGAGATCGCCCAGGTCTGACAGCAGCATGGCTCCACACCTGCTTTTTGGACGGGAGGGTCCAAGCTGCAAAACTCCTGTGATATGATTCAGAAGGAAGACATGACATCGAGTCCGAGTGATCAGTACAACCTCTCGCATGAAACCAAGCTGTTGGACAGCTGGCACTGGGAACAGACATGTACATTGTTCTGCTTGTGTGTTGAATTTCGGTTGAATAAAACCAGTTGGGCAGCAGATGAGAGCTTCTATGAGGCTACCTCCCTCCTCTACTGCTTGGGGAGACTGCATATTGTCTACCTGGATACTTGCTGAAGTCCCCAGAGATCTGTTTTGCCACAGCTCTACTTGGGCTAAATTTAGCAGAATAATGTTGGGAGTTGTTGGGAGGTACGCAATTGATTTAGGTATCTGCACTTTAATGCTGCCAGGCAGCTCGTCCCTGCATGACCCCAAAGTATCCGGAAAGAAAGGACATCCCAGTAAACATCAGGACACACACTGGACTATCAGTGGATCTAGGAGCTGATGATCCACATTACAAGACCGCCAGGAGCTTGAATTGGCCAAGTCTCTACAATGGTGCCAAAGCAGGCGTGGAACACAACACTGTTTGGATGTTGTAATAATCCATTGCTACGTTATGGAACAACGCTGAGCAGCAACATCTCTTTTGCCAGCACTTTTGCTTGTTAAACAAGTCAAAAGTATTTTGAATGCCTTATGACTGCTGAACGTAAGAGTGGTAGCAAGTCTCTGCTGCTTGTTGTCCATAGTCACCGTGCTTGGTCCTCAGAGCTGGGGTACCTCAGCAGAGATACAAAGCAAAACTTCTTTGATACCAGAAGGTACAGAGTGGCATTACTTACCTCTAATTCACAACCCACAGGTAAGCCAGAGAGCTAGCCTTCAGTTGTTGATAAAAAAAAAAAAAAAAATCATTGCAAACACCCTTTCTACCTTATCTGAAGTACTGGAAAGGATCAGCTCAAATGAACATCTACACTGATGTAAACCAGGCAAAACTAGCTGCTTGCTGGGGACAGAGACTATCCAAACACCAACTCTTTGTACTCCATTGCAGAGAGGAAAGGAACCTACAAATTAGAGCAGCTCTAAACTTCCTCCCACAGCCCGACCTCCAGCAACAGTGCAGACACGGCTCTGCCAGCTGGAGGTGCTGCACCCACCCGTGAGGTCCATCAAAACCAGTGGCACCCAACACAGGGCACCCAGATATCCAGGGCTGTCAGCACCTCTGCAAGAAAGAAACTATGGTAGGCTACCAAAAATACAGAGCATCAAAATAAGCGTATCGCTCTAAAAGAGCCTATTTCACTCACATTAGCTTCCAGAAATGTACACTTCAAAAAAACTGCAACAGGCACGTGGAAAAGCTACCAGCAAATGCAGCCATTCGGTCATATCTGGCCCCAGGAAGAGGAAGCCGTGATAACAGCTCACTCAGGCACAGGTGGTGATCGAAGAGCAGGACTCTGGGCTCTTCTCAAGTACAGTCGCTTCAGTGCCATGCTACGAGCTCCTGAACAGTATGGCAGCACCACTCACTCACCTCATCTCCCAGGGCAACTGCTGTTCCTAAGGAACTGGAATCCTCAGGCGAAAGAAACCAGGAGAAGGACAGCATGTTATTATTAGATCGGTATCGACATAAGCTGGAAACAGAATCCAAACCCCAAACTAACCATTCTACCTATTCGAAACTTCAGCCTCAGTTAGCAAGCCGCAAGCACAGCATCAGCTGAAGCACCCCTCTCACTCGCCATGGACCCAGGAGCATCAATCATCACTGCCACTTATTTCTCTGACCTCTCCAAATCTTTAAGATATGCTACCCTTTAAGATGCACTACCAAAACACGTAATTAAAGAAAAAAAAAAAAAACGAAAACAAAAAAGATCCAGACCAAAGGTAAGAGTCATTTGGGTTACAGCACTTACTTCCTCCCAGGATTACACTTCCCTGCCAGGGCTATGTCAACAGCAAAGAGACACAGATGCCTTCTGCCTTTTATTAGGTTTAGGGGCTGAAAAACAAGTTGTAAGTTCTGACCCTGCAGCTGCCTCTTCTCAAAAAAGAAAAAAATAAATCAAGTGCTTCAATTAGCATTGATATAGTTGAAGCTTACCATTAAGTGATACATAATGAGGTGAAATACACCGTGTATGTGAATATATACTAGCAAACATCTGTGCTGGGACTACCTTGATGCATTCTTCACACTTTTCACACAACTCTTTGCATGACAGATTCACACTTCTCAAACAACCCATTTCGGCATGAAAGCATTCTCTGTTCCCCCACCTGATTCTACACAGGAATTACGCCATGACAAAATGACTTGGAGTTAACATTTCTCCAGCACACTAATTCCTTTCTTTATCTGTCACCATCTACCACAGAAAGAAAGACAAGAAATAAAATTTAAAGTAGATAGATGGGAATGCTGGAACACAGCAGGTGAAATTCAAGCTCCACTTTAATCAGAGAAAGCTTTGGCTCATACATCGCCTTTACAAATAACTGGAGAGCAGGGTAGTGTAGCTGAAGACAACAGAAAAATGTTTAAGCACTGAACGGAAGGTAAGTCTGGAACCAATCCTTCAGGTTATTATTACTATTTCATTAAGTGGGTGATTTATACACCTTCCCCCTGAAAACAGAGCTTTAGAATAGAAACACTGACACAATCTTAAATTTAGCAACACAAATGGCATCACTACTATAAGGGGAACTTGATGCATCTGCACTCTGACAAGAGGATAGGATATCAGGGGCAGAACAAGAGGCGCTGCAGAATGCCTGGAGGAAGGGGTTTAGGGATCTGGTGTGGGCACGCCGCCCTGCTCTGCTCCTCAGGCATCCCTCAACAAGTGAGCCTGCCTGTCCCCTGACCAACTCCTGGCCGTTCTCCTTCCCCTCTAATTCAGTTGACCCCTCTATTCTATCCAAGCTTTTTTCAAGGCTTGTTGGAGACAACCTGAGACAACTACAACTGGGACAGGCAGAAGCGATGAGTACTCCTTCAGCTGCTATGAGACCGAGCGATGCTGCTGCCCCTTTCTCCTGGCACTGCCTCCTCCAAGCTGTGGCAGAATCCCAGATCCTTACGCAAGCGTTTCCCAGCCACAGAGGAAGTGACTGCACGTCATTTTGTAAGTTCTCTGGGACTTCGCTTGCTTTCTGTATAAATCCACGTTACTTTAGGAAGTGTTAGTTTACTCACAGCCCTCGGCTTTTGCATGTCTTGTTTTAGTTGAGTAAAGTCACGCGAGTTGAACTCAACAGGTGACATAACGCCTGATGTTAGCCACATCAGCGCAGTTTCAGACACGTGCAGTGCCCCCCTCCAAGCCTCGTTTGCTGGGTCTAGCCCCTCCTCATCACACAAGCCCCAAAACCACACAAAACACTATGCTGTTCAAACCAGCTGCATCACGTTTCTAGTTTGGTGCGGCACAGTGCAGTCAAAATACCCTGGGACTGCTCTCGGCCACAAGACGACCTCGAAAACTTAAGCCCAATGTAAACAACTGTAAACCACTCACCTAGCAGTGAGTCTGCAGGAAGCCTGGAGCAACTGTTTGAGAAATGCAGTACTTGCACCAAGAATGGATTAACTTTAATTGTCAGCATAGCATATAGTCCTGCACTCCACAGAGCAGGCTGCTGAAAAAACCCCTAGGTAATGCTGGGCCCAGAAAATCTGAGCTCACTTAATGAAAGCACCACGCCTGGGTAAATCAGATTGTGGCTGAGACCCCAAGAGACCCCTCCAAATGAGGATATGGACAGACTGGCTTCCTCTGCCACCTCATCAAGAGACGATCCACAGGTATGTAATTCTACAGCTGCAGCTCACAGATGTGAGAGGACACAGGCTGCTGCAAGATGCATTACGTCCTGGCAAGCAGCACCTGCTTCTTCTAGCCCAACATCTAGTACCCTGGGGGACCGCAGATCTTGCCCCAAAACAGCAAGCCACGATGAAGATGCCTAGTGAGAAATCAAAGGAAATGAGTTCCTTTAATTTCACTCCACCGAACATCCTACCAACCTAGAGACCTGACGCTCACAGGTCAGGCAGCCGAATCTCAATGCAGCACTTGACTAACTCCATCTCTGGATGGAGAGAAGCCTAGTTACAGCTACACCACAGAATATAGCTTCTCAGTTTTGGTCTGAGGAAGGTGTGAGCAATCAAGGCCATTAAGATTCACCAAAGATGAAGACGGTGCTACAAACCGAAGTCTGATATTGTTAAATCACTCCAGGTTTCATCACGCTCGTGCTATGCGGGTAGCTCGAACTGGCCCTCAGGAACCACTGGGGCAAAACTGCAAAGCCTGATGGCTAGGGGGTCAGTTGGCTCCAGATCCTACTCACCTCCAGGGCACCAGTCCCCAGTCAGTCCCCACTCCTGAGCAGGGGGAGAGATCAGAGAACGGACCATATCCAAGTGATGTTTCTCCTTCACAACTGGCATGAGTTGAGTTGGGAGTCTTAATCCAGCTCCTCAAAAGCCAGGTGGCTGTCTCCAGCAAAGCATCATCACTGCAAGCAACCTGTTGAGATCCATCCTCACTTGTGCAATCCCTGGAGTCTGAAGTAATGGTTTACTATCCAGTGAAGCTGCCATCAAACATCACACTGTGCCAGCTTGGTGGACAGAGAAAAAAATAATCAGTCTGATGTCTTTCCTCATCATCCAGACTGTCAAAAATACCCTCATATTTGTAAATATACACATACACACATACTGGAATAAGCTTCCGAAGTTTCTGTGTACATAGAATCCATCCTTATATTCCAAAGAAACAGGAATGAACAGGAGGAAATCTTTCGAAATAAATGTTTAATAGCGCACTGAAAATACAAAGAGCTGTGGATGGGAGAAGCGAGACCCTAAGAGAACATCTGTTGGGGAAAACAATTCACCAAGCCAACTGCAAACTACTGAATTGTCATTCAGTAAGGCAGGAAGATTACTACAGGTATCCTTGGTACGGTTTAATGGAGAATTTCTAGCTTGAATTCAAGGAGAAGGACACAGAGGTTATGCCAGTCAGCCTTAACAGCCTACAGGAATCAAACAGGACAGAAGAACGGAGTGTAAGGAATTGGAACTACCTGAAGCTACTACAGGGAACCAGACCCCCAGGTCTCAAAGGGAGATGGAGAACAGGTCGAAGCAAGAGATGAGGTGAGATTCTCAGCAAGTACCAGTGAGAGAAAACCAAACTGAGACCAGCCACACATGGAATTTCTTTGCATGCTGTCAGCGGGAAAAGGAACACCAAGACAGAGACTTGGAATCAGCAAGGGCACAGCATTTTGATCTGTACACGGGCAGGCGTTTGCTTTTGATGAGCAGATGAGGTGCTACAACACACTCCCATTGCTCCTCATGCAGATAGAAGAAAATAATTCTTGTACAGGGCAATGGCACGGGATATCTGTGGACTATGTCCTGCTCTCCTCTCGAGTATTTTCTTTGTAACACCAGCCAGTGTCCCCAGCACAGCTGGCAGGTAAGGGCAGCTCTGCTGCTGGTATTCCCCAGGTTTTAAAGCAGCGGCCACAGAACTCTGCCAAAGGGTTTCCCTCCCTTTTGCTACCGTTAGGATATAGTTCTTCAGCCTATCCTTTGTTTGGTGATAAACAGACACCAAAGCTTGGCAATGTTTCCAGCTCCCCAAGCACGTTATCTTCCTTTACCAACACTTCTTTTCAGTACCCTTCTCCCGCTTTTTAAACTTTGACTTTGCTCCAAAACTGAAGACAGACAGGAATCTGCATCTACTCAGCAACACGTGCAGGATTAAGGCTAGCTTTGTGTTTCCAGCTCCCGTCATGTCTGAATCCTCTTCAGCTGTGGTTCAGATTCTAATGGATCACTTTGAACAAACAGAGGCTGCAAAAGCAGCAGAAGCAATAATAAACTCAGGGTTTCTTTCTATTCACAATTCCAGCCGCATCCTTGAGCTCTAGGGAAAATAAAGCCTTATCCTGGACAGTTGGAAGCTCTGCACTTGAGCAGCTTCTGCCAGAGGCTGGCTCCGTGTTCCTGACACTGGAGCTCATTACCTTACAAACCCTACTACTAAGGCACGTCTACTTAAGATATCAGCATAAATGATTAGAATTTCCACCCCCCCCCGCCCCGACCTCTTTTGACAGCACTGAAGCCTCATAAAAGACAGAAAAGTATACAGAGAGCAGGCAGGGCAGAAGCAGTTGAGCTCAGGCCAGTTCAGATTCTCCACAGCCTAACAGCTGGTCAGTAACAGAGCGATCCATAATAAAAGTGAAGCAGAAACCCATTAGGGCTTGCAGACCTCCCTCAATAAACCAGTCATCAACTGGCTAGAGCCTTCCCTATCGACAAGGTGTTGGCACAGGTTGGATTCTCTTCTGAAAGGCACGCACCCTTCCTGGGGCTTCTGAAAGAGACATTATCAAGCCCCTTATAAAACCAGAGACCAGTGCAGCAGCATAGACCCAGGCTCAGCTTCTTAAAACAAGAAGAGAGAGGCCAGAAAGAACAATAACTGGAAAAGGTTGCCATCAATTGAAGATATAATACAGAATGTGAGGAACGGGATGAAAAAGCGGTTCACAAAATGGGGGACAGAAGAGAGGTAGCAACCCCCCCGTCACATCCATTTCCACAGCACACGAGGAGCTCGGGGGGACCCCGCTCCAAACAGCTGAAGGGGCCCCCCGGGAACAACAGCAACTTACCTGGGAGCCTCGGTGCCAGAACAGTGCCCGGCCCCGACACCTGGCCACAAGCACCAAGCTCCAACGCTTCCCAGCCAAAAGCACAGCGAGGATTTACGCCCGCCGCACGACAGAGAACACGGGGCCACAGAAATCCCCCCGAGCACCCCCCTCAGCACCCCCGGAGCCCCCCGGCTCCCCGTGGCCCTGCCCTGGCGGCGGGGGGGGGGGGGGGGGTTTCCAGGGCCGCGTGTCCAGGCGAAGGCTGCGCCGCTGCGGGCCCGGGTCCCCTCCCCGCGCTCCCGGGGCACCCGCGGCCATGGCGGCGCCGGGCCCCGCTCACCTGTTGCTGCTCCGCCTCAACGGGGCGCGGGGCCGGGCAGAGCCGGTGCTCCGCCGCCTGCTCCCGGTGGCGGGGACCCGGCAGGGACCGGGAGGGCGCCGCCGGGGCTCGCCCTGGAGGCCGGAGACACGCGGCCGGGCCGGTCCCGGGGGCAGCGAGCGGGTAAGCGGCCCGGCGCCCCGACGGCTCCCAGCCCGGTCTCGGTGCCGGTGTCGGCCCCGGCCCCGCTCCCTGCCTCGTTCCGTTCCCAGCCCCTGCCCCGGTCTCGCTCCCGGTTCCGTTCCCGGCCTCCCGCCTCCCCCCGTCCACCCCGCACTCACCGGGCCGGGCCGGGCCCTGCGCCGCCGGGCCGGGGCCGGGGCCGGGGCCGGGGCCGGGGCCGGGGCCGCCGCCGCCGCCACCCCGGGGCCGGGCCTGGGCCAGCGCGGGCCGCCCGGGCGGGGCGGCGGAGCGGGAGGGGGGCGCGGGGCGAGCGGCGCGGGGGAGGCGGGGAGGGACCGGAACGGGAAGGGAGGGGGAGGGGCGGGCGGAGGGGAGGAGGGAGGGGAGGGGCAGGGCAGGGCAGGGGAGGGAAGGGAAGGGAAGGGAAGGAGGGCGGGCCCCAGGCGCGCTGCGTCACCGCTCCGTGCGTATTGCGTCACCGCGGCGCGCCCGCCGGGCTGCCGTTGTCATGGCAACCGGGGGACGGAGGCGCCCCCTGGTGCGGGGGAGGCCTGGAGGGGGCGGGGCCCCACATGAGGAGGGGGCGGGGTTCGGAGCGGGGGGCGGGGCTGCGCTTCCGGACTCCGCCCCCTCGCGCCTGTAGGCCCCGCCCCCCTCCGGGCTGGGGGCGGGCCCCACGCGAGGGCAGACCCCCCCCTGCCCCCCCGGTGTACCCGGGGGTCTCCGCGCTGCCCAGAGCCCCCCTGGCTGCCCAGGACCCCCCCTTCAGCTGCCCAGGCATCCCCCTCCTCTGCCCACAGCCCCCCCTGGCTGCCCAGCGAGAGCTCCCCGCAGCTTCCCAGGAGCCCCCCCCACTGCTCCGGGTCCCCCCGGCTGCCCACGACCCCCCCCCCAGCTGCCCAAGAGCCCCCCCCTCGTCTGCCCTGAGCCACCCCCGCCCCCGTCCAGGGATGCCCCCTGGCTGCCCAGGATCTCCCCCAGATTCCGTGAGCACCCCCCCGCTGCCCCCCCCCAGCTGCCCAGCAGCCCCACACCACGGGGACCTCCCCCATCTGCCCTCAGCACCCGTGGAGACCCCCACTCACAGGTGGGCTGCCACAGCTTGGGGACCCCCTCAGCAGTACCCCAGGGCACCGGCCCGGTGCCCCCCATTCACAGCTCCAAACCCCAGCTCCAAGCGGGCACCGGTGCCCCGGGTGCATGGGCGAGCACCCACTGCTCGAGTCCACCTTAACCCTGGGGAGAGCAGCACCCGCGGCTGCCCCGTGCCCAGGAAAGGCTCCTGTGGGATCACAGGGGCGTTTATCTTGCCCGGGATCAGCCAATATTTGCGGTCACATCGGGAAAACAAGCCCTTCCTGCCGGCTGCAGCACCACTGCCCTACCGCCGCTCTCCCGGCACCAGCTCTGCTGTCCCGGTTTGACTTGGGTTTATCGGGACGGTTCGAGGAACCTGGTGTGCTGGGACCCCCGAATTGTCAGCTGCCGGCACCGGGGATGACGGCCACGGTGGCTTTCCTGCTCCTGAGCCTTCTGAGGATGGCAGCCGCCAAGGGAGTGTGGTGCCCAGCCTGCGGGCTGGCGGCCCTGGCCCCCGCCACGCAGCGGGACATCCTCATCGCGCTGGCGAAGCAGAGCATCCTCTCCAAGCTCCGCTTGCCGGACAGGCCCAACATCACCCAGCCCACGTCCCGGGGGGCCCTGCTGACCGCTCTGCGCAGGATGCGGGTGCAGCGCACCGACGCGCCCGTCGCCCCAGGGGTGCTCCGTGCCGGCAGCGTCCCTCACCCACCCCCTGTGCCGGGCGTGCAGCACTACGAGATCCTGAGCTTTGCCGAGTCAGGTGTGTGCAGAACCCCCGGACCCTGTGGGCGTGGTGGGACGGGACCCCACGGGTGGGGGGCATGGTGGGATGCGGGGAAGGTGCTGAGAGGTTTTTTTTCCTGGGCACAGGTACCTTGAGAGCCCTGCACAGGGGCACTGAGCGCCTGCAGGCACTAAGGGGCTGGCACCGGGACGCTCCATGGACAGAACCTTTGCACCCACGTCCCCAGCTTGCCCCGAGCAGCCACCCCTCACCACGGGGAGGGGAAGCACCGTGGAGACCCTGGGGCCCCTCTCAGTGATTTGTGGGGGCAAGGGGATGGGTGGGAGCAAGGACAGGCTGCGGGGTCTCGTTAAGTTGTCCGTTTCTCTTGGACCTTCCCCGCTTGTGCTAGAGGTGGGTGGGTCAGGTAGCCAGGTTAATCAAAGTGTGATTTCAGGCCCCGGTTCCCCAGAAGTTCATCATCCGTGGAGTCAATTCCAAAGCCCATCTGCTCCCTGCAGTGTTTTTCCTAACCAAAGTGGTGGGCTGCCACGTGGCGCTCTGGAATCGGCTGCCTTCCTGGGTAGAGAGAGCTCCACAAAACATGCTCAGGGGTCCTTTACAGGCATCACTGGAAAAGCGGGGTCCTGTACCCCCACTCCCAGGCAAATGCAGCCTTTGGAAAGAGGCAGAATAGGCCCTGCACCCTGCAGACCATTCTCCCAAGCTGTCACTGCCCAGACCAAGCTGCTGTTCAGTGAGGTGCTGGGGGGAACACGCACCCCTTGCAGGCCTTTGTGTGTTTTGCATGGCTGCTGTGGGATATTGGGGGCTTGCTTTGTCCTTGAATACCTCTGGGAACAATGCTCCTCCATGGCACATTGTGTTCCTGCACATGAGGGCAATGTGGAGATGTCTCCCAGCTCAGCAGAACATCTGCTGGAAACGAAGGAGCAGGCATGAGCCACGGGTCCAACCTCTTGCCCTGCTGTGCTGTGCCAGACCGCAGAGGAGGGCATTCATTGCTCCCCCTCCTTTGTGAGGAAGCCTGGCAACCCCAAAATGCTGCTGCTGCTGAGTGGGACGTGCAGGAGCCAGCGGTGGTTCCAGCCATGGAAAGTAGAGGTGGTGCCGGCGGTGCGAGTTGGCGTGACCGCCTTAAATCCAGGGCTGGTTTACACAGCCAGATAACCTTCTCCAAAACTCTCAGCAGCTTCCCTGACAAGGGGGATCTCGGGGCAGAGAAGGTGGAGCCAGGCCACATTGCTGCATTAAGCACCAGGCCCAGGTGCTGCTACTTCAGAGCAGCGGCAGAAGGAGAAGCAGAGCAGTGCTGGAAAGTGAGGGCCCCTTGACACCCCCCATGTCCTGCTTCCCACTCCCTGGTTTAGACGTGCTTCCCATCTGCTCTGCTTTGGTGCTCCCAGGCTGGGAGACCCTCCTCCCCGCCACCTCCTGACTCTGCTTTTGGTCCTGTGCGCAGGGTCCTCTACTTCCCGCAGAACTCTCCTGCATTTCCACTTCACCCAGGAGCTGGGTGAGGGCACCGAGATCCTGCAAGCCAACCTCTACCTGTTCTGGGCATCCCCTGGCCCTGGGACGCACCAGGTCACGGTGAAGCTTTTGCAGCCAGACCTGACGGGGCTGAACATGACCATGGTCAGCAAGACGTTGCTGGAGGTGCAGAGGGCTGGCTGGGCCACGCTGGATGTGGGCCAAGCTGTCCAGAGCCTCTTCAGCCAAGGGAGCAGGAGGCTGACGGTGGAGCTGGAAATGGTTGAGGACTCCGGGCCTCCCCTTCTGGCTGGCCACAGCGATTCCCACTGGCCGTTTGTGGCAGCCCAGGCCCGGGACAGGACGCCCCATCGGGTCCAGCGACGCGGCATTGACTGCAGCGGGGACTCGCGGATGTGCTGCCGCAAGGAATTCTTCGTGGACTTCAAGGAGATCGGCTGGGAGGACTGGATCATCCAGCCAGAGGGATATCACATGAACTACTGTGCAGGGCTCTGCCCTTTGCACATGGCTGGGATCCCTGGCCTTGCTGCCTCCTTCCACACAGCCGTCCTCAACCTCATCAAAGCCAACAACGCAGATGCAGCCGTGGACTCCTGCTGCGTGCCCACACAGCGTCGCCCCCTCTCCCTGCTCTACTATGACCGGGACAGCAACATCGTCAAGACTGACATCCCCGACATGATCGTTGATGCCTGCGGCTGTACCTAACCTGCCACCGGAGGAGGCCTGGGGGCAAGATGGGTGCTGTGCGGGACTCCTCCTCCTCCCAGCTCCTCCTTGGCAGCGCAAGAGCTGGAGAGCTGCTGCCAGGCATGAGCCCTGCCAAGGCATTTTCTCCTCCCGAGGCTGAAGCATCAGGGCGGTGCTGAATCTGCAAGTCCTCTCTGCCCTTGCCTCCTGCACACCTCTTTCCCCTTTCAGATCTGCCCACGGATTCCTCTCAACCCCTGTGCCATGGCCTCTCAGCCCCGCTCCTGCTGGAATCCAGACCTTCCTGCCCAACTCCCTTGCTGAGCACCCTGATCTGGGGTGGCCCAGGGCAGCCCAGCCTCCCCACCGCTGCTCCCCCAACCCAGGCCATGTTGTGGTGCTGCAACTTGAACGTGCGGTCCTCTGGTCATGGGCATCAGCCAGGCCACCTCCTGCTACTGGGGGAGCTGAGGAGCTGAGAATAAGCTGGGAGCCGGCGAGGTGAGAGAGGAGAGAGATGCTGCAGAGCCCCATGCAGCAGCTGGACGTGAGGTTGTTAGGGGTGAGGGAGGGGGAACTGGTGCTATTGGGAGGAAAGTGTCAATAAATGACTCCCAGCCATAGCGTGTGCATGTCCATGGGTGCACATGCCTGTGCCCTGCCATCAGCCAGCTCATCTTCCCTCTGCCCCCAGGCCGCAAGTTGATGGATATGCCCTAGTGCAGACAGACCCACGATGGCACAAAACCAACCCATGCTGCCATGCACAGTCCCCTTCTGAACACCTGCCTGGCCATAAAAGCCAGGCAGTGGGGCTGGGCACCTGCTGCTGGGACTCGCCATGCCCAGAGGCTGTAATCCTGCTGGCCCCCACAGCTCTCAGGCTCCCTTGGCTGCCTTTCCTGGGGAGTGCAGAATCCCTGTCCTATCTCAACCAGATCCAGAGCACGGGGTGGGACCCCAGCTATGGGGTGTTTGTGATTCCCACCAGGGAAGGCACCATTTGGCCAAATGTCCCATTCCACCAAAACCATCTGCATTTGGCCATTATTGTCCCAATTCAGGATGAAACGGAGCAACACTTCTCTCTTAAAGTGCATGGAGACGGCCAGAGCCACGATTTCCATGAAGCCCAGGCTTGCCTACAGCCCCACACCAGTTCCCTTCCCGGGAGCAGCCTCTTGGCACATCTCTGGCCTCTGGCCTCATGGCTGCCCGCCCTGCCCCGTGCCAACCTGGCTGGCAGCGCCGTGGGACACGTTGGTGCCGTGAGAGCCGGGGGCAAAGGGCGGCTTTGACACATTGGCCCCGTTATGTAATCTTGCGTTCGGGTTTCTCCACTGCTCCACACGTGTCCCCCGTGTGCGAGGGCCGAGAGGACAGGGAGAGGGTGCTGCAGTGGGAGAGGGCAGCTCGTGGGGGCAGACCCCGGGGAGGTGTGCGCAGCCAGCTGGGACAGAGCAGAGCCACCACAGCCCTGGGATCAGCCACACAGGCATGGACCCCACCACCCCAGCAGCTGGAGACAACCGAACCGAGGGGGAAGAGGAGCAGTGGAGGGAGGGGGGACCAGGCTGAGGTGGTCAGGGCTGTGAGCGGCCCTGTCTGGAGCCAGAGTTGGGTTGCAGGCTGTTTCAGAGCACCCGTGGTGCTGCAAGCAGAGATGGAACAGACACGAGCAGGAAACAGTGCTTGCCTGTGGGACTCACATCCTCTCACTGAGCTGCTGGGGCAGGGACCCGCATCTCCCCATCAGGTCGCAGGAGCATGGTTCCCAGGCCCCAGTGTCTCCGGGGTACAGCCCTGAAGGGTTCTTGCTGACCCAGCTGCTGCACGGGCAGGGTGGAAGACTCGGGGATCAATACTGTCTGGGACCCAAGGCCAGTTGCGCAAACCCAAAGAGGATTTGATGTTTGTTTTTTTGTTTTCTGATTTTTTTTTCCCTCCTTTTTCAATGCCTCTTTTCACTGCCTGTATTTATTTAACAAACAGCTTTTCTGGGGCCAGTGCTGAGCTCTCTAGGCTGCAGCATGCTGGGGCAGAAAGGGGCTGAGCTGCAGGGCAGGAGATGTTGGCTGCAGTCCTGTGGCCCTGCAGCTGCCTGGGCTCAGAGATGCATGAACCAAAGACCCTCGGCCAAGCTCTGAGGTACCACGAACCTTTTGTGAGGTTGGGGTGCTCTTGGTTCCCCTCCTTGACCCAGCAACATACTCCCCATGGGGCTCAGAGCAGAGAGGACTGGCATGCATTGCCACGCAGTAGCCCCCTCTCCAGCTCAGCTCCTGTTCCCCAGCTCTGCCCTTTGCTGGGCTGCACGTGTGCTTTGGACACGGCAGGTGGGGTCTGCCTGCCAGCCCTGTGGGACTGCTGCCTACCCCCTGGGTCCAAAAGTTGTCCCCGTGCCAACTCCTGCTACTGGGGTGCGGTGGCCCATGGTGACGGTGGGGTCCTGCTGGTTGGGGGGACCTGGGTAACCCCTGGCAGCTCCCCTGAGAGGGTCCCTGGCACCCGAGGCCCTTCCCTGCCCCTGACAGTTTGAGCCCAGGGCAGAATGCATTGTCCTAGGGGTTTGCCAGCCACCTGACCACATTTTCCCCAACCTCTTCAAGTCAGAGGTTCCCCAGCTGAGCAGGGCTTGGGGCCCGCACCCCATGCTCTCCTTCCCATGCATGCAGGCTGCCCCCCTCTCTGGGCACACAGTATGGCCAGGTGCAGCCCACGGCCCTGTCCCCATGTGAGGGTGACCAAGGCTGGGGGATCCCCCAGTGGCAGCACCATAGGGTGAGCTCTCCCTGCAGCTGGGGGGTGGCAGAGGACAGAAGTCCCCATCCCTGTCTCTCTCTGCAGCCAGGCCCCAGTGCACACGAGGATCCCCCCACCCACCCCTGAGGCCGGTGGTCCTGGCAGCACCCGTGTGTTTAAAGCCACTGACTGGGCCTCACCACAGCCCCAACATTTTGCAAGTCTATTCCTCCTCTGCAAAAGAAACCTTGGTATGAGCATGGTCGCAGAGTAGCGTCCAGCCAGGGAGCAGAACAGAAACCCCAAGGGCAGCAGGGTGAAGCTTCCCAGGCTGGCAGGGGAGACGAGGGGCACGAGGGGGACGCTCACACTGCCGGGGCCCCTCGCCCCATGGTCCGACACTGAGCTCCTGCCGGGGCTCCCCGTCCACAGGTGGGTCTTTGGAGGAGGTATCTTCAGCAGGCAAGCCCAGGTGCCTCGAGGCCTTGCTGTGCCCGTCCTGCTGCTTCCTGGGGGCACAAACCCAGCAGGAGCCCCTTCCCTGCAGCCCCCCCCCCCCCAAGGCTGGCCCAGCACCGCAAAGGCCGTGCAGCCAGCCTCGACCCAGCATGGGCGCTGTGCCCTTGGGCTGTGCCAAGCCCTGTGCAGAGGTGCCGTCCCCCCGCGTCTCCGCTCTGCTGAGGGGATGCGCGGCTGCGGCCGGTGGCTCCTGCAAGGAGCCTTTGCCAGTATCAACAGACCCTGAAGCAAAGGGCCAGGCGCGCCACGCCAGCTGGGTGTCTCTTGGCAGCACCCGGCTCCCAGGGGAGGGGTGGGAATTCCTGAAAGCCTCCGGCGTTGCCTTGAAAAAGTTTAATCTTTAATTTGCCGTCTCACACGGGCACTTGCCAGCCCGCGGCGCTGGCTCGGAGGCACCGGGGGAGCCTCGAGCCTCGCCGGGGCCTCTCGGGCGCTGTTCGGGCCCGCGCCGAGCCCCCGGGAGCCCCCGGGAGTCCCCGGGAGCCCCTTCCCCCGCGACCGGACCCCGGCCGCCGCCGGGAGGCGCCCGCGGGCCGCGAGAGGCTAGGCCGTTACCGGGGGTCCGGGTCCGGTCCCTCCCGCTCGCCCCTCGGCCCCGGGGGGGGACCCGGCAGTGAGGGAACGGGGGCCGCCGAGCCCCGGCCCCAGGCCCTGGTGTTGCTGGACCCGGCTCTTCCCGGCCCCGCTGGCAGGGCCGCAGCCCTGGGGTGCCAGTCTGGTGCAGGCCCTCAAGCCTGGGGCACTGTCATACAATCATTAAGGTCATTAAGGTTGGAAAAGGCCTCCCAGATCATCTGGTCCAACCGTCCCCCTACCACCGATATCACCCACTAAACCGTGTCCCCAAGCACCGGCTCCAACCTTTCCTTAAACACTCCCAGGGATGGTGACGCCACCACCTCCCTGGGCAGCCTGTTCCAAAGTGTGACTGCTCTTTCTGAGAAGAAATGTCTCCTAATTCCTAACCTAAACCTCCCTTGGCGCAAGTTGAGGCTGTCCCCCTGCCCTTTTCCAGCAGATGCCTTTGGAACCCATTTCAGGACTCGCTGCGATGCCTTGAGCCACCAGCCCTGCTGGTGCTGCCCCGAGCCCCCAGCCTGGGCACTGGCTTGCAGCCTGTGGGGAGAAAGCTTCTCTGTGATGGAGCCACGGTCCCAGACCCACGGTCCTGGCTCGATTTGGCAATTCCTTGGCCGGGATCAGTGGGCAGAGCCGTGCAGAAACAGGCACAACTACAGGAGCCATGTTCAGGCACCTGTGCGTGAGCTCCTGGGGGTGTCCCTGCCTACCGCAGCCATTTGGCACCTGTAGGTCAGGTTGGCAGGTGCCACCCTTGCCCCACCGGACACGAGGTCAGAGGCCCAGAAGCCATGTGTGCAGTGAGTGCTGGGCCCGGGGGGACCTGGGCAGGTATTTTGGTCAGGCTGGTCCCTTGTCTTTGCTTTCTGGGAACTGCTTAATCAACAACACACTTACGCAATGGGTGCAAGAACCGCTCACAGCTCTGTGCTGACCCCTGGCCTAGATCTGGCAGTCCAGAGTGTAGGAGGGGGCACGTGGCTGCAGTGCGAGGGATTGGGGCAGATTGGATGCTCTTGCTAAACTAGAGGGAAATGGGTGCTTATGGGGGCAGCTGCATGGTGTCGGCTAGTCCTGAAGGATCCTGGTAGGTTCAAAGGGATTCATCCCTTTGGGGACATCTTGCTCCCCAGCCTGGAAAGGAAGGTGGGTTAGAAAGCAATTCACTCTCTTTGCCCAACTCTTTTCCTCCCCTGTTCCATGCTGTGCCACAGCCCTGACTGTGGCTCTGTGGATCTGGCAGGGAAGGAGGAATTCAGGAAGGCATTGTGCCTCAGTTTCCCTTTCCTGTGTATGTGAAGAAGTGGTGTGGTGGCTGGGAGGTGGTGGTGACACAGAGGCTTCAATGATCCCCTGGTCTGTGGCCACCTGCCTAGTACCTGAGCCAGTGTCTCCCAGTGGGACAGTGGGGATGTCTGCATGTGGGGACTGTCAGACACAGCGTCCCAGTTCCCACCATGAGCTGAAGGCAGCAGCAGCCTGACCCTGCAGGGAATTAAACCTGTCCTGACAGCCCCAAAGGAAATGCTCCACTTCCAGCAAGGTACATGAGGTGCACGTGAGAGCGTGTCCATGAACTGAGCGTGTGCCCTAGCATGTGGGAGGCAGACTGAGCGCATGTGTGCAAGGGAGCATGCAGCTGGCTATGTACTGCAGAGCAACCTGTGTAAGCGAGTGCGTGCAACAAAGCAGGCATGGTTGTGGGCATATGCATGTGTGCAGACAGGGGAACTTGCTGACGTGTGCTTTGTGTGCAAGCAGGAGTGACAGCATCACATGTATGAGAGTCTGTGCTTCACCAGTGCACTTGTGTCAGAGCCTGGATGGAAGCAGCACACACACAGCCCTGCTGGTACCCAGGCAGTGCTGGCTGCCTGCTGCCTGTGGCCATGGCTCACAGCCCCTGTGGGAGCCGTGCTCCCAGGCCACGCTGTGCCCACTCTTTCCTCCCTGTTGACATTCCTGGGCTATTCTGGGAGCTGCCAGCAGGCTCAGCCAGCTGAGAACTTTGCCCCTTGCACTGTGGTTGCATCATCTCCGGTGGGTGCTTTTTCCCAGACAGCCCACTCTGTTTACACGTCACCTCTGTGCTTGGCCAGAGGCAGGGGCTCTGTGTGGTCAAGACCTTGGAGTCAGTGCTGCATGGCACAGTGGGTGCAGGACATGGCTGAAGGCCTGGCTGGGTTTCAGGTTCCCAGTGCACCCTGTGGGTTCCCTGCTCTGGCAGAAGGGTGCTGGGCTCTCTTGCTGCCCCTGCAACATCTCACCTTGAACCAGTTTTGAGTGGTTTCTACAAGACTGTGCCCTGCACTCAGGCTGTGCACCCTGCTCAGAGCACAGCACCTGGGGCTTGGAATCTGAAGACCATTGTCATGTTGCTGTGACACTCTCTGCCACCTCGTTTAGCTGCAGTACATACAGACATCCATTTAGATTTGTGGGGAGGGGGGTTGCACATCATGCATCTGCCCTGCCCTGCGGCTGGCTCTGCCCACTCTGTCCTGGGGTGAGTCTGAAGAAAAGAAGGGGTTGTGTCTTGCAGTAGACTAGATGATCTTCAGAGGTCCCTTCCAACCTCAGACATTCTGTGAAAAGGCTGAGACCACCCCGACCCCAGCTCATCACATGGTGAGGATGCAAAAGCCCAGAGATGTGAGCAGTGCCCAGGAGCTGCAGGAGTTGTTCTGGGCACCGTGCAGGGTGCTCGGTCAGCAATGAACCACCCTGGCCCTGCTGCGGTGGCTGCAGGGTGTGTGGGGAACAATGCCCAGGGCGTGGGGACAGGTCTGTGGGCTCTGGGAGCAGGCAGGTGGCGCTGGGATCAGTCCTGCAGAAACACCACTCCTCCACCTGGGCAGGATTCACCCCAGCCCTCACTTGCAGATTTTGGGCCATGCAGAGGAGCTCAGCACCCTGGACCCCTGGGGGGGGGGGGCTGGCCGGATCCCTTGGCACCCCGGGCAGACAGTGGGGTGAGCTGCAGGCGTGCAGATCCAAAGTTCCTATAGGGTGTGCAACCCCCTTGTGCACACTCAAGACCCCCGTGCACACCCCCCTCTGCGTGCAGCCACTCGTGTCTGGCCCCCGCGGTACCCTCCGCGGGTCGGGGGCTGGAGCCGCCCCCCCCGGGAGCCCCGCAGCCGACCCGGGAACCCCTCTCGACGGGACGAGACGGGACGGGACGGGCGTCCCGGTGCTCTCGAAGCCCCTTCCCTTACACCACAAGGCATCGTCCCCCCCCTTACCCCTTCCGCGGGGGGGGGCTAATCCCGGTAATCCCCCGCCCCGGCCGCAGCCCGACGGGACGGGCAGGTGAGCCGGCCAATGGCGGGGGGACACCGGGCCCGCCCCCGGCTGCAGGTGCCCAAAGCGGGCGGGCGGCTCCGCACCACTCGTGGTCCCGTCCCGTCCCATCCCGGTCCCGGTCCCGGTCCCGGTCCCGGTCCCGGTCCCGGTCCCGGTCCCGGTCCCGGTCCCATCGGTGCCGATGGCTACGCGGGGCGCGGGTCCGTGGCTGCTGCTGGCGGCGGTGCTGTGCGCGGCGGCGGAGCCCCGGTGCCCGTCGTGCGGTGCCGGTGCGGAGCGGCGGCTGCTGGAGGAGGCGGCCAAGCGGCAGCTCCTGGAGAAGCTGCGGCTCCGGGAACGGCCGAGGCTCGCCCACGCCGTGCCCCGAGCCGCCGTGGCCCGCGCCGTGCGGCGCCTGCAAGCGGCCGGTGCTCGCCGGGGCCCCGACGCCGAGGAGCGGGGCTACGAGATCATCAGCTTCGCCGAGCCAGGTGGGTGCCAGGGCTCTCCGGGGAACCGTAGCGATCCCCGGGGGGTTCAGCCCAGCTGCCGAGGAGCAGGCATCCCGGCTGGGCTGCGCCCGGTGGCGGGCCGCGGAAGGTCCCCGGGTCGGCGCAACCCCCAGGGGCACGGAGCCCCCAGTCCTGGGGCTGGTCCCTGTCTGGGGGAGCCCCGGGAGGGTGCGCAGCCTGCGACCCTCGGGGGGCTGCGGAGCCGCTGCTGGCCACCCACTTGCGGCGAGATAGGGGTCCCAGAGCCAATGGGAACGGGATTGTTCCTTCGGGCACCTGCTGTGTGCCGGAGGGCTCCCGGAGCTGCTGGTGATGCGTTGGCTGCTCAGGTCCTTGTGCCTGTAGTGCTGCAGTGCCTGGCCCCTTCCTGACGACCAGGGGCAGCCCAGGGTGCCCAGGTAGTGGGACTGGGGGCGCTGCAGGGACCCTCCAGCCTTGCCCTGTGTGGCAAAGGAAGGACCAGGTGAGAGCAGGTCCCTGTTGCCTCCTTCTGTGTCCTTTCTGCCAGGCAGGGTGGGACAGTCCCTCATTGCACACACACACATGCAGCCTTTCCACGCAGCATCCCCAGGGAAGGGAGGGATAGACCCTGTGTGGAGGAAAGGAGTTTTATAGGTCTTCCCCAAAAAGAAGCCAGAAGATCAGCCCTAATGATGCTGCTGCAGCCTCACCTGCCCCAGCATTCTCCTTCAGCATTCACCTTCTTTCTCCTTTCTCCCTTCAGAGCCCACGTCTCCCTCTGGCATGGGGCTGCAGTTCCAGTTCACTCACACACAGGACCAGGACGTTCACATCCTGCAAGCTCAACTTTGGCTCTACCTGCAAGTTCCCCGAGACTTGGTAGCCAACCTTACCCTGAGCATCTTCCTGGCTGGTGGGGATGGTGACACGGTGGGGGGAAATCGCATGTTGCTGAGTGAGCGTCGACTGAGCGCCAAAGGCAGCGGCTGGCGCACCTTCTCCCTCATGCCTGCCCTGCGGAGTTTCTTTAGGGGAGAACGCAGGACCCTGCGGCTGGAACTGGAAAGCCGTGGGGACAGGGGTGATGTGGTGGCCACAGTCAATGCCACCCATTCCCACCAGCCCTTCTTGGTGGCCGAGGCAAAGGTGCGGGAGCCGGGACACCGTGTGGCCAAGCGCAGCCTCCGCTGCAGCCAGAATTCCAACCTCTGCTGTCGCAAAGACTACTACGTGGATTTCCGCGACATTGGTTGGAACGACTGGATCATTAAGCCTGAGGGCTACCAGATAAACTACTGTGTAGGTCAGTGCCCTCTGCACGTGGCAGGCAGCCCTGGGATGGCATCTTCCTTCCATACAGCCGTCTTCAACCTCGTCAAAGCTAACAACATCCAGGCATCGGGGCACTCCTGCTGTGTGCCCACGCGACGCCGGCCTCTCTCCGTCCTCTACTTTGATCGCAATAGCAACATTGTCAAGACTGACATTCCTGACATGATTGTTGATGCCTGTGGCTGTAGCTAGGGCTAGGGGAGCACTTCTGGGTTCCCCCTCCTCCAGGACTGTCTTTCTGGTGGGGACTGCGTGGAGAGAAGCTCCCTCGGGCTGCAGGCTGACTGCCGTGCAATGGGGAGCATGGTGTGGGATGGGGAATGGGTCTGTTCCCTCAAAGCAGAGAAACTTGGGGGGACAAGAGGCAGTCCTGCTTTTTTCCCCCACTATAGCAAATCTTGCATCAAATCTGTGCTATTGTTGGGGACAGGGGAGTGAGGCACAATTAAGAGGCCGGAAAGCGGAGGATGAAGGGTATGGCTTTGCGAAGGACCCCAAAACCACAACGGAAAGATGCAGTCCTCTGCTCCCAGAAGGATGTGCAGCTGTGAAGGATGGCCTTGCTTCCTGGCCAGGTCCCATGCACTTCCCCCCTCATTCCCCTGGGCTTTGAACTTTTCTTCCCTGCTGCCCACCCCACCACTCAGGTTTCTTCCAGCCCTGTGCCTCCTTACAGGGAGGTCTGAGTCAGACTTTGCCTTTAAGGCTGTATTCAAGGTGCAGTTTTTTTTTTTTTTTTTTTTTTTTTTTTTTGTACCTCTAGTTTTGCAGCTATTAGTACTTTATCATAGAGGTTTCTGCAGCAATTGGGACGCCCTGGTGCTCTGTCCTGTCTACCCACATCTCTATTGAAGATCCTACTCTGCCTTTGTCTTCCTGGTGCTCATGTATGCAATGCACCTATGTGCTCTGTGCTTTTAATTTATTTCAGTACTTTGGTGCAGCTTTCCCAAATAAATGGGTGGAAACACAATGTCCAGGCTCTGACTGCTTTCTCCTGGCACCACCAGGGTGAGGGAAATGATCCTATTTGGCCAGAAGGTCCAACCCCTGGCCCTGGGCTTGCTCAGCCCTGCTCTGGCTCTGGCTGGGAGCATGTTGGGTGCTGGGGGTGCTGGAGCAGTGCATGGGCTGTAAAATGCTGCAACTGGGGGCAGCACCACTGTGTTGGGAGGCAAGTGGGCCTTTGTTGCTTCTGGGGCTCCCTGAGTGCTATGGGGTGTTGGACACAGACTGTGAGCAGGGCTGTGCAGGGGGCTCTTCCCCCATGAGTGCCTGTGGCAGATGAGAGCAGGGCAGGGGCTGGGAACCATATAGCATCTCACTGTGGGGACTAAAGGAGGGTGGCCTGTAGTGTGAGCATCACAGGAACAATTTCCCAGCAGAGTAGGTAGAGTTGAGGGGCCATACCCCCCCCCCCCCCAAAAAAAAAAAAGCTGTTTTCCACGCAGATCAAACCTGGGAGACGCTCAACGTAGCACAAGTCTGGGAGGATGACCTCAGATGGCAAGCCACAGCCTCCCCCCCCCAAAATCCTGTGACCCCACTGCAAATACCAGAAACCCAGACCCTAATCACTTCTCACTGACCCCCTGCAATTGCACCCAACCCAGTTCCCTCTTGTAGCCACCCTAAATGCTAGCCAGTGACCCTGCTCTCAACCCATAGTAGCCAGTCACAGGGGCTGGTGATGCACAAGCTGGTGGCTGATGGGAGGTCTCCTGTGCAATTCGGGATGGGGTGGGGTCCTGGAGTGGAAGGCAGCGCCCCCTGCTCATCCCCCCAGGATCTCACATGGCTAGCCTGGGTCCTTGTTGTGCAAGCACCTGCTCAAAGCTCAGTTTGGGGCTGTTTTATCTGGGAACAAACCCACTTGATCTCCCAGGTTGGCCCTGTGCTGTGCCCTGCAAGTGGACAAAGGGCAGCTTTCATCAGCCAGCTGCAGTGGGCAGCCCCCAGGCTGTGGGGCAGCATGGCCATGGCCAACACTCCTCAAAATATCCTCACCCGTGGGAAAGAGCTGACAACCCCTGCAGGATGCTTCAACCCTGCAGGCTCTCCAACAGCCCCAGTGGGCTTGCTGCTCACAAGGTGGTGCCCCTCAGTATTGTCTGTGCTTCCCCAAGAGCACATGCTGCCATACAGAGGCCAGGAGAAGCAGATGTGGGCTCCAGGTAAGCGCACGGGGACACACGTGAAGATTTTGAGGTCTCCCTTCTCCCTCCTTGTACCAGTGCTATGGCTTTAGCTAGCACAGTTGATGGGGGATGCTGTCCCGCAGGGATGCCAGGTATCCGGTTTTGCTTTGCCAGCAGCACAGTGCCCTCCTCGCAGCCCTGAACGCATGCATCCCTTGGGGGGTGTGTGTGTGGATGCTGACTCACTGACACACTGACACGCTGACCCGCCAGCCCAGAGGCAAGGTGCTGAGCTGGCTGCAGGGGTACCATTAAGTCTTTAATCCTGCTGATCATCTGGCCCTGCTCTGAGCCGCTTTAACTTTCCTAAGCAGGAGGCCGAGATTAACTGTGGGGTGGGGGACATGGCAGGGTTGAGATCTGGTGGCCGAGAGCTGCAGGGGGGATCCAGGTACCCACCCCTTCCACCAAGAGGGCTCAGCACTGGTGTCAAAACTGACCTGGGCTTGTGTGGCCACACGAGTCACCCCTGGGGAAGGGGTGGGTGGCTTTGGGCAAGTCCTGAGGAGGAAGGATGTGTAGGGCCATGGAAGTGTGGGCGGGCAGGGCTGGCCCCATGCGGTGCCCAGGCCAGGGTAGGTCTTTCCTGACAGCTTAGCCAGGGTCACTCAGCTCAGAAGCAAAGCTGCTGAGCGGCTTACGCATATTACAAAACTGGCAGGCAGGCAACGCCTCTCACCTGCACCCACCACCTTGGCCCTATCTCAGGGTTGCTGCTCTGGGACTCAATGCTCCACAGCAGTCCAAGGGCACCTGAGGACCCAGATGGTGCCAGGGGGCTGAGGAGCAAGAGCAGTGTACAGGCACTGCCACCTTCCCTTCATGCTGGGACCTCCCTGGGCCACCACTGCTCACCCCTCACTGGGCTGGTGGCAGTGGGCAGGAAAAGGTCTGGGGCCATGCGTGGACAGTGGAGAGGGAAACTGATGCAAGGAGTGGTCTTTTATGAGCATGGCTGGGAAATGATGTGTCTCCTGAAGTCTCTCTTTCATGCTGTCCTCTCCATGTTGTTCCTCTGCTCTGGGGGTCCCATGCAGTCAGCGCAGAGAGCATCTTCCAGAGCTGTGGCCACATGTTGTGCCGGAAAGCTGCTCCTGTGACATGCTGGATACCAGTGCGTGATGACATGCGGGGGCACTGGGAGGACGTGCTAATGCCAAGGAACACAGAGTGCCCACAGTTGGGGTAATCCTGCTAAGAGGCTCTGAGGTCAGGCTGGGAGCATGGCAGAGCTCCCGTCACCTTCGAGGCTTGCACTGGACATGGGCAGCATTGTCCTGGAGAGTGGGACAGAGCTGGCTGCAGCTGGGGACAGCTGAGACCCAGTGCAGAGTAGGAGTGAGCATGTGCCCACCCTACGACATGCCTAGGTCTCATTTCAGGAGACTGAGTACATGTGGGTGCTCTGAGCATGCCGTCCTCCCTGCAGGATGCCTTGGGCCTGGAGCTCCTGAATGGGCTCTCCAGGCAGGGGCTCCACAGCTTTGCACCTTCACAGCAGGACTAGGGGAAACAGGGCAGGGGCAGAGCTGCAGGAGGGAGCAGGGACCCCAGGCACAAGCATGTTTGGGGGGTGGGAGGGACCAACCTGTGTCCCCCCCTGTGCCCTGCTGGCATTTACACACGCTGTCACGTTCTGGCTGGGAGCAGGTGGGCAAAGGCCACTTTCCCTGAAATAGCCTCTTGCACCTAGGGTCAGCGTTGAATCACTGTGGCAACCCGCCGGCACAGTGGGGACTGACCTTCGGTGTAAAAACAAATAGCAAGGGAAAGCAGTGCTGCCAGGTGAGAAATTCACTTCCGTCTCATTGCCCCCACCCCTCTGCAACCCCAGCAGCCCCTGGGTCCTGTTTCTAGCTCTCACTCAAGCACCCTCATCCCCTCCTCAGTGCAGGCACCACCGCTGTGCAACGCTTCCCTGGTGTGCGTCCGGACCTGGCTACATGCAGACCCCATGTGCTGGATGAGGCTGAGCTGGGCTGCGCTGTGCTGGGGAAGGGGCCAGCTGCACAGACCTCTTTTGGGACATGGGAGCCATCTGAGGTAGGGGGCAGAATGTTTCGCAGCCCCCCGAGCTGCAACAGCCCCGACTCTCTGCTTGCCTCTTTTGCTCTGTGGTGTGAGACTTGACTTTGCCCCTGCAAGGATGTACAGCCGTGATGGTGACTGGGGGGTGTATGCAAATGAAAATCACCAACTGGGCACCATCAAGGTGATCTCTGCCCCCACCAGTGTATGTCACCCTCACCCCTCCACCACCGGTACCCCAGGAACAGTCAATGCAGTGGGAAAACTTCTGGGTGACGACTAGGAGGCTCAACTGCAGGCACTGGTGCTGCCTGAACTGCTGGGATGGGGCAGCCAGGCTATGGGCCATGCAACCAGGTGGCCAGGGAAGCTTCTGGGCTGGGAGAAGGCTGGGTGAGCCACAGACGTTGTGGCCAGATGAGGGGGGGAGACATCATGGCAGCCCTGGGGGGATTGCTGGCCACCTTGGCAGCTCCCAGGATGGGGAGGCAGGCAGATTTCCAGGTGGGAATGAGGGGTGTATTCTCTGAAGCAGCTGAACAGTGCCCACTGCAAAGGCTGGAGGGATGAAAGAGGTCATGGAGCATCGTTGCTGGAGGTAAGGTGATGCCAGGATGCAGCCTGCACCCAGCATCTCTGGGTCTTTGGGCAGAGACATAGGGCACTGCAACCCCTGGGAGGCCTGGGGAGAAAGGCTGGGTTTCCAGCTCTGCCCAGCTGCTCCCCCACAGTGGGACCCTGGTGGGAAGGGTAATGCGGGGGCTCCACAGGCCAGGAGTGCCCCAGCTGCAGCCTCACAAAATGGGCAAAGGCGGACGAGGCTCCTCGGCTGGAGGAAGAGCCCCCGCCCCGCTGCCCCACTCGTTGGACTCCTTGCACCTCCACGTAGGGGCCAGAGGAGCCCCCAGCCCCCCGTACTCCGCAGCCCCGTGATGGTCCGGGAACGCAGCCCCCTTCCCTCGAGAGGGCCACCTCTCGAAATGCCACCAGGGGTCGCTGCCCCGCGCCCCCCCCCGCCCCAGGTGCTGAGGCGGGAGTGGTCTGTGCACCCCCTCGGCATGCCCGGGGGATGCCCAGCTGCAGTGGCCCGGGCGGTCCCTGACTGCGGCTCTGCCGTGCCCAGCCGTGCCACCTCCCCGGCCACAGCGGTGACCCCAGAGGACGCAGGGTCACACGTGCTGCTTCCCTGCTCAGCCTCATGCCCTGCGGTGTCCCTGCCACAGGCCTCTGCCAGACCACTGCAGCCCTCCAGACTGCACAGGACACGGAGACTGCCAAGCGCAGTCCCAGCGGTTCCCCCCAAAACCACGAAGCAATTCGGGGCGTCCCCGGCAGCAGAGGAGCTTGCTGCAGTCACAGCTGCCTTTTGGCCTGCTGAGGCTCCCCTGGGGTGGATGGGGCTGCTCCTGTGGGGCTGCAGCTCCGGTGCTGGGGATGGCAGCGTCCGCGCGGCTGCTGCTGCACCCATGCTCTGTCTGGAGCCCAGCAGTGCCTGGGCGAGGTGCAATGCTGAGCCCTCGCTGTCCTGCTGGAAGGTGTCGGTTTGAGGTGTCACCCTTCTGTCTGCTCCCTTCCTTGGAGGGTGGACCTCTCCGGGCCGGGCTGATAGGTGTTGGCACCCTGGTGTGCCGCCTCACCAGGTCCAGGTTGGGCGTTAGGCATGTTGGCTGCTGGTGCTGCGTCCTGCATGTGCATGTGCTCTGTGTGCAGGTGTGTGCTGTGCGTGCAAGCGTGTGTTTATACATGCAAAAGCATGGGGGTGTGCTTCTGTGCACAAGGGTGTCCATGCACGTGACCCTCTGCTTGTCCCCAGTGTGCACATACCAAAGTGCCTGCACAGATGCGTGCAGGCTGCACTTCTGTAGAATCATTGAATAATTAAGGTTGGAAAAGCCCTCCAAGATCATCTGGTCCAACCATCCCCCTACCACCAATGTTACCCACTAAACCATGTCCCTAAGCACCACCTCCAACTTTTCCGTGAACACCCCCAGAGACAGTGACTCCACCGCCTCCCCAGGCAACCCATTCCAACGCCTGACTGCTCTTTCTGAGAAGAAATGTCTCCTAATTTCCAACCTAGACCTCCCCTGGTGCAACTTGAGGCGCACATGAAGGCATGTGGGTGCACATGCCCTGTGTGTGTGAGCCATGTGTGTGCTCAGCCACACATGCACACTTGCAACTGTGAGTTTGCATTGGCGCATGTGTGTGTGCATGAACTCGTGTGTGCATGGACTCCTGTGCATTGCTGCACGTGCACGCCACCGCATGTACACGCCTGCAACTGTGTGTTTGCATTGGTACCTGTGTGTGTGCACCAACTGGTGTGCACAGACTCATGTGCACACAAACTTGTGTGTGCACAAACTTGTGTGTGCATGGATTTGTGTGAGCACAGACTTGTTTGTGCACAGATTCGTGTGTGCATGGACTCGTGTGCACGGACTCGTGTGCATGCAGGGTACCGGCTTCATGGGGTGCATGGCCGTGCGCGCGCAGGGCCGCCCTGCGAGGCTGTGCTCCTGCGGGGCGCGCCGGGGCCTCGCGCGTGTGCAAGCCCCGTGGCGGGCGCGCGTGCCCCGCGTGCGCGCGTGTGCACGATCCAGCCCGGGTTTTCGGAGTGGCTGGGACCGGCGGCACTCCCGGCCGGGGTCTCCGTCCCGAGCGGGCTCGGCGCCGCCGCCGCCCGACTTGGCGGAGCGGCTCCCCGGCGCCCCGCGACTTTTACCGGGACGCGCCGCCCCCGCGGGGCTCCGGCAACTTGCTCCGGCCGCCCGGGGAGGAGCGGGAGCGCGGCCGGGGAAGTGCTGGGGAAAGAAGGGGGTAGGGGCCGCCCCGTCCCGTCCCGAGCCCGGGACGCCCCTGGATGTGCCGCTGCTCGCCGGCCCCGAGCCGCAGCCGGGAGAAGGGGGAGCGTGGACCGGCGGGGGCCGCTCGGAGGTAGGAGCCGCCGGGGCCGTCGGGGGTGCTGGGGCCGTGGGCTCGGTTCGCTGGAGGTGCCGCGGGACCGGACGGCGCCGGATCCCCCGGGGGACCCCCGCCGGGCTTCCCGCACGGGGCACGGGGGCCGAGCCGGGGGGTCGCACCGTGCTGGGAAGCGGCCGGGGCCGAGCCGGGCCGTGCGGTACCGTGCGGCCAGCGGAGCTCCCCGGGCTCGCCGTGCTCCCGAACACGTCCAGGGGAGCTTGCACCCGCTCCCACGCCCTCACGGCCCCACCAGGCTTCATGCACCGGCTGGGAGGGCCCGCTCTGCCTGGCCACCCAAGCTCTGGGTGGCCTGAGGAAGGGGATGCAGGGTTCCCGCAGCCCTGTCTGTGGGTGCTCTGCTGCTGCCCGGTCGAGGGTGTTGGGCTGGGAGCAGCGGCCGGGTGGAACTTTCTGCCCCAGCCCGAGTGACGCAGCAGCTGCGGGAAGCTTCCAGGACGCGCAGGAACCACGAGCAGGGCCACCCGCATCGCTGCTGAGAGCTCCCGGCCAGCCAGAGCCTTCTTGCCCCGGGTGTGGTGGTGTAAGTGGGGGGTTCCTGCAGACACCTTTTGGGCCTCTGCAGCCCCGGCATGGCAAGGAAGGAGTTGGCTGGCCTGGCCCACTCAGCGCGGAGTGTTCTGGGCACCCTGGGCAAGGCTCCAAGGGGAGAATTGTCTGGTGCTGAGCCAAGGGGGCGCAGGGGCTCCCCTGGCAGCCTGCCGGGCTGTGTGGGCAGCATCTTGCTGGGGTGAGGCCTGGGGACACTTAAGGAGCCTCCCAGAACCTGCAGCAGAACACCCAGGCCCCGGCACACTTGGCCTTCTGAGCCCTTGTCCCGCAGACCCTGAAGCATCGCTTTTGCCCTCCCTGTGTGGCCCACAGAAGTGGCCAAAGAAGTGTCATGTGCCCAGGGAAATCCCTCTGGTTCTGCAGGGAGGGCAGAGCTGCTTTTTCACATCACTTGTGGAGCACCTGGGGTCCTTGTCTGTGCACATTCTTAATGTCCGTCAGTCCTCCTGCGCAGGGACTGCTGGTGGCTTCGGTACTCAGAGAGATGGGACTGGGGGCAGGTGTGTTGGGTGAGGGACCTCAGCCCCAAGTCCCCCTGCAGCTAAGGACAGGCCTGAGCTCCGGCGGGTGGTTCCAGGCATCTCTGGTGCCTCACTGGTTGCCAGCCCTTTTGCCCCCCTGCTAAAGGCTCCGGGACCACTGGGTTCAGGCGTCGGCTCCGTGTCAAACCCTGGCTGGGATCAGGAGTCCAGGGCTGGCAGAGGAAGCTGCCCAGGGCTGGACATGGTGCAGAGGAGCGGGAGGGAACCAGCCTCCTCGCCTGCGTGAGAGGCACCTGAGCAGGACATTGTAAGACTTGATCAGCCCAGCCTGCAGCTGAGTGTGAGCTAGCTGAACGTGTTTGGGCATAGGGCCACCTTTCTGGGGTTTAAACAGAATTCCCTGCAAGGCTGCCCACGTTTCTCCAAGCCCTCGGTGAGCCAGGGGCTCAGGGATGCTGAAGGCAGAGGAAATGTTTCTCCAGAGAACTGTGTTGTGGTGCCCTGGGTCAGGCCCTGCACACACAGATGAGGTCCAGATGGTCCCTAAGCAGAATGGGGGGGACTCAGCACGACAGCGACAGTCTGATGGTTGCACCTCTCCTACGAGGATGGAGAGGCAGGCGGCTGGGCCTGAGTGGGACTGGATGTCTGGGGCGTTTGCAATGCCATGTTTGGAGTCTGGAAAACTAGAAGATATTCCAGCCACAGCCAGGATCCTGTGCCCAGTTGTGGGGGCCCCTCAGAAGCAGCTGGACGCCCAGACACCAGAGTTATCCCCCACCCCGCTTTGTGCCCAAACCTGAGCTGATGGATGCAGCTTCCTGAGGGAGGAGAGCACAGGGTTTTGGTGCAGGGGCAGACTGGGGGGGGAAGGGAGAAGGGAGCAGACGGAAGTTTCTCCTTTGGAAACTCAGACCTGGGAAAACTTTTCCCTGTACAGCTCAGTCTGCTGTCTCCAGCCGAGGCAGGGGCTGCTTCTGTGGTGGACAGGGGATGATGGCAAAGGCACCTACTGTCCTTTCTGTGCTGTTGTGGGTGTCTGAAGCTGGTTTATTGATGTGTGTGTCCCTGCGTTACGCTAGCTGGGTTGGCCCATGCCCTCCCTTGAGCCTTTTCCAGTGCACATAGCATCGATGTCATTCATCAAGGCAAGGGGGTCAGCTGGAGGTTCAGACCCTGGGAAGGATCCACACCAGATCTCCTTGTGCCTGGCAGGACCCACCAGCTCTGGAGCTACTGAGGATCCTAGCACCTCTGAAGAGGTGCCACATCCCTAGCAGGACCCCTTGCACACCCTCGTGCGTGTGCCAGCCCAGCTCCCACTGTGTGCACCGTGCTCTTGAGCTCCCAGCAATGCTCACAAGTGGGCTCCGGAGGCCCTCAGGGCATTTGCCTGTCTCCATCTCCCTGGTTGCTCTGCAGGGAGGGTTGTGTCTCCCCTCCCCGTACCAGGGTCTTTTCTGTCAAAAAGGTGAGCAGAAAATCGGGAGCAGGTTTGGAGTAGAAGGCCACCAGACCCCCGTGGCTGGTGTAGTTGGAGGGGGGGCAGTGAGCTGTGTTTGGCAGTACTGGAGCTGGCTGAGATCTCCCCGGAGCAGGGAGGTTTCTGTCTGGGGGTGTGAGTCAGCTTGGACACCTTGTGACGTGTGTTGTCGCGTCGGTGCAGCCCGGGAGGGGGGTGTTGAGCTCAGGCTCGGAGGGGATTTGCAGTTCACTTCTGGAGAGTGCGGAGAGTGGGTGGGTGGGTGGGCGGGAGCCATGAGGGCCCTTCCCGTGCAAAGGAGGGATGCTGTCAGGGACACACTACGTCTCGGAACACCAGCTGCAAGGCTGGGGTGGCTGGCCAGCTCGTGTTCCCTGGCCAATGCGATTCTCCCCACCACTTCAGTGTGCTGTACAAGCGTGTACAGCCTTGCACATCCATGCACCTGTACATGTAGGCGCCCTCGTATGTACACATGCTCACATATGCATGTGGACATATGTGCACCTATACACACATTCCCACACGTGATGTGACTTTCACTAAAGGGTATTTGTGTTGATTTCTTGCCTTCCTTCTACAGTGGGCCTGTCCTTGTCTATCTCTACTGACATACTGGAAGAGGGAATCCTCTAATGCCCAGTAGTTGGTGAGAATGAGAGTTCCTGCACCCAGAGCATTCCCTGCAGCATGTATGAATCTGTGTGTCTGCATGCACACCTACGGATGCATGTATCAAGGGGCCTATTTGTGTATGTATATACCTGTACATGTGTGCACATTTATCTGCCTGGTCAGTCTCTTGTATCCCTGGGACTGGAGTCTCTTTGTCTGTATGCCTCAGTTTCTCATGATATCTTCTGGTGTTTATCAAACCCAGTGATGTGAGAACTACCAAGGATGCACTGGGTGGGTTCTTGGTAAGGACTGAGAAAAATCCCATCCTACAGAAATCCTTACAGGAACACGGCAACTGTACCCCTCCTGTCCCCTGTCCTTATGGCACATCAGAACCCTTCAGAAGCTGCAGAATAACAAGGCGAACAGCTGATAAAATAGCTGCCACAGATTGGGAACAAGCAGCAAAAACACAGAGTCAGGTTTCAGCTTTGCTGCATCCGGGTCTGAGGCTGGTGCGTGTGTGTGTGCTTCCAGATGTAGTGCAAGCACACATCCATTTCCCACCCCTTCTTGAATTCTTGCCCCTGATCTTGGGGCAAGAAAGCAAAGCCCTGTCTGGTGGTGGAGAGCATGGCTCTGAGCTGTGGGGTTGCCATGGGCAGAGTGGGGCTCTGCTCAAGGAATGGGAAGAGCAGGGGTCTGCGCCACTCACCTCCAACAGTGGCAGATACGTTGGGAGAGACAAACATGCCCCAGCTTTTGGGTATGGCAGGAGGACCCCTCCCCCCCCACCCCCCAGCAGGGGTCTCCTGCTCCAAAGAAGGAGTAACTTCTGCTTCTTAAATGCCCAAGTGCTGAGCTTACCTTACTCCACCGCTCAACAAGCAGCTTACAGCTTAAAGGGCACTACTGATGTGTATTTAATGCTTTAATGACTGCTGAAGATGTCCTGGACATCCTCCTGTCCCATTCTGAGGAATCCTGCAGGATGGAACTGTTGGGATGGGAACAAGCTCGATGTGAACTTCACTGGCTGCAGTAGGAGAACAGATGACAGCGTGTCTGAGTGCCTGCCATGTCCTACCTTACCTCCCTTGGGAAGGCAAGGTTTCCTGTGCTGCTGCCCCTATTCTAGGTGTGTCCCTTAGTGTAATGCACAAGCGTTGTGGGCTGTGGGGTGATGCCCTGATGCTATGGGAAGGAGTTGTGCCTGGCAGGGTCTCTTACAGCTATGACTCAGAGCTGGGCTTTTATGGGTCCCACATGTTCAATTTTGCTGTTTCCCTCCAGCACTGGGAAGGGAAGAGGGAAGTATAAAAATTCCTTATAGCAGCTGCTGCCATGTCTGCACCCTCCTTACCCTCACCCCAAAACCTTGGCCCCACCCAGACCCCAGCCCAATGAAGGCAGGGGCCAGGGAAGTGGCTTTATGGGAGCAATTTGCAGGGGTAGTGTGCACTGGGGGCCAAAGCAAACAACATACGAGCCCATGACAATTGCCTGCCTGCCCCAGGACCACCTATCAAGCGTCACTGCTCCTGCCCAGCTTGCTGTGGCTTCCTGACTTGCTCGGCTTGTGGTTGAGGGCCGGTAGCCCCTGTGTTACCGGGGAATGCAGAGCTCAGAGCTCCCACCTGCAGCCTTCCTCTGCTGCCTGCCTGTACCCTGGGATACACCAGAGACTGGGCAGCCAGGGCTGTACCCCAGCTGGCCTCTCCTCCCAGAGCACACATGTGTTAGCATGTGTTAATGTGTCTGGAGGCACGTCGGAGCATGATCAGGAATGGGTGTGGATGCATGTAGGAGTGAGGGGCTGGATTTTTTGCTCCCCCCCCCTTGCCCCCTGCACCCCCCGCTGAGACATGGCGTACGGGTGGTGGTGTACTGTGGCTTGCATAAGGCTGTGCTGCTGGAGGGATGGGTGGGCTGGGGAGGGACCTCTGGCCCTTTCTGGAAGTGGTGCAAAGGGCAGAGAAGAATTTTGGCATGGGTTGGGGAGTGGGGATGTGTTATGTTTTCTGAAGGCTAGAGAGGGAAGGAGGGAGAAATGAGCAGAGGATGTCCCACGTCTGTCCTGGCACAGATGTCTCTGCCCCTTTCCCTCCACACATACATAGCCTTTCCCCAGAGCTGGTTCCTTCTCTGCCTCATCTTCTCCAGGCAAAGGACCACCTTGGAATGAGCTTGGCAGCCCACACCAGCATGGGATCGCGACCCTGCATCGTCCCCTTTCAGACCCCCTGAACCTGAAGCAATGTGCTTTGTGGCAGCTGCGGTCCTGGGCAGATTAGCTGCCCCTTGCAGGGGTGTCTGGGCTCTCCCTAAAGGCCTGGCCTAACCGCGAGGTCGGATGCAGAGTAAGGCAGCTGAGCGGGAGGTCTGCACGTCAGTTTTGCTGGAGACAGAGATGAGAAAGCATGTGGGGCCAGGGCATGCAGCTCCCCCAGTGCAGACAAGCCTGGCCCCAGTTCAGTCCCAGAGCAGGGAAAGGGGGCTTCTCCCAGAAGGGAATTTCGCCCCTTTTGCCCCACTGTCGATGGCATTTGCCCATTCCCAGCAGCACAGTGGCACATGGAAAGGCTGTATGGCATGGAGGAGATGCAGTAGCTGGGGAGGAGTGTGTTAACCTTGCCAGATGCTGCCCTGGGAGGCATCTGGGACATGTCCCCTTGGTCCTGGACTGTTGCTGGCATGAGGGAGTGTTGGTTCCCTGGCAGCCCTCTCTCTCCCAGCCTTGCTGCTGGCTTGTGTGTGCTGCAGCTCAGCCTGGCCCTCTGCTGCGTTCCCCTTCTGTGTCTGCAGAACTGCTCCGGTGGTGGCTCCATGTGAACTGCTGCCCCAGCGTGGGAGGGCAGATCTTAGGGCAGATCAATGTTTTTCATAAAACCCTCTAGGGTTAAACCAATTGGGCATGTGGCTGACCTTGAGGTCACAAGACAGTGGAGAGGAGGGCTGCAGTGTGCAGGCAAGGGCTCTGTGCCCACCCTGTCCCAGGGCTGGAGCCAACCTCAGCAGGGTGGGATGTCTACCCCCTCTCCTGGGTGGTGCAGCGGTGATCTGGGGCATCTCCATGCCTGAGGCCCTGCTGCTCTGCTGGAACCCTCTGTCTGCCTCTCTCTGCTCTGGCCCTCCCTTGTTCTCTCACACAGTGAAAGTTTGGGGTGACTGGGCCTGCAAACACATGGCAGCTCCCCTTCAGTAGCTGAGTGGTAGCTCAGCTCAGTAGCGTTGTGGCTCCCAACATGCGTGCATGTGTGGACAGACATGCACAAGCACGCGTGCAAATGTGCGTGCAAACACATACATGTATGAGTGCTTGCACACAAGCACCTCCCTCAACCATACACAGAAACAAAAATCCCTCCCCACATGTGCAAACGCAGATGGCCAAACCTGTGTGTTCATACAGGCAGACACACTTACAGGAGCACAGATGCCCCCACTCATACACACACAGAGCCCTCCCCCAGGCCCCCCACGCTGGGGGCTGTGCTGGGAGGGTTGATGGATTGTGCCACACACAGCTCAGCGCTGCGCTGCTGGTCTATCGGCTGGGATCTCGGCTGCATGGGCTAATCCAGCCCTGACATCACATTCCTCCACAGTGGGACTCCGGGGCTGTTAACCCTGCCAGGGCTGGGCCTGGGACAGGAGATGCTGGGGTCAGTGCTGAGGCGCAGAGGGATGCCCACCACCCTCGTGTGCTGGGTCGGGTGGGAGCCCCCCGCTGTGGCGAGTGGTGCAGGCTGGGCACCTTTTGAGCCTTGGCGCCCTGCGAGGTGAGAGCTAGGGGGGTTTGCCCTGCTGTGGGGCTATGGTGGGACACACAACCCTCCTCCTCCTCCTCTTCCTCCCCTCCTCTTGCCGCCAGGTTTCCTAAGGGTGTGTGGTTGCCCTGCCTGTCTCTCCCTCCTTCTCCTGAGTCTGCGTCTGCTCCACCACCCATAGGTGCAGGCATCCCGACTGTCATCCTGCGGTGCAAGCTCACCACGTCTCCCCTCCCTCTCTGCTTATTCCCCCTTCTCTGTATCCTTCCCACCCCCATTCCCCAGTGTCCTCAGCAAACTGGAGCCAGATGACAGATATCAGACGTGTTTGCAGGAAATAAAGAGGGGGGGTGGGTGGTGGTGGCCAGTCCGACCCCCTCCTGCGCGGCGTTTCTGCATCTGGAGCCAGCCTTGCTTCAACTGCTCCTGCTGCTGGCTGTGCTCCTTGTTTTCTTGGCAGAGAGGAGGAGGAATGTGTTTCAGTTTGAGTTTCTTGGCAGGAGGAGACCGAGGGAAGATTCCCCTCAATCCCGGCTGCGCCTGGCTCTCAAATTTATGCCCATAGGCTGCAACTTGGGTGGGCCGTGGCGGTGTGCGGCAGGCGGGGGAGGCGAGCGCGGTGGTGGGGGAGCCGCAGACCGGCGCCTATTGGCTCCCCGCGCCCCCGGCCCCCTCCAGCTTCCCCAGCTTGGGGGCCACCAGGACGCAGGGAGCCCCTGCAGACGGGCTGTGGGGAGCATCCTGCAGCTGGGACCCACAGGCCCCGAGCACTTTCTCCCTTGCGTACCTCCCCCTGTCCCATGTTGGTGCTTAGCCGGGTGAACGTGGGGTATTGGAGAGAGCTGTGCCGCTGCCGTTGTGCCTGCCTGGCATCCGCCTGCCTTAGGTTGCCCCCAGTGGGGAGACCCCAGCCCTTGCCAGGCAGGGTCTGCTCTCCAAAGCCCTCCCTGTTGTCCAGGCTCAGGAAGGAGAGGCTGTCTTGGCATGGCAGGACCATGAGCCTCCTTCTGTACTTAGGGAATGGGGGTGATAGGGACCAGAACCCCACCGAGCCGCTCCTAGTTCTGCATGGTGGGTGCTGCAGGGGAGCAGAGAGGATGGTGCACTTGACCTGGTAGCTATGGGGTGGGAGCAATGTGGCTTGTGCTGCTTGCCTGCATGTTCCCCATGTGTGGCGGTATGCTTTGTATGCATGTGCTCTGTGTGCCCACATGTTCTGCGCATGCTTATGCAAACCTGTGCACACACGTGTGTTGTCTGTGTGTGCTATATGTGTGCATATGCAGCTTTGTGTGTGTTCCATTGGACATGTGTTCTCTAGGTCTGTGTGTGCATAAGTATGTGCGCACTGTGTATTGCTCAGATGCTGTGCGCATGGAGTTTGTGTGGCAGTCGCTCTGCACATGTGCGTACATATGTGTGTGTGTGTGCACGTGTGTGCATGCAGGTGCAGGGCTCTAGCTGGTGCTGGGCTTGGCAGGGGCTGGCACAGCAGGGTACAGCAGGCTGGACAAGGCTGACAGCGCACAAGGTAGATACTATATCACAGAGGCTATGGGTGAATTAACTGCTTTCCTGGAAGCAGTAGATGCTCCACAGATAGTGCCCCATCCTGCCAGGACTCAGGAAGGGAGGAGCACTATAGGTCACGTCAGGCTGCATCCCCAGCCCAGGTGAGTGGGGAGGGGGCTGTAGGCTCATGGCCCAGGGCAGAGCCCACCATTCCATTGCTGCTGCAGCAGGTGGCTGTGCCCATCTGGACAGCCATAGCCCTTCTCCACTTTGGACTGGAGTGACTGCATATAATTACTGTGCTATACGGTGGCAACCTGCCTGTTCTCATACAGAGCAAGGAGCTGGTGGGGTAAGACTATGGATCTGGGGCAACCTGGGGTAGCCCAGATGATGGTTCTTGGGAGGTGGAGGCAGGAAATATTGGCACCAGACCCACATCAGTTCCCAGCTCCACACAGGGGCTGGCTTGAGGAGGTCTCTTGAGCCCCCACTGCTCTAAATTGTACCAGAAGGAGGCAAAGTGGTCCCCAGCACTTCAGCTTGTCTCCCCGGCCACAGGAGCTCCCAGAGGTGCCAGGAGGGATCCAGGACAGTTGTATCCCGTATGAGACCCGAGTGTTCTTCCATGCAGGCAGAAGTCCAGAGACAAAAGTAGCACAGGTCTGCACGTGTATGTATGTGTATATACTTATATGCATATGTATTTGCAGTTATGTGTGAACACACTCATGTGTGCAGGTATCATGTGTGTAAGCATACATACTATGTCTGCACATGCTTGTGTATCTGCATGTATGAGAATGAGTGTGTATGTGCTCTTGTGTGCTCATGGCTACATGTATCTGTGTATATATGTGGATGAATGCGTGTGCATACCTGCACGTGAGCCTCTATGGATACATGTAAATGTGTGTTTGTGCACCTGTGACTATCTGTGTGCATGCACAAAGTGCTGGGGGCATCTGGGAGTCAAATTTTAATGAGGGACCTGTGAGCCCTCCCTTTGTTTAATGCTGTGGCTGGGGTAGGGGCAGCATTGGGGGTGTCCCCTAGAGCTAATCCCCCAGTCTTTGCTGCAAGGCCTGGGTCCAGCAGGCAGGTAAGAGGCCCTCCCTCTTTCCCCCTCACCGTCCTTTCCTACTCATCTCTTTCCCTTTCCTGCCCCCAGCACCACCACCACCTTCCTGGGTACTCCCGCCCCCTATGCCTGCCCCGCTGCTCCCCCCCCCCCTCCATTCTTCCTGGCTGACACTCTCACAAAGCCCCGAGACAAGCTTTCAAAGGGGCAACTCATGCGGAAGAATTGCTGCCCCCCTCACCCCCCGCATGCTCCAAATGCAACCCAGCACTTTCCCAGCAGGGTGAGGGGCTCCCACTCCCCCAGACCCCTTGTTTGGGGCAATTCCCTTGGTCTCTCAAAGGGGAAGGCTGAGGATGCAGGAAGCGTTGTTCCTGGTGCCACCCACGAGTGCCTCTTCCTTCCAGAGCTTCTGTCCTTCATGCAAGCCCACGGGGGTCTTGGGGCAGGACGGGGACCATGGTTAGGGATGGAGCTTTGGGCTGGGATCAGGGTGTAGAGGCCGAGGCCACGGGTGGAGGTCTGACTGCGGGCAGGGCCAGGTGGGGAGGCAGGTGGAAATGAGACCTGGGCACCAGGCAGGGACCCACAAGCAGGGATGCAATAGTGGGCTGGGCTGAGCCCTGTAGGCAGGGGTGGGATACGTGGGTGGGACAGGGCAGGGTTTTGACCTGCAGGCAGGGTGTGGACCTGCTGGCAAGGCAGGGCTGGGTGTAACTTACAGATATGGCAGGGACCCATGAGCAGGGAAGAGCAGGATGCCAGCTCGGGTCCTTTGGCCAAGAATGGCTTTACCCGTCTGTGCCTTAGTTTCCTGTTTTGGCAGTTAGGGCTTGCAATTTTTACATCTATATGCAAGTTTGGCTGTGGATGTTTGTGCAGGTGTCTGGGTGCACAGACGTGTATTTCATCCCTTTTGCAATGGACACTGTGCAGGCCTTGGGACACTTGCTCGGACAGGTTGCTCTTCGTACAGCATCAAGCATGAGGCCACCTTGCTAATTCAGTAACTGGGAATCCTTGTGATGTGGGATGACCACAGGGCACCCTGTGGCAATATCACTGCTTGTGCCGAGCTGTCAAGGGTGGCCTTGTACTGGCCAATGCACTGATTCTGTCAAGACAGTCTAAGAGAATTGGTGTTGTTCAGCCTGGAGAAGGCTTTGAGGAGGCCTTATAGCGGCCTTCCAGTACATAAAGGGGGATACAGAAAAGCTGGGGAGGGACCCCTTTATTGTGGAATGTAGTGATAAGACGAGGTAATGGCTTTAATTTAAAAGGGCAGCACCCCCAGGCCCCAGGACATCCTTTTGCCTTGGGCTGGGTACACAGGTCTGTGTCAGGACCTGGTGAAGTGGTGGGATAGCAGTGGCTAGCACTGATTGCTGTGCACCCCAGGCAGGTGGGTGCGGGGCCATGACAGGGAGACTTCAGCCCGTGGGCAGGTTGCAGGTGGCCGTGGGCTGGGGGGAGACAGGAGCATGGGCCTCGGGAGGCTACAGCCATGGCAGGGTGTGGCTGGTGGTCCTACTGCCATGGCTGTGCGGCACGACAGCATCCCCTGCCAGGCACAAGTCTGCTCCAGCTGCCACACGGAGCCCACCAGGGTGCAGGCTGCGGGGCACTTGGAGGTGCAGGGCTTGTGGTTAGGGGGCCATCTGCCCACCGTTGTCCTCCTCAGGCCCTGACCGGCGCCGGCCCCTCGGTGAGGACCAGATGTGCTCCTGAGCCTGGCCAGGCCCCATTGCGACATGTTCAACCCTGTCAACTCCCCAACCAACGGCTACGCTGAGCGCTGCTGCCTGCACCCACTCCACGGACTGGCCACGGGTGCCCCAGGGCCGCAAGGTCGGTTGCAGCTCCCTCATCCTGGCCAGTGGCTGGGCCTGGGCAGTGCCTGGCATGAGCACGAGGGGCACCTGCCTTCAGTTTCAGTCTTTGGGTTCAGGGACACTCCAGGGATTTCCTTTTCCCCTTGTGCCCTCCACCCTAATATGTCTTCCTGTCTGTCTTATCCTTTCGACCAGGACTTGATTTCCCCTTATGCCACCAGTCAAACCTCATGAGTGGTCACCATGGCTATGGGCTGGTGCCAGGAACTGAGCACCCAGGTGGTGGTGATGGTAAGTTTCTCATCTAGGGGGGTGTGGGACAGGTAGAGTAGTTTAACAATGAGTTTACCAGGAGTGAAGATGTGTGTGCTGAAAGGCTCAGACAGTGTTGGGGGCAGTGATTACAGAGGAAGAGGCTGCTGGGGCTTAATGTACCTTTCCTGGAACAGTGGCACCTGTGTGAACAGGAAAATTTGTGATGGCTCGTACAGGGGCAGGTGTTGACCAAGGGGATCAGGTGCTTTTCTTCGGGTGGTATTGGTTGTAGAAGGGAGTAGGTGTGTGTCAAGGGTTTCAGGTACCCCCTAGGAACATTGATGTGCTAGGTAGGGAGGGGGGATACTTTTGTGCTTTGTCGCAATCTAGAGCCAGCAACACTCAGGGGACTCCTCCAGTCTCCAAAGAACCATGCTTGTGTCCTTGGGGGTGACTTCAGCCTTCTAGGACCCATGCTAAGAGGATTGCCCCCCACTCTCTGCTGCCGTCCCAGGCTCATGGTTCTCAACAACCCGCGGTGCAGGCAAGCTGGGCAAGAAGCGGACACTGTCCATCTCACCCCTGTCAGACTCTAGTGTTGACCTGCAGACGGTAATCCGCACCTCACCCAACTCCCTCGTTGCGTTCATCAACTCCCGTTGTGCCTCCACCAGCAGCTCCTATGGCCACCTCTCCATCAGCACCATCAGGTGGGCACCAGAGTTAACCCTGTTGGCATGCACACAGCCTCTCAGTATGGGAGCCTGAATGCTGATGCCCAGTTTGGGGAGTCCATGGGACCAGGGCCAAAGAAGGTGGGAACAGTTAGCCCAGAGTGGGAGGGCAAGGGGAACTGGTGGGATAGTGCAGGACTGGCTGGGAGTGCAGACACCTTGGATCCTTGTCTCAAAAGGACTAAATTTCCCTCCTCTGCTGGTGTCATCTGCTCATCATCTTGCTTTTTGCAGTCCATCACTGGGGTACCAGAGTCCACCAGGGCAACCAAAGGGCCAAGGGCACCTGTTCAGCCACACCCCGCCCCTACCACCATGTGCCTCCCACGAACACCTGTCCACCCGCCCAGGGCTCCTGCACCATGCGCCAACTCGTGGGACCCTCAAACACTGCCAGGTAAGTGGTCCCCAGGGGATGCCATGCATCCTGTGTAAGAGGTAGCCAGTGGGCATCCCAGTGCTGACTGCTTTCCAATTTCCCCCATCATGGTAGCAGCTAAAGTTGGAGAGGAGCCTGAGTAGTCCTCTGACAGCCAAACACCCAGAGGAGAGATCCGAAGGTGACATCTCCAGCCCAGCCTCCATAGGCACCCAGGTACTCCCCAGGCCTTGGGAACCCCCTACCTCCCAAGGGGTCTACACTCTTCCTCCATGCCACTCCCAGTAACAGTGAACACAGAGAGTCATATCTGGGAGTGCTCACCTGGCTCTGTACCCCCAGGACCCCTTGTTGGGGATGCTTGACGTGCGGGAAGATCTGGAGAAAGAGGATGGGAAACCTGAGTCCGAGACTGTCTATGAAACCAATTGCTACTGGGATGGCTGTGCCAAAGAATTTGACACTCAGGAGCAGCTGGTGCATGTGAGTTAGGTCCTGCCTGGGCATCTCCTGTCCCAGAATCTGTGCCTAGGCTACTGGCTGCTGTCACACTTTATCAACCCATCACTCCTTCTCAGACTGTCCTATGCTGGGACAGCCCTCGCCCCCCAGCCCCCACCACCTCAAGAACTCACCACACAAGTGAGTGGTGGAAGTTGCTTCTAGGGAGGGAGGGAGATGCAGCCTCCTCTTCCCTGTGGCAAGTTTTTCATGGTCCTCCCATACCCTAGGGTAAACAACCGGTCTGGCCTTCCTCACTCCTGGGTTAGCTCTTCTGAACTACTAGTGCATCCAGACTTCCTCCTTTGCTCTCCGTGTCTCCCTCCAGACAGTCCAAATCTCCTGTATCACCCTTCTCACCATCTTGACCCCTATGTCTTGTCTTGGTCCTCCCAAAATAGCCCCCATCTCCAGTATCCCCTACCTCCTTCAGACAGCATCTGACCATTCTGTATTCCTGTAGTGTCTTGAGTCTCCACCAGCCACCCCAGTCCCTCTATATCACATTTCTCTCATGATACTCTCTTAAGATATCTGTATCCCCCTGACCCTTCATGCCCTCCCCAGCACCCCTAGTGATTCCCTTCTCTCCCCAGCACATCAACAACGAGCATATCCATGGGGAGAAGAAAGAGTTTGTATGCCACTGGGCAGCATGTTCCCGGGAGCAGAGGCCCTTCAAGGCTCAGTACATGTTGGTGGTACACATGCGACGTCACACAGGCGAGAAACCTCACAAATGCACGGTGAGATGGAATGGGCCTTTGCAAAGCCTGGGCTAAGCTGTGGTGCCTTGCATCAGGCAAAGCTCAGGGCAGGGTGCAGGCTGCCCTGAGTTGGTATATGGTATTGAGGGGGATATGTGGTGGGGAAGGGAAAATGAGGTGGGATGGACAAGGTGGTCAGGAGCATGGTAGTACGTGATAGAATATGTTTCATGTGTGGCAGGCCAGAGCCCCTGTGATCAATGGCATGGCACAGATGCACATGAGATAAAGGGGTATTTAGCAGGTTGGGTACACCATGGGTAAGTGGCTGGTGCATAGTGAGGTGGCCTGACATAGGCCAGAAGGGTAAAGGGCTGTGCAGTGGCCTCAGGACATACACCTGCAGGAGTGCAGGTGTGTTATGTGTGGGAGGTGTGGTAAGTGTCTGGCAGGTGTGCTGTGGGCATGGAGTATGGGGGTGACGTGGTACTGGGTCTGTTGAAGGTGTGTGGCATGTTTTACTCTGCTTGCCTGCACAGTTCGAGGGCTGCAACAAAGCCTACTCACGCCTGGAAAACCTCAAGACACACCTGCGCTCACACACGGGTGAGAAACCTTATGTGTGTGAACACGAGGGCTGTAACAAGGCCTTCTCCAATGCTTCTGACCGAGCCAAACATCAAAACCGCACCCACTCCAACGAGGTACATAGCCATTTGTGGCTCTTTGCACCCCTTGGGGCTCCCCTTGTGCCACCCTATTAGTCTTGTACCTTGCATCCCTGTTTTTTTTTTTTTTTCTCTGTGCCCCAACTCCCTCCTTGCCTGCTCTTATAAAGTATGCACCCCCTGTTCCCTTCCTACCTCACTTGCACTCCCACCAGGGTCCCTCTACCCTTGCCCTACTTCTGTGGAGCACTGTCCTTGTATCTTTCCTCAGAGCTTCTTATGACCCCTTCCAAGGTTCTCCTGTAACACCTGACATGCCCCCCTCCAAGGAGATTCAACTTCTTTGACAAATTCCCACCCTCTCTTCCTTCAGCTCTCAGGTCTACTGGAGGGACTGGGAGGAGTCTCTGGTTTATAGAATTAGAATATAATAGAATAGAACAGAACAGAACAGAATAGTTCAGTGGGAAGGGACCTACAGAGGTGCTCTAGTCCAACTGAGTTAACACCCTTCCTCCACCATGCCTACCTTTCTTCTCTGATAGAAGCCCTATGTGTGCAAAATCCCGGGCTGCACCAAGCGCTACACAGACCCCAGTTCCCTGCGCAAACATGTGAAGACGGTGCACGGCCCTGATGCCCATGTCACTAAGAAGCACCGAGGTGATATGGTGCCAGGCCGTGTACTGCCAGCTCCCAGTGGCCCCCCAGACGTGAAGCAGGAGAGAGATACAAATGGCCCCACTGAGGCCCGGAAGGATGACAGCAAGCTCTTGGTGCCTGACTTGGCCTCGGTAAGGAGCTGGGGATGTGGTGACGGAGGGAGGCCTGGCCAGCACTGTTGGAGGAGTCAGTTTGCATGGTAGGGAAGACATCTCCAGATCTGGCAGGGTGGGGGTTTCCAATCTGCATTAAGTTTGTAGTGGATATCTGACTCCCCTTTTTCCTTGGTTAATATTGTGGGTCCCCCCCAGAAGCCGCAGCCCAGCCCAGGTGGGCAGTCATCATGCAGCAGTGACCACTCACCTCTCGGCAGCACCACCAACAACGACAGTGGGGTGGAGATGACGGGCAATGCAGGCGGAAGCTACGAGGATCTGTCCACATTGGAGGATGTGGTGCCTGGTGAGACCATGGGCACCTCAGGGCTCATGGCCCTCCACAAGCTAGAGAATCTTCGCATTGACAAACTGAAGCAGATGAGGAAACCATCAGCTACCAAGGGCCTGAATTTGCCAGTCATCTCAGGAGCTGGTGAGACTGGGGTTCCCTCCCACCTGGATGTGGGGCCAGCCCTGCGGGCACTGTGTTGAGGGAGGTCTGGTTTGCAGCCAGAGAGGTGGTGGACCCTCACGTCTGGGGCTCTGCCCCATCCTTTACCCTTCTTTACTGCTACCATTTGAATCTACTTCCCATCCTAGCAGGCACTAAGCATGGAAGAGGCCATATCCTAGTACTGGAGATGGCTGCCTGTTCCTCTTCTGGGTTCCCCGCTCTAACTCCTCCTCTTCTCTTTTCAGGCCTGCCTGGGGAGGTGTCTGGGATCTCTGTGCCACCACCAGCTGCCTCGCACCGCCGCATCACAGAGCTGTCAGTATCAGAGATGGGCATGCCGCTGAACGAGCGCCGGAGCAGTGCCACCAGTACTGTAAGCTCAGCCTACACCGTCAGCCGGCGCTCTTCTGTGGCGTCCCCATATCTGGCTGGACCATGTCTGGGTGGTGAGACAGGGACAATGCCTGGTGGGGCATGCCTGGCAAATGGCTATGACCCCATCTCTCCAGATGAGTCACGACGCTCCAGCGATGCCAGTCACTGTGGAGGGTTGCCAGGCGTGGGCAGCCTCACGCCAGCCCAGCGCTATCGTCTCAAAGCCAAATATGCTGCAGCCACAGGTGCCCCCCCGCCAACCCCGCTGCCCAGCATGGAGCGGGTGGGCATGGGTGGCCACAGCAGCTTACCTGGGGACTACCTCAAGCCAGCAATGCCCCCCTTCCTCATGAATGGTTTGCTGAGAAAGCATGGTTCCAATGACTACCCTGGCTATGCAGGCAGCATTCACCCTCACCTGGTGCCTGGGAATGGTGTGCGGCGGGCCAGTGACCCTGCCCGGACAGCAGCCAACCCTCATGCTGTACCCAAGGTGCATCGTTTTAAGAGCATGGGTAACGTGAATGTGTCAGGGGCAGGCAGAGCTGTCCTGCAGCCCTTGGGTGGTTCTGATGCTAACCTTCAGCGCTATGTCTTCTCTCCACACCCACCCAGCATCAGTGAAAATGTCTTCCTGGAGAGTGTAAGCATTGAGGGCCCTGGCCCAGGCACAGAGTCTGGCTTGCTAGAAATGGATGAGTATTCGAACTACCTGGAGGAAAGCTTCCCATGCCAGGGGACAGGTGTGGAGCTCCAGTGTGAAGGCCTGTATGGCAGTGCTCACCGGACCATGGGGGGTATGCAACTGAACCCAGGTGGGCATGGGGATATGGAGGAGGGATTGCTTCAGTCTGAGTTCTCCCTCCCTCAGTGCCAGATGAACCAGCATTTTTCGAGCATGCGTGCTGGCAGTGGGACCGTGTCAGCTCCTTGGGAGGAACCTCACCAAGGCAATCTGGAGATGAGTTCCGGGCAGCCAAGTGTGAGTGCCTCTGCTACTGCCATGTCTGGGGCACACTGTCACCATCAAAGTACTCAGTACCCACTACCCAGTTCTTGTGTGCAGCAACCCAAACTTGTGAGCTCGTGTCAGGACAGTGGATTTTCTGAGGGGCACCGGCTTAACCGACTGCAGATCAAATCGGAGCAGTGTTACTCATCACCTGCCCCACCACTTGGTCCCTGCCAGAACGTCAAGCCTACTGCGCCCATACAGCCTCCTGTGTCATTTGGCCAAGCCATGAATGCAGTATCCAGTGGTTATCGGTCTGAGGAACGGGCACCTGTCAGCTACATGGGCATGTTGAGCCCGGGGGGTAGAAGAGCCCACACCCCCACCTTGCAGGCCAAAGAAGTGATGGTCCGTAGCTATGTGCAGGCCCAGCAGGCTCTGATGTGGGGTGAACAGTTACCCTCCAAGGGAGGGGAGGCTGGCATGGGGGTGGGCAGTGAACCTGGGCAGTACCATGCCATGCAAGCACCACTGTACCTCAGCCCCAAATACTCTGGTTACCAAGCCAAACCAGATCACCTGCAGGGTCTGGCAGAGACCCACCACCTCATAAACCCCCAGTGCTTCAACCCTGAGATGGTGCCACACCCACCTGGTGGCCCTAAACCACCAGGTCACCAAAACAGCCTCAACTATGTAAGTAATCTGGCTGAGCCAAATCACTCCTATGAGGGAGTGGAAGCCAGCTCCCGGCGAGTGCTTCGCTTGCCCCCTGTCCGCCCCACACCTGAAGGGCCCAACAATACCCTGCTATATTACCCAGGCCAGGACACACACCTGCAGGTGGGCAAAGGTGGGCATAAGCTGCTGGATCAAACAGCAGCAAGCTGCGGGGGTCCTGGGCATTATGGTGGGAGTTCAGAAAGCCTCAAAGGTAGCTCATATTACTACCTAGATTCAGGGGAGCAGGTGTCCAACAGCCTGGACTCGCTGGACCTGGAGAACACGCACCTTGACTTTGCTGCCATTGTGGAGGATTCAGAGACACCTGCACTGCTGCCTGGATCCCCAAGCCCTGCTGGTGGCCTCCTGCTTCCGTCATCTGGTAGTGCCAACATGGCTGTGGGTGACATGAGCTCTATGTTGAGCACTCTGGCAGGGGAGAGCCATTTCCTCAACTCCCTGTCCTAACTAGGAGGTACCAATCGTCAGGTGGGCATGTCTGCAACAAGGGGGCCCAAACTTCATTTGGGTAGAGGCATGGAATCCGTCCAGTGCCTCAGGTTTATGACTGGGGGTTAGGGTGGGGAAGTAGGGAGAAACACCCCTCCAGTCTTTCCCTTGTCAGGTCTGTGGGTGTAAGGCACAGGGGAAGGATGTTGCTGGGTCCCAGACACAGCTGCAACCCTGATCATGTCAGTCACCTCTGGAGTTGGGGAACTGTTTTTACTGAGTCCTTCTATTTCAGTTCCACCTTTCTCTGCATCTGCTGGCCCTCTGGATAAAGTGGTCCTGCGCAGTCATAACATTGAAACCAAAGAGTTCCATGCTCCCCATCCCTGCAGGCAGCCCCCCTCCATATGTTCCCATTGCCCCCTTATATCCCTATTTTTTTGTGACTCCCCCTCTACCCCCTCTTGCTTGGCAAGTTCCCCTCCCTCCCCTCGTCCCCCCCCTTCTCCTGTCTTGCTCAAAGATGGGAGAAGGGGCAGGCAATTCATCATAAGGATGGGGCGTATGTGTGTGTATGTGGGGGGGAGGGGGATGGGCTCAGGATGCCTGGTGCTGCCTGTGCCACTCTGTACATAGTGTGCATATGTGTATGTCTTTGTCTCCCCTGTGGGTATTATCCCATTTTTTCTTTTGTTTGAAAAACAGCAGTTCCCTCTGTCCCCATTAAACCCTTTCTCAGGGGAGCGTGAGATGTGTGCCTCTTTATCCCTGCAGTCAGGCTCCAAGCTTGACCCATGTGCTAGGTGCTTTACAGCTCTCTCCGGCACCCCTTTCCCTCTGCTGGGACCACAACCAATTTGTACCAAGCCCTGTAGAAGCCTTTTGGAGTGGGGTTCCAGCCATAGTGTGTGCTGCACAGGCCACCCACACAGCAGTTCTCACTGCAGGGTTGCGGGAAGGAAAGGGCAGTGCTGCTCTAAGTTACACACCTGTTGGCATCGTGCAAAATCACCAGCAGAAGCACACCAAGACCCACACACACTGAGATACAAGATATGGCTTAGTGCTTCTGGGGCTATGCCTGGATCTCTGAGGGTTTTCCTTCATACCATCCTTGAATGTATGGGGGGTGGGGTGGGAAGGAAGGGGGGGAAGGCATCTCCAGGCTCTTCCATAGACACTGGGGGGCTACCTTGACACCTCTAGTGCTGCTGTGAGCTGTGGGACTCTTTACAGGGTCTCTGGGACTGTCTGAATGCATAGCGTCTCTGTGTGGCCTTTAGATGTCTCTAAGCTGCCATGTGTTTTCCAGCATTATTTCTGAGTGCTGTGCTTTTTCTGCAACCTGTCTGGGCTCCTGGGGGCTCTTCCTAAGGCCCCGTAAAGCACACACAGTGTCTTCAGGGCAGCACTGGGCTTTTCAAACCTATAAACGGGGTGGTTTAGGCCATCCTAGTGTCTCTGGGGCTGTTCCAAGGTTGTTAGCACACCACTTGGGCTGTTCTCCAGGTCTCTGGATGTCTTTGAACTGCTGGAGCTGCTTGAGGTGTGCTGGAGCTTTCTTCACAGAATCACAGAATCACAGAATTTTCTAGGTTGGAAGAGACCTCAAGGTCATCGAGTCCAACCTCCAACCTAACGCTAACAGCCCTCCACTAAACCATATCCCTAAGCTCTACATCTAAGCGTCTTTTGAAGACTTCCAGGGATGGTGACTCCACCACTTCCCTGGGCAGCCTGTTCCAGTGCCAGTTCTTAGTTATCCCAAGTCTGCCACAAATTTTCCAGGCCTCTGGCACCTCGAAGCCATGCTCAAGAGTTTATTTCCTGGGCCTGTTCTTAGATTGACTGGAGCTCTTTCAGAGTTTGAAGGCATCCTGTCAGAGTTATGGGAGCTGTCTGTGAGTTTCCAGGGGCTATGGGGTCTTTACAGCTATTGTAGATCCTCAGGGGCTATGGGCTCCAGTTCCTTATGAATGTAGGAGCTTCCTCTGGGGTCATCTGCTGGGCACTGGTGAGGGTACACCTGTGATACCATGTCAAGATCCGGACTCCACGGTACAAGCAAGACATGGGTATACCTGGAAGGAGTTCAATGAACATGGGGCCAAAGCGGCTTATGACAGGGTCAGACCCTTTGTGAAAAGGGGCTTCACTAAGGGAAGCGTGGGGGGCTGTCATGCAAGTAAGTAACAAGTAATTAATTTTGAATCTATTCAGATTGGATATTAAGAGAAGGTTCTTCACTGAGAGAGTGGCTGTTCGAGCACTAGAGCAGCCTCCCCGGAGAAGTGGTCACAGCACCAAGCCTGCCGGACTTTCAGCACGGTTTTAACAAAAGTCTCATATACGCAGTTTGATTTTTGGGTGGTCCTTGTTGGAGCCTTGAGGGTGGTGGCTCTGAGCTCGCCTCTGCCGCCTGGTGACCGAAAGGCATTCCTGCGACGCCGGCGGAGGCCCAACAGAACAGCTACGCGAGGTTCACTGCTGCCTCCCGGTGGCCGCGAGGGGACATTGCAGTGCCACCGCACAGGCTCAGGGTTAGAGGTAAGGGTTATGTGTTAGCATTGGTAGGGTTAGGGTTACGGGGCACTGGAATGAGTCTAAAGTAGCACAGAGAGCACTGGAGAGTCCTCAAGGCCTTCAGGGAGCACTGGACTACTTTGGGAGTCTCTGGGAGGCCTCCTAGAACTGCAAGGCTTTCAGGGGGAGCTAGAGCGCACTAAGAATCCAAGGGAGGCATCTGGTATTAACTGGGAGGCCTTTGGGACATCCAGAGGACACTGGAGAGCCATGCAAAGTCTCTAGCTGGTAGTAGGGGAGTATCACAGAGCCCTGGGAGGCCTACAGCATTGCAGAACTCTATGAGGCACCCAAAGGACACTAGGTTACAGTAAGCCACCCTGGGAGGCCTCCAGGGTGCCATACGAGTCCCCTAGGTGTCCAAGAGAGCACTGGGGGAAATGGGAGGCCTCTAGAATGCCCTGGGAGGCTTCTAGGCGGTGCTAGGACACATTATAAAGTCCTGTGAGATCCCCAAGGGGTGCTAGACTACACTGGAAGGGCCTGGGTGCACTGGGAGGCCTCTAGTTCTCTCTAGAGCGTATTGGGAGTCTGGGAAGCCTGCTATTGCATTAGAGACAACTGGGGATCATAGGAGGCCTCTAGTGTGCACCAGGAAAATTTTAGGGCACCTTAGAATACACTGGAGGGAACTGTGGGATGTCCAGGAGGGACTATAGCACAGTAACTGTCTCTGGGAGGACTCCAGTTCTAACTAGGAGGACTCTAGAGTCTGCTGTGGTGATGTTGATTTGTGGAAGAACTCTATAACTGAAAGCAAATAAGTTATAAAGTAGGTATGTGTTTTATTTCAGTGCCAGCTGTGTGCGGGATAGTTCCCAAAGGCATGCACACCTTAACACGGCAACTTGCTTTGGTTATATGCAGTAAAAAGTTAACATATGCATGAAGTTTCCCAATATGCCTATACATATTCATAACATATCCCCGCTTTGTATTAAAATTAGCTCCAAGAAGACATTTCCATGAACTCCTCCCATCTGTGCGTGCACAGTGCCTTCTGGTGGTGGTCGTTGAGGATTGTTGGGATGAAGTCTGCTAACTCCTCTTCATCACCAGTAGTTGACCCTCTGCCTTTGTACAGACTCAGCTGCTCCTTGGCTCTTGTCCAAACCACAAGGTTGGTCTCAGCTGGTTTTTGAGACAGGTTCCCCATTTTTGTCAGGAAACATCTTCTGTGAGGGGCCCCGAGACTCCTTGTTTTGGTTAATTTGCACAGTAGTTAGCAAAGACACTCAGCAATATCTATTTTAAAGCGATTAAGCAAGCCCCCATTCTTTCATTCCTGGCTTTAATAATTATGAAAGCGACTGGGAGTGCACTGGAGGCCCTGGGAGGACTCTAGAGTGCACCGTGAGTCTTCTATGGGACACTGGAACACACTGTAGAGCCCCATGAGTTCTCCAGGAGGCACTGGAGAACGCAGGATTGCCCTGAGAGGTTTCCTGGGAGTGTTAAGACTCCACTGGAGTGGAGGCCCTAGAAATCTTCAGGGTGCAATGGGAGGCCTATAGTGCTCTCTACAGTGCAGCGGGAAGCCTTCAAAAGTCTGCAGGGGGTACTAGAGAGTACTGGGAACCCTGGGAGGCATGTAGAGTTCCCTGGGAAAACACTAGGGGATACTAGAGCACACTCGAGCAACTTTTCAGGCCTCCAGGGGTCTTAGAGTACAATGGAGAGATCTACAAGGTCTCCAGAGGGCCTTAGGGCAGACTAAGTAGGATGTGGGAGCATTCCAATGGGTGCACAACTCTACTGGGAGACCCTGGGAGATTCTATAGGGCACTGTGAGAGGCTTCTAGTGCTCTCTGGAGTACAGGATGCTATCTAGGGCATCCAAGGGGAGAGCAAACATCCCTGTGAGTCTTCTAGCAGATAATACAGCACATGGGGTGGGGTGGCAGAAGAACTCTAGAGTAGGCCTTTTTGGCCTCCTCCTCCTACTCCTCCTGTTTGGCCTTTAGGGTGAGAGAGGATGCTCCTAGGAAACCCTAGAGTGGACTGGAGTGCCTTGGAAGGCCTCCAGGTCATCCTAGAGGACACTGGGGGTCACTGGGAGACTTTCGGGGGAGCTAGAGGGCACTCGCCCCTGGTAGACCTGCAGAAGATCTAGAGTACAGCAGAGGACCATGGGAGGCCTCCAGTGTGCCTGAGAGTGCACTAGAGAGCTTCCGAGGCCTCCAGAGGCCGCAGGATTCCAGGAAGTGTTACAGGGAGGCCTCTAGGGTGCAAGAGTAGGTTCCTAGGGCACCCGAGAGTGCACTGGAGTGACCTGGGATGACTCTATGGCATCCTAGAAGGCACTGGGAGTCACTAGGAGGTTTTCACGGGCATTTAAAAGGTACTGGGTGGCCCTGGTATATGTCTGGAGGATCAAGAGTGCAGCAAAGAACCATGGGTGGCCTCCAGCATGCCTGAGAGTGCACTAGAGAACCCTGTGAGTATTCTAGAAAGCAGAAGATAGAAGGAAGAGTCCCTCTGTGGACTCTAGGGTGCAAAAGTAGGTTCGTAGGGTACCCGAGATTGCACTGGAGAACCGTGAGAGGCTTCTAGAACATTCTAGAGGACACAGGGTGACACTGGAATGCTTTCAGGGGGAAGCTGGAGGGCACTGGGAGGCCTTGGTAGAATTGCTGAGTATCTCATGTACAACGAAGAAATATGGGAGGCCTACAGTTTGCCTGGAAGTACACTAGAGAGTAATGTGGCCTCCAGATGCCAGTAGATTCAAGTAAGAGTCCCTAACAAACCTAACACTAATACTAACCCTAACCTGAATTAGGACCCTGACAAAATAGGTATGTTGCCAGCTTCTCCCATCAAAAAGTGCTCCGAATGGAAACCTTTGGGTAGACCTGAACTCCCTTGCGGGGCCTTTATACAACCCCACACACAACAGGACTGTACTTTTTTTTTTTTTTTTTTTGTTTTGTTTTGTTTTGTTTTGTTTTGTTTCACTCAAAACACTAACAACCCTAACCCTCATATGACCCTAACCCTAACCCTAACCCTAACCCTAACTCTAACCCTAAGCCTAAACCTAACCCTAACACTGAAACCTAACCCTAAACCCTAACCCTATCCCTACCCCTAACCTTAACCCTAAACCTACCCCTAACCCTAATACTAACCCTAAACATAACCCTAAACCTAACCCTAACCGTAACAGCCCCTAACACTAACCCTAAAACTAACATTAATTCTAACCCTAATACTAACCCCTAATCCTAACCCTACACATAACCCCTAACTCTAACCCCAGCACTAACTCTAACCCTAATCCTAACAGTAACCTAACAGTAATCCTAACCCTAACAACGAAGCTAACCCCAAGCCTAAACCTAAGCCTAAATCTAACCCTAAACAGAACCCCAACCCTACCCATAATCCTAATACTAATCCTAACCCTAACCCAAACCCTACCCCTAACCCTAAACCTAACCCTGAAAGCTAACACTAACCCTAACAGTAACCCTTATCCATAACCCTAGCACTAACCCTAACTCTTAACCCTACCCCTACCCCTAACCCTAATTACGAAGCTAACCCTAAGCCTAGCCCTATCCCCAACCCTAAGCCTAAAACCTACTCCCAACCGTAAGCCTAAAAACTAAGCCTAAAACCTAAGCCTAAAACCTAACCCCAACCCTAACCCCAGCCCTAACCCAACCCTAACCCAACTCTAAACCCAAACCTAACATGAACGCTAAACCTAACACCAAGAGAGCTAGGAGAGAAAAAGCAGAGTCCTGTTCTGTGTGGGGTTGCATAAAGGTTCCCAAAGAGAGTTCAGGTCTACACTCTCCAAACACTAAAAACCCTAAACAAAACTCTAATTATGACCCTAACAGAACATGTACGTCACCAATTTCTTCCATCAAAAAGTGCTCCACATAGAAGACTTTGAGTAGACCTGAACTCCCTTTGGAAGCCTTTCCGCAACCCCCCACACAAAAGGAAACTGATCTCCACCTGGACATTGACCATAACTCTGACTGACACCATCCCACCAGTTCTTTATCTTCCTAATACTCCATCCTTCAAATCCCTGTCTCCCTAATTTAGAGACAGTGATGTCATGGAGGACAGTGTCACATGCTTTGCTGTGCTCCAGGTAGATGATGTCAGTTGCTCTGCCCCTGTCTACAAATGTTGTAACCCCATCATAAAAGGCTACCAGATTTGTCAGGCATGATCTGCTCTTACTGAAGCCACATTGGTTGTCATCAGTCACCTCCTTATTTTCTATGGGCCTTAGCACAGTTTCCAGGAGGATCTGCTCCATGATCTTACCAGGCGCAGAGGTGAGACTGACTGGTCTGTAGTTCTTGGGTCTTCCTTTTTCCCTTTTTTAAAATGAGGATTATGGTTCCCCTCTTCCATTCAGTAGGTGCTTTGACGGACTTCTCGGATATGATGGACAATGGTTTAGCAAGTCCACCGGTTCCCTCAGGACCCATGGATGTAGCTCATCAGGTCCCATAGACTTGTGCACCTTCAAGTTCCTTAGACAGTCTTGAATCTGACCTTCTACACTGGGCAGTTCTTTATCCTCCCAGTCCCTGTCTTTGCCTTCTGGGACTTGGGCAGGGTGAATGGAGAACTTGCTGAACTGTGCTTTCTCTCTTTTCAAACAACCCTAAACCTAACCCTAACTGTAACCCTAAAAACGAGGCATGTCGCCAGTTTCTCCCATCAAAAAGTGCTCCCATCGGAAGCCTTTGGGTAGACCTGAACTCCCTTTTGGAGCCTTTATGCAACACCATACAGAACAGGACTCTGCACTTTCTCTCTCTCCAAACACTAATGACCCAAATCCTAACCTTAATTGCGACCCTAAGAAAACACATATATCGCAAATGTCTCCCATCAAAAAGTGCTCCCAGTGGAGGCCTTTGAGTAGACCTGAACTCCCTTTGGGAGCCTTTACACATCCCCACATAAAACGGGACACTGCACTGTCTGTCTTTCCAAACAACCGTAACATTACCACTAATCGTAACTCTAACCATAACCCTAACTATGACCCTAAAAAACATGTACGTTGCCAGTTTCTCACATCAAAAAGTGCAGTACATAACCCCATATACAACAGGACCAGCCTTCTGCAGTCCACACTGAGGATGGATTCTGACCCCTGAGAATTGAGTCAAGGGGCTAATAGTATGTGTGTTGCGTGGTGTTTGGCAGGGGGAGGTTGTCCAGCAGGGCGCGGTGAGGTTGGAGTCCATACAGCAGAGAGGGCTGTTCAGGATTGGTAGGTTTGGTTTGGAAGAGTGTGTGGCATCCTTCCTGTGTGAAGGGACTGAGTGTTGGGCAGGAACGTTCTAGCTCCTATTTTTTTTTACAATGTGGTTTGTGTAGTCTGTGTTCCATCTCTTATACTGCCCTTTTTCAGATCTTGGTATCCTCCGTGTTGTTTGAGCTCAGTGAGCACCAGGGTGGCCATCCTGAGGCTCTACAGTGTGTTGCTTTGTGAGCTTAGTGCCAGCCTTTGTTGAGGATGGATCCAGACCTGTAAGAGTTAAGTCAAAGGGCAAATGCTATGGTTATGCAGGTGGTTGGTTAGGGGGAGGTGGGGATTTGCCCAGTAAGGCGAGGGGTGGTCAGTGCATCAGAGAGGGTGGTCCTGAACTTGCAGAAGGCTGTGTGGCCTCCTTCCTGTGTGATGTGAGCATCCTCTGGGCAGGGCAGTCCCAGCCTGTGTCTCTTCTTTGGTGTAGTCTGTGCTGTGTCTTTAACCATCCCCATCCCAGGCCTCAGTATCCTTCTTGTTCACTGAGTTCAATGAGCACGTGGGTAGTTGTCCCAAGGGTCTTGAATGTTTCTGCTCCTCACCTTTGTGCCAGCTGAGCAATTCTTGTCTTGTCATAGAAGCCTGAAGCACAGCCTTGCCTGTCTTGTTCTGCGTGGTGACTATTAGTGTGATCAAGCAAGAGTCTTTATGTTCCTTATGTTCTTTTTATACACTTTTTTTTCCAGATGCTTTCCTTTGAAAATCCTGCAACCCCCCTTTACAGTCCTTTGGTAACTTTGTCTTGTCATTTGCTGATCTTTGTCTTGACGTATGTCTTGGGCTGGTATGTGCCTTATTGCAACCTCCTGAACCTGTGCCTGGTTCTGGTCATCTGTTACTTTTCTTTTCCCCTGGTCCTCGTTGTGGTCTTTGCTCTTATCTCCTCTTGTTATTTACCTATGCCTCAGTCACCAATGACTCTCATCCTCCACATCTCTCTTGTCTTCCAGAACTCCCTTCTTTGATTCTCACATGGTCACGAGTCCTTTATCTATGTACATTGCTAGTTAAACCTACTTTTCCTATATGATTACATATCCCACAGTTTTGCAATGCAGATATCTTTGGGCATTCACCTTTGATCTGGGTTGTGTCATCAGCTCTTCTTAATGGTGATTTTTTACAGGTTTTTTTTTTTTTTTTTTTTTTTTTTTTTTTTTTTTGGTATTGAAGATGCAAAGCGTCAGTCTGCACCAGAGGTGTATTGGGCCAGGTGAGGTATGAACAGCTTGCTGAAGGAGCAGGCGTGTTTGAGGTGTGACCCTGTCACTAAAGTCAAAAAGCATCCCTTCTTGTTTTGCTTTTACAGGTGGCAGAGCTGGCTCATGAGGGCAGATGGAGGGTTTGGCCTTGGGACGGGTGAGCAGTTGTGGTAATGGAAAGTTTTGGTGCAGGTGAGCTATGGCATGTGGATGCTTTCAGTCTGTTCTTCTTCTGTACTTCTTACCCCCATCCCTTTTTAAAAATAAATAAATAAATAAATAAATAAATAAAAGGCATCTCACACAGTCTCAGAGGGATAAAGCCATATGCTGAAGAGCAGTGTGAGACTCAGATTTGATGTAAGGTTGGGCAGGAGGAGAAGAGTGGTATGTTGGCTTCTGAGAACTGCAGTCAGTTTACTTCCCATTACTCTGGTGCTGTGGCCTGTGCTGGCTGTGTTACCTGTCTTCAGTAGTAGAGCAGGTCAGTTGACTACTGTTTTGCTTCTGAGGAGGGTTTGCATTGGAAGAAGTTTGGCTGGCATGCTAATCTATTTCTGCAGGTGAAGAGGAGCCACGTGCCTTTAGCAATGTCCTGGCTAGCCTTTGTGTTCCTTGTTGAGGATGGAACCTGCCTCCCAGCATTCCCAAGCTAAGCTGGGGAGGCAAATGCTAAGTTTGGGTTGGGGTTGTGAATGGACACACAGGGCAAGGGTATGTGCTTTTAAGTCACTGCAGCAGATGAGGCCTTTCAGGAATAGTCATGGTCAGGCAGAGGGAAGGTATGCGGGGGCTCTGTCAGGTACAGTGTGAGCATGTGCCAGGCAGGGCGGTTCCAGCTTGGTGTCTGTGTTCTATGTTGTCTGTGCTGTACTGTCGTGGTTTAACCCGGCTGGCAGCTAAACACCACACAGCCGTTCGCTCACCCTCCCCCCTCCCTCTCTGGGACGGGGGAGAGAAATGGAAAGTGAAGCCCATGAGTTGAGATAAAGACAGTTTAATAAGACAGGAAAATAATAATAACAATAATAATAATAGTAAAATTATGATAATAGTACTACTACTAATAATGTGTACACACAAGTGATGCACAATGCAATTGCTCACCACCCACTGACCGATGCCCAGCCTAACCCCAAGCAGTCCGGCCCCCTCCCCTGGCTAGCCACCCCTATATATTGTTTAGCATGACGTCAGATGGTATGGAATACCCCTTTGGCTAGTTTGGGTCACCTGTCCTGGGTCTGTCCCCTCCCAGCTCTTGCTGCAACCCCCAGCCTGCCCGTTGGCAGGACAGAGCAAGAAGCTGAGACATCCTTGGCTTAGTATAAGCACTGCTCTGCAACAATTAAAACATCATGGTGTTATCAGCACTCTTCTCATCCTAAGCCAAAACACAGCATTCTACCAGCTATTCGTAGAGCTTAGGGATATGGTTTAGTGGAGGGCTGTTAGCGTTAGGTTGGAGGTTGGACTCGATGACCTTGAGGTCTCTTCCAACCTAGAAAATTCTGTGATTCTGTGATTCTGTGATTCTACTAGGAAGAAAATTAACTCTGTTCTAACTGAAACCAGGACATATACTATAGTCTTCATTTCCTGTTTCTCTTATATTCTTATATTTCTTATATATTCTTATATTTTTTATATTATTATATCTCCTGTTGCTCTTCATATCCTGTTGCTGTACTATAGTCTTCATTTTCTGGTGCTCTGGCCCTGCAGAAGCCATTCTGAGGGTGTTGAACACATCACCTCATGGGAATAATGCCAGTTGAGCAGTTCTTGTCTTGCAGTGGGAGCTTAAAGAGCTCATTTCTTCTGTGTGTGTAATTTTTTTTGTACCATTAATGTTTCCTGATATGATCATATGTTACGTGCTCCTTGGGTCTTTTTATCCTCCTTGCTTTTTGCACTGGACTGACTAGATAGGCAACTTGGTAGCCAAGCCAAAGGTCCTAAATGCTTGTGTCATCATCTCAAGGCTGATTGAGCGATTCTTGTCTTGTAGTCAGAACTTAAAACGTGGATCTGTTTCAGGTCTTGGGCATCATATTTCGTTTCAGATTGTATCCATTGCCATCCTCACTGTTGTGGAAGTCATCTGGGCTGTATCAGGAGCTCTTGAGTATTCATTATCAAAGCATGGGATTTGCACTCCATTCATCCAGTTTCTTGTTGTAAATCCGTGCTTTTTATGCCTCCATCATTCCAATTTTTGGTGGTTGGTTTCAGTCACAGGTCATGGCATTTGAGTCTCTCCCTGGGTCTGCTGCAGAGCATCTTTGCTGACTTGTCACCGTAGGGCCTCCTTCTGGGAGTCATTCTTCTGGCACCTGGTGTTCTCCTGTGTTTTGTTTGTGATATTTGTAGCATGCCTGTGTGTGTGTTTGGCCTGGAGCTATCCTGCCTGGCAGTTAGTGATGATAGGTAATGTGGTGGTCCAATGACATCCGGTCTGTCTCTGGGCAAGCACTCAAGGGCAGCTGGCATGGTCATCTCTGTGGTGTTTGGCAGATGTGGAGGGGGAGACTTGAGCTGCTTGCAAGCAGCTGTTTGCAAGTGCTTGAATAGAGGATGTTGAATGTTGAAAAGATTCGTTGTTGAATCTTAAAAGCTTGCAGATGTGGAGTTTTGTAGGCTTTTTTTTTTTAATTTATTTTTAGGGAAGAATGAAGAACTTGTTGGCAGGAAACAAGGCAAAGATAAGCAAAAAAGGCCTAAATACTGTCCAACAGCAGGTCGAAGTCCAGAAAGGTAAAAAGTTTAACCTTCTCTTCCTTGTTGCCTTCATCCTGAAAGCCCCCTGCCCATGACCACCAGGCTGCATTGCGCAGGCGCAACCAGAAGGAGCTAAGGGCGGGGAGTATGGAAATGAGTACTCGGAAGAGGTCCACCTTTTTGGGGAAAATAATGAATATGTATTAGAGCTCATGGAACATATAACAGTATATATGTATAAAATTGTGAGGGACGACTGGGCAGGTGCGCACTTTTTTGAGGGAAGCTATTCCCAGTGCTCCTGGTGTACCACAATAAAGTATACCTACTTTACAACCCTATGGTTGTGGAGTCTTTTCTGTGTGTCACAGGGACCTTCTTAGGGACAGGGGGCCATGGAGCACCTGGTCCAGGTCCAGACTGTGCTCCTGCAGGTAACTCCTGCTCTTCAGCATTAGCCTGGGCTATGTGGTGGGGCCTGACAAGTGTCCATATCCTGTGTTGACCTATAGGAGTGGGAGGAGCTGGCAAAGGGACAAAATGCCATTTCCTGGCTGTAGTGAGTGTCCCCTGAGGTGCTCTGTGCCCATGAGCCTACACCCAGGTTCCCCTGCAGCAGCTGGGATGGCCAGGATGCCTCCTGTGGCATGTTTACCCAATGCCAAGGTCACAATCCCATGCACAAATACAGGCTTGGCAGAGAATGAATTGAGAGCAGCCCTTATGAGAAGGATCTGGGGGTGAGAATCTTAGAATCATTAGGGTTGGAAGACTCATCCAAGATCATCTGGTCTAACCATTCTCCTAGCACCAATATCACCCACTAAACCATGTCCCTAAGCATCACGTCCAACCTTTCCTTAAACATCCCCAGGGTTGGTGATTTTACCACCTCCATCGGCAACCCATTCCAGTGCTTAACTACTCTTAACTACTCTTTCTGAGAATAAATTTCTCCTAATTTCCAACCTAAACCTCCCCTGGCTCAACCTGAGGCCATTCCATCATGTCCTATTGCTAATTATCTGTGAGATGAGGCTGACTTCCAGGTCCCCACAACTTTGTTGTAGTTGTAGAGAGCAATAAGATAGGTGTAGAGAGCAACAAGACCTCCCCTGAGCCTCCTCTTCTCCAGACTAAACAACCACACTTCCCTCAGCCGCTCCTCATAGGATTTGTGTTCCAGAACACAACAGAAGCTTGAAAAGAGCCAGCAATGTGCACTTGCAGCCCAGGAAGTCCACCGTACCCTGGGCGTCATCAAAAGAAGCGTGGCCAGCAGTTCAAGGGAGGTGATTCTCCCCCTCTACTTTGCTCTCCTGAGACCCCACCTGCTGTACTGCATCCAGGTCTGGATCCCCCAGCACAAGAAAGACGTGGACATATTAGAACGAGTCCAGAGGAGGTGCACAAAGATGATCACGGGGCTGGAGCACCTCCCCTGTGAAGACAGGCTGAGAGACTTGGGGTTGTTCAGCCTAGAGAAGGCTCTAGGGGGACCTTAGCATCTTTTTGGTACCTAAAATGGCCTACAGGAAAGTTGGAGAGGGACTGTTTGTCAAGGGGTGTAGTGATAGCACAAGGAATAATGGCTTCAAACTAAAAGAGGGTAGATTTAGATTCAATACAAGGAAGAAATTCTTTACTGAGGGTGTAGTGAGGCACTGGAAGAGGTTGCCCAGAGAAGTTGTAGATGCCCCATCCCTGGAAGTGTTTAAGGCCAAGTCAGATGGAACTTGGAGCAACCTGGTCTAGTGGAAGGTGTCCCTGCCCATGGCAAGGGGTGTTAGGATTAGATGATCTTTAAGGTCCCTTCCAACCCAAGCCATTCTATGATTCTATGAATTTTCATCACAGTTATGCAACTTGGTGAAGGTGCTATTAACTGTTTACAACAGGCTAGCAGCAGCTGAACCATTGATCAAAGGAAGAAGTGTAAACTTACATGCGCCAACAACTGTTCTCAAGCCTATTCTTGGTAGTAAACCACTACCTTTACAGGCAGCAACTACGACCACTGTGGGCACTGTACATCCATCACTGTGTAGCTATGGATGGCTTGCCTAGGCAGACTGGAGTTACCAAAGTCACACAACCTGTAGTAATGCACACTGACTGTGCAGAGCCTCCTATCCAGGAGGTCCTGAATTCAACCCGTCATCTAGACAGTGTCTGGTTTACTGACAGGATACAGGGTAAATTCCAAGGAATGGCTGCTGCTGTCTCTGTAGCAGATGAACTTGTCACAACTGAATGAACAGAAGGTTCTGTTCATTCACAACTGAATGAACATATAGTTCTATATATAGGGCCATATAGTTCTAGCTCTTAAAAATGGTTATTGCTCTGTCTGAGGGACTGCCTGCTGGAAACCGGAGCAACAATTTTCTCAGAAGAACCTCCTTTTGTAATTGTTTTTTTCTTGCAGCTAACATACCTGTGCCTCTAGGGTCAAGGTAGATTCCCCATCCCATTTTCTCATGTTGTCTCCAAGGTCACACAGGTAAAACCACTGGGTGGCATGTGGTGTGTACCCACTATATCCCCTTTCTTGAGCAAACGGACACTTAACTCCTGATAGATGAGACACTGCTTTGTACACGTGGGGAGGAAGATATATTCTCTTTAAGTTGATGGACCTCTTGGTAGTTTCTCCATAGACAAGACACAAGCCCATAGGGAAGAAAAGACACTTCCTTCCTACTGCTTGAGTTGCCTAGCCAATTCATCCACCATGGGTTCCTCTTGGTCTTTCCAGGTCATTACTGCCAATGAGCTGGCATATGATGATGGTGTGCTCTGTACAAACTTCCACCACATGGCTCATGTGGACTTGACTTGATTTGGATCTTTGGATATCTGTTCATTGTCTATGTTACCATAAATCATCTCCAGCATAGCTAATTCCCTCAGGTACTGCATACCCCTCTTTCTGGTCATCCACTTGCCTGGCTGAAATAGACGATCTTCCTTGAAGGGATACCTTTTCTTCATGCCTGACAGGAGTCACCTCCAGAGGGTGAAGACTTGTGCTCCTTTTGCTTTATCAATGCCCCCTTCCCTAGTGAGGGAACTCAGCTGCCTGGCTTTCCTGCCCTCTGATTCAAGGCTACTGGCCCTGTTATCCCAGTGTCAGGGTAGCCAGGTGGCAATGTGCTCACCTGGACAATGGCTGAAATCTTTTTGCATATCTTGCATTGCACTCTGAGCTAGGGATTGGATGGTTACAGCTACTTCTATGATGTCTTTTTCTTCTGCCTCCATTTCTCATGATGGCCCTACTTCATAGTAGCTTGCCTTGTCTTCTTCCTCCTTCCTTGCCTGAGTAAGGAGTTTCTTTCCTTACTAAACAAGCTGTCTTTCGCATATCCGTTGTTTCATCTTGTGTATAGTGGTAGCTGATACTGGCTCTTGCTGGTTCTCTGTCCAAGCCATGGGGCCTGTCACATGGGTGGGAGTGGCTGCAGGGGCTGGAGTTCCTGCAGGGTGTGTTGCAGAATTTGATGTGACTGCAGAGACTGTCACAGGGGTTGAAGTGGTTGTAGGGCCTGTTGCAGTGGTTGGAGTTGACTGTGATTCAGTAAGACCAGGCCAAGCCAAAGTCATCTGTGGCTTTTTGGAATTGCCAGGGTGCTGACATGTCTTTTGGTATGTCAAAGTTTTGAAGAGCTATTGTAACTAGCCTGGAGGAGAAAGGGAAGGAAAAGGGAGGAATGAAGTAGTGGGGAAAAGTGTCCTCCCTTGTCTCCTGGACAGATTGGCTCCCAGAGGAGAAAAAGTAAAGAGTGTAATTATTAATAGTTTCCAATAAATGATTCCTGAAGTACAGAAGTGATTAATGACATAATTTTATTGTATCATTAGCCAGTGATACACTGTACAGCAAAATAATAACCTTAAACCACCACTCAGAAATGATAAACAGCACAACACATACAGTAAGTAATGTGCTATACAACACAATTCTGCACAGCTTTCCAGCTGCTCTGCCCCAAGCCTGATGTTGCATGGGGTTGTTGTGGCCAAAGTGCAGGACCCAGAACTTAGCCATGTTGAACCTCATCCCAGTGGCCCATCAATCCAACCTGTCCAGGTTCTGCTGCAGAGCCTTCCTACCCTCTGGCAGATCGACACTTCTCCCAGTTTGGTGTTGTCTGCCAACTTACTGAGGGTGCACTCAATTCCCTCATCCAAATAATTGATAAAAATATTAAACACAAACCTTAACACAAACCCCTGGGTAACACTGCTCATGACCGGTCACCAGTTGGATTTCACTCCATTCACCGCCACTCTCTGGGTCTGCCCATCCAATTGTTAATCTAGCAAAGAGTGTACCTGTCCAAGCCATGGGCTGCCAGCTTCTTCGGAATACATTGGGAGACTGTGTCAAAGGCTTTGCTGAAGTCTAGGTAGACTACATCAACTGCCTTTCCCTCATCCATCAGGTAGGTTACCCGGTCGTAGCAGGAGATGAGGTTGGTTAGGCAGGACTTGCCTTTCATGAACTCATGATGGCTGATCCTGATCCCCTGGCTGTCTTGTGTATGCTATGTGATTGCAGTCAAGATGATCTGTTCCATAACCTTCCCTTGCACCAAAGTCAGGCTGACAGGCCTGTAGTTCCCCGGATCCTCCTTATGACCGTTCTTATAGATGGGTGGCACGTCTCCAGTAGTCTCGGACCTCTCTGATTAACTGTGACCACTGATAGATGATGGAAAGTAGTCATGGAAAGTAGTAGCTCGGCAACCATGTCCACCAGCTCCCTCAGCATACTCAGGTGGATCCCATCTGGCCCCATGGACTTGTGACAGTCCAGGTGAAGTTTCCACCTGAATTGTGGGCGTTATTCTGCTCCCTGTCCCAGACTTCCAGGTTGGGAGGCTGATTACCACAAAGATAAGTGGTCTGACTAGTAAAGGCAGATGTAGATAAGGCATTGAGAATCTCAGCCTTTTCCTTATCCTCAGTAGTCTTGTTCCCCACCTCATCCAGTAAGGGATGGAGATTCTCCTTGGCCCTCCTCTTACCATTAACAGATTTGTAAAAACATTTTTTGTTATCTTTTACCACAGTGGCCAGGTTGAGCTCATGCTGGGATTTAGCCTTTCTGATTTCTTTTTCCCTAAATATGCTACCAACTTCCTTGTATGCTCCTTGAGTTGCCTGTCCCTTCTTCCACTGTACAGAAACTCTGTTTTTTCTCCCTGGGTCTCAGCAAAAGTTCCCTGTTCAGCCATGTCAGTCTTCTTCTCCACCAGCTCTTCAGTCCCCACACACAAGGAGAGCCTGCTCCTGTGACATGAAGACTTCCTTCTGGAGAACCATCCGGCCTTCCTGAATCCCTCTGCCCTTCAGGATGCACTCCCAAGGAACCCTCCCTATCACTGCTCTGAACAGTTCAAAGTGTGTCCCCCCAGAAGTCTAAGGTGGCAATTTTACTGACACTCCTCCTGACTTCACCAAGAATAAAGAACTGTACCATTTCATGGTCACTCTGCTCAAGACAGTGCCTGACCACCACATTTCCCACCAATCTTCTGTTTGTGAACAGCAGGTCTAGTGGGGCATCCCCCCCAGGTTGACTCACTAACCAGCCGAGTCAGGAAGCTGACTTTCACACACTCCAGAAACCTCCTAGACTGCTTCCTCTGGGCTGTATTGTATTTCCAGCCATTGTCCACCATGAGAACAAGTGCTGGTGATTGCGTGACTTCCACCAACGGCTTGAAGAATGACTCATCCATCTTGTCATCCTGGTTTGTCAGTCTATAACAGACCCCCACCAGAATGTCCTCCTTGTTGGCCAACCCCCTGATTCTCACCCATAGGGACTTGACCTTATCATTCCCAGCCCCAAGTCCTACAACATCAAAACACTATAATTGCTTCCTCAGGCTCATCTCTATCAAGCTTTATTTCATCCCTGCCCCACTTTATACCTCGTTTAAAGCCCTCTCAGCAAGTCCTGCCAGGTCCTGAGCTAGGATCTGTTTCCCACTTTGAAACAGTTGGAACCTATCTGAAGCCATCAGACCAGGTGCTGAATAAACCACCCCATGGTCAAAACCCCCCACATTCCTGTGAAGGCACCAACTTCTCAGCCTTCACAATTTATCAGCTGGGTTTTCTGGGCCCTCTCAATATCCCTCCCTACCACTGGAGGGATAGAGGAAAACACCACCTGTACTCCTACTCCATCAACTAAGCACCCCAATTCCCTGAAATCCCTTTTGATAGCCATCAGGCTTCTTTCGGTGATTTCATCGCTGTGAGCCTGAATTATCTGTAAGGGATAGGTGAACCAGGCCAGGATGTTTCCGGGTAATCTCCATGACCCGGGTCCTAGGGAGGCAGCAGATTCCCCAACAGGTAGGGTCTGGCCGACATATAGGGCCTTCTGTTCTCCTCAGAAGGGTGTCGTGGTTTAACCCAGTGTGGTGGTTCCACTCAAGTGGGCAGCCGAGCTCCACCACAACTGCTCTCTCACTCCCCCTCCTCAAAGAGGAACGGGGAGAAAATACGATGAAAAGGGCTTAAAGGTTGAGATAAGGACAAGGAGATCATGTAGTAATTATTGTAATGGGCAAAACAGACTCAGCATAGGGAGACAGTAAGATTTATTGCTTATTACTAACAAGCTAGCGAAGGGAGAAACAAAGGAAAGAAACCAAAAGCACCTTCCCCTCCCACCCACCCTCTTCCATCTCCTCACCCTGAGCGGCGCAAGGGAACGGGGGAATGGGGGTTATGGTCAGTCTACAGCGCTTCTTCTCTGCCACTCCTTCTCGGTCATTCTCATCCCCTGTGCTGTGGGGTCCCTCCCACAGGATGCAGTCCTTGATGAACTGATCCGGCGTGGGCTTCCCACAGGCAGCAGCTCTTCAAGAACTGCTCCAGATATGGGTCCGTACCACGGGGTCCATCCCTCAGGAGCAAACTGCTCCAACCTGGCTCCCCCACAGGCAGCAGCACTCACTCCTGCTTGGCCTCCTCTCCATGGGCTACAGGTCTGGACCGAAATCTGCTCCAGAAGGGGTCTTCCACAGGCAGCAGCCTCCATTGGTGCAGGTCCACCTGCTCCACCATGGTCTTCTCCATGGTCTGCAGAGTGGAACCCTGCTCTACCGTGGTACTCCATGGGCTGCAGGGGGACATCCTGCTTCACCATGGTCCTCACCACAGGCTTCAGGGGACTTCTGCTCCATGCCTGGAGCACCTCTCCCCCTCCTTCTTCACTGACCTTGGTGCCTGCAATGCTGTTCCTCACTCCTCTCACTCTCCCAGCTGCTGTGTGGTGCAGCATTTTTCCCTGTCTTAAATATGCTCTCACAGAGGCAGAAAACAGCATTGCTTATTGGCTCGTCTCTGGTCAACAGTGGGGCCCTTACCAAACGTGGGACAACTTCTAGATCCTTCTCATAGAAGCCACCCCTATGGCTCCCTGCTACCAAAACCTTGCCACGTAAACCCACTACACCCGTCCGGCAGCTAAACACCATGCTCACCCTTCCCCCTCCTTCTCTGGGATGGGGGAGAGAAACGGGAAAGTGAAGCCTGTGAGTTGAGATAAAGGCAGTTTATTAAGACAGAAAAATAATATCAATAATAATAATAACAATAATGATGATAATAGTACTACTACTAATAATGTGTGCGAAACAAGTGATGCACAATGCAACTGCTCACCACCTGCTGACTGATGCCCAGCCTAACTCCGAGCAGTCCGGCCCTCCTCCCCCTGGCTAGCCACCCCTATATATTGTTTAGCATGATGTCAGATGGTATGGAATATCCCTTTGGCCAGTTTGGGTCAGCTGTCTTGGGTCTGTCCCCTCCCAGCTCTTGCTGCACCCCCAGCCTGCCTGTTGGCAGGACAGAGTGAGAAGCTGAAATGTCCTTGGCTTGGTGTAAGCACTGCTCTGCAACAATTAAAACATTGTTATCATTAAAAAAAAATAAATTAAATTGAATTAAAGCATGTTATCAGCACTCTTCTCATCCTAAGCCAAAACATAGCACTCTACCAGCTACTAGGAAGAAAATTAACTCTGTCCTAACTGAAGTCAGGACATATATCCACCTCTTATTCCATACCATTTATGTCATGCTTGGGTTACACTCTTTTTCATACATTCTAATTAATCACCTTTTTCATCTAGGGTATATAGTAATCATGGTAGTGATGACATACAGTATTATATAATAATTAACATAATACAATTCAACTCATGGGCTATTCTCACCCAATATTAAATCCCCTTGAGGTACACACCAGACCTCTCCATTCTTTTGCATTACCAACCAAGTGCATCCCTTTTCCCCCTGTACTTGGCTCTGGTGAGGCCGCACCTCGAGTACTGTGTTCAGTTTTGGGCCCCTCGCTACAAGAAGGACATGGAGGTGCTTGAGCGGGTGCAGAGAAGGGCGACAAAGCTGGTGAGGGGCCTGGAGAACAAGTCCTACGAGGAGCAGCTGAGGGAGCTGGGCTTGTTCAGCCTGGAGAAAAGGAGGCTCAGGGGCGACCTTATCGCTCTCTATAGGTACCTCAAAGGAGGCTGTAGCGAGGTGGGGGTTGGTCTGTTCTCCCATGTGCCTGGTGACAGGACGAGGGGGAATGGGCTTAAGTTGCGCCAGGGGAGTTTTAGGTTGGATGTTAGGAAGAACTTCTTTACTGAAAGGGTTGTTAGACATTGGAACAGGCTGCCCAGGGAAGTGGTGGAGTCACCATCCCTGGAAGTCTTTAAAAGACGTTTAGATGTAGAGCTTAGGGATATGGTTTAGTGGGGACTGCTAGCGTTAGGTCAGAGGTTGGACTCGATGATCTTGAGGTCTCTTCCAACCTAGAAATTCTGTGATTCTGTGATCCAGGTCCCAGAGCAAAAGCAATTCCACAAATGGGCAGGAGTATCCCTGACTGTTTTACTCAGCATATTTCTTATGTGCACTACAGGAACTTTATCCCCATCTACAGTATTTAACAGGTTTGATTGGGCAGGTCCAGCTCGGTTGGCAGATTCCTTAGTGTTGACTAACCAGGTGGCCTTTGCCAAATGTGTATCCCAATTTTTTTTATGTCCCAGCACCCATTGCTTTCAGTGTAGTCTTTAACAGTCCATTGTATCGTTCAACTTTCCCGGAGGCTGGTGCATGATAGGGGATGTGATACACCCACTCAATACCATGCTCTTTGGCCCAAGTGTCTATAAGGTTGTTTTGGAAATGTGTCCCATTGTCTGACTCAATTCTTTTTGGGGTGCCATGTTGCCATAGGACTTGCTTTTCAAGGCCCAGGATGGTGTTCTGGGAGGTGGCATGGGGCACAGGATATGTTTCCAGCCATCCGGTGGTTGCTTCCAACATTCTAAGTACATGGCACTTGCCATTGCGGGTTTGAGGGAGTGTGATGTAATCAATCTGCCAGGCCTCTCCATATTTATATTTCAGCCATCGTCCTCCATACCAAAGAGGCTTTGACCGTTTGGCTTGCTTGATTGCAGCACATGTTTCACAGTCATGAATAACCTGTGCTATAGTGTCCATGGTCAGGTCCACCCCTCAATCACGAGCCCACCTGTATGTTTCATTTCTACCTTGATGGCCTGAGGTGTCATGGGCCCATCGGGCTATAAATAATTCACCTTTATGTTGCTAGTCCAGGTCCACCTGAGCCACTTCAATCTTAGCAGCCTGATCCACCTGCTGGTTGTTTTGATGTACTTCAGTAGCCCGATTCTTGGGCACATGAGCATCTACGTGACGTACTTTCACAGCCAGGTTCTCCACCCGAGCAGCAATATCTTGCCACAATGCAGCAGCCCAGATGGGTTTGCCCCTGCGCTGCCAGTTGTTTTGCTTCCATTGCTGTAACCACCCCCACAGGGCATTTGCTACCATCCATGAATCGGTGTAGAGATAGAGCACTGGCCACTTTTCCCGTTTGGCAATGTCTAAAGCCAGATGAATAGCTGTCACTTCTGCAAACTGACCCAATTCACCTTCTCCTGCAGCAGCTTCTGCAACTCGTCGTGTAGGACTCCATACAGCAGCCTTCCATCTCCGATGCTTTCCCACAATACAACAGGACCCATCAGTGAACAGGGTATATTTCTTCTCATTCTCTGGTAGCTTGTTGTACAGTGGGGCTTCTTCAGCATGGACCACCTCCTCCTCTGATGATATCCCAGAGTATTTGCCTTCTGGCCAGTCCATAATCACTTCCAAGAATGCTGGGTGACTGGGGTTTCCTATTCGAGCCCGCTGAGTAATCAGTGCAACCCACTTGCTCAATGTAACATCAGTTGCATGATGTGTAGAGGGGCCCCTTCCTTTGAACATCCAGCCTAGTACTAGCAGTTGGGGTGCCAGGAGGAGCTGTGCTTCCATACCGACCACTTCCAAAGCAGATCAAACTCCATATGCTGCCAATATCTCCTTTTTGGTTGGAGTGTAGTGGGCCTCAGATCCTCTGTACCCCCGACTCCAAACCCCAAGGGTCAACCTTGAGTTTCTGCAGGTTCTTTCTGCCAGAGGCTCCAGGTGGGGCCGTTCTCCCTGGCTGCGGTGTAGAGCACATTCTTTACATCTGGCCCCGATTGGACTCGCCCAAGGGCTGCTGCATGAACTATTTCCTGCTTAATTTGTTCAAAGTGACACAAATCACTGTAACGTGCTGGGGTCTGGCCCATGCCTATCGAGCTGCAATTGATGCTGCTATCAACCTAGTGACAGACCCTGCGGCCACTCCAAGTCCTGTGACAGGCCCAATGGCCACTCCAACCCCTACGATGGATCCTGCAGATGTTCCAGCTCCTGCAGCTGCTCCAGCTCCAGCTCCTGCAGCTGTTCCAGCTCCAGCTCCTGTGGCTGGGTCAGAGAAATGAACTAGCAGTGCAAGTTGCCCCTGCAGAGGATATTCCAACCCATGTGGCAGGCCCTGTGGCTGGGTCAGAGAAGCGAGCTGTAGCAGTGCAAGTTGCCCCTGTAGTCATGGTGAAAAAAATGGTATAGAGATTCAGGTCATTTTGAACGCAGAGAGTCTTCTGCTAAGTCTAGGTATAGAGAAGATGATGCTGGGCCATCGGGGATTCAGGAGGAGGAAGATGAGGATGCCGAAAAATCAACAGTAACTACCCAAAACCTATACCAGCATGAGCTATGGGATGTGTGAAAAGATTTTGGTCGCTACATAGGTGAGCAGCTTGTCACCTGGCTGCTCCGGTGCTGGGACACTGGAGCCAATTGTATGGAATTAGAGGGCAGGGAAGCCAGGTGGCTGGGATGCAGGTGCTATCTCTGCCACCCTCTGTTGGAAGCAGCAGGTCTTTTTGGGCTGGCACTTGGTCTGGGTTACCACAGACTTTTTGGTGAGAGCTTTCAGCCTAATGGAGACCATGGCCACATTTGTTGCCAGGTAGGCAGCTGATAGGTGAGCTGGTCTCCTGAGTTGGGAGGTATATTCTGCCCCGTCTGCTTATCACCCAGGGCCATATCTTATGCAGGATGTGCTGGCCAGGTCTTTCTGTTCCTCTTCTTGATCTCAGCAGAGTTTTTGATCACACCATCATGTCCTATGACTGCTGCATTGCCATCTGCAAACCCCTGCACTATGGGACCCTCGTGTGCAGTACAGCTTGTGTCAGGATGTTAGCAGCTGCCTGGGGCAGTGAGTTTCTCAGTGCTGTGCTGCACACTGCCATACATTTGTGCTTCCACTCTGCCAAGGCAATGCTGTGGACCAGTTCATCTGTTAAATCCCCCAGACCCTCAAGCTCTCCTGCTCAGACTCTTAACTCAGGTAATTTGGGCTTATTGTGGTTAGTGGCTGTTTAACCTTTCCTTGCTTTGTTGTCAGCGTGCAGTCCAATGTGCAGATTTTCAGGACAGTTCTGAGGGCAACCTCTGAGCAGGGTGAGATGAGGTTAGAGCACGTAACAAGGGTTTCGGGTGTTTTCAGGTTAGGGTTTAGGGATTGGAGCTCACCTTTCAGGGTTAGGAACAGGCTTGCGGGGAGGGTTTACTGTTCTGCCTGTGATGTCTGGTCAGTGTTTTGAGGATGGGCTAGCTTTGTGGGTTAGGGTTTAATTTAGGGCTGGGGTGAGGGCTAGGTTTAAGGCCAGCATTTTCATGTGAGGGGTAAGGGCTAGGGATTAATGAGAACAAGTGGGTAAGAGTAAGGGTAAGAGACTGCAGGTTTGGGTTTGGGCTTCAAGGTAAGCTTTGAGGTGCTAGGGATTAGAACAGTGGGTTCCTGTTAGGCTGAGGGGTTGCATTTAGCATCAGATTAGAGCTTAAGGTTAGTGGTTATAAATAGGGAAATGGCCTAACACAAATGTTTTCATAGTCAGTGATGCAGCAGCAACAATATTACCTGAATGCCTTTTATATTTTAAAGTCTTTCCTCTCTGTTGGTCACTGTGGTGATTTTACTCAGGTGGGCAGCCGAGTTCCACCATGGCCGCTCTCTCACTCCACCTCCTCAAAGAGGAAAGGGGAGAAAATACGACAAAAACAGCTCAAGGTTTGACATAAGAATGACTTAATTAAAGGGAAAAGGGAGAGGAAAAGGAAAGGAAAAAAAAAAAAAGCAAGGGCCACGCAGAAGCATAGAGAGAAAGAAAAGCGGTTTCTCTCTACTTCCCGTTAATGAGTGATGTTTGGCCACGTCTTGGGAAGCAGGGCCTCAATACGTGTAGCGGTTGTTTGGGAGGACAGACGCTTCCACCACAAGAACTCCCCATCTCCTTCCCCCTTCCCACCTTTTATTGCTGAGTGTGATATCATATGGCATGGAATATCCCTTTGGTCGGTTTAGGTCAGCTGCCCTGGTGATGTCCCCTCCCCATCACTTGCCCACCCCAGCCTGCTGGCTCTTGGGAGCTTGGAGGGAGTCCTGATGTACTGCTAGCATTGCACGGCAATAGACACAACACTGGTGTGATACCAGTGCTGTTCTAGCTACACGTGCAGAGCACAGCACTCTGTGGGCTGCTGCAGGGAGAGGTGACTCCATCCCAGTCAGACCAGCACAGTCACAGAAATGACCTTTAGTGGGATGTAAAAGGACACATGCTGTAGAAAGCCCCCGCACTAAGGGAAATGAGAGCCCACTGCTTAATGAGGTGGGTGAACCTCATGAAGTTCAACAAAGGCAAGGTCCTGCACCTAGGGGGGAATAACCCCAAGCACCAGTACAGGCTGGGGGCTGACCTGCTGAAGAACAGCCCTGCAAAGAAGGACCTGGGGGTCCTGGAGGACAGCAGGCTGACCATCAGTCAACAATGTGCCCTTGTGGCCAAGAGGGACAATGGTATCCTGGGGTGCGTTCAGAAGAGTGTTGCCAAAAGGTCAAGGAATGTGATCCTCCCCTCTGCTCAGCCCTGGGGAGGCATCACCTGGAGTCCTGTGTCCAGTTCTGGGCTCCCCAGTATAAGAGGAACATGGAACTCCTGGAGTGAGTCCAGTGGAGGGATACAAAGATGATTAAGGGCTTGGAGCATCTCTCATACAAAGAAAGGCTGAGAGAGCTGGGTCTGTTTAGCTTGGAGAAGACTGAGAGGGAATCTTATCAATGTGTACAAATATCTGAAGAGAGGGTGTCAAGAGGAAGGGGCTGCACTCTTTTTGGGGGTGCCACATTTCTTTACTGTAAGGATGACAGAGCACTGTAACAGGTTATCCAGAGAGGTTGTGGAGTCTCCTTCTTTGGAGATATTCAAAAACATGACAGGTTGTTGGTCAGGGTAGCAAATGTGCAGCTTATAAGTCTGGATGTGCACAAGAACAATCGAATCCCCACCTGCTCAATGTTCCTATCAAGGAACATTGGAAGAACCTGAAAGACCACCGGTAGAAGCAAATGAGAATACTTACTTTCAGGAATCCTGGAGTTCTGGGAAATAGTGTGGATAAGTTGTGGGTGCCTCTTTTTTTTTTTTTAATATAATGGATATGTAGGTTTACGTTATATACAGCCACTGCAGCCTGAACAGTTCAGCACACACACTAAGTGGAGCCATCCCCTGCACGTTCGGCGCTGCAATGAAAGAACGCCTGCTTTCTGACACTCCGATTTGCATCTCAGAGAGTTTCTTTGACTGACTTTTACAGTAACAGGTGGGCCTGCGCCCAGATGCGACACTGGCTGCACTGGGAATGGGGATAATGGGGTTCTGGGAGCACTGGCATCAGGACATAGGCACTAGAAGGGACACAATGGGGATTGCACGATGGGGACAAGGTAGTCCTGGAAGCACTGGGAATGGGGATAATGTGTGCACTGGGATGAAACTGGTGAGGACAGTGGGAGCACTGAGATCATGACAATAGGGAACTGGGATGGGGCTGAGAACACCCATAGGTGGCCCTGGAGTACACTGAGACATACTGGGACACAGTGGGCCCTGCTGCAACCCCAATGCTGCATGCCCTTCGTGCACCCCTACCCCACTCAAACTCCCGCCCAAATGACCCCCCCCCATAAAGGCCCCCCATTCACTCTGTGTGACGCAGGGCAGTGCTAGGCACAGCTTTATTCCTCCTTTTTGTGGGGCAGCACATACAGAGCCTCCCCAAGAAGAGGGATACTGTGGGGGAGGGGGACTTCATTGGGGGCATTCGCGTGCACCCCCATGCCCCATGGCACAGGGGTGAGTAGCTTCCATGGGGGCGGTCCAGTGCTATGCAGGGGGAGCTGCGACCTGGAAAAAGCAGAGGGGTGTTACCTGGGTGGCTGGCACTGCGGGATGGGGTGGCTGGGCTGGGGAAATGACCTGGTGCCTTGGCTCCCAGCCTGGCCCCTGCAGGTAAACTATAGGGCAGGGGGGCATTTATTGTGCCCCAAGCACTGTGCTCCGTCCCACAGCCCACCCACGCTTTGCCCTAGAGCCCCACACTCCACTCCGTAATTCTCCCCTCCATCCACTTTTCCGCCTAACCCCGCTCCACACTCACTCTACTCCACCTCCCCATGCGCTGCTGTACCCACTATGGGGCTTGGGCTTCCATGTGCCCCACAGCAGGGTCCGGTCACTTTACCTGGGTCTTCTCACAGTGGGGGGGATCTCAGGTAGCTCAGCTCCAGCCGTGGAGTGATGTGGGGCAGGAGGCAGAGCAGTGCCAGCAGCAGCACCAGTAGCAGGTGTGGGAGGAGCCTGCAGGGGCACTCAGTGGTCTGGGGGGAGATCTGGGGGGTGCAGTGCCCCTCCAAACCTCCCGGGCTTTTCCTGACCTGCAGTGTGGGGTGCTGTGGGACCCCCACTTACCACCATGTGCGCCGGCAGTTCTGGTTTACACACTGGGCTGGCTGTGGGGAACATGGTGATTGAGGGGGCGGTGATATGGCCGTTCCTCCTCTGCCCCCCGCTTGACATTTTCTGGGGGAAAAGATGTGATTCTGATGATTCCTACCTCCCTCCACGGCTCTGTGCTAAGCAGCTGTGCCTCGGGCTCTGGGGCTCGCCTGTGGGAGGAAGAGGCTGGGGGGCTGGAAACTGGGGCAGTGATTGGCATCGAGGGGGTGGCGGTGATGGGCACTGGGGGATGCGGGGAGGGCTGGAAAGTGGGGGTGGGGGGAAATGGGCAGTATGGGCAAGGGGTAGATGGGAATTCTGGGGGACCCAAAGCACCATGTGCCCTCACTCCAAGCCAGTGCAGGTTTGCAGGGGCCACACTTGTGTCCACGGTCTTTGCATGCCCACATTTTATTACAATTCTACCCATTTTTTTCCCTCCCATCTTCCTACTCCTTAAGATTCTGACCGCCCCGATTTCTAGCATGCAGCCCCAAAAAGCAGCTGGCGGCCGTCTGCCCTGACCTCCGCCTCACAAATAGGTATGGCGATTGAGGCTGAGCTAGAAGAAAGGATGAAAACGCAGATTTGGGAGTTTATAGGGGCATTTTCAGCCAGTGAGAGCCCTGTGTCCCCCCGAGTACCCACAGCACCTACGTGGCCAAAGCCTCCAGTGTCTGCCTCAGCAGTCTGTGGAGGCTGCTGATCTCCACTTGTAGCTCCTTGAGTTTGGGGGAAGAAAAAGACTTTGTTAAGCTTTCTCCCATTTCTCCTCTCCATTTTGCTGGATTTGGGGACTTTGTGGGGGCCATGCCCACACAGCGCCCTCGTAGTGCTGCAAAGCCTCCATCAGGTCCTGCATGCCACACATCATCTGCAGAACTGGGGGGAACAGCAACAAATTTGGGGTGCCGGTGGTGACTCCCATCCCTTTGGAGCCCTGGGGAGCCTTTTCACTTGAGGAGAGGGATCATGTTGCTCACCTTGGCGAAGGCCGATTGTAGCAGGACACCACAGCAACGCAGCAGGGCTGGAGGCTGTGGCCACATTGGCCTCCACAGATGGGCATAATGGGGGAGGGGCCGCCAGCCTCATGCGTTGTCCCCCCCCAGCTGAGGGAGCTGGTTTGTTAGCATGTGACAAGGCTCGGCTGCCTCTTACCTGCAGGATGGCATCCTTCTGTGCCTCTGGTGCCTGCAGATTCTCTTTTCTTCCCTTGGCCTCAGCGAGCAGCACTGAGTTCTGCTCCAGAGGAAAGTGGGTTGATACCCAGTGAGATTGGACTGAAGGCTGCTGGTGGTGCATTGGGGTGAGGGCACAGTGCTGCGGGGCACCCCTGGTTCTTTGTTCCCATCCTCACCGTCTGCTGAAGGCCGGTGACTTCCTCCAGAAGGCCATGCTGCTCCCTTTCCTGGAAGGGAAAAACTGTGCCATTAAGTTGCTGGGGGCAGCCCCATAATTTGCGGGGTTCAGCCCACTAGTTGGGGGGCATGCAACTGGAGGCTGCACACCACCAGGTCTGGCCCTGCTGAGGCCAACACAGCCTCACTGCCGAAGGCAGGGCAAAGGCCAGCGACCAGCAGCCAGGAGTCACCGCATCACCTTGGCATTGTTTTAAGAGGAAAAAAAGGGAAAATGAGCAACAGCAACAGAGTTGGGGGGCACTCACCAGACGCTGATTTTGTTCTATCAGGCCTCTCTTCTCCTCCTGGAGCTGTCTCACCTCATCCTCCAAGTCCTCCAGCTTTTGGCTGGATGCCCAGCCGTGCTCCAATGCCTGATGGGCCCTGCAAGAGACAGATGGCCGCTGGTAGTCACCCGGCAGCACTGCTGCAGAGACGCATCTGCAGCTTCCCACATGTCCCTGTCCCCTGTTCCCAGCACCTATGAGCGCCCCCTGAACGGTGGAGCTGCTCCGTCAGCTTTGCCACCTCCTCAGCCAGCTGGGCATTCAGCTCCTCAGCTGACTCCAGGGCACAGCGCAATGTGGCGTTCTGGCTGGCCAAGTGCTGGTTGGAGCGCTCCAGCTCCTCCTGGACACTCCTGGTGTCCCTGCAGTGAGATGAGGCTCATTAGCACCACTGAGGTGTGTTTTGAGAGCCCGATGATGCCAGTACCTACAAGGTCACGCTCTCTCTTTCGCCGCCATAGCCCTCAAGATCCAATGTGGCTGTGAGCACGCGAGGTCCTGGGAGAGTAGAGAGAGATGGGAATCTGCATCCATGGAGCCCCAGCAACAAAACCACAGTGCCACTGATGCTGTGAGCGTCTGTGAATCTGCCCCACCGCTCTGAATTGCTGCACCACACCTCCAATTGCTGCCTCATGTCTCATAGTTTCGCTACTCTCCACCCCACACTGTGGCATTCTGGCTGTACATGGGGTGGCTCAGTTGTTTGTGTGCGACTGCGTTTTCCACCAAAGCCCACACCCCGTGCACAGGAAAGAAGGAGGTGTTGCTCAGCTGGGGCTTTGAATTAGCAGTACTGCCAGCAGGCGCAGCATGGTTGGAATGGGCACTGATCTTTTTTCCGGTGCGGACACCTACCAGCTGTTACATCCAGCTCCTCAGCAGGCTGCGAGGCCCTGGAGAAAGAAAACCGTTGAAGCGTTGGTGGGAATCAGTGAGATGGGCACGTGGCACGGCGATGCTCTGCCACAATTCCCACCGGTGCTCTTGAACCAATTGGTGTCAGGGCATGGAGTCATAATTCCAGTATTTGGCTCCTGAAATGCCACTGTTGGGGCACAGAAATGCAATCCCATTATCTAGCTCCAGAAACGCCCAGTGTTGGGCTGCAGAGCCCGAATTCCCACGTTGCGACAGGTGTTGCAGGTGCAGAGCTGAAATGCCCACATTTAGCTTGAAATGCTAATGTGTCAAGGCACAGAGCCATAATTCCACTGTATGCTCCAGGCACACCCAGTGTCTGGGCGTGGAGCTGTAATGTCGCCATTTGAAGCACTGCCCCCGCTCGCCTCTTTTTCCCCAAGCGCTCACCTGTCCTGCTGACAGTGGGCGATCCACTCACGCATGACAGTGCGGAAGGTGGGCAGATCCAGGGCTACCCCTGCTGCCGTCAGCTCCAGCATCTGCCTGAGCTCCTGCAGCTGCTGCTCCTCGCCGCTACGCCCCGTCACGGCCTGCAGGTACTCCACGATGCGCCAGGCTGGCACCGCGCCTGCCATCAGAGGCAAAGCTCACCACATGCCCCGCATCTGTTGGGCAGCGCGCGCATCCACCGGGCTGCCTGTGCATCCACCCATTGGGCTCCAGCCCCCCGCGTATGTTCCCGTGACATCCCCCAGGTTCCGCGCGCCATTCAGAAGGTGGAAACAGGCACCACAGAGTGAGAAGGAGGCCACGGGGTGGAATCAGGGTCCCGGCGCTGCTACCTGTCTGCTCTGCGTCACAGGCAGCAAAGGCGCAGTCCAGCAGGGACTCCTCCAACCAGCCACCCTCGGCCTCGGCTGTGGGAGGGCAACAAGAGAGGTTACGGGGCCTGACGGGGTGCTGCCGGGCACGGCACGATGCCATGTGCACCTTTGAGGCCATGCTGGGGCCACCTCATTCTCTGGGGGGCCGCCTGACGCCCCTCTGGGCAGCAGGCAGTATGTACTTGCTGCGCTTTCTCTGCTCTCCATGCCCTCCCGGCACTGAGGGGACCCCAAGGCTTCTCCTCACAGCTGAGGGAACAGGCGCGAGCCCCGCCCACTTCCCGCCCTATCGGGGAAGGGGGCGTGGCTACTCTCAGCCCCCTCCCGCCACAGCCCAGCCAGGGCTTGGAGAAGGGCACCAGCAATGTGCTGAGCTTGCGAGGCCTCGGGCCTCTCTCTGGCCTGCTTGGGCTGAGCTTCTCCGCAGCACTGGGAGGCTTGGTTTCTCCTTTCTTTAATTGGAACAGCAGTCCCTCTACTGAGGAGGTGGCAAGCATCAACTGATAGAATGGACTGGGTTGGAAGGGACCTTCTAATTCCACCCCCCCTGCCACAGCCAGGGACACCTTCCACTACATCAGCTTGCTCAAAGCCCCATCCAACCTGGCTTTGAACACTTTCTGGGAAGGTGCATCCACAGTTTCTCTGGGCAACCTCTTCCTAGGACTCACCACCGTGATAAGAAAAGAATTTCTTCCTCATACGTCATCCTTTAAAATTCAAACCATTGCTCCTTGTTCTGTCATCACCCCTTCAAGCTGCTGAATGGTCCACCCTGACACACAGGAAGAAAGCAAAGTGGCTGGAGGCTGGCACAAACGCGAAAGTAACTCCTGACCAAAATCAACAGGAGAAGGAGACAGACTGGGACTGCTTCCCAGCCTCAAAGGCTTGGTTGTTCTGTACAGGAGAAACTCGTTACGGTTTGTGTGTTTAGGCAATGGGAGGGGATCGTGGGGCAAGCTCCTGGCTAGACAGAGGGTCTAAGTCCAGCTGCTGGGGGGGGATCCATATTGTAGGTGTGTCTGTGTAGGTGTATGTTTTCCTGGAAAATACCCTAATATACAAAGAGCCAAACATTCATTCACTGTGATCCCGGTTTTTGCTTGCTTTGTAGTATCACTGAGTGTTTCAGAGATGGTTCTTACAGTAATTCCTACCTGGGTTGGAAATTCCACTAAACAAATAACCTCCTTTAGTGCCTGTAGTGTACTGACACTCCTCACAATGTTACCTTATGAGAGTCACCACCATCACGGTGAGTCATCTGCACCCAACCATGAACAGGTGACAAAATGGAGCTTCAGTGCAGGGGGACCTTGGGAATCTCCAGCCTTCAGCCAAAAGAAACCTCCTGAAGTTGGCAAGGAGCAGTGGCCAGTGCTGCATGTGGGGCAGAATACCATCAGGGCAGGGCTGGGCCTGAGCAGCTGAGGGGGGACCCCGGGGAGAAGGGCCTGTGTGCTACGAGGACACCATAGGAGCCAGTGGGACATGCTGACAGGGAGCAAGGCCAGTTCCTTATGGGGCTGCATTAGGGGCAGCAGGGTCCCCCTCGACTCAGTGGCCCTGCATATGTCAGCCACTCTACAATGGTGTTTGTTCACACTTGGGGTATCATGCACAAGACAGGCATCCCACAGTCACTCCCAGGACAAGCCATAGTAGAACAAGTCCACTGCACAATAAAGAACCTGCTAGCAAAACAGAAACGGGGAGACTCAAGAGACACCACAGAATAGGTTAGCTAAAGTAATCTATGTTATGAATCATTTAACACTACCTTTTCAACATGAAGAGATACCACCCATTATTAATCATTTTAAGACAATGGAATCGGGACTAACATCAGTTAAAACAGGAAAAGTGATGGTGATGATGCGAAACTTGGATACCGGGGGGTGGGAAGGACTGTACGAGCTGATAACATGGTGGTGAGGGTATGCTTGTATCTCCACAGGACAAGGACCACAATGGGTACCAGCCCGTGGCGTGCGGCCTTGGTTAGGATCACCACCCTCCTCCACCTCTGCAATTTTGGTGCTGCATGGGTCTCAATCCATATATACATATCACCACTCTGAGCAGGGTGAGATGAGGTTAGAGCACGTAACAAGGGTTTCGGGTGTTTTCAGGTTAGGGTTTAGGGATTGGAGCTCACCTTTCAGGGTTAGGAACAGGCTTGCGGGGAGGGTTTACTGTTCTGCCTGTGATGTCTGGTCAGTGTTTTGAGGATGGGCTAGCTTTGTGGGTTAGGGTTTAATTTAGGGCTGGGGTGAGGGCTAGGTTTAAGGCCAGCATTTTCATGTGAGGGGTAAGGGCTAGGGATTAATGAGAACAAGTGGGTAAGAGTAAGGGTAAGAGACTGCAGGTTTGGGTTTGGGCTTCAAGGTAAGCTTTGAGGTGCTAGGGATTAGAACAGTGGGTTCCTGTTAGGCTGAGGGGTTGCATTTAGCATCAGATTAGAGCTTAAGGTTAGTGGTTATAAATAGGGAAATGGCCTAACACAAATGTTTTCATAGTCAGTGATGCAGCAGCAACAATATTACCTGAACGCCTTTTATATTTTAAAGTCTTTCCTCTCTGTTGGTCACTGTGGTGATTTTACTCAGGTGGGCAGCCGAGTTCCACCATGGCCGCTCTCTCACTCCACCTCCTCAAAGAGGAAAGGGGAGAAAATACGACAAAAACAGCTCAAGGTTTGACATAAGAATGACTTAATTAAAGGGAAAAGGGAGAGGAAAAGGAAAGGAAAAAAAAAAAAGCAAGGGCCACGCAGAAGCATAGAGAGAAAGAAAAGCGGTTTCTCTCTACTTCCCGTTAATGAGTGATGTTTGGCCACGTCTTGGGAAGCAGGGCCTCAATACGTGTAGCGGTTGTTTGGGAGGACAGACGCTTCCACCACAAGAACTCCCCATCTCCTTCCCCCTTCCCACCTTTTATTGCTGAGTGTGATATCATATGGCATGGAATATCCCTTTGGTCGGTTTAGGTCGGCTGCCCTGGTGATGTCCCCTCCCCATCACTTGCCCACCCCAGCCTGCTGGCTCTTGGGAGCTTGGAGGGAGTCCTGATGTACTGCTAGCATTGCACGGCAATAGACACAACACTGGTGTGATACCAGTGCTGTTCTAGCTACACGTGCAGAGCACAGCACTCTGTGGGCTGCTGCAGGGAGAGGTGACTCCATCCCAGTCAGACCAGCACAGTCACAGAAATGACCTTTAGTGGGATGTAAAAGGACACATGCTGTAGAAAGCCCCCGCACTAAGGGAAATGAGAGCCCACTGCTTAATGAGGTGGGTGAACCTCATGAAGTTCAACAAAGGCAAGGTCCTGCACCTAGGGGGGAATAACCCCAAGCACCAGTACAGGCTGGGGGCTGACCTGCTGAAGAACAGCCCTGCAAAGAAGGACCTGGGGGTCCTGGAGGACAGCAGGCTGACCATCAGTCAACAATGTGCCCTTGTGGCCAAGAGGGACAATGGTATCCTGGGGTGCGTTCAGAAGAGTGTTGCCAAAAGGTCAAGGAATGTGATCCTCCCCTCTGCTCAGCCCTGGGGAGGCATCACCTGGAGTCCTGTGTCCAGTTCTGGGCTCCCCAGTATAAGAGGAACATGGAACTCCTGGAGTGAGTCCAGTGGAGGGATACAAAGATGATTAAGGGCTTGGAGCATCTCTCATACAAAGAAAGGCTGAGAGAGCTGGGTCTGTTTAGCTTGGAGAAGACTGAGAGGGAATCTTATCAATGTGTACAAATATCTGAAGAGAGGGTGTCAAGAGGAAGGGGCTGCACTCTTTTTGGGGGTGCCACATTTCTTTACTGTAAGGATGACAGAGCACTGTAACAGGTTATCCAGAGAGGTTGTGGAGTCTCCTTCTTTGGAGATATTCAAAAACATGACAGGTTGTTGGTCAGGGTAGCAAATGTGCAGCTTATAAGTCTGGATGTGCACAAGAACAATCGAATCCCCACCTGCTCAATGTTCCTATCAAGGAACATTGGAAGAACCTGAAAGACCACCGGTAGAAGCAAATGAGAATACTTACTTTCAGGAATCCTGGAGTTCTGGGAAATAGTGTGGATAAGTTGTGGGTGCCTCTTTTTTTTTTTTTAATATAATGGATATGTAGGTTTACGTTATATACAGCCACTGCAGCCTGAACAGTTCAGCACACACACTAAGTGGAGCCATCCCCTGCACGTTCGGCGCTGCAATGAAAGAACGCCTGCTTTCTGACACTCCGATTTGCATCTCAGAGAGTTTCTTTGACTGACTTTTACAGTAACAGGTGGGCCTGCGCCCAGATGCGACACTGGCTGCACTGGGAATGGGGATAATGGGGTTCTGGGAGCACTGGCATCAGGACATAGGCACTAGAAGGGACACAATGGGGATTGCACGATGGGGACAAGGTAGTCCTGGAAGCACTGGGAATGGGGATAATGTGTGCACTGGGATGAAACTGGTGAGGACAGTGGGAGCACTGAGATCATGACAATAGGGAACTGGGATGGGGCTGAGAACACCCATAGGTGGCCCTGGAGTACACTGAGACATACTGGGACACAGTGGGCCCTGCTGCAACCCCAATGCTGCATGCCCTTCGTGCACCCCTACCCCACTCAAACTCCCGCCCAAATGACCCCCCCCCATAAAGGCCCCCCATTCACTCTGTGTGACGCAGGGCAGTGCTAGGCACAGCTTTATTCCTCCTTTTTGTGGGGCAGCACATACAGAGCCTCCCCAAGAAGAGGGATACTGTGGGGGAGGGGGACTTCATTGGGGGCATTCGCGTGCACCCCCATGCCCCATGGCACAGGGGTGAGTAGCTTCCATGGGGGCGGTCCAGTGCTATGCAGGGGGAGCTGCGACCTGGAAAAAGCAGAGGGGTGTTACCTGGGTGGCTGGCACTGCGGGATGGGGTGGCTGGGCTGGGGAAATGACCTGGTGCCTTGGCTCCCAGCCTGGCCCCTGCAGGTAAACTATAGGGCAGGGGGGCATTTATTGTGCCCCAAGCACTGTGCTCCGTCCCACAGCCCACCCACGCTTTGCCCTAGAGCCCCACACTCCACTCCGTAATTCTCCCCTCCATCCACTTTTCCGCCTAACCCCGCTCCACACTCACTCTACTCCACCTCCCCATGCGCTGCTGTACCCACTATGGGGCTTGGGCTTCCATGTGCCCCACAGCAGGGTCCGGTCACTTTACCTGGGTCTTCTCACAGTGGGGGGGATCTCAGGTAGCTCAGCTCCAGCCGTGGAGTGATGTGGGGCAGGAGGCAGAGCAGTGCCAGCAGCAGCACCAGTAGCAGGTGTGGGAGGAGCCTGCAGGGGCACTCAGTGGTCTGGGGGGAGATCTGGGGGGTGCAGTGCCCCTCCAAACCTCCCGGGCTTTTCCTGACCTGCAGTGTGGGGTGCTGTGGGACCCCCACTTACCACCATGTGCGCCGGCAGTTCTGGTTTACACACTGGGCTGGCTGTGGGGAACATGGTGATTGAGGGGGCGGTGATATGGCCGTTCCTCCTCTGCCCCCCGCTTGACATTTTCTGGGGGAAAAGATGTGATTCTGATGATTCCTACCTCCCTCCACGGCTCTGTGCTAAGCAGCTGTGCCTCGGGCTCTGGGGCTCGCCTGTGGGAGGAAGAGGCTGGGGGGCTGGAAACTGGGGCAGTGATTGGCATCGAGGGGGTGGCGGTGATGGGCACTGGGGGATGCGGGGAGGGCTGGAAAGTGGGGGTGGGGGGAAATGGGCAGTATGGGCAAGGGGTAGATGGGAATTCTGGGGGACCCAAAGCACCATGTGCCCTCACTCCAAGCCAGTGCAGGTTTGCAGGGGCCACACTTGTGTCCACGGTCTTTGCATGCCCACATTTTATTACAATTCTACCCATTTTTTTCCCTCCCATCTTCCTACTCCTTAAGATTCTGACCGCCCCGATTTCTAGCATGCAGCCCCAAAAAGCAGCTGGCGGCCGTCTGCCCTGACCTCCGCCTCACAAATAGGTATGGCGATTGAGGCTGAGCTAGAAGAAAGGATGAAAACGCAGATTTGGGAGTTTATAGGGGCATTTTCAGCCAGTGAGAGCCCTGTGTCCCCCCGAGTACCCACAGCACCTACGTGGCCAAAGCCTCCAGTGTCTGCCTCAGCAGTCTGTGGAGGCTGCTGATCTCCACTTGTAGCTCCTTGAGTTTGGGGGAAGAAAAAGACTTTGTTAAGCTTTCTCCCATTTCTCCTCTCCATTTTGCTGGATTTGGGGACTTTGTGGGGGCCATGCCCACACAGCGCCCTCGTAGTGCTGCAAAGCCTCCATCAGGTCCTGCATGCCACACATCATCTGCAGAACTGGGGGGAACAGCAACAAATTTGGGGTGCCGGTGGTGACTCCCATCCCTTTGGAGCCCTGGGGAGCCTTTTCACTTGAGGAGAGGGATCATGTTGCTCACCTTGGCGAAGGCCGATTGTAGCAGGACACCACAGCAACGCAGCAGGGCTGGAGGCTGTGGCCACATTGGCCTCCACAGATGGGCATAATGGGGGAGGGGCCGCCAGCCTCATGCGTTGTCCCCCCCCAGCTGAGGGAGCTGGTTTGTTAGCATGTGACAAGGCTCGGCTGCCTCTTACCTGCAGGATGGCATCCTTCTGTGCCTCTGGTGCCTGCAGATTCTCTTTTCTTCCCTTGGCCTCAGCGAGCAGCACTGAGTTCTGCTCCAGAGGAAAGTGGGTTGATACCCAGTGAGATTGGACTGAAGGCTGCTGGTGGTGCATTGGGGTGAGGGCACAGTGCTGCGGGGCACCCCTGGTTCTTTGTTCCCATCCTCACCGTCTGCTGAAGGCCGGTGACTTCCTCCAGAAGGCCATGCTGCTCCCTTTCCTGGAAGGGAAAAACTGTGCCATTAAGTTGCTGGGGGCAGCCCCATAATTTGCGGGGTTCAGCCCACTAGTTGGGGGGCATGCAACTGGAGGCTGCACACCACCAGGTCTGGCCCTGCTGAGGCCAACACAGCCTCACTGCCGAAGGCAGGGCAAAGGCCAGCGACCAGCAGCCAGGAGTCACCGCATCACCTTGGCATTGTTTTAAGAGGAAAAAAAGGGAAAATGAGCAACAGCAACAGAGTTGGGGGGCACTCACCAGACGCTGATTTTGTTCTATCAGGCCTCTCTTCTCCTCCTGGAGCTGTCTCACCTCATCCTCCAAGTCCTCCAGCTTTTGGCTGGATGCCCAGCCGTGCTCCAATGCCTGATGGGCCCTGCAAGAGACAGATGGCCGCTGGTAGTCACCCGGCAGCACTGCTGCAGAGACGCATCTGCAGCTTCCCACATGTCCCTGTCCCCTGTTCCCAGCACCTATGAGCGCCCCCTGAACGGTGGAGCTGCTCCGTCAGCTTTGCCACCTCCTCAGCCAGCTGGGCATTCAGCTCCTCAGCTGACTGCAGGGCACAGCGCAATGTGGCGTTCTGGCTGGCCAAGTGCTGGTTGGAGCGCTCCAGCTCCTCCTGGACACTCCTGGTGTCCCTGCAGTGAGATGAGGCTCATTAGCACCACTGAGGTGTGTTTTGAGAGCCCGATGATGCCAGTACCTACAAGGTCACGCTCTCTCTTTCGCCGCCATAGCCCTCAAGATCCAATGTGGCTGTGAGCACGCGAGGTCCTGGGAGAGTAGAGAGAGATGGGAATCTGCATCCATGGAGCCCCAGCAACAAAACCACAGTGCCACTGATGCTGTGAGCGTCTGTGAATCTGCCCCACCGCTCTGAATTGCTGCACCACACCTCCAATTGCTGCCTCATGTCTCATAGTTTCGCTACTCTCCACCCCACACTGTGGCATTCTGGCTGTACATGGGGTGGCTCAGTTGTTTGTGTGCGACTGCGTTTTCCACCAAAGCCCACACCCCGTGCACAGGAAAGAAGGAGGTGTTGCTCAGCTGGGGCTTTGAATTAGCAGTACTGCCAGCAGGCGCAGCATGGTTGGAATGGGCACTGATCTTTTTTCCGGTGCGGACACCTACCAGCTGTTACATCCAGCTCCTCAGCAGGCTGCGAGGCCCTGGAGAAAGAAAACCGTTGAAGCGTTGGTGGGAATCAGTGAGATGGGCACGTGGCACGGCGATGCTCTGCCACAATTCCCACCGGTGCTCTTGAACCAATTGGTGTCAGGGCATGGAGTCATAATTCCAGTATTTGGCTCCTGAAATGCCACTGTTGGGGCACAGAAATGCAATCCCATTATCTAGCTCCAGAAACGCCCAGTGTTGGGCTGCAGAGCCCGAATTCCCACGTTGCGACAGGTGTTGCAGGCGCAGAGCTGAAATGCCCACATTTAGCTTGAAATGCTAATGTGTCAAGGCACAGAGCCATAATTCCACTGTATGCTCCAGGCACACCCAGTGTCTGGGCGTGGAGCTGTAATGTCGCCATTTGAAGCACTGCCCCCGCTCGCCTCTTTTTCCCCAAGCGCTCACCTGTCCTGCTGACAGTGGGCGATCCACTCACGCATGACAGTGCGGAAGGTGGGCAGATCCAGGGCTACCCCTGCTGCCGTCAGCTCCAGCATCTGCCTGAGCTCCTGCAGCTGCTGCTCCTCGCCGCTACGCCCCGTCACGGCCTGCAGGTACTCCACGATGCGCCAGGCTGGCACCGCGCCTGCCATCAGAGGCAAAGCTCACCACATGCCCCGCATCTGTTGGGCAGCGCGCGCATCCACCGGGCTGCCTGTGCATCCACCCATTGGGCTCCAGCCCCCCGCGTATGTTCCCGTGACATCCCCCAGGTTCCGCGCGCCATTCAGAAGGTGGAAACAGGCACCACAGAGTGAGAAGGAGGCCACGGGGTGGAATCAGGGTCCCGGCGCTGCTACCTGTCTGCTCTGCGTCACAGGCAGCAAAGGCGCAGTCCAGCAGGGACTCCTCCAACCAGCCACCCTCGGCCTCGGCTGTGGGAGGGCAACAAGAGAGGTTACGGGGCCTGACGGGGTGCTGCCGGGCACGGCACGATGCCATGTGCACCTTTGAGGCCATGCTGGGGCCACCTCATTCTCTGGGGGGCCGCCTGACGCCCCTCTGGGCAGCAGGCAGTATGTACTTGCTGCGCCTTCTCTGCTCTCCATGCCCTCCCGGCACTGAGGGGACCCCAAGGCTTCTCCTCACAGCTGAGGGAACAGGCGCGAGCCCCGCCCACTTCCCGCCCTATCGGGGAAGGGGGCGTGGCTACTCTCAGCCCCCTCCCGCCACAGCCCAGCCAGGGCTTGGAGAAGGGCACCAGCAATGTGCTGAGCTTGCGAGGCCTCGGGCCTCTCTCTGGCCTGCTTGGGCTGAGCTTCTCCGCAGCACTGGGAGGCTTGGTTTCTCCTTTCTTTAATTGGAACAGCAGTCCCTCTACTGAGGAGGTGGCAAGCATCAACTGATAGAATGGACTGGGTTGGAAGGGACCTTCTAATTCCACCCCCCCTGCCACAGCCAGGGACACCTTCCACTACATCAGCTTGCTCAAAGCCCCATCCAACCTGGCTTTGAACACTTTCTGGGAAGGTGCATCCACAGTTTCTCTGGGCAACCTCTTCCTAGGACTCACCACCGTGATAAGAAAAGAATTTCTTCCTCATACGTCATCCTTTAAAATTCAAACCATTGCTCCTTGTTCTGTCATCACCCCTTCAAGCTGCTGAATGGTCCACCCTGACACACAGGAAGAAAGCAAAGTGGCTGGAGGCTGGCACAAACGCGAAAGTAACTCCTGACCAAAATCAACAGGAGAAGGAGACAGACTGGGACTGCTTCCCAGCCTCAAAGGCTTGGTTGTTCTGTACAGGAGAAACTCGTTACGGTTTGTGTGTTTAGGCAATGGGAGGGGATCGTGGGGCAAGCTCCTGGCTAGACAGAGGGTCTAAGTCCAGCTGCTGGGGGGGGATCCATATTGTAGGTGTGTCTGTGTAGGTGTATGTTTTCCTGGAAAATACCCTAATATACAAAGAGCCAAACATTCATTCACTGTGATCCCGGTTTTTGCTTGCTTTGTAGTATCACTGAGTGTTTCAGAGATGGTTCTTACAGTAATTCCTACCTGGGTTGGAAATTCCACTAAACAAATAACCTCCTTTAGTGCCTGTAGTGTACTGACACTCCTCACAATGTTACCTTATGAGAGTCACCACCATCACGGTGAGTCATCTGCACCCAACCATGAACAGGTGACAAAATGGAGCTTCAGTGCAGGGGGACCTTGGGAATCTCCAGCCTTCAGCCAAAAGAAACCTCCTGAAGTTGGCAAGGAGCAGTGGCCAGTGCTGCATGTGGGGCAGAATACCATCAGGGCAGGGCTGGGCCTGAGCAGCTGAGGGGGGACCCCGGGGAGAAGGGCCTGTGTGCTACGAGGACACCATAGGAGCCAGTGGGACATGCTGACAGGGAGCAAGGCCAGTTCCTTATGGGGCTGCATTAGGGGCAGCAGGGTCCCCCTCGACTCAGTGGCCCTGCATATGTCAGCCACTCTACAATGGTGTTTGTTCACACTTGGGGTATCATGCACAAGACAGGCATCCCACAGTCACTCCCAGGACAAGCCATAGTAGAACAAGTCCACTGCACAATAAAGAACCTGCTAGCAAAACAGAAACGGGGAGACTCAAGAGACACCACAGAATAGGTTAGCTAAAGTAATCTATGTTATGAATCATTTAACACTACCTTTTCAACATGAAGAGATACCACCCATTATTAATCATTTTAAGACAATGGAATCGGGACTAACATCAGTTAAAACAGGAAAAGTGATGGTGATGATGCGAAACTTGGATACCGGGGGGTGGGAAGGACTGTACGAGCTGATAACATGGTGGTGAGGGTATGCTTGTATCTCCACAGGACAAGGACCACAATGGGTACCAGCCCGTGGCGTGCGGCCTTGGTTAGGATCACCACCCTCCTCCACCTCTGCAATTTTGGTGCTGCATGGGTCTCAATCCATATATACATATCACCACTCTGAGCAGGGTGAGATGAGGTTAGAGCACGTAACAAGGGTTTCGGGTGTTTTCAGGTTAGGGTTTAGGGATTGGAGCTCACCTTTCAGGGTTAGGAACAGGCTTGCGGGGAGGGTTTACTGTTCTGCCTGTGATGTCTGGTCAGTGTTTTGAGGATGGGCTAGCTTTGTGGGTTAGGGTTTAATTTAGGGCTGGGGTGAGGGCTAGGTTTAAGGCCAGCATTTTCATGTGAGGGGTAAGGGCTAGGGATTAATGAGAACAAGTGGGTAAGAGTAAGGGTAAGAGACTGCAGGTTTGGGTTTGGGCTTCAAGGTAAGCTTTGAGGTGCTAGGGATTAGAACAGTGGGTTCCTGTTAGGCTGAGGGGTTGCATTTAGCATCAGATTAGAGCTTAAGGTTAGTGGTTATAAATAGGGAAATGGCCTAACACAAATGTTTTCATAGTCAGTGATGCAGCAGCAACAATATTACCTGAACGCCTTTTATATTTTAAAGTCTTTCCTCTCTGTTGGTCACTGTGGTGATTTTACTCAGGTGGGCAGCCGAGTTCCACCATGGCCGCTCTCTCACTCCACCTCCTCAAAGAGGAAAGGGGAGAAAATACGACAAAAACAGCTCAAGGTTTGACATAAGAATGACTTAATTAAAGGGAAAAGGGAGAGGAAAAGGAAAGGAAAAAAAAAAAAGCAAGGGCCACGCAGAAGCATAGAGAGAAAGAAAAGCGGTTTCTCTCTACTTCCCGTTAATGAGTGATGTTTGGCCACGTCTTGGGAAGCAGGGCCTCAATACGTGTAGCGGTTGTTTGGGAGGACAGACGCTTCCACCACAAGAACTCCCCATCTCCTTCCCCCTTCCCACCTTTTATTGCTGAGTGTGATATCATATGGCATGGAATATCCCTTTGGTCGGTTTAGGTCGGCTGCCCTGGTGATGTCCCCTCCCCATCACTTGCCCACCCCAGCCTGCTGGCTCTTGGGAGCTTGGAGGGAGTCCTGATGTACTGCTAGCATTGCACGGCAATAGACACAACACTGGTGTGATACCAGTGCTGTTCTAGCTACACGTGCAGAGCACAGCACTCTGTGGGCTGCTGCAGGGAGAGGTGACTCCATCCCAGTCAGACCAGCACAGTCACAGAAATGACCTTTAGTGGGATGTAAAAGGACACATGCTGTAGAAAGCCCCCGCACTAAGGGAAATGAGAGCCCACTGCTTAATGAGGTGGGTGAACCTCATGAAGTTCAACAAAGGCAAGGTCCTGCACCTAGGGGGGAATAACCCCAAGCACCAGTACAGGCTGGGGGCTGACCTGCTGAAGAACAGCCCTGCAAAGAAGGACCTGGGGGTCCTGGAGGACAGCAGGCTGACCATCAGTCAACAATGTGCCCTTGTGGCCAAGAGGGACAATGGTATCCTGGGGTGCGTTCAGAAGAGTGTTGCCAAAAGGTCAAGGAATGTGATCCTCCCCTCTGCTCAGCCCTGGGGAGGCATCACCTGGAGTCCTGTGTCCAGTTCTGGGCTCCCCAGTATAAGAGGAACATGGAACTCCTGGAGTGAGTCCAGTGGAGGGATACAAAGATGATTAAGGGCTTGGAGCATCTCTCATACAAAGAAAGGCTGAGAGAGCTGGGTCTGTTTAGCTTGGAGAAGACTGAGAGGGAATCTTATCAATGTGTACAAATATCTGAAGAGAGGGTGTCAAGAGGAAGGGGCTGCACTCTTTTTGGGGGTGCCACATTTCTTTACTGTAAGGATGACAGAGCACTGTAACAGGTTATCCAGAGAGGTTGTGGAGTCTCCTTCTTTGGAGATATTCAAAAACATGACAGGTTGTTGGTCAGGGTAGCAAATGTGCAGCTTATAAGTCTGGATGTGCACAAGAACAATCGAATCCCCACCTGCTCAATGTTCCTATCAAGGAACATTGGAAGAACCTGAAAGACCACCGGTAGAAGCAAATGAGAATACTTACTTTCAGGAATCCTGGAGTTCTGGGAAATAGTGTGGATAAGTTGTGGGTGCCTCTTTTTTTTTTTTTAATATAATGGATATGTAGGTTTACGTTATATACAGCCACTGCAGCCTGAACAGTTCAGCACACACACTAAGTGGAGCCATCCCCTGCACGTTCGGCGCTGCAATGAAAGAACGCCTGCTTTCTGACACTCCGATTTGCATCTCAGAGAGTTTCTTTGACTGACTTTTACAGTAACAGGTGGGCCTGCGCCCAGATGCGACACTGGCTGCACTGGGAATGGGGATAATGGGGTTCTGGGAGCACTGGCATCAGGACATAGGCACTAGAAGGGACACAATGGGGATTGCACGATGGGGACAAGGTAGTCCTGGAAGCACTGGGAATGGGGATAATGTGTGCACTGGGATGAAACTGGTGAGGACAGTGGGAGCACTGAGATCATGACAATAGGGAACTGGGATGGGGCTGAGAACACCCATAGGTGGCCCTGGAGTACACTGAGACATACTGGGACACAGTGGGCCCTGCTGCAACCCCAATGCTGCATGCCCCCCCCCCCCCCAAACACTTCGTGCACCCCTACCCCACTCAAACTCCCGCCCAAATGACCCCCCCCCATAAAGGCCCCCCATTCACTCTGTGTGACGCAGGGCAGTGCTAGGCACAGCTTTATTCCTCCTTTTTGTGGGGCAGCACATACAGAGCCTCCCCAAGAAGAGGGATACTGTGGGGGAGGGGGGCTTCATTGGGGGCATTCGCGTGCACCCCCATGCCCCATGGCACAGGGGTGAGTAGCTTCCATGGGGGCGGTCCAGTGCTATGCAGGGGGAGCTGCAACCTGGAAAAAGCAGAGGGGTGTTACCTGGGTGGCTGGCACTGCGGGATGGGGTGGCTGGGCTGGGGAAATGACCTGGTGCCTTGGCTCCCAGCCTGGCCCCTGCAGGTAAACTATAGGGCAGGGGGGCATTTATTGTGCCCCAAGCACTGTGCTCCGTCCCACAGCCCACCCACGCTTTGCCCTAGAGCCCCACACTCCACTCCGTAATTCTCCCCTCCATCCACTTTTCCGCCTAACCCCGCTCCACACTCACTCTACTCCACCTCCCCATGCGCTGCTGTACCCACTATGGGGCTTGGGCTTCCATGTGCCCCACAGCAGGGTCCGGTCACTTTACCTGGGTCTTCTCACAGTGGGGGGGATCTCAGGTAGCTCAGCTCCAGCCGTGGAGTGATGTGGGGCAGGAGGCAGAGCAGTGCCAGCAGCAGCACCAGTAGCAGGTGTGGGAGGAGCCTGCAGGGGCACTCAGTGGTCTGGGGGGAGATCTGGGGGGTGCAGTGCCCCTCCAAACCTCCCGGGCTTTTCCTGACCTGCAGTGTGGGGTGCTGTGGGACCCCCACTTACCACCATGTGCGCCGGCAGTTCTGGTTTACACACTGGGCTGGCTGTGGGGAACATGGTGATTGAGGGGGCGGTGATATGGCCGTTCCTCCTCTGCCCCCCGCTTGACATTTTCTGGGGGAAAAGATGTGATTCTGATGATTCCTACCTCCCTCCACGGCTCTGTGCTAAGCAGCTGTGCCTCGGGCTCTGGGGCTCGCCTGTGGGAGGAAGAGGCTGGGGGGCTGGAAACTGGGGCAGTGATTGGCATCGAGGGGGTGGCGGTGATGGGCACTGGGGGATGCGGGGAGGGCTGGAAAGTGGGGGTGGGGGGAAATGGGCAGTATGGGCAAGGGGTAGATGGGAATTCTGGGGGACCCAAAGCACCATGTGCCCTCACTCCAAGCCAGTGCAGGTTTGCAGGGGCCACACTTGTGTCCACGGTCTTTGCATGCCCACATTTTATTACAATTCTACCCATTTTTTTCCCTCCCATCTTCCTACTCCTTAAGATTCTGACCGCCCCGATTTCTAGCATGCAGCCCCAAAAAGCAGCTGGCGGCCGTCTGCCCTGACCTCCGCCTCACAAATAGGTATGGCGATTGAGGCTGAGCTAGAAGAAAGGATGAAAACGCAGATTTGGGAGTTTATAGGGGCATTTTCAGCCAGTGAGAGCCCTGTGTCCCCCCGAGTACCCACAGCACCTACGTGGCCAAAGCCTCCAGTGTCTGCCTCAGCAGTCTGTGGAGGCTGCTGATCTCCACTTGTAGCTCCTTGAGTTTGGGGGAAGAAAAAGACTTTGTTAAGCTTTCTCCCATTTCTCCTCTCCATTTTGCTGGATTTGGGGACTTTGTGGGGGCCATGCCCACACAGCGCCCTCGTAGTGCTGCAAAGCCTCCATCAGGTCCTGCATGCCACACATCATCTGCAGAACTGGGGGGAACAGCAACAAATTTGGGGTGCCGGTGGTGACTCCCATCCCTTTGGAGCCCTGGGGAGCCTTTTCACTTGAGGAGAGGGATCATGTTGCTCACCTTGGCGAAGGCCGATTGTAGCAGGACACCACAGCAACGCAGCAGGGCTGGAGGCTGTGGCCACATTGGCCTCCACAGATGGGCATAATGGGGGAGGGGCCGCCAGCCTCATGCGTTGTCCCCCCCCAGCTGAGGGAGCTGGTTTGTTAGCATGTGACAAGGCTCGGCTGCCTCTTACCTGCAGGATGGCATCCTTCTGTGCCTCTGGTGCCTGCAGATTCTCTTTTCTTCCCTTGGCCTCAGCGAGCAGCACTGAGTTCTGCTCCAGAGGAAAGTGGGTTGATACCCAGTGAGATTGGACTGAAGGCTGCTGGTGGTGCATTGGGGTGAGGGCACAGTGCTGCGGGGCACCCCTGGTTCTTTGTTCCCATCCTCACCGTCTGCTGAAGGCCGGTGACTTCCTCCAGAAGGCCATGCTGCTCCCTTTCCTGGAAGGGAAAAACTGTGCCATTAAGTTGCTGGGGGCAGCCCCATAATTTGCGGGGTTCAGCCCACTAGTTGGGGGGCATGCAACTGGAGGCTGCACACCACCAGGTCTGGCCCTGCTGAGGCCAACACAGCCTCACTGCCGAAGGCAGGGCAAAGGCCAGCGACCAGCAGCCAGGAGTCACCGCATCACCTTGGCATTGTTTTAAGAGGAAAAAAAGGGAAAATGAGCAACAGCAACAGAGTTGAGGGGCACTCACCAGACGCTGATTTTGTTCTATCAGGCCTCTCTTCTCCTCCTGGAGCTGTCTCACCTCATCCTCCAAGTCCTCCAGCTTTTGGCTGGATGCCCAGCCGTGCTCCAATGCCTGATGGGCCCTGCAAGAGACAGATGGCCGCTGGTAGTCACCCGGCAGCACTGCTGCAGAGACGCATCTGCAGCTTCCCACATGTCCCTGTCCCCTGTTCCCAGCACCTATGAGCGCCCCCTGAACGGTGGAGCTGCTCCGTCAGCTTTGCCACCTCCTCAGCCAGCTGGGCATTCAGCTCCTCAGCTGACTGCAGGGCACAGCGCAATGTGGCGTTCTGGCTGGCCAAGTGCTGGTTGGAGCGCTCCAGCTCCTCCTGGACACTCCTGGTGTCCCTGCAGTGAGATGAGGCTCATTAGCACCACTGAGGTGTGTTTTGAGAGCCCGATGATGCCAGTACCTACAAGGTCACGCTCTCTCTTTCGCCGCCATAGCCCTCAAGATCCAATGTGGCTGTGAGCACGCGAGGTCCTGGGAGAGTAGAGAGAGATGGGAATCTGCATCCATGGAGCCCCAGCAACAAAACCACAGTGCCACTGATGCTGTGAGCGTCTGTGAATCTGCCCCACCGCTCTGAATTGCTGCACCACACCTCCAATTGCTGCCTCATGTCTCATAGTTTCGCTACTCTCCACCCCACACTGTGGCATTCTGGCTGTACATGGGGTGGCTCAGTTGTTTGTGTGCGACTGCGTTTTCCACCAAAGCCCACACCCCGTGCACAGGAAAGAAGGAGGTGTTGCTCAGCTGGGGCTTTGAATTAGCAGTACTGCCAGCAGGCGCAGCATGGTTGGAATGGGCACTGATCTTTTTTCCGGTGCGGACACCTACCAGCTGTTACATCCAGCTCCTCAGCAGGCTGCGAGGCCCTGGAGAAAGAAAACCGTTGAAGCGTTGGTGGGAATCAGTGAGATGGGCACGTGGCACGGCGATGCTCTGCCACAATTCCCACCGGTGCTCTTGAACCAATTGGTGTCAGGGCATGGAGTCATAATTCCAGTATTTGGCTCCTGAAATGCCACTGTTGGGGCACAGAAATGCAATCCCATTATCTAGCTCCAGAAACGCCCAGTGTTGGGCTGCAGAGCCCGAATTCCCACGTTGCGACAGGTGTTGCAGGCGCAGAGCTGAAATGCCCACATTTAGCTTGAAATGCTAATGTGTCAAGGCACAGAGCCATAATTCCACTGTATGCTCCAGGCACACCCAGTGTCTGGGCGTGGAGCTGTAATGTCGCCATTTGAAGCACTGCCCCCGCTCGCCTCTTTTTCCCCAAGCGCTCACCTGTCCTGCTGACAGTGGGCGATCCACTCACGCATGACAGTGCGGAAGGTGGGCAGATCCAGGGCTACCCCTGCTGCCGTCAGCTCCAGCATCTGCCTGAGCTCCTGCAGCTGCTGCTCCTCGCCGCTACGCCCCGTCACGGCCTGCAGGTACTCCACGATGCGCCAGGCTGGCACCGCGCCTGCCATCAGAGGCAAAGCTCACCACATGCCCCGCATCTGTTGGGCAGCGCGCGCATCCACCGGGCTGCCTGTGCATCCACCCATTGGGCTCCAGCCCCCCGCGTATGTTCCCGTGACATCCCCCAGGTTCCGCGCGCCATTCAGAAGGTGGAAACAGGCACCACAGAGTGAGAAGGAGGCCACGGGGTGGAATCAGGGTCCCGGCGCTGCTACCTGTCTGCTCTGCGTCACAGGCAGCAAAGGCGCAGTCCAGCAGGGACTCCTCCAACCAGCCACCCTCGGCCTCGGCTGTGGGAGGGCAACAAGAGAGGTTACGGGGCCTGACGGGGTGCTGCCGGGCACGGCACGATGCCATGTGCACCTTTGAGGCCATGCTGGGGCCACCTCATTCTCTGGGGGGCCGCCTGACGCCCCTCTGGGCAGCAGGCAGTATGTACTTGCTGCGCCTTCTCTGCTCTCCATGCCCTCCCGGCACTGAGGGGACCCCAAGGCTTCTCCTCACAGCTGAGGGAACAGGCGCGAGCCCCGCCCACTTCCCGCCCTATCGGGGAAGGGGGCGTGGCTACTCTCAGCCCCCTCCCGCCACAGCCCAGCCAGGGCTTGGAGAAGGGCACCAGCAATGTGCTGAGCTTGCGAGGCCTCGGGCCTCTCTCTGGCCTGCTTGGGCTGAGCTTCTCCGCAGCACTGGGAGGCTTGGTTTCTCCTTTCTTTAATTGGAACAGCAGTCCCTCTACTGAGGAGGTGGCAAGCATCAACTGATAGAATGGACTGGGTTGGAAGGGACCTTCTAATTCCACCCCCCCTGCCACAGCCAGGGACACCTTCCACTACATCAGCTTGCTCAAAGCCCCATCCAACCTGGCTTTGAACACTTTCTGGGAAGGTGCATCCACAGTTTCTCTGGGCAACCTCTTCCTAGGACTCACCACCGTGATAAGAAAAGAATTTCTTCCTCATACGTCATCCTTTAAAATTCAAACCATTGCTCCTTGTTCTGTCATCACCCCTTCAAGCTGCTGAATGGTCCACCCTGACACACAGGAAGAAAGCAAAGTGGCTGGAGGCTGGCACAAACGCGAAAGTAACTCCTGACCAAAATCAACAGGAGAAGGAGACAGACTGGGACTGCTTCCCAGCCTCAAAGGCTTGGTTGTTCTGTACAGGAGAAACTCGTTACGGTTTGTGTGTTTAGGCAATGGGAGGGGATCGTGGGGCAAGCTCCTGGCTAGACAGAGGGTCTAAGTCCAGCTGCTGGGGGGGGATCCATATTGTAGGTGTGTCTGTGTAGGTGTATGTTTTCCTGGAAAATACCCTAATATACAAAGAGCCAAACATTCATTCACTGTGATCCCGGTTTTTGCTTGCTTTGTAGTATCACTGAGTGTTTCAGAGATGGTTCTTACAGTAATTCCTACCTGGGTTGGAAATTCCACTAAACAAATAACCTCCTTTAGTGCCTGTAGTGTACTGACACTCCTCACAATGTTACCTTATGAGAGTCACCACCATCACGGTGAGTCATCTGCACCCAACCATGAACAGGTGACAAAATGGAGCTTCAGTGCAGGGGGACCTTGGGAATCTCCAGCCTTCAGCCAAAAGAAACCTCCTGAAGTTGGCAAGGAGCAGTGGCCAGTGCTGCATGTGGGGCAGAATACCATCAGGGCAGGGCTGGACCTGAGCAGCTGAGGGGGGACCCCGGGGAGAAGGGCCTGTGTGCTACGAGGACACCATAGGAGCCAGTGGGACATGCTGACAGGGAGCAAGGCCAGTTCCTTATGGGGCTGCATTAGGGGCAGCAGGGTCCCCCTCGACTCAGTGGCCCTGCATATGTCAGCCACTCTACAATGGTGTTTGTTCACACTTGGGGTATCATGCACAAGACAGGCATCCCACAGTCACTCCCAGGACAAGCCATAGTAGAACAAGTCCACTGCACAATAAAGAACCTGCTAGCAAAACAGAAACGGGGAGACTCAAGAGACACCACAGAATAGGTTAGCTAAAGTAATCTATGTTATGAATCATTTAACACTACCTTTTCAACATGAAGAGATACCACCCATTATTAATCATTTTAAGACAATGGAATCGGGACTAACATCAGTTAAAACAGGAAAAGTGATGGTGATGATGCGAAACTTGGATACCGGGGGGTGGGAAGGACTGTACGAGCTGATAACATGGTGGTGAGGGTATGCTTGTATCTCCACAGGACAAGGACCACAATGGGTACCAGCCCGTGGCGTGCGGCCTTGGTTAGGATCACCACCCTCCTCCACCTCTGCAATTTTGGTGCTGCATGGGTCTCAATCCATATATACATATCACCACTCTGAGCAGGGTGAGATGAGGTTAGAGCACGTAACAAGGGTTTCGGGTGTTTTCAGGTTAGGGTTTAGGGATTGGAGCTCACCTTTCAGGGTTAGGAACAGGCTTGCGGGGAGGGTTTACTGTTCTGCCTGTGATGTCTGGTCAGTGTTTTGAGGATGGGCTAGCTTTGTGGGTTAGGGTTTAATTTAGGGCTGGGGTGAGGGCTAGGTTTAAGGCCAGCATTTTCATGTGAGGGGTAAGGGCTAGGGATTAATGAGAACAAGTGGGTAAGAGTAAGGGTAAGAGACTGCAGGTTTGGGTTTGGGCTTCAAGGTAAGCTTTGAGGTGCTAGGGATTAGAACAGTGGGTTCCTGTTAGGCTGAGGGGTTGCATTTAGCATCAGATTAGAGCTTAAGGTTAGTGGTTATAAATAGGGAAATGGCCTAACACAAATGTTTTCATAGTCAGTGATGCAGCAGCAACAATATTACCTGAACGCCTTTTATATTTTAAAGTCTTTCCTCTCTGTTGGTCACTGTGGTGATTTTACTCAGGTGGGCAGCCGAGTTCCACCATGGCCGCTCTCTCACTCCACCTCCTCAAAGAGGAAAGGGGAGAAAATACGACAAAAACAGCTCAAGGTTTGACATAAGAATGACTTAATTAAAGGGAAAAGGGAGAGGAAAAGGAAAGGAAAAAAAAAAAAGCAAGGGCCACGCAGAAGCATAGAGAGAAAGAAAAGCGGTTTCTCTCTACTTCCCGTTAATGAGTGATGTTTGGCCACGTCTTGGGAAGCAGGGCCTCAATACGTGTAGCGGTTGTTTGGGAGGACAGACGCTTCCACCACAAGAACTCCCCATCTCCTTCCCCCTTCCCACCTTTTATTGCTGAGTGTGATATCATATGGCATGGAATATCCCTTTGGTCGGTTTAGGTCAGCTGCCCTGGTGATGTCCCCTCCCCATCACTTGCCCACCCCAGCCTGCTGGCTCTTGGGAGCTTGGAGGGAGTCCTGATGTACTGCTAGCATTGCACGGCAATAGACACAACACTGGTGTGATACCAGTGCTGTTCTAGCTACACGTGCAGAGCACAGCACTCTGTGGGCTGCTGCAGGGAGAGGTGACTCCATCCCAGTCAGACCAGCACAGTCACAGAAATGACCTTTAGTGGGATGTAAAAGGACACATGCTGTAGAAAGCCCCCGCACTAAGGGAAATGAGAGCCCACTGCTTAATGAGGTGGGTGAACCTCATGAAGTTCAACAAAGGCAAGGTCCTGCACCTAGGGGGGAATAACCCCAAGCACCAGTACAGGCTGGGGGCTGACCTGCTGAAGAACAGCCCTGCAAAGAAGGACCTGGGGGTCCTGGAGGACAGCAGGCTGACCATCAGTCAACAATGTGCCCTTGTGGCCAAGAGGGACAATGGTATCCTGGGGTGCGTTCAGAAGAGTGTTGCCAAAAGGTCAAGGAATGTGATCCTCCCCTCTGCTCAGCCCTGGGGAGGCATCACCTGGAGTCCTGTGTCCAGTTCTGGGCTCCCCAGTATAAGAGGAACATGGAACTCCTGGAGTGAGTCCAGTGGAGGGATACAAAGATGATTAAGGGCTTGGAGCATCTCTCATACAAAGAAAGGCTGAGAGAGCTGGGTCTGTTTAGCTTGGAGAAGACTGAGAGGGAATCTTATCAATGTGTACAAATATCTGAAGAGAGGGTGTCAAGAGGAAGGGGCTGCACTCTTTTTGGGGGTGCCACATTTCTTTACTGTAAGGATGACAGAGCACTGTAACAGGTTATCCAGAGAGGTTGTGGAGTCTCCTTCTTTGGAGATATTCAAAAACATGACAGGTTGTTGGTCAGGGTAGCAAATGTGCAGCTTATAAGTCTGGATGTGCACAAGAACAATCGAATCCCCACCTGCTCAATGTTCCTATCAAGGAACATTGGAAGAACCTGAAAGACCACCGGTAGAAGCAAATGAGAATACTTACTTTCAGGAATCCTGGAGTTCTGGGAAATAGTGTGGATAAGTTGTGGGTGCCTCTTTTTTTTTTTTTAATATAATGGATATGTAGGTTTACGTTATATACAGCCACTGCAGCCTGAACAGTTCAGCACACACACTAAGTGGAGCCATCCCCTGCACGTTCGGCGCTGCAATGAAAGAACGCCTGCTTTCTGACACTCCGATTTGCATCTCAGAGAGTTTCTTTGACTGACTTTTACAGTAACAGGTGGGCCTGCGCCCAGATGCGACACTGGCTGCACTGGGAATGGGGATAATGGGGTTCTGGGAGCACTGGCATCAGGACATAGGCACTAGAAGGGACACAATGGGGATTGCACGATGGGGACAAGGTAGTCCTGGAAGCACTGGGAATGGGGATAATGTGTGCACTGGGATGAAACTGGTGAGGACAGTGGGAGCACTGAGATCATGACAATAGGGAACTGGGATGGGGCTGAGAACACCCATAGGTGGCCCTGGAGTACACTGAGACATACTGGGACACAGTGGGCCCTGCTGCAACCCCAATGCTGCATGCCCTTCGTGCACCCCTACCCCACTCAAACTCCCGCCCAAATGACCCCCCCCCATAAAGGCCCCCCATTCACTCTGTGTGACGCAGGGCAGTGCTAGGCACAGCTTTATTCCTCCTTTTTGTGGGGCAGCACATACAGAGCCTCCCCAAGAAGAGGGATACTGTGGGGGAGGGGGACTTCATTGGGGGCATTCGCGTGCACCCCCATGCCCCATGGCACAGGGGTGAGTAGCTTCCATGGGGGCGGTCCAGTGCTATGCAGGGGGAGCTGCGACCTGGAAAAAGCAGAGGGGTGTTACCTGGGTGGCTGGCACTGCGGGATGGGGTGGCTGGGCTGGGGAAATGACCTGGTGCCTTGGCTCCCAGCCTGGCCCCTGCAGGTAAACTATAGGGCAGGGGGGCATTTATTGTGCCCCAAGCACTGTGCTCCGTCCCACAGCCCACCCACGCTTTGCCCTAGAGCCCCACACTCCACTCCGTAATTCTCCCCTCCATCCACTTTTCCGCCTAACCCCGCTCCACACTCACTCTACTCCACCTCCCCATGCGCTGCTGTACCCACTATGGGGCTTGGGCTTCCATGTGCCCCACAGCAGGGTCCGGTCACTTTACCTGGGTCTTCTCACAGTGGGGGGAATCTCAGGTAGCTCAGCTCCAGCCGTGGAGTGATGTGGGGCAGGAGGCAGAGCAGTGCCAGCAGCAGCACCAGTAGCAGGTGTGGGAGGAGCCTGCAGGGGCACTCAGTGGTCTGGGGGGAGATCTGGGGGGTGCAGTGCCCCTCCAAACCTCCCGGGCTTTTCCTGACCTGCAGTGTGGGGTGCTGTGGGACCCCCACTTACCACCATGTGCGCCGGCAGTTCTGGTTTACACACTGGGCTGGCTGTGGGGAACATGGTGATTGAGGGGGCGGTGATATGGCCGTTCCTCCTCTGCCCCCCGCTTGACATTTTCTGGGGGAAAAGATGTGATTCTGATGATTCCTACCTCCCTCCACGGCTCTGTGCTAAGCAGCTGTGCCTCGGGCTCTGGGGCTCGCCTGTGGGAGGAAGAGGCTGGGGGGCTGGAAACTGGGGCAGTGATTGGCATCGAGGGGGTGGCGGTGATGGGCACTGGGGGATGCGGGGAGGGCTGGAAAGTGGGGGTGGGGGGAAATGGGCAGTATGGGCAAGGGGTAGATGGGAATTCTGGGGGACCCAAAGCACCATGTGCCCTCACTCCAAGCCAGTGCAGGTTTGCAGGGGCCACACTTGTGTCCACGGTCTTTGCATGCCCACATTTTATTACAATTCTACCCATTTTTTTCCCTCCCATCTTCCTACTCCTTAAGATTCTGACCGCCCCGATTTCTAGCATGCAGCCCCAAAAAGCAGCTGGCGGCCGTCTGCCCTGACCTCCGCCTCACAAATAGGTATGGCGATTGAGGCTGAGCTAGAAGAAAGGATGAAAACGCAGATTTGGGAGTTTATAGGGGCATTTTCAGCCAGTGAGAGCCCTGTGTCCCCCCGAGTACCCACAGCACCTATGTGGCCAAAGCCTCCAGTGTCTGCCTCAGCAGTCTGTGGAGGCTGCTGATCTCCACTTGTAGCTCCTTGAGTTTGGGGGAAGAAAAAGACTTTGTTAAGCTTTCTCCCATTTCTCCTCTCCATTTTGCTGGATTTGGGGACTTTGTGGGGGCCATGCCCACACAGCGCCCTCGTAGTGCTGCAAAGCCTCCATCAGGTCCTGCATGCCACACATCATCTGCAGAACTGGGGGGAACAGCAACAAATTTGGGGTGCCGGTGGTGACTCCCATCCCTTTGGAGCCCTGGGGAGCCTTTTCACTTGAGGAGAGGGATCATGTTGCTCACCTTGGCGAAGGCCGATTGTAGCAGGACACCACAGCAACGCAGCAGGGCTGGAGGCTGTGGCCACATTGGCCTCCACAGATGGGCATAATGGGGGAGGGGCCGCCAGCCTCATGCGTTGTCCCCCCCCAGCTGAGGGAGCTGGTTTGTTAGCATGTGACAAGGCTCGGCTGCCTCTTACCTGCAGGATGGCATCCTTCTGTGCCTCTGGTGCCTGCAGATTCTCTTTTCTTCCCTTGGCCTCAGCGAGCAGCACTGAGTTCTGCTCCAGAGGAAAGTGGGTTGATACCCAGTGAGATTGGACTGAAGGCTGCTGGTGGTGCATTGGGGTGAGGGCACAGTGCTGCGGGGCACCCCTGGTTCTTTGTTCCCATCCTCACCGTCTGCTGAAGGCCGGTGACTTCCTCCAGAAGGCCATGCTGCTCCCTTTCCTGGAAGGGAAAAACTGTGCCATTAAGTTGCTGGGGGCAGCCCCATAATTTGCGGGGTTCAGCCCACTAGTTGGGGGGCATGCAACTGGAGGCTGCACACCACCAGGTCTGGCCCTGCTGAGGCCAACACAGCCTCACTGCCGAAGGCAGGGCAAAGGCCAGCGACCAGCAGCCAGGAGTCACCGCATCACCTTGGCATTGTTTTAAGAGGAAAAAAAGGGAAAATGAGCAACAGCAACAGAGTTGGGGGGCACTCACCAGACGCTGATTTTGTTCTATCAGGCCTCTCTTCTCCTCCTGGAGCTGTCTCACCTCATCCTCCAAGTCCTCCAGCTTTTGGCTGGATGCCCAGCCGTGCTCCAATGCCTGATGGGCCCTGCAAGAGACAGATGGCCGCTGGTAGTCACCCGGCAGCACTGCTGCAGAGACGCATCTGCAGCTTCCCACATGTCCCTGTCCCCTGTTCCCAGCACCTATGAGCGCCCCCTGAACGGTGGAGCTGCTCCGTCAGCTTTGCCACCTCCTCAGCCAGCTGGGCATTCAGCTCCTCAGCTGACTCCAGGGCACAGCGCAATGTGGCGTTCTGGCTGGCCAAGTGCTGGTTGGAGCGCTCCAGCTCCTCCTGGACACTCCTGGTGTCCCTGCAGTGAGATGAGGCTCATTAGCACCACTGAGGTGTGTTTTGAGAGCCCGATGATGCCAGTACCTACAAGGTCACGCTCTCTCTTTCGCCGCCATAGCCCTCAAGATCCAATGTGGCTGTGAGCACGCGAGGTCCTGGGAGAGTAGAGAGAGATGGGAATCTGCATCCATGGAGCCCCAGCAACAAAACCACAGTGCCACTGATGCTGTGAGCGTCTGTGAATCTGCCCCACCGCTCTGAATTGCTGCACCACACCTCCAATTGCTGCCTCATGTCTCATAGTTTCGCTACTCTCCACCCCACACTGTGGCATTCTGGCTGTACATGGGGTGGCTCAGTTGTTTGTGTGCGACTGCGTTTTCCACCAAAGCCCACACCCCGTGCACAGGAAAGAAGGAGGTGTTGCTCAGCTGGGGCTTTGAATTAGCAGTACTGCCAGCAGGCGCAGCATGGTTGGAATGGGCACTGATCTTTTTTCCGGTGCGGACACCTACCAGCTGTTACATCCAGCTCCTCAGCAGGCTGCGAGGCCCTGGAGAAAGAAAACCGTTGAAGCGTTGGTGGGAATCAGTGAGATGGGCACGTGGCACGGCGATGCTCTGCCACAATTCCCACCGGTGCTCTTGAACCAATTGGTGTCAGGGCATGGAGTCATAATTCCAGTATTTGGCTCCTGAAATGCCACTGTTGGGGCACAGAAATGCAATCCCATTATCTAGCTCCAGAAACGCCCAGTGTTGGGCTGCAGAGCCCGAATTCCCACGTTGCGACAGGTGTTGCAGGCGCAGAGCTGAAATGCCCACATTTAGCTTGAAATGCTAATGTGTCAAGGCACAGAGCCATAATTCCACTGTATGCTCCAGGCACACCCAGTGTCTGGGCGTGGAGCTGTAATGTCGCCATTTGAAGCACTGCCCCCGCTCGCCTCTTTTTCCCCAAGCGCTCACCTGTCCTGCTGACAGTGGGCGATCCACTCACGCATGACAGTGCGGAAGGTGGGCAGATCCAGGGCTACCCCTGCTGCCGTCAGCTCCAGCATCTGCCTGAGCTCCTGCAGCTGCTGCTCCTCGCCGCTACGCCCCGTCACGGCCTGCAGGTACTCCACGATGCGCCAGGCTGGCACCGCGCCTGCCATCAGAGGCAAAGCTCACCACATGCCCCGCATCTGTTGGGCAGCGCGCGCATCCACCGGGCTGCCTGTGCATCCACCCATTGGGCTCCAGCCCCCCGCGTATGTTCCCGTGACATCCCCCAGGTTCCGCGCGCCATTCAGAAGGTGGAAACAGGCACCACAGAGTGAGAAGGAGGCCACGGGGTGGAATCAGGGTCCCGGCGCTGCTACCTGTCTGCTCTGCGTCACAGGCAGCAAAGGCGCAGTCCAGCAGGGACTCCTCCAACCAGCCACCCTCGGCCTCGGCTGTGGGAGGGCAACAAGAGAGGTTACGGGGCCTGACGGGGTGCTGCCGGGCACGGCACGATGCCATGTGCACCTTTGAGGCCATGCTGGGGCCACCTCATTCTCTGGGGGGCCGCCTGACGCCCCTCTGGGCAGCAGGCAGTATGTACTTGCTGCGCCTTCTCTGCTCTCCATGCCCTCCCGGCACTGAGGGGACCCCAAGGCTTCTCCTCACAGCTGAGGGAACAGGCGCGAGCCCCGCCCACTTCCCGCCCTATCGGGGAAGGGGGCGTGGCTACTCTCAGCCCCCTCCCGCCACAGCCCAGCCAGGGCTTGGAGAAGGGCACCAGCAATGTGCTGAGCTTGCGAGGCCTCGGGCCTCTCTCTGGCCTGCTTGGGCTGAGCTTCTCCGCAGCACTGGGAGGCTTGGTTTCTCCTTTCTTTAATTGGAACAGCAGTCCCTCTACTGAGGAGGTGGCAAGCATCAACTGATAGAATGGACTGGGTTGGAAGGGACCTTCTAATTCCACCCCCCCTGCCACAGCCAGGGACACCTTCCACTACATCAGCTTGCTCAAAGCCCCATCCAACCTGGCTTTGAACACTTTCTGGGAAGGTGCATCCACAGTTTCTCTGGGCAACCTCTTCCTAGGACTCACCACCGTGATAAGAAAAGAATTTCTTCCTCATACGTCATCCTTTAAAATTCAAACCATTGCTCCTTGTTCTGTCATCACCCCTTCAAGCTGCTGAATGGTCCACCCTGACACACAGGAAGAAAGCAAAGTGGCTGGAGGCTGGCACAAACGCGAAAGTAACTCCTGACCAAAATCAACAGGAGAAGGAGACAGACTGGGACTGCTTCCCAGCCTCAAAGGCTTGGTTGTTCTGTACAGGAGAAACTCGTTACGGTTTGTGTGTTTAGGCAATGGGAGGGGATCGTGGGGCAAGCTCCTGGCTAGACAGAGGGTCTAAGTCCAGCTGCTGGGGGGGGATCCATATTGTAGGTGTGTCTGTGTAGGTGTATGTTTTCCTGGAAAATACCCTAATATACAAAGAGCCAAACATTCATTCACTGTGATCCCGGTTTTTGCTTGCTTTGTAGTATCACTGAGTGTTTCAGAGATGGTTCTTACAGTAATTCCTACCTGGGTTGGAAATTCCACTAAACAAATAACCTCCTTTAGTGCCTGTAGTGTACTGACACTCCTCACAATGTTACCTTATGAGAGTCACCACCATCACGGTGAGTCATCTGCACCCAACCATGAACAGGTGACAAAATGGAGCTTCAGTGCAGGGGGACCTTGGGAATCTCCAGCCTTCAGCCAAAAGAAACCTCCTGAAGTTGGCAAGGAGCAGTGGCCAGTGCTGCATGTGGGGCAGAATACCATCAGGGCAGGGCTGGACCTGAGCAGCTGAGGGGGGACCCCGGGGAGAAGGGCCTGTGTGCTACGAGGACACCATAGGAGCCAGTGGGACATGCTGACAGGGAGCAAGGCCAGTTCCTTATGGGGCTGCATTAGGGGCAGCAGGGTCCCCCTCGACTCAGTGGCCCTGCATATGTCAGCCACTCTACAATGGTGTTTGTTCACACTTGGGGTATCATGCACAAGACAGGCATCCCACAGTCACTCCCAGGACAAGCCATAGTAGAACAAGTCCACTGCACAATAAAGAACCTGCTAGCAAAACAGAAACGGGGAGACTCAAGAGACACCACAGAATAGGTTAGCTAAAGTAATCTATGTTATGAATCATTTAACACTACCTTTTCAACATGAAGAGATACCACCCATTATTAATCATTTTAAGACAATGGAATCGGGACTAACATCAGTTAAAACAGGAAAAGTGATGGTGATGATGCGAAACTTGGATACCGGGGGGTGGGAAGGACTGTACGAGCTGATAACATGGTGGTGAGGGTATGCTTGTATCTCCACAGGACAAGGACCACAATGGGTACCAGCCCGTGGCGTGCGGCCTTGGTTAGGATCACCACCCTCCTCCACCTCTGCAATTTTGGTGCTGCATGGGTCTCAATCCATATATACATATCACCACTCTGAGCAGGGTGAGATGAGGTTAGAGCACGTAACAAGGGTTTCGGGTGTTTTCAGGTTAGGGTTTAGGGATTGGAGCTCACCTTTCAGGGTTAGGAACAGGCTTGCGGGGAGGGTTTACTGTTCTGCCTGTGATGTCTGGTCAGTGTTTTGAGGATGGGCTAGCTTTGTGGGTTAGGGTTTAATTTAGGGCTGGGGTGAGGGCTAGGTTTAAGGCCAGCATTTTCATGTGAGGGGTAAGGGCTAGGGATTAATGAGAACAAGTGGGTAAGAGTAAGGGTAAGAGACTGCAGGTTTGGGTTTGGGCTTCAAGGTAAGCTTTGAGGTGCTAGGGATTAGAACAGTGGGTTCCTGTTAGGCTGAGGGGTTGCATTTAGCATCAGATTAGAGCTTAAGGTTAGTGGTTATAAATAGGGAAATGGCCTAACACAAATGTTTTCATAGTCAGTGATGCAGCAGCAACAATATTACCTGAACGCCTTTTATATTTTAAAGTCTTTCCTCTCTGTTGGTCACTGTGGTGATTTTACTCAGGTGGGCAGCCGAGTTCCACCATGGCCGCTCTCTCACTCCACCTCCTCAAAGAGGAAAGGGGAGAAAATACGACAAAAACAGCTCAAGGTTTGACATAAGAATGACTTAATTAAAGGGAAAAGGGAGAGGAAAAGGAAAGGAAAAAAAAAAAAGCAAGGGCCACGCAGAAGCATAGAGAGAAAGAAAAGCGGTTTCTCTCTACTTCCCGTTAATGAGTGATGTTTGGCCACGTCTTGGGAAGCAGGGCCTCAATACGTGTAGCGGTTGTTTGGGAGGACAGACGCTTCCACCACAAGAACTCCCCATCTCCTTCCCCCTTCCCACCTTTTATTGCTGAGTGTGATATCATATGGCATGGAATATCCCTTTGGTCGGTTTAGGTCAGCTGCCCTGGTGATGTCCCCTCCCCATCACTTGCCCACCCCAGCCTGCTGGCTCTTGGGAGCTTGGAGGGAGTCCTGATGTACTGCTAGCATTGCACGGCAATAGACACAACACTGGTGTGATACCAGTGCTGTTCTAGCTACACGTGCAGAGCACAGCACTCTGTGGGCTGCTGCAGGGAGAGGTGACTCCATCCCAGTCAGACCAGCACAGTCACAGAAATGACCTTTAGTGGGATGTAAAAGGACACATGCTGTAGAAAGCCCCCGCACTAAGGGAAATGAGAGCCCACTGCTTAATGAGGTGGGTGAACCTCATGAAGTTCAACAAAGGCAAGGTCCTGCACCTAGGGGGGAATAACCCCAAGCACCAGTACAGGCTGGGGGCTGACCTGCTGAAGAACAGCCCTGCAAAGAAGGACCTGGGGGTCCTGGAGGACAGCAGGCTGACCATCAGTCAACAATGTGCCCTTGTGGCCAAGAGGGACAATGGTATCCTGGGGTGCGTTCAGAAGAGTGTTGCCAAAAGGTCAAGGAATGTGATCCTCCCCTCTGCTCAGCCCTGGGGAGGCATCACCTGGAGTCCTGTGTCCAGTTCTGGGCTCCCCAGTATAAGAGGAACATGGAACTCCTGGAGTGAGTCCAGTGGAGGGATACAAAGATGATTAAGGGCTTGGAGCATCTCTCATACAAAGAAAGGCTGAGAGAGCTGGGTCTGTTTAGCTTGGAGAAGACTGAGAGGGAATCTTATCAATGTGTACAAATATCTGAAGAGAGGGTGTCAAGAGGAAGGGGCTGCACTCTTTTTGGGGGTGCCACATTTCTTTACTGTAAGGATGACAGAGCACTGTAACAGGTTATCCAGAGAGGTTGTGGAGTCTCCTTCTTTGGAGATATTCAAAAACATGACAGGTTGTTGGTCAGGGTAGCAAATGTGCAGCTTATAAGTCTGGATGTGCACAAGAACAATCGAATCCCCACCTGCTCAATGTTCCTATCAAGGAACATTGGAAGAACCTGAAAGACCACCGGTAGAAGCAAATGAGAATACTTACTTTCAGGAATCCTGGAGTTCTGGGAAATAGTGTGGATAAGTTGTGGGTGCCTCTTTTTTTTTTTTTAATATAATGGATATGTAGGTTTACGTTATATACAGCCACTGCAGCCTGAACAGTTCAGCACACACACTAAGTGGAGCCATCCCCTGCACGTTCGGCGCTGCAATGAAAGAACGCCTGCTTTCTGACACTCCGATTTGCATCTCAGAGAGTTTCTTTGACTGACTTTTACAGTAACAGGTGGGCCTGCGCCCAGATGCGACACTGGCTGCACTGGGAATGGGGATAATGGGGTTCTGGGAGCACTGGCATCAGGACATAGGCACTAGAAGGGACACAATGGGGATTGCACGATGGGGACAAGGTAGTCCTGGAAGCACTGGGAATGGGGATAATGTGTGCACTGGGATGAAACTGGTGAGGACAGTGGGAGCACTGAGATCATGACAATAGGGAACTGGGATGGGGCTGAGAACACCCATAGGTGGCCCTGGAGTACACTGAGACATACTGGGACACAGTGGGCCCTGCTGCAACCCCAATGCTGCATGCCCCCCCCCCCCCCAAACACTTCGTGCACCCCTACCCCACTCAAACTCCCGCCCAAATGACCCCCCCCCATAAAGGCCCCCCATTCACTCTGTGTGACGCAGGGCAGTGCTAGGCACAGCTTTATTCCTCCTTTTTGTGGGGCAGCACATACAGAGCCTCCCCAAGAAGAGGGATACTGTGGGGGAGGGGGACTTCATTGGGGGCATTCGCGTGCACCCCCATGCCCCATGGCACAGGGGTGAGTAGCTTCCATGGGGGCGGTCCAGTGCTATGCAGGGGGAGCTGCGACCTGGAAAAAGCAGAGGGGTGTTACCTGGGTGGCTGGCACTGCGGGATGGGGTGGCTGGGCTGGGGAAATGACCTGGTGCCTTGGCTCCCAGCCTGGCCCCTGCAGGTAAACTATAGGGCAGGGGGGCATTTATTGTGCCCCAAGCACTGTGCTCCGTCCCACAGCCCACCCACGCTTTGCCCTAGAGCCCCACACTCCACTCCGTAATTCTCCCCTCCATCCACTTTTCCGCCTAACCCCGCTCCACACTCACTCTACTCCACCTCCCCATGCGCTGCTGTACCCACTATGGGGCTTGGGCTTCCATGTGCCCCACAGCAGGGTCCGGTCACTTTACCTGGGTCTTCTCACAGTGGGGGGGATCTCAGGTAGCTCAGCTCCAGCCGTGGAGTGATGTGGGGCAGGAGGCAGAGCAGTGCCAGCAGCAGCACCAGTAGCAGGTGTGGGAGGAGCCTGCAGGGGCACTCAGTGGTCTGGGGGGAGATCTGGGGGGTGCAGTGCCCCTCCAAACCTCCCGGGCTTTTCCTGACCTGCAGTGTGGGGTGCTGTGGGACCCCCACTTACCACCATGTGCGCCGGCAGTTCTGGTTTACACACTGGGCTGGCTGTGGGGAACATGGTGATTGAGGGGGCGGTGATATGGCCGTTCCTCCTCTGCCCCCCGCTTGACATTTTCTGGGGGAAAAGATGTGATTCTGATGATTCCTACCTCCCTCCACGGCTCTGTGCTAAGCAGCTGTGCCTCGGGCTCTGGGGCTCGCCTGTGGGAGGAAGAGGCTGGGGGGCTGGAAACTGGGGCAGTGATTGGCATCGAGGGGGTGGCGGTGATGGGCACTGGGGGATGCGGGGAGGGCTGGAAAGTGGGGGTGGGGGGAAATGGGCAGTATGGGCAAGGGGTAGATGGGAATTCTGGGGGACCCAAAGCACCATGTGCCCTCACTCCAAGCCAGTGCAGGTTTGCAGGGGCCACACTTGTGTCCACGGTCTTTGCATGCCCACATTTTATTACAATTCTACCCATTTTTTTCCCTCCCATCTTCCTACTCCTTAAGATTCTGACCGCCCCGATTTCTAGCATGCAGCCCCAAAAAGCAGCTGGCGGCCGTCTGCCCTGACCTCCGCCTCACAAATAGGTATGGCGATTGAGGCTGAGCTAGAAGAAAGGATGAAAACGCAGATTTGGGAGTTTATAGGGGCATTTTCAGCCAGTGAGAGCCCTGTGTCCCCCCGAGTACCCACAGCACCTACGTGGCCAAAGCCTCCAGTGTCTGCCTCAGCAGTCTGTGGAGGCTGCTGATCTCCACTTGTAGCTCCTTGAGTTTGGGGGAAGAAAAAGACTTTGTTAAGCTTTCTCCCATTTCTCCTCTCCATTTTGCTGGATTTGGGGACTTTGTGGGGGCCATGCCCACACAGCGCCCTCGTAGTGCTGCAAAGCCTCCATCAGGTCCTGCATGCCACACATCATCTGCAGAACTGGGGGGAACAGCAACAAATTTGGGGTGCCGGTGGTGACTCCCATCCCTTTGGAGCCCTGGGGAGCCTTTTCACTTGAGGAGAGGGATCATGTTGCTCACCTTGGCGAAGGCCGATTGTAGCAGGACACCACAGCAACGCAGCAGGGCTGGAGGCTGTGGCCACATTGGCCTCCACAGATGGGCATAATGGGGGAGGGGCCGCCAGCCTCATGCGTTGTCCCCCCCCAGCTGAGGGAGCTGGTTTGTTAGCATGTGACAAGGCTCGGCTGCCTCTTACCTGCAGGATGGCATCCTTCTGTGCCTCTGGTGCCTGCAGATTCTCTTTTCTTCCCTTGGCCTCAGCGAGCAGCACTGAGTTCTGCTCCAGAGGAAAGTGGGTTGATACCCAGTGAGATTGGACTGAAGGCTGCTGGTGGTGCATTGGGGTGAGGGCACAGTGCTGCGGGGCACCCCTGGTTCTTTGTTCCCATCCTCACCGTCTGCTGAAGGCCGGTGACTTCCTCCAGAAGGCCATGCTGCTCCCTTTCCTGGAAGGGAAAAACTGTGCCATTAAGTTGCTGGGGGCAGCCCCATAATTTGCGGGGTTCAGCCCACTAGTTGGGGGGCATGCAACTGGAGGCTGCACACCACCAGGTCTGGCCCTGCTGAGGCCAACACAGCCTCACTGCCGAAGGCAGGGCAAAGGCCAGCGACCAGCAGCCAGGAGTCACCGCATCACCTTGGCATTGTTTTAAGAGGAAAAAAAGGGAAAATGAGCAACAGCAACAGAGTTGGGGGGCACTCACCAGACGCTGATTTTGTTCTATCAGGCCTCTCTTCTCCTCCTGGAGCTGTCTCACCTCATCCTCCAAGTCCTCCAGCTTTTGGCTGGATGCCCAGCCGTGCTCCAATGCCTGATGGGCCCTGCAAGAGACAGATGGCCGCTGGTAGTCACCCGGCAGCACTGCTGCAGAGACGCATCTGCAGCTTCCCACATGTCCCTGTCCCCTGTTCCCAGCACCTATGAGCGCCCCCTGAACGGTGGAGCTGCTCCGTCAGCTTTGCCACCTCCTCAGCCAGCTGGGCATTCAGCTCCTCAGCTGACTCCAGGGCACAGCGCAATGTGGCGTTCTGGCTGGCCAAGTGCTGGTTGGAGCGCTCCAGCTCCTCCTGGACACTCCTGGTGTCCCTGCAGTGAGATGAGGCTCATTAGCACCACTGAGGTGTGTTTTGAGAGCCCGATGATGCCAGTACCTACAAGGTCACGCTCTCTCTTTCGCCGCCATAGCCCTCAAGATCCAATGTGGCTGTGAGCACGCGAGGTCCTGGGAGAGTAGAGAGAGATGGGAATCTGCATCCATGGAGCCCCAGCAACAAAACCACAGTGCCACTGATGCTGTGAGCGTCTGTGAATCTGCCCCACCGCTCTGAATTGCTGCACCACACCTCCAATTGCTGCCTCATGTCTCATAGTTTCGCTACTCTCCACCCCACACTGTGGCATTCTGGCTGTACATGGGGTGGCTCAGTTGTTTGTGTGCGACTGCGTTTTCCACCAAAGCCCACACCCCGTGCACAGGAAAGAAGGAGGTGTTGCTCAGCTGGGGCTTTGAATTAGCAGTACTGCCAGCAGGCGCAGCATGGTTGGAATGGGCACTGATCTTTTTTCCGGTGCGGACACCTACCAGCTGTTACATCCAGCTCCTCAGCAGGCTGCGAGGCCCTGGAGAAAGAAAACCGTTGAAGCGTTGGTGGGAATCAGTGAGATGGGCACGTGGCACGGCGATGCTCTGCCACAATTCCCACCGGTGCTCTTGAACCAATTGGTGTCAGGGCATGGAGTCATAATTCCAGTATTTGGCTCCTGAAATGCCACTGTTGGGGCACAGAAATGCAATCCCATTATCTAGCTCCAGAAACGCCCAGTGTTGGGCTGCAGAGCCCGAATTCCCACGTTGCGACAGGTGTTGCAGGCGCAGAGCTGAAATGCCCACATTTAGCTTGAAATGCTAATGTGTCAAGGCACAGAGCCATAATTCCACTGTATGCTCCAGGCACACCCAGTGTCTGGGCGTGGAGCTGTAATGTCGCCATTTGAAGCACTGCCCCCGCTCGCCTCTTTTTCCCCAAGCGCTCACCTGTCCTGCTGACAGTGGGCGATCCACTCACGCATGACAGTGCGGAAGGTGGGCAGATCCAGGGCTACCCCTGCTGCCGTCAGCTCCAGCATCTGCCTGAGCTCCTGCAGCTGCTGCTCCTCGCCGCTACGCCCCGTCACGGCCTGCAGGTACTCCACGATGCGCCAGGCTGGCACCGCGCCTGCCATCAGAGGCAAAGCTCACCACATGCCCCGCATCTGTTGGGCAGCGCGCGCATCCACCGGGCTGCCTGTGCATCCACCCATTGGGCTCCAGCCCCCCGCGTATGTTCCCGTGACATCCCCCAGGTTCCGCGCGCCATTCAGAAGGTGGAAACAGGCACCACAGAGTGAGAAGGAGGCCACGGGGTGGAATCAGGGTCCCGGCGCTGCTACCTGTCTGCTCTGCGTCACAGGCAGCAAAGGCGCAGTCCAGCAGGGACTCCTCCAACCAGCCACCCTCGGCCTCGGCTGTGGGAGGGCAACAAGAGAGGTTACGGGGCCTGACGGGGTGCTGCCGGGCACGGCACGATGCCATGTGCACCTTTGAGGCCATGCTGGGGCCACCTCATTCTCTGGGGGGCCGCCTGACGCCCCTCTGGGCAGCAGGCAGTATGTACTTGCTGCGCCTTCTCTGCTCTCCATGCCCTCCCGGCACTGAGGGGACCCCAAGGCTTCTCCTCACAGCTGAGGGAACAGGCGCGAGCCCCGCCCACTTCCCGCCCTATCGGGGAAGGGGGCGTGGCTACTCTCAGCCCCCTCCCGCCACAGCCCAGCCAGGGCTTGGAGAAGGGCACCAGCAATGTGCTGAGCTTGCGAGGCCTCGGGCCTCTCTCTGGCCTGCTTGGGCTGAGCTTCTCCGCAGCACTGGGAGGCTTGGTTTCTCCTTTCTTTAATTGGAACAGCAGTCCCTCTACTGAGGAGGTGGCAAGCATCAACTGATAGAATGGACTGGGTTGGAAGGGACCTTCTAATTCCACCCCCCCTGCCACAGCCAGGGACACCTTCCACTACATCAGCTTGCTCAAAGCCCCATCCAACCTGGCTTTGAACACTTTCTGGGAAGGTGCATCCACAGTTTCTCTGGGCAACCTCTTCCTAGGACTCACCACCGTGATAAGAAAAGAATTTCTTCCTCATACGTCATCCTTTAAAATTCAAACCATTGCTCCTTGTTCTGTCATCACCCCTTCAAGCTGCTGAATGGTCCACCCTGACACACAGGAAGAAAGCAAAGTGGCTGGAGGCTGGCACAAACGCGAAAGTAACTCCTGACCAAAATCAACAGGAGAAGGAGACAGACTGGGACTGCTTCCCAGCCTCAAAGGCTTGGTTGTTCTGTACAGGAGAAACTCGTTACGGTTTGTGTGTTTAGGCAATGGGAGGGGATCGTGGGGCAAGCTCCTGGCTAGACAGAGGGTCTAAGTCCAGCTGCTGGGGGGGGATCCATATTGTAGGTGTGTCTGTGTAGGTGTATGTTTTCCTGGAAAATACCCTAATATACAAAGAGCCAAACATTCATTCACTGTGATCCCGGTTTTTGCTTGCTTTGTAGTATCACTGAGTGTTTCAGAGATGGTTCTTACAGTAATTCCTACCTGGGTTGGAAATTCCACTAAACAAATAACCTCCTTTAGTGCCTGTAGTGTACTGACACTCCTCACAATGTTACCTTATGAGAGTCACCACCATCACGGTGAGTCATCTGCACCCAACCATGAACAGGTGACAAAATGGAGCTTCAGTGCAGGGGGACCTTGGGAATCTCCAGCCTTCAGCCAAAAGAAACCTCCTGAAGTTGGCAAGGAGCAGTGGCCAGTGCTGCATGTGGGGCAGAATACCATCAGGGCAGGGCTGGACCTGAGCAGCTGAGGGGGGACCCCGGGGAGAAGGGCCTGTGTGCTACGAGGACACCATAGGAGCCAGTGGGACATGCTGACAGGGAGCAAGGCCAGTTCCTTATGGGGCTGCATTAGGGGCAGCAGGGTCCCCCTCGACTCAGTGGCCCTGCATATGTCAGCCACTCTACAATGGTGTTTGTTCACACTTGGGGTATCATGCACAAGACAGGCATCCCACAGTCACTCCCAGGACAAGCCATAGTAGAACAAGTCCACTGCACAATAAAGAACCTGCTAGCAAAACAGAAACGGGGAGACTCAAGAGACACCACAGAATAGGTTAGCTAAAGTAATCTATGTTATGAATCATTTAACACTACCTTTTCAACATGAAGAGATACCACCCATTATTAATCATTTTAAGACAATGGAATCGGGACTAACATCAGTTAAAACAGGAAAAGTGATGGTGATGATGCGAAACTTGGATACCGGGGGGTGGGAAGGACTGTACGAGCTGATAACATGGTGGTGAGGGTATGCTTGTATCTCCACAGGACAAGGACCACAATGGGTACCAGCCCGTGGCGTGCGGCCTTGGTTAGGATCACCACCCTCCTCCACCTCTGCAATTTTGGTGCTGCATGGGTCTCAATCCATATATACATATCACCACTCTGAGCAGGGTGAGATGAGGTTAGAGCACGTAACAAGGGTTTCGGGTGTTTTCAGGTTAGGGTTTAGGGATTGGAGCTCACCTTTCAGGGTTAGGAACAGGCTTGCGGGGAGGGTTTACTGTTCTGCCTGTGATGTCTGGTCAGTGTTTTGAGGATGGGCTAGCTTTGTGGGTTAGGGTTTAATTTAGGGCTGGGGTGAGGGCTAGGTTTAAGGCCAGCATTTTCATGTGAGGGGTAAGGGCTAGGGATTAATGAGAACAAGTGGGTAAGAGTAAGGGTAAGAGACTGCAGGTTTGGGTTTGGGCTTCAAGGTAAGCTTTGAGGTGCTAGGGATTAGAACAGTGGGTTCCTGTTAGGCTGAGGGGTTGCATTTAGCATCAGATTAGAGCTTAAGGTTAGTGGTTATAAATAGGGAAATGGCCTAACACAAATGTTTTCATAGTCAGTGATGCAGCAGCAACAATATTACCTGAACGCCTTTTATATTTTAAAGTCTTTCCTCTCTGTTGGTCACTGTGGTGATTTTACTCAGGTGGGCAGCCGAGTTCCACCATGGCCGCTCTCTCACTCCACCTCCTCAAAGAGGAAAGGGGAGAAAATACGACAAAAACAGCTCAAGGTTTGACATAAGAATGACTTAATTAAAGGGAAAAGGGAGAGGAAAAGGAAAGGAAAAAAAAAAAAGCAAGGGCCACGCAGAAGCATAGAGAGAAAGAAAAGCGGTTTCTCTCTACTTCCCGTTAATGAGTGATGTTTGGCCACGTCTTGGGAAGCAGGGCCTCAATACGTGTAGCGGTTGTTTGGGAGGACAGACGCTTCCACCACAAGAACTCCCCATCTCCTTCCCCCTTCCCACCTTTTATTGCTGAGTGTGATATCATATGGCATGGAATATCCCTTTGGTCGGTTTAGGTCAGCTGCCCTGGTGATGTCCCCTCCCCATCACTTGCCCACCCCAGCCTGCTGGCTCTTGGGAGCTTGGAGGGAGTCCTGATGTACTGCTAGCATTGCACGGCAATAGACACAACACTGGTGTGATACCAGTGCTGTTCTAGCTACACGTGCAGAGCACAGCACTCTGTGGGCTGCTGCAGGGAGAGGTGACTCCATCCCAGTCAGACCAGCACAGTCACAGAAATGACCTTTAGTGGGATGTAAAAGGACACATGCTGTAGAAAGCCCCCGCACTAAGGGAAATGAGAGCCCACTGCTTAATGAGGTGGGTGAACCTCATGAAGTTCAACAAAGGCAAGGTCCTGCACCTAGGGGGGAATAACCCCAAGCACCAGTACAGGCTGGGGGCTGACCTGCTGAAGAACAGCCCTGCAAAGAAGGACCTGGGGGTCCTGGAGGACAGCAGGCTGACCATCAGTCAACAATGTGCCCTTGTGGCCAAGAGGGACAATGGTATCCTGGGGTGCGTTCAGAAGAGTGTTGCCAAAAGGTCAAGGAATGTGATCCTCCCCTCTGCTCAGCCCTGGGGAGGCATCACCTGGAGTCCTGTGTCCAGTTCTGGGCTCCCCAGTATAAGAGGAACATGGAACTCCTGGAGTGAGTCCAGTGGAGGGATACAAAGATGATTAAGGGCTTGGAGCATCTCTCATACAAAGAAAGGCTGAGAGAGCTGGGTCTGTTTAGCTTGGAGAAGACTGAGAGGGAATCTTATCAATGTGTACAAATATCTGAAGAGAGGGTGTCAAGAGGAAGGGGCTGCACTCTTTTTGGGGGTGCCACATTTCTTTACTGTAAGGATGACAGAGCACTGTAACAGGTTATCCAGAGAGGTTGTGGAGTCTCCTTCTTTGGAGATATTCAAAAACATGACAGGTTGTTGGTCAGGGTAGCAAATGTGCAGCTTATAAGTCTGGATGTGCACAAGAACAATCGAATCCCCACCTGCTCAATGTTCCTATCAAGGAACATTGGAAGAACCTGAAAGACCACCGGTAGAAGCAAATGAGAATACTTACTTTCAGGAATCCTGGAGTTCTGGGAAATAGTGTGGATAAGTTGTGGGTGCCTCTTTTTTTTTTTTTAATATAATGGATATGTAGGTTTACGTTATATACAGCCACTGCAGCCTGAACAGTTCAGCACACACACTAAGTGGAGCCATCCCCTGCACGTTCGGCGCTGCAATGAAAGAACGCCTGCTTTCTGACACTCCGATTTGCATCTCAGAGAGTTTCTTTGACTGACTTTTACAGTAACAGGTGGGCCTGCGCCCAGATGCGACACTGGCTGCACTGGGAATGGGGATAATGGGGTTCTGGGAGCACTGGCATCAGGACATAGGCACTAGAAGGGACACAATGGGGATTGCACGATGGGGACAAGGTAGTCCTGGAAGCACTGGGAATGGGGATAATGTGTGCACTGGGATGAAACTGGTGAGGACAGTGGGAGCACTGAGATCATGACAATAGGGAACTGGGATGGGGCTGAGAACACCCATAGGTGGCCCTGGAGTACACTGAGACATACTGGGACACAGTGGGCCCTGCTGCAACCCCAATGCTGCATGCCCCCCCCCCCCCCAAACACTTCGTGCACCCCTACCCCACTCAAACTCCCGCCCAAATGACCCCCCCCCATAAAGGCCCCCCATTCACTCTGTGTGACGCAGGGCAGTGCTAGGCACAGCTTTATTCCTCCTTTTTGTGGGGCAGCACATACAGAGCCTCCCCAAGAAGAGGGATACTGTGGGGGAGGGGGGCTTCATTGGGGGCATTCGCGTGCACCCCCATGCCCCATGGCACAGGGGTGAGTAGCTTCCATGGGGGCGGTCCAGTGCTATGCAGGGGGAGCTGCAACCTGGAAAAAGCAGAGGGGTGTTACCTGGGTGGCTGGCACTGCGGGATGGGGTGGCTGGGCTGGGGAAATGACCTGGTGCCTTGGCTCCCAGCCTGGCCCCTGCAGGTAAACTATAGGGCAGGGGGGCATTTATTGTGCCCCAAGCACTGTGCTCCGTCCCACAGCCCACCCACGCTTTGCCCTAGAGCCCCACACTCCACTCCGTAATTCTCCCCTCCATCCACTTTTCCGCCTAACCCCACTCCACACTCACTCTACTCCACCTCCCCATGCGCTGCTGTACCCACTATGGGGCTTGGGCTTCCATGTGCCCCACAGCAGGGTCCGGTCACTTTACCTGGGTCTTCTCACAGTGGGGGGGATCTCAGGTAGCTCAGCTCCAGCCGTGGAGTGATGTGGGGCAGGAGGCAGAGCAGTGCCAGCAGCAGCACCAGTAGCAGGTGTGGGAGGAGCCTGCAGGGGCACTCAGTGGTCTGGGGGGAGATCTGGGGGGTGCAGTGCCCCTCCAAACCTCCCGGGCTTTTCCTGACCTGCAGTGTGGGGTGCTGTGGGACCCCCACTTACCACCATGTGCGCCGGCAGTTCTGGTTTACACACTGGGCTGGCTGTGGGGAACATGGTGATTGAGGGGGCGGTGATATGGCCGTTCCTCCTCTGCCCCCCGCTTGACATTTTCTGGGGGAAAAGATGTGATTCTGATGATTCCTACCTCCCTCCACGGCTCTGTGCTAAGCAGCTGTGCCTCGGGCTCTGGGGCTCGCCTGTGGGAGGAAGAGGCTGGGGGGCTGGAAACTGGGGCAGTGATTGGCATCGAGGGGGTGGCGGTGATGGGCACTGGGGGATGCGGGGAGGGCTGGAAAGTGGGGGTGGGGGGAAATGGGCAGTATGGGCAAGGGGTAGATGGGAATTCTGGGGGACCCAAAGCACCATGTGCCCTCACTCCAAGCCAGTGCAGGTTTGCAGGGGCCACACTTGTGTCCACGGTCTTTGCATGCCCACATTTTATTACAATTCTACCCATTTTTTTCCCTCCCATCTTCCTACTCCTTAAGATTCTGACCGCCCCGATTTCTAGCATGCAGCCCCAAAAAGCAGCTGGCGGCCGTCTGCCCTGACCTCCGCCTCACAAATAGGTATGGCGATTGAGGCTGAGCTAGAAGAAAGGATGAAAACGCAGATTTGGGAGTTTATAGGGGCATTTTCAGCCAGTGAGAGCCCTGTGTCCCCCCGAGTACCCACAGCACCTACGTGGCCAAAGCCTCCAGTGTCTGCCTCAGCAGTCTGTGGAGGCTGCTGATCTCCACTTGTAGCTCCTTGAGTTTGGGGGAAGAAAAAGACTTTGTTAAGCTTTCTCCCATTTCTCCTCTCCATTTTGCTGGATTTGGGGACTTTGTGGGGGCCATGCCCACACAGCGCCCTCGTAGTGCTGCAAAGCCTCCATCAGGTCCTGCATGCCACACATCATCTGCAGAACTGGGGGGAACAGCAACAAATTTGGGGTGCCGGTGGTGACTCCCATCCCTTTGGAGCCCTGGGGAGCCTTTTCACTTGAGGAGAGGGATCATGTTGCTCACCTTGGCGAAGGCCGATTGTAGCAGGACACCACAGCAACGCAGCAGGGCTGGAGGCTGTGGCCACATTGGCCTCCACAGATGGGCATAATGGGGGAGGGGCCGCCAGCCTCATGCGTTGTCCCCCCCCAGCTGAGGGAGCTGGTTTGTTAGCATGTGACAAGGCTCGGCTGCCTCTTACCTGCAGGATGGCATCCTTCTGTGCCTCTGGTGCCTGCAGATTCTCTTTTCTTCCCTTGGCCTCAGCGAGCAGCACTGAGTTCTGCTCCAGAGGAAAGTGGGTTGATACCCAGTGAGATTGGACTGAAGGCTGCTGGTGGTGCATTGGGGTGAGGGCACAGTGCTGCGGGGCACCCCTGGTTCTTTGTTCCCATCCTCACCGTCTGCTGAAGGCCGGTGACTTCCTCCAGAAGGCCATGCTGCTCCCTTTCCTGGAAGGGAAAAACTGTGCCATTAAGTTGCTGGGGGCAGCCCCATAATTTGCGGGGTTCAGCCCACTAGTTGGGGGGCATGCAACTGGAGGCTGCACACCACCAGGTCTGGCCCTGCTGAGGCCAACACAGCCTCACTGCCGAAGGCAGGGCAAAGGCCAGCGACCAGCAGCCAGGAGTCACCGCATCACCTTGGCATTGTTTTAAGAGGAAAAAAAGGGAAAATGAGCAACAGCAACAGAGTTGAGGGGCACTCACCAGACGCTGATTTTGTTCTATCAGGCCTCTCTTCTCCTCCTGGAGCTGTCTCACCTCATCCTCCAAGTCCTCCAGCTTTTGGCTGGATGCCCAGCCGTGCTCCAATGCCTGATGGGCCCTGCAAGAGACAGATGGCCGCTGGTAGTCACCCGGCAGCACTGCTGCAGAGACGCATCTGCAGCTTCCCACATGTCCCTGTCCCCTGTTCCCAGCACCTATGAGCGCCCCCTGAACGGTGGAGCTGCTCCGTCAGCTTTGCCACCTCCTCAGCCAGCTGGGCATTCAGCTCCTCAGCTGACTCCAGGGCACAGCGCAATGTGGCGTTCTGGCTGGCCAAGTGCTGGTTGGAGCGCTCCAGCTCCTCCTGGACACTCCTGGTGTCCCTGCAGTGAGATGAGGCTCATTAGCACCACTGAGGTGTGTTTTGAGAGCCCGATGATGCCAGTACCTACAAGGTCACGCTCTCTCTTTCGCCGCCATAGCCCTCAAGATCCAATGTGGCTGTGAGCACGCGAGGTCCTGGGAGAGTAGAGAGAGATGGGAATCTGCATCCATGGAGCCCCAGCAACAAAACCACAGTGCCACTGATGCTGTGAGCGTCTGTGAATCTGCCCCACCGCTCTGAATTGCTGCACCACACCTCCAATTGCTGCCTCATGTCTCATAGTTTCGCTACTCTCCACCCCACACTGTGGCATTCTGGCTGTACATGGGGTGGCTCAGTTGTTTGTGTGCGACTGCGTTTTCCACCAAAGCCCACACCCCGTGCACAGGAAAGAAGGAGGTGTTGCTCAGCTGGGGCTTTGAATTAGCAGTACTGCCAGCAGGCGCAGCATGGTTGGAATGGGCACTGATCTTTTTTCCGGTGCGGACACCTACCAGCTGTTACATCCAGCTCCTCAGCAGGCTGCGAGGCCCTGGAGAAAGAAAACCGTTGAAGCGTTGGTGGGAATCAGTGAGATGGGCACGTGGCACGGCGATGCTCTGCCACAATTCCCACCGGTGCTCTTGAACCAATTGGTGTCAGGGCATGGAGTCATAATTCCAGTATTTGGCTCCTGAAATGCCACTGTTGGGGCACAGAAATGCAATCCCATTATCTAGCTCCAGAAACGCCCAGTGTTGGGCTGCAGAGCCCGAATTCCCACGTTGCGACAGGTGTTGCAGGCGCAGAGCTGAAATGCCCACATTTAGCTTGAAATGCTAATGTGTCAAGGCACAGAGCCATAATTCCACTGTATGCTCCAGGCACACCCAGTGTCTGGGCGTGGAGCTGTAATGTCGCCATTTGAAGCACTGCCCCCGCTCGCCTCTTTTTCCCCAAGCGCTCACCTGTCCTGCTGACAGTGGGCGATCCACTCACGCATGACAGTGCGGAAGGTGGGCAGATCCAGGGCTACCCCTGCTGCCGTCAGCTCCAGCATCTGCCTGAGCTCCTGCAGCTGCTGCTCCTCGCCGCTACGCCCCGTCACGGCCTGCAGGTACTCCACGATGCGCCAGGCTGGCACCGCGCCTGCCATCAGAGGCAAAGCTCACCACATGCCCCGCATCTGTTGGGCAGCGCGCGCATCCACCGGGCTGCCTGTGCATCCACCCATTGGGCTCCAGCCCCCCGCGTATGTTCCCGTGACATCCCCCAGGTTCCGCGCGCCATTCAGAAGGTGGAAACAGGCACCACAGAGTGAGAAGGAGGCCACGGGGTGGAATCAGGGTCCCGGCGCTGCTACCTGTCTGCTCTGCGTCACAGGCAGCAAAGGCGCAGTCCAGCAGGGACTCCTCCAACCAGCCACCCTCGGCCTCGGCTGTGGGAGGGCAACAAGAGAGGTTACGGGGCCTGACGGGGTGCTGCCGGGCACGGCACGATGCCATGTGCACCTTTGAGGCCATGCTGGGGCCACCTCATTCTCTGGGGGGCCGCCTGACGCCCCTCTGGGCAGCAGGCAGTATGTACTTGCTGCGCCTTCTCTGCTCTCCATGCCCTCCCGGCACTGAGGGGACCCCAAGGCTTCTCCTCACAGCTGAGGGAACAGGCGCGAGCCCCGCCCACTTCCCGCCCTATCGGGGAAGGGGGCGTGGCTACTCTCAGCCCCCTCCCGCCACAGCCCAGCCAGGGCTTGGAGAAGGGCACCAGCAATGTGCTGAGCTTGCGAGGCCTCGGGCCTCTCTCTGGCCTGCTTGGGCTGAGCTTCTCCGCAGCACTGGGAGGCTTGGTTTCTCCTTTCTTTAATTGGAACAGCAGTCCCTCTACTGAGGAGGTGGCAAGCATCAACTGATAGAATGGACTGGGTTGGAAGGGACCTTCTAATTCCACCCCCCCTGCCACAGCCAGGGACACCTTCCACTACATCAGCTTGCTCAAAGCCCCATCCAACCTGGCTTTGAACACTTTCTGGGAAGGTGCATCCACAGTTTCTCTGGGCAACCTCTTCCTAGGACTCACCACCGTGATAAGAAAAGAATTTCTTCCTCATACGTCATCCTTTAAAATTCAAACCATTGCTCCTTGTTCTGTCATCACCCCTTCAAGCTGCTGAATGGTCCACCCTGACACACAGGAAGAAAGCAAAGTGGCTGGAGGCTGGCACAAACGCGAAAGTAACTCCTGACCAAAATCAACAGGAGAAGGAGACAGACTGGGACTGCTTCCCAGCCTCAAAGGCTTGGTTGTTCTGTACAGGAGAAACTCGTTACGGTTTGTGTGTTTAGGCAATGGGAGGGGATCGTGGGGCAAGCTCCTGGCTAGACAGAGGGTCTAAGTCCAGCTGCTGGGGGGGGGATCCATATTGTAGGTGTGTCTGTGTAGGTGTATGTTTTCCTGGAAAATACCCTAATATACAAAGAGCCAAACATTCATTCACTGTGATCCCGGTTTTTGCTTGCTTTGTAGTATCACTGAGTGTTTCAGAGATGGTTCTTACAGTAATTCCTACCTGGGTTGGAAATTCCACTAAACAAATAACCTCCTTTAGTGCCTGTAGTGTACTGACACTCCTCACAATGTTACCTTATGAGAGTCACCACCATCACGGTGAGTCATCTGCACCCAACCATGAACAGGTGACAAAATGGAGCTTCAGTGCAGGGGGACCTTGGGAATCTCCAGCCTTCAGCCAAAAGAAACCTCCTGAAGTTGGCAAGGAGCAGTGGCCAGTGCTGCATGTGGGGCAGAATACCATCAGGGCAGGGCTGGACCTGAGCAGCTGAGGGGGGACCCCGGGGAGAAGGGCCTGTGTGCTACGAGGACACCATAGGAGCCAGTGGGACATGCTGACAGGGAGCAAGGCCAGTTCCTTATGGGGCTGCATTAGGGGCAGCAGGGTCCCCCTCGACTCAGTGGCCCTGCATATGTCAGCCACTCTACAATGGTGTTTGTTCACACTTGGGGTATCATGCACAAGACAGGCATCCCACAGTCACTCCCAGGACAAGCCATAGTAGAACAAGTCCACTGCACAATAAAGAACCTGCTAGCAAAACAGAAACGGGGAGACTCAAGAGACACCACAGAATAGGTTAGCTAAAGTAATCTATGTTATGAATCATTTAACACTACCTTTTCAACATGAAGAGATACCACCCATTATTAATCATTTTAAGACAATGGAATCGGGACTAACATCAGTTAAAACAGGAAAAGTGATGGTGATGATGCGAAACTTGGATACCGGGGGGTGGGAAGGACTGTACGAGCTGATAACATGGTGGTGAGGGTATGCTTGTATCTCCACAGGACAAGGACCACAATGGGTACCAGCCCGTGGCGTGCGGCCTTGGTTAGGATCACCACCCTCCTCCACCTCTGCAATTTTGGTGCTGCATGGGTCTCAATCCATATATACATATCACCACTCTGAGCAGGGTGAGATGAGGTTAGAGCACGTAACAAGGGTTTCGGGTGTTTTCAGGTTAGGGTTTAGGGATTGGAGCTCACCTTTCAGGGTTAGGAACAGGCTTGCGGGGAGGGTTTACTGTTCTGCCTGTGATGTCTGGTCAGTGTTTTGAGGATGGGCTAGCTTTGTGGGTTAGGGTTTAATTTAGGGCTGGGGTGAGGGCTAGGTTTAAGGCCAGCATTTTCATGTGAGGGGTAAGGGCTAGGGATTAATGAGAACAAGTGGGTAAGAGTAAGGGTAAGAGACTGCAGGTTTGGGTTTGGGCTTCAAGGTAAGCTTTGAGGTGCTAGGGATTAGAACAGTGGGTTCCTGTTAGGCTGAGGGGTTGCATTTAGCATCAGATTAGAGCTTAAGGTTAGTGGTTATAAATAGGGAAATGGCCTAACACAAATGTTTTCATAGTCAGTGATGCAGCAGCAACAATATTACCTGAACGCCTTTTATATTTTAAAGTCTTTCCTCTCTGTTGGTCACTGTGGTGATTTTACTCAGGTGGGCAGCCGAGTTCCACCATGGCCGCTCTCTCACTCCACCTCCTCAAAGAGGAAAGGGGAGAAAATACGACAAAAACAGCTCAAGGTTTGACATAAGAATGACTTAATTAAAGGGAAAAGGGAGAGGAAAAGGAAAGGAAAAAAAAAAAAGCAAGGGCCACGCAGAAGCATAGAGAGAAAGAAAAGCGGTTTCTCTCTACTTCCCGTTAATGAGTGATGTTTGGCCACGTCTTGGGAAGCAGGGCCTCAATACGTGTAGCGGTTGTTTGGGAGGACAGACGCTTCCACCACAAGAACTCCCCATCTCCTTCCCCCTTCCCACCTTTTATTGCTGAGTGTGATATCATATGGCATGGAATATCCCTTTGGTCGGTTTAGGTCAGCTGCCCTGGTGATGTCCCCTCCCCATCACTTGCCCACCCCAGCCTGCTGGCTCTTGGGAGCTTGGAGGGAGTCCTGATGTACTGCTAGCATTGCAGTCAGTGGGACATGCTGACAGGGAGCAAGGCCAGTTCCTTATGGGGCTGCATTAGGGGCAGCAGGGTCCCCCTCGACTCAGTGCTACTGTGGCTATCTCTGGAGCAGTGTGGCCCAGGACTCAGTTCCAGGTTTTAGAGAAGTGCAGAAAAACTGGAGAGTGTGGAGGGGAGGTCTGCCAAAGTGGGCTTCAGGGCTTGAAGCACATGAGATGGAGAGGTTTAGAGACCTGGCCTCCTTTGGCCCTGTGGCATGGAGGCTCCAAGCAGCAGACAAGTATGCAGAGACTGCTTGAGAAGTGCTTTCAGACATATAGGTGCTTTTCCTCCTACTAGTAAAGAGCATGAGAAAGAATGAATATCACAAAATGCAGCTGGGGGCATTGAGACTGAGGTGGAGAAAGGTTTATTGAAGGACAGAGGTCACCCAGAGCCCCCGGCTTTGTGTTTCATGGATTACTGAGGGCAGATCACAGAATCACAGAATCACAGAATTTCCTAGGTTGGAAGAGACCTCAAGGTCATCGAGTCCAACCTCCAACCTAACGCTAACAGCCCTCCACTAAACCATATCCCTAAGCTCTACATCTAAACGTCTTTTGAAGACTTCCAGGGATGGTGACTCCACCACTTCCCTGGGCAGCCTGTTCCAGTGTAATGGAGAGACATTAGTCAAGGCTGGAATATGGGTGACCCATTCGGTGATAAACTAGAGCAGATTGATATGGCAGTGCACTAATGGTAACCAGGCTAGAGTAAGAGGAAGTGGGAACCAATAGGAAGTTTCTAGGCTCGGACGGGCCTATAGAGAGCTACGCCTGATCAAAAGGAATGCACCAATCAGAAGTCTGTAACTATGCCTGCTAGCCACATGCAGCAGGTGTAGCTGGCTCAGAAGCTATATAATGTCTTGCATTGGAAAAATAAAGGGTCTCCAGTTCTCAACTATCTTGGAGCCCATGTCATCATTCCCTTCAAACAGTAACCCCAATGTGATAAGGGGAAGAGCAATGCTGCATGAGTGTCTGAAGGGAACCCAGCCGAACGAATCAAGCTCACAGCCAGACTGCAGCTTCAACCCCGGGACATCGCCTGAAGGACAGGTGAGCGGCTGGGCATTAACAGTGGGAGCAAATCTTTCAGCAGCAGAAGAGGCTATAGTAAAATTATTAACACAACTATTAATAAAAAGGGGTGTAAAATATGACCCATGTAAGATAAAGCTACTATTGAAGTTTTTGCAAAATCAAGGGGTTCCCTCGATGGCCTCAGCTGTATTTGATGTAAAGACTTGGGAACAAGTGGGGGAGAAAGTGTGGGAGGCAGCATCAAGTGGGGATACAACTGCCGCTGAAGGTATGACCACGTGGTGCCTGGTAATGGAGACTTTAAGGGCATGGCAGGTGGAAAAGAAGGTATAGAACGCCGCTGCCCAGACGATCCTGACAGTAGCTCCATGATCAGAGTCTGATAAGCTACCAGAGCAGGACAATTTAATAGTTTTTGGGGATGATCAAAAGGAGAGTTGCGGAACCACACTGCTAAGCCCTATTCTGTGAACCCCCTCGGCTCCCACGTTGCTCCCCTTAACAACACCTCCTTGGGAGCTCGACTTTTTGATCCACAGGAACGACGGGAGCAGGTGCACCGGGAAGCATTAAGAGATGGGGACCCAATAAGTACGGTTTGCCTGCTACAAGTGCGTGCCAATGAGTATAGCGCCTTTCAATGGAATCTAATTAAAGAATTAAGAAAGATTGTGACTACGTACGGGTTGCACGCACCATTTACTCAGTTGTTGTTAGAGAATGTCATGACTGGTCAATTGTTGGTGCCTTACGACTGTCGCCAGATTGCTGCAATGATTCTAACCCCAACGCAGAAGTTGCTATGGGAACAAAAATGGAGAGAGGACTGAGAAACGGCTGCCTTACAAAATCTGGAGAGACTGTCTGGCGACACTCTTATGGGAGCCAGGATCCCACAACTCATGGGGACTGAGCCGTTGCTGGACCTGAGATTGCACGCTAGGCTCAATGATGCCATCCTGTGGCAGTCTGCGTCTCTGGCTCTCCAGGCAATGTTGAAATTACCTGAAGTAGGAAAACCTGAACCCTCATTTATGAGTATTAGACAACAAATAAGCGAACCGTACATGCAATTTATTGATAGATTGTGGGATGCTGTAGATAAACAGATCGACAATTGTGAGGCAAAAGAGGCATTGATGCTAAAATTAGCTGTAGAAAACGGGAACACGGATTGTGAAAAGATACTCCAAGCATTACCAGTTAATACTACGTTAGTGCAGATGATAGAAGCATGTAACCGAGTTGTATCAGTGGAGTACCACACTGCCGCCTTAGCTGGAGCCTTTGCGGCAGCGCTCCAAATCGGAAGAAAATGTTGTTTTCGCTGCCAAGCTACAGGACATATTGCTGTCGAATGTCCCCAGCGGGGCATGGGGGGAGGCTGTGGTAACTCTGCTTCCCCCTCTGCTTGTCCCCGGTGTGGAAAAGAGTGGCACTGGGCTAGCCAGTGCTGTTCAAAATATAACACAGAAGGTTGACCCCTGCATCCACGGCAGGGAAATGGGAGGTGGAGTGTGGGGTGAGGCCGCGCAACTACACAAGTGCCCCGGTCCTCGACTGTGGTTGGGCTGTCCTCACAGGACCTGCCTCATGTAATGATGACAGCCGGACCACAACCACAGCAAAGCACTGCTCCAATGGCCCCCTGAAATACATCATCATGGACTCCCTCACTGCCAAAACCTGAGAAAGCGCCTGCTTGGATGTCTCCACAGTAGAGGACTGCACCCTTTGGAATACTTGGGTTTGCAAAATAATGCTGAACGTTAAGGAACCAATAGGTAAAGGATATAGCGCGCTCCTGTTGGGATGGTCAAGTACCACCTTAACAGGACTTTTTGTACTGCCTGGAGTTATTGATGCTGATTATGAAGGGATTATACAAGCCATGGCATGGACTCCCTCACTACTGGTACTCATGCCAAAGCGTACCAGAATTGCCAGGTTGATATTATTTAAAGCAACAGTTCCCCAAGCAGAACAGTGCAAGCAACATGACGGGGGCTTTGTGTCAACAGGACGCCCGTCAGTCTTCTGGGAACGACCATTGCCACCAAAAGACCTATATTGACCCTGACACTACATCACCCAACCGCCAACCATCCGAATGCCCCAGTCATGGTGTTAATGGACACAGGGGCGGATGTAACAGTAATAGCCCTAAAGGACTGGCCCAGCGGGTGGCCGTTGCATTCAACTGCAAAACACCTTATGGGGGTAGGTGGAGTTGCCAATACTTACCAGAGTAAATATATGCTTACCATTAAGACTCACAAAGGTTCGGCATACCACGTTCGGCCATATGCTGCCCCAATACCTGCAGCATTGATAATCAAACCTTAGCACCATTGTTTGAACTTTTGAAGGGGGACACAGACATTAATGCACCCCAAAAGATGACTAATGTGGCCAGAATGGCTTTAAGCAAAGTTGAGGAAAAAATTTCAGCCCGACAATGACAACAACGTGCAGAAGACTTACACATTCAACTTTGTGTATGCAACCAGGACCCGCAACCCTTAGCGATCATCGCACGATGGGATTCTGCCGCAGCAAATCCAGTATTGTTACTAGAACGGGTGTTCTTACCACATCAACCTACTAAGACATTCACGACCTGCACTGAAATGTTTGCAGCCTTAATTAAGAAGGGCAGAGAACTTATCGTAGAGATAGCCGGAGAGGAACCAAAAAGCACTGTTATTCCAATAGTTAAGGACTACCTTGGCTGGTGCCTCCAGAATAGCATTGAGCTACAAGCAGCCCTTTTGGGCTTTGATGGTCAACTAGATATACACCTCCCATCTCATAAAATGTTCACCTTTTATAATAATGTGCAACTTGGGGTTAAACCCTTATATAGATGGCACCCTGTCCAAGGATAAACTGTATTCATTGATGGGTCAGGGCAAACAGGAAAAGCTGTATTTACACGGGAACAAGGAGGCCAATGGCACCATATAATAGTGGAGCATTCAAGGCTCCCCCCAAATAGTGGAATTACATGCAATAATAACGGCATTTAAACAATGGCATCAGGTGCAAGTGAATATTGTGTCAGATTCACAATATGTGGTGGCAGTGGTACAACGAATTGAACGATCTTGCTGAGGCAATCAGCTTCGGGGCAGACGCATTCTGCAGTGCAGCAGGGGATTGGACAGGCAGGGCTGTCTTTTCTGGCATCGAGCCCACGTGAGGGAACCGCCAGGACCTGGCAGCCCTCACAAGGGAGGCTGACGAGGCATAGCTAAAGCCAGCAGCGCCCCTTCCCTGGCTGTTCAAAAGCTGCCCCTAGGGAGTGCGAGTGACCAGGAGCGCGGCAACCAGGATGGGCAAACAGGACGTGGTGCATCAGCAGGGAGTGGCGCAGCAGTTCGCGCAGGCAGGGCAAGCAGGCAGGGCAGAGCGTTTCCCCCCTGTCCATACAAGCAACTCCTCTAACGGTGGTCTACTGCTAGCTCAGCTGCAATGGTCTCCACCAGGCATAGTTCTCTCTCTAGGAAGTCTGTACACACCCAGAGTGACTACCCGCTCAAAACTGCGGCAGTTCAGGTCTCCGGATGCAGGGAGTGCCTGAGCCTGTTGCTACCACCTGCGGGGGGCAGAGAGACTGTGTGCGTGAGGTGCGAGCAGGTGGATGACCTGGTCTGCCTGGTGGCAGAGCTCAAGGAGGAGGTGGAGAGGTTGAGGGATATCAGGGAGTGTGAGCAGGAGATAAACTTGTGGAGCAACTCCTTGCAGGGCCTGAAGGACAGGTACTGGAGTGAGACACCACAAATGGGAGTGGAGCCCTTGCTCTGTTGCTGTCGGGCAGAGGGAGGGGACCTAGGAGTTGAGGAGGAATGGAAACAGGTCCCTGCTCGACATCGCAGGTGATGCCCCCCCCCCCCCCACCGGCCCCACCTTCCCAGGTGCCCTTACAGAACAGGTTTGAGGCCCTGGAGCTTGAGAGACCGGTAGGTGAGGAAGAGTTAGTACCCAGGAGGATGCCTAGGGTGAGGAAGTCGACTCCACACCTCAGGACTGCCTCCACCAAGACAGAAAGAAGGGTGATTGTTGTGGGCGACTCCCTTCTCAGGGGAACAGAGGGCCCTATTAGTTGAACTGACCCTATCTATAGGGAAGTCTGCTGCCTCCCTGGGGCCAGGGTCAGGGACATTGCCAAGAAGCTTCCCAACCTGTTTCGCCCTCTGACTATTATCCTCTTTTGATAGTCCAGGCTGGCAGTGATGGCATTGAAGAGAGAAGCCTGAAGACTATCAAACGGGACTTTAGGGGGCTGGGACGGTTAGTGGATGGAGTGGGAGTACAGGTGGTGTTTTCGTTTATCCCTATGGTGGCAGGGAGGAGTACAGAGAGGACACAGAAAGCCCACCCGATAAACACATGGCTCAGAGGCTAGTGCCAACTCAATTTTTTTTAATTTTTTTTTTACCATGGGGCACTTTACTTGGCACCTGGTCTGATGGCCACAGACGGGTCCCTATCTCTAAGGGGAAAACGGATCCTAGGCCAGGAGCTGGCAGGGCTCATTGGGAGGCTGGTCCAGTGGGCTGAGGTCTTACTCTATGGAGTTCAACAAGGCCAAGTGCCGGGTCCTGAACCTAGGGTGCAATAACCCCAAGCAGAGCTACAGGCTGGGAGATGAGTGGTTAGAAAGCCGCCTGGCGGAGAAGGACCTGGGAGTATTGATTGATAATCGGCTAAATATGAGCCAGCAGTGTGCTCAGGTGGCCAAGAAGGCCAACAGCATCCTGGCTTGTATAAGAAGCAGTGTGGCCAGCAGGGCTAGGGAAGCGATTGTCCCCCTGTACTCAGCTCTGGTGAGGCTGTACCTCGAGTACTGTGTTCAGTTTTGGGCCCCTTGCTACAAGAAGGACAATGAGGTGCTCGAGTGAGTCCAGAGAGGGGCGACAAAGCTGGTGAGGGGTCTGGAGAACAAGTCCTATGAGGAGCGGCTGAGGGAGCTGGGCTTGTTCAGCCTGGAGAAGACGAGGTTCACGGGCGACCTTATCGCTCTCTATAAGTACATTAAAGGAGGTTGCAGTGAGGTGGGGGTTGGTCTATTCTCCCATGTGCCTGGTGACAGGATGAGGAGGAACAGGCTAAAGTTGCACCATGGGTGTTTTAGGTTGGAAGGAAGAACTTCTTTACTGAGAGGGTTGTTAGGCATTGGAATGGGCTGCCCAGGGAAGTGGTGGAGTCACCATCCCTGGAGGTCTTTAAAAGACGTTTAGATGTTGAACTTAGTGATGTGGCTTAGTGGAGGACTTGTTAGTGTTAAGTCAGAGGTTGGACTCGATGATCTTGAGGTCTCTTCCAACCTAGATAATTCTGAGATTCTGTGATCTCAAATCAGGCACATTCAAAATGAGGCACTATTTGAAAAATTCAAGGAATTGCTATTCCTTGTCAAGCAACATACCCATCCATACTGCATAATTCATATTAGGAGTCATACCACCTTACTGTTTTTTTTTTTTTTTTTTTTTTTTTTTTTTTTTTTTTTTTTACAGAAGGGAATGCCCAAGCTGATCTGCTAGCTAATGTGGCATTGCAAGTCCTGGTACCAAATACACTATCTCAGGCTCGTTTGTCACACCAATTCTTTCACCAGGCAGAAGAGTATTATCCAGGCAATTTGCCATCCCTATAGCAGAGGCAAAACTTATAGTTCAAACCTACCCAGATTGTCAACAGCCATCAGGCCCACTGACTACCGTCAGTTCCAGGGGCCTCTCCTCCCTGCAGATTTGGCAAACCAATGTTACTCACATTCCCAAATTTGGAAGGTTAAAATATGTTCATGTATCCATAGACATCTTTTCACATGCAATCTGGGCCACGGCAATGGCAGGTGAGACTGGCCCCCACGTCCAAGCATGTTTTCGTGCAGCCTTTGCCGCCCTTGGTATCCCAAAAGAAATAAAAACAGATAATGGCCCTGCATATGTCAGCCACTCTACAATGGTGTTTGTTCACACTTGGGGTATCATGCACAAGACAGGCATCCCACAGTCACTCCCAGGACAAGCCATAGTAGAACAAGTCCACTGCACAATAAAGAACCTGCTAGCAAAACAGAAACGGGGAGACTCAAGAGACACCACAGAATAGGTTAGCTAAAGTAATCTATGTTATGAATCATTTAACACTACCTTTTCAACATGAAGAGATACCACCCATTATTAATCATTTTAAGACAATGGAATCGGGACTAACATCAGTTAAAACAGGAAAAGTGATGGTGATGATGCGAAACTTGGATACCGGGGGGTGGGAAGGACTGTACGAGCTGATAACATGGTGGTGAGGGTATGCTTGTATCTCCACAGGACAAGGACCACAATGGGTACCAGCCCGTGGCGTGCGGCCTTGGTTAGGATCACCACCCTCCTCCACCTCTGCAATTTTGGTGCTGCATGGGTCTCAATCCAGACCAGACGAAACATTTGGGTCACCCTCACCAACATGATGGGACAGGACCACATGTGTCTCTTGATGGCCAGTGTGGGCAACCCGTTCACGACCTGCTTGGTCGGGATTCCACTATCAGATAACGAGCTTACAGTTTTGGTCAACAGTATGGGAATAGGGGCATTCCTTATGGCAAGGTGGAATGCCTCCGATACAGGAAATGCCTCTATGGAGGCAATGAACAACTGGGATGGTTGGGCTGCCAACTTGCAGATAGCCCCATTCTCCTAATCCTCAAGCTCTCCTGGTCAGAATCCTACCTATGGGAAATTCCAATTACTACTGCTAGTGCTTTTCTACTGTGTAGATGTTTTGTTTTGATTGTTCTATCCTATGGGCAGATCTTCAGGGCCATGCTGAGGATTCCCTCACAGCAGGGACAGCACAAAGCCTTTTCCACATGCGTCCCTCCCTTGACTGTGGTCTCTCTGAATGTCAGCACAGTCATGTTTTCCCACCTGAAGCCCCTCTACAACTCTTTCCCTTCCTTGGACCTGGTGGTGGCAGTTCTGTACTTGGTGCTGCCTCCAGCAGTGAACCCCCTCATCTACAGCATGAAGAACCAGGATCTCAAGGATGCTGTGCAGAAACTGATAACTGGCTATATTTCATAAGCAACAAACTGCCTGCCTTGCAAATCCCTCTTAAGAGTTCTCATGATAAGCAAAGCCTGTCTTATGTTCTTTTGATGTTGTCACATCAGAATGCACGCAAGAAAGAGAGTCCAAAGAGGCTCCTCGCTCTGCCAGGCCAGGCACCTCTGAGCACCCCATGGTCACAGAAGAGCTGTGTGAGGCAGTCATTGGCAGGGCCCCCACCAGCTGGCTCTGCCCCCCCAGCCTGACCAGCACGGCTCTGCAGAGTGCCCGTGGGGCACCAGAGCCCCCTCACTCTGTAGAGCAGCACCACCAGCTGGGGCTGTGGGCAGCATGGTGAGGTGCTGCAGCAGTGGCTGGCCAGGCCAACACAGATGTGCTCACCTGGGAGAGGCTCCCTGGGAGATGGAATGTCCTGAGAGAAGAGCAGGGCCTTGTCTGCGTCCACGGGAGACACGGGAACAGAAACCCTTTGCTGCTGCTGCTGCCAACAGGCACATTGTATGCACGAGGAGAAAGGAACATGAGTGAGCACAAACACCATCAGCTACCCCTAGGGGTGTCACGAAGTCCAGTGGGACAGACAGCATCTTGAGCTCCCTTCATCCTGAGAGTAACAACCACAGAGATCTGCCGAATAGTACAGAATAGTTCAGTTGGAAGGCACCTTCGGAGACCATCTAGTCCAAAGTGCAAGACCTGAATACAACTCTGGGATGTGCTTCCTTGAATCCCCGAGGTCTCTGTGCCCATTCCTCATGCTGTGGGGCATCTCAGAGGAGGGCAGTGCAGAGCGATGCACTGGCAGTGCAGAGGGACCCTGAAAATGCTGCAGCGAACTGTGTGTATTCAAGGCAGGGACTTGTGTCTCTGAACAGCCCTGTGTGTATGAGCAGTGCACGAGGCCAGCTCAGATGTGGGCACTTCACAGAGCCCTGACATTTCTCTGGGTGGAACTCCAGTAATTACCCCCAGTGTTCCCATGAGATTTCTGTCACCCTCCTTGCACAGGTTCATTGCAAATGCCCCACTCTGCTATGTCACACTACCCTGCCTTTCTGGACTGGTGGTGACAGGCAATTGCTTTCTGAGAAGCGCCAGCTCCCCTATTCTGAATTTAAAACAGCAATCTGTCCTCCTTCTTCCACTCTGGATACTCCTATTTGAAGTGACTGGGTTGGCCACACTTAAAACATCTTCTAAAAGCCTATCCCTGCTAGGATTTAAGCTGCAACACAGGTAACTTTCCTTGCCTGTCATTCCCCTCCTAAACATTCTCCAGTGAATAACATACTCAAAATTGACATTTCCCTACAGGAACACAAATTAGGCCTTAGAAATGGATTTGACTGTTTTGCTTGTTCTGTAGGGTCCTCAGTTAAAGATTTTGTTTCTTAAAAAAAACAACAACTTATTAAAACTTCTAAACTCTGCTGGTAGGGAGGGGGGAAGAGAGAGTTCACGTAACGTATTTATGCTTGTCCCACTGGAACCTCCCTAAGAGGATCCACAATTAGTGTTAGTACTGTGACTGTCAGGGAAGGCAAAATTCTCAATATGTCTTCAACTTTGTTCTAATTCTTGCCAGAGCCTAGAGTGTGCTCCTTCTCCAGGGACAGCATCAATTGCAGTCCCTGTCTCCCCTCCTGGAGCAGCTGCTGCTGCCTCTGGTGCAATATTAGGATTATAGGGAGCATAACTTGATTCCTCCTCTGAAAAAGGAGTCTTATTGTTTACATATAAATTTAAAGCCTGAATTTTCATCAGACCTGCATTTTGGCCAAAATACTGAAGTTCTTCTACTGGCTTTTTAATCCAGACAATTACCCAATATCTTTTTTTTTTTTTTAATTATTTTTTATTTTTAAATATTTTTCCCTAGTTTTTGGGTTGTTTTGCCAAATCCTTGGCATTCTTCCCAAAGGACTATCTTTAGGCACAATCCTGGGGTCTCCACCCCCACCCTGCTGACTCTTGGAACCCATCTCTTAATACCCATCTCTTCCTGACGTGCTGCTGTGGACTTTACCACCCACAGGGTACTACATAACTTCCCCTAGGATTAGGACAGAGGTGGGGTGTACTGCTGAGCACCTCACTGTGCTTGGGGTACCATACACCTCAGGGCCCAAACCCCCAAGACTCTCTTTCACTCATCTCTCATTTGCTTTGTCCATCTCTGGCTGTGCCCCTTGCGGGACTATGGAACTATGGGTTGGTGTGGTGTAATTGCCTGAAGTAACTAGGAAAATAAAACTAACATTCACATTTTTTAAGGAAAATGTACAGCATTGAAGAGGCTTTCAGGGTAGGGCATAGCTGCATTACCTGAGCGTTCCCTAGGCTCCCAACCTTAGATGCTATTGCGCTGGGGAAACTTGGTGTGCTAGCCCTAAGGAATAGTACGGAGCGTAGAGTGGAGTGGAGACACCACGGCTAGGCTCTGTAACCAGGTGGGGACTTGATTGTTCTTGTGCACACCAAGACCGATAAGCTGCACTTTTTGCCACCCTGAGCCAAGGACCTGTCATGTTCTGACAAATGCTGTACCCTAGTGTACTTTTTGCTCATTATAATGTCATTATAATACCAAAACACACCTCCATCCCAAAAGCTACCTGCCTCCAAGGTGCGACCACCCCTCACTGAGCATGCGCTGTGAATTTCTCAGAGCCTATTACTTTAAACGGAGATGGGAGAACTTTTCACCAATCATAACTAAGATATGCTTGACTAGAGTCACTCAAGCTCCACCTAAAAGATAGAAAATAATATAAATTGGCCCAAGAAAGAGGGGATGTCAGGGAAGATACCACCGTCAGGGGAGATACCAACCCGAGGAAATACAACTTCCTTAGGACCTCCTGACTCCTGGGATCAGTCGATGGGCTGAGCCTCTCTTCCCCCCCCATTGGGACGCCTTTGGGTGAGATCTGAATACTTGCTTATAAATCTCTCTAGAGTCTTTGATCTTTTTAACACGTTTATTTCTAGGCTGTGCACCTATAACACCTGAATATTTCATGCATGATAGCTTGCTTTTGCAGACAGTCACTATCGCTGGCAGTCCAAAAGAACCTGATTATCTGTTGCTGTAATAAACCATACGTGATTGCATTGTGATAGCTCTCATTAAATGCAACTAGGGTAAGGGTGGTTATCCGTGATAGTTCAGTGTTCTGAATCCAACTAGACCCCCAGGCGGTTAATGTGTTGTTGGTGAATGTCTGAACAGACCCCCAGAGGGTTAATGCGTTGTTGGTGAATGTCTGACTGGACCCCCGGACGGTTAACGCGTTGTTGGTGAATGTCCAACTGGTTCAGTACCCTGAATCCGACCGGGCCTGTAACGGTTAATCAGCTACACCCCTTAACGCGACAGCTGGGACTCCACACTCGCTTGGCACTAAAAGTGCATCTCATTCACACTGCACACAAGAGTCTCCCTGAACCCACCCCGAGGCAATATATGGTAAAGTTTGCCTTACCTTGGTCCACGCATGGAATTCCTGGTCCAGGTTATCAGCTGTAATCCCTGTGCCTGTGCTGTGTTGGGGCTGTGTCCAGGCTGTGTCCTGGCTGTGCCCATGCTGCATCTAGGCTGGCCTCCATTCACCCCAGTGCTTCACAGAGCTTGTCTTCAGATTAACAGTCTTGGTCCTTTGTCAGCCATCCTGAGACAATCCACCACCCCCAACAGGCCTGCTGAAATCAGTGGGGAGCACCATCCTATCTGTGGTGCCAAGAACTCTTTGGTAGGCGACAAGATCCTGGACGAGCCCCCAAATTGTGAGAAAAATCTCAATAATTTTCTTCAGACAGGATCTTCTGTGAAGCTTTTTTATTCATAATTGCAATGGCGGGCATCCTGCAAGCAGGAGGGATGGTAAAAGTTTATCATAACGTTATATTTCCTATTACCCAACACCAGATTTCTCCCTTAATTCCTAACTGGTTGAGTGCTACAGGTTCACAACCTACTTGATGCACTTCTATACCATATATTGTATAATATAATTTGACCATCCATTAATTTCTCCTTTTTCTTTCTTCTCTCGTGACTAGAGGGCCCATGAGTTCTGTTTTTACTGATTTAATACTGCTCATCCTGTTTTTCTTCGTTATCCTCCTTATTTTGGGACAGTAGGACCTTCCCCTTATCTACTTTACATATTTCCCACTGCTATGCTGCACAACGATTTTTGAGTATGCAAGGTTAGTGGAACTTTCCACTGCAAAAACACCTTTATTGAAAAACAAACAAACAAACAAAAAAAACCAAACAACTTTGTTTCTCACATTGTGTCTCTTAAATCTGTTGTACTTTAGGGGCCAGGGTGGCCTGAAATCCACACATCACCTGCCTCCCCAACGAAGGAAACAAAGACATGCTAAAGCAGTTCATCCTGGAGAAGTCAAAAGCTGCCTAGTGCCTTGGGAGCCACGACCTCTGAAGAAAACTCACTGCAGCCAAGTAATGATTTAGGCCTCCTTGATGCCAACTGTTCATCGTACAGGACAAGGCAAAGCAGGGAAATCTTTTAGGGGTATGTAAAACAGTGAAGGCACTCAATTCAGTTTTAGAATGCAGGCATCCTGTAATTGTGGTGCTGGACGCACAGGGGATCACTCTACCTAGTGTGTGTGTCAAATAGTTCAAGCTGTAGGTGTTACATGTAATCAAAACATATATAATCAATGGATATCTAAGAAATAATTAACATATTATTCATACTATTTCCTGGAAATCATTAAAGTATGTGAATATCTATGACATACATATATGCACATTTGCTTTTCCAGGTGGTCTTTCAGGGGTTTCTGCTGGTTGTCAAGAGTCTACCTCAATGTGTACCCATTGAAAAAATCAAAGGTGATGCGGTGACTCCTGGCTGCTAGCCGATAGCATTTGTCCTGCCTTTGGCAGTGAGGCTGCGTTGGCCTCAGCAGGGCCAGACCTGGTGGTGTGCAGCCTCCAGTTGCATGCCCCCCAACTAGTGGGCTGAACCCCGCAAATTATGGGGCTGCCCCCAGCAACTTAATGGCACAGTTTTTCCCTTCCAGGAAAGGGAGCAGCATGGCCTTCTGGAGGAAGTCACCGGCCTTCAGCAGACGGTGAGGATGGGAACAAAGAACCAGGGGTGCCCCGCAGCACTGTGCCCTCACCCCAATGCACCACCAGCAGCCTTCAGTCCAATCTCACTGGATATCAACCCACTTTCCTCTGGAGCAGAACTCAGTGCTGCTCGCTGAGGCCAAGGGAAGAAAAGAGAATCTGCAGGCACCAGAGGCACAGAAGGATGCCATCCTGCAGGTAAGAGGCAGCCGAGCCTTGTCACATGCTAACAAACCAGCTCCCTCAGCTGGGGGGGGACAACGCATGAGGCTGGCGGCCCCTCCCCCATTATGCCCATCTGTGGAGGCCAATGTGGCCACAGCCTCCAGCCCTGCTGCGTTGCTGTGGTGTCCTGCCACAATCCGCCTTCGCCAAGGTGAGCAACATGATCCCTCTCCTCAAGTGAAAAGGCTCCCCAGGGCTCCAAAGGGATGGGAGTCACCACCGGCACCCCAAATTTGTTGCTGTTCCCCCCAGTTCTGCAGATGATGTGTGGCATGCAGGACCTGATGGAGGCTTTGCAGCACTACGAGGGCGCTGTGTGGGCATGGCCCCCACAAAGTCCCCAAATCCAGCAAAATGGAGAGGAGAAATGGGAGAAAGCTTAACAAAGTCTTTTTCTTCCCCCAAACTCAAGGAGCTACAAGTGGAGATCAGCAGCCTCCACAGACTGCTGAGGCAGACACTGGAGGCTTTGGCCACGTAGGTGCTGTGGGTACTCGGGGGGACACAGGGCTCTCACTGGCTGAAAATGCCCCTATAAACTCCCAAATCTGCGTTTTCATCCTTTCTTCTAGCTCAGCCTCAATCGCCATACCTATTTGTGAGGCGGAGGTCAGGGCAGACGGCCGCCAGCTGCTTTTTGGGGCTGCATGCTAGAAATCGGGGCGGTCAGAATCTTAAGGAGTAGGAAGATGGGAGGGAAAAAAATGGGTAGAATTGTAATAAAATGTGGGCATGCAAAGACCGTGGACACAAGTGTGGCCCCTGCAAACCTGCACTGGCTTGGAGTGAGGGCACATGGTGCTTTGGGTCCCCCAGAATTCCCATCTACCCCTTGCCCATACTGCCCATTTCCCCCCACCCCCACTTTCCAGCCCTCCCCGCATCCCCCAGTGCCCATCACCGCCACCCCCTCGATGCCAATCACTGCCCCAGTTTCCAGCCCCCCAGCCTCTTCCTCCCACAGGTGAGCCCCAGAGCCTGAGGCACAGCTGCTTAGCACAGAGCCGTGGAGGGAGGTAGGAATCATCAGAATCACATCTTTTCCCCCAGAAAATGTCAAGCGGGGGGCAGAGGAGGAACGGCCATATCACCGCCCCCTCAATCACCATGTTCCCCACAGCCAGCCCAGTGTGCAAACCAGAACTGCCGGCGCACATGGTGGTAAGTGGGGGTCCCACAGCACCCCACACTGCAGGTCAGGAAAAGCCCGGGAGGTTTGGAGGGGCACTGCACCCCCCAGATCTCCCCCCAGACCACTGAGTGCCCCTGCAGGCTCCTCCCACACCTGCTACTGGTGCTGCTGCTGGCACTGCTCTGCCTCCTGCCCCACATCACTCCACGGCTGGAGCTGAGCTACCTGAGATCCCCCCCACTGTGAGAAGCCCCAGGTAAAGTGACCGGACCCTGCTGTGGGGCACATGGAAGCCCAAGCCCCATAGTGGGTACAGCAGCGCATGGGGAGGTGGAGTAGAGTGAGTGTGGAGCGGGGTTAGGCGGAAAAGTGGATGGAGGGGAGAATTACGGAGTGGAGTGTGGGGCTCTAGGGCAAAGCGTGGGTGGGCTGTGGGACGGAGCACAGTGCTTGGGGCACAATAAATGCCCCCCTGCCCTATAGTTTACCTGCAGGGGCCAGGCTGGAAGCCAAGGCACCAGGTCATTTCCCCAGCCCAGCCACCCCATCCTGCAGTGCCAGACACCCAGGTAACACCCCTCTACTTTTTCCAGGTCGCAGCTCCCCCTGCATAGCACTGGACCGCCCCCATGGAAGCTACTCACCCCTGTGCCGTGGGGCATGGGGGTGCACGCGAATGCCCCCAATGAAGCCCCCCTCCCCCACAGTACCCCACTTCTGAGGGAGGCTCTGTATGTGCTGCCCCACAAAAAGGAGGAATAAAGCTGTGCCTAGCACTGCCCTGCGTCACACAGAGTGAATGGCGGGCCTTTGTGGGCCTTTCTACCTTTTCCTCACCTACAGCTCTCTCAAGCTCCAGGGCCTCAAGTCTGTTCTGTAAGGGTACCTGGGAAGGTGGGGCCGGTGGGGGGGGGGCATCACCTGCGTTGTCGAGCAGGGACCTGTTTCCATTCCTCCTCAACTCCTAGGTCCCCTCCCTCTGCCCGACAGCAACAGAGCAAAGGCTTCACTCCCATTTGTGGTGTCTCACCCCAGTACCTGTCCTTCAGGCCCTGCAAGGAGTTGCTCCACAAGTTTATCTCCTGCTCACACTCCCTGATATCCCTCAACCTCTCCACCTCCTCCTTGAGCTCTGCCACCAGGCAGACCAGGTCATCCACCTGCTCGCACCTCACGCACACAGTCTCTCTGCCCCCCGCAGGTGGTAGCAACAGGCTCAGGCACTCCCTGCATCCAGAGACCTGAACTGCCGCAGTTTTGAGCAGGTAGTCAGTCTGGGTATGTACAGACTTCCTAGAGAGGGCACTGTGCCTGGTGGAGACCATTGCAGCTGAGCTAGCGGTAACGTGCTGTTAGAGGAGTTGCTTGTATGGACAGGGGGGAAACGCTCTGCCCTGCCTGCTTGCCCTGCCTGCGCGAACTGCTGCGCCACTCCCTACTGATGCACCACGTCCTGTTTGCCCATCCTGGTTGCCGCGCTCCTGGTCACTCGCACTCCCTATGGGCAGCTTTTGAACGGCTGGGGAGGGGGCACTGCTAACTCTGCCTATGCCTCGTCAGCCTCCCTTGTGAGGGCTGCCGGGTCCTGGCGGTTCCCTCATGTGGGCTTGATGCCGGAGAAAATAGCCCTGCCTGTCCGATCCCCTGCTACGCTACAGAACTCGTCTGCCTGGGAGCCGATTGCCTCAGCAAGGGGCTGCCTCTTGAGATGACCTGGCCCATCTCCTGACCCATGGGGTGCTTTAGGCTGTAAAGAGAATCAAAACCAAGCCTCTGATTGGGGTAATTTCACTTTCCATGCCACAAGACAGTGCAGATGGAGGTTGCTAAGAGCTTCCAAGCTCTCTACAGCAAGGTTAGGACCTCAGAAATTGAAACTGTAGATAAAGGTATTGTCTTAGTGCACATCACAGACAAACTTGGCCTGCTTTGTGTGATTTAACCAGTCTGGCATGTCTCTTTTGGCATTTCTGGGTTTAAAAAAACCCTAAAATGTAGAACTCTCAAACACACATAAACACACAGACAGGAAAGAGGGATATGAGATACAACTTGGATCTCAGGGCAGTGCTGTCTCAGAGCTCTGATCATTAAATGACAGCAAAGACACGAAAGGCTGAGATCAAGAAGGAGGGAGGGGGGATGTTTGGAATGATGGCATTTGTCTTCTCAAGACACCATTATGTGTGATGAGTCCCACTTTCCTGAATGTGGCTGAACAGCTGTCTGCTGATGGAAAAAAAGCAGATGATGTTGAGCAATGTTGTGGCTAAACCACAGCAAAGGCCAAGTGCATGGTCCTACAGCTGGGTCAGGGCAATCCCAAACATTAATTTGATCTGGTCAATGAGTGGATTGGGAGCTGCCCTGCAGAGAAGGATTTGGAAGTATTGCTGGAGAAAAATCTCAACATGAACCAGAAATGTGAGCTTGCAGCCCAGAAAGCCAGTAGGATACTGGGCTGCATCAAAAGAATCATGGTCAGCAGGTCAAGGGAGGTGATTCTGGAGTAGTGTATTTAGCTCTGCCCCCCCCAGCAAAAGAATTACATGGGCCTGTTTGAGTGGGTCCAGAGTAGGGCCACAAGTATGATGAGAGGGCTGAAGGGCCTCTCCTGTGAAGAGAGGGTGAGAGAGCTGGGGTTGTTCAGCTTGGAGAAGAGAAGGCTCCAGGAAGACCTTAGAGTAGCCTTCCAGCCTTCCAGTACCTAAACGGAGCTACAGAAAAGCTGGAGAAGGACTCTATCAGGGAATGTACTGATAGGACAGGGGGTAAAGGTCTTAAACAGAAAAGAAGTAGATTTTGCTTAGGCATTAGGAAAACATTATTTACCACCCTCTTTACCATCCTTATGAATAAATGCAGATAGTATAAAATGTTCACTGAAATCATTCATTCCATGATATAGGCTCCATCTGTCCATTCCACGTCCATTCCATGGTGGTTGGTCAGGACAGGAGAGGCGGCATGTTGTGTTGAATTTTGGGGCATGAAAGCCAGCTTGGGTCACTTATGTACTTGCATGGTTTCTTGTGAGACTCAACTTCTTTTGGTTTGGGTGCTTCCTGCTATACAATTTTCTATAGCGTGCAACTCCAATTGTGGGTTGCAGCAGTTTAAAGGTCTATCTGTTACAATCTCAAACCCTTGTTCTTTTGGACTACGGCATTGAGTTTACATTGCCTTAAACTCTCCCATTTCCCCTTCTCCAGCGTGAACATCCTCACAAGAGACAGACCTATCAGGTCTACCCACTCCTGTGTGTCCTTATCTGAGGACAACAGTCAGGTCAGGGTTCAGAATTCTCCAGTATAGCCTTTTCCACAGCCACGGAGTCTTCAGGATGTAACTCCCCCAGCACGGGCTTATTGAGAGGTCACAGTGCCTTACACTTAAGCTCACCCTGGGGTTTCAACGTGGCCAGTACAACAGCATAGGAGCAGAACCAGTGCCTTGGCCATCTGCCACCTCAGGCTCATGGTCATTGCTCTTGTCCAGCTGTTCCCAAGCACAGCAGAATAAGCCGATGAGGAGGGCAGTAAATGGTAAAAGCAAAAAGAGGCCACAAACAAGCACTCAATTCTAATATATAGTAACATATAGTCTCTGTACACTAATATACAGTAATAGCACAGGAACCTGCCAATTAATAGGCAAAGAGATATAAGAGCTAGAAATTCAGTCTAGCACATTCCTGTCAAATCTGTCTTATCTTCATCCCTTGAGCCCCAACTAGGAAGCCAAAAATAACATCAGTGGTTTAACACTGCTAGGCAGCTAAGCACTAGAAAGCTGCTTTCTCCCTCCCCTGCAGTAGAATGGTGAAGAGAATCACAAAAGTGAAAGTGAGAAAACTCAAGGTTTGAGATGAATACGGCTTAAAAGGTAAAGCACGAACTGTATGTGCAAGCAAAGCAAATTATATCATTCATTGATTCCTTCCTATCAGCAGGTCAGCTGTGTCCAGGAAAGAAGGGCTTCAACATGTGTAATGGTTACTTTGGAAGATAAATGCCATAAATCCCAAACTCTCCCCCTTCACCCCTCCTTCTTTCCACCAACCTTTAATGCTGAGCATGATGCCATACAGTGGGGAATATCTCAGTGGTCAGTCTGGGTCAGCTATCCTGGCTGTGCCGCCTCCCAGCTTCCTGTGCAATCCCAAACTACTCACTGACAGGGCAGCATGAGAAGACCTTGACTCTGTGTAAGCACTGCTCAGCAACCAAAGAATCTGTGTGTTATCAATGTGAGTTTCATCCAAAAAGTACGTGCAGGCAATGCAAATTAAATAATTCACTGACTCCTTCCTTGCACCCAAGGGTGCGGAGGGAGTTGGTGGATGTGATTGCTACATGGCTTACAATCATCTATCTGCAGTCATGGTCAACCAGAGAGGTCCCAGATGACTGGAGACTTCCTAATGTGACACCCATCTATAAGAAGGGTCGTAAGGAGGACCCGGGGAACTACAGACCTGTCAGCTGGACCTCAGTGCCAGGAAAGGTGATGGAACAGGTCATCTTGAATGCAATCACACAGCACATGCGGGACAACCAGGGGATCAGGCAAAGTCAGCATGGGTTCATGAAAGGCAAGTGCTGCCTGACCAACCTCATCTCCTTCTATGACAAGCTAACCCTCCTGGTGGATGAGGGAAAGGCTGTTGACGTAGTCTACCTAGACTTCAGCAAGGCCTTTGACACAGTCTCCCATAGTGTTCTCCTGGAGGAGCCAGAGGCCTATGGCTAGGACAGGTACACTCTTTGCTGGGCTAAAAACTTGCTGGATGGCTGGGCCCAGAGAGTAGTGGTGAAGGAGTGAAATCCAGCTGGTGACTGGTCACCAGTGGTGTTCCCCCGGGGTCAGTGTTGGGCCCATCCTCTTTAATATCTTTATTGATGATTTGGATGAAGGAATTGAGTGCACCCTCAGTACGTCTGCAGATGACACTATGCAATGAGTTTCAACATCACTAAGTGCTGGGTCCTGCACTTTGGCCACAACAACCTCATGCAATGCTACAGGCTTGGGGCAGAGTGGCTCGAAAGCTGTACAGAGGAAAGGAATCTGGGGACTCTCACCCACAAAGAATATTCTGATCTGCTGCCAATTCTATAGAGGAGCTCCATGCATCTTGGCAGATACTTCACATGGAGGGCAGCCCCCTGTTTGTGAGCCAAAGGACACAAGTGGAAACTCCAGTGTGAGATGCCTCATATTCAGGCACCGCCTGCTTCTACTGGATAGAGATGAGACAATCCGTGGTTCGCTGTAGCCCTGAGAAGTGGTCACTTCCTTATAAGCACTAGGTCTGTCGGAGATGCCATCAGGGGTGCCTGTTAAGTACCAGCTATGAATAGCCAGAGCTGTCCTGTGGGTCCTGTACTGCCCGTGTCAGCTGCATGCTCCAGTAGTGCTGGGCATTGCTGGCATCTCAGGTAGCACTGCAGGTGTGGAATTGGCTATTAGATGGAGCAGCTGCCCTGAATTTGGTTAGGCAATGTAGGGATGTCCGTGAGACAACTGTACTTACAGTCATTGGAGATGGAGGGAAAACTAGATGGAAAGGAAGGAGAAAGAAAAAAAGGTTTCCTTGTGGCACAGGACTCAAATTGGTCAGGTGGATACCTCTACTTGAACTGAGGACAGAGGAATCCCAGATCCTGTTGGGCTAGGGCAGGCATGAGAGGGATCTGAGCCCCCTTCTACACCCAGGACAACAAAACCAGCATGAATTGCTTTGACTGAGTCAGCTGAATCAATTCTTTCAGCACAGAGTTAAAGGAGATTGTTCCCTGTCCCTGTCTGGGTGTCCCATCTAAAAGCAGAACAGAGAATAGTGATTCTTGTGCTGATTTTTTTTTATCCTTATATGAGAAATGAGCCTGCTGTGAAGACGTGTGTGTGCCCAGGTGAGGAAGGGAATCCCAGGGGAGCCACCTCAGCTGTGGCACCAGGGTGGAGCACAGCCTTGTTACAGGGCAAGCTGTGAATTGACCCTGACCACAAGATCCCTGCTCATGGAGCAGTTGGTGCTGTGCTGTACTGTGCTGCAGGGCTGGTGTAGCCTTCCAGGCTGTGCTGGGCTGCCCAGACCCCTTGGCCACAGGACAACCTCAGCAGCTGCTTTCAGCAGAGGGGTTCTCAGGGGAACATGGTTTGTGCCTGACTGCAGAACTGGTGAACAGAGTGGCTTTCCCATAAGGAAATCCTATAAAGCTAAAATGACCAAAATTAGAGAATCCCTTCTGTGCATGTTGCATATGAGTCAGAGGCCCATTCAATGCTCCACCAGCATTCCTGGGCTTCCCAGCACTTAAAGGGATGTGAGATGGTCTACAGTACTTTCTCCTTATAGTCTTAGGTCTAAGAGCATTTAAATGATACATTAGAGAGTCTGAATGCCTTTTTTCCTAGGATCATAAAGAAGCAGCACTCTCTGGCCAAAAACCATTCATTGCAGTCTTACATGCAGGTCCTAAGGTCCCATGGACTCTTGAGGGTGCAGTTTGCAACATAACCACTGACTTTATCCCCACCACCACCTGTTGTACCCCTGCAGAGTCCTGCCTTAAGGCACAAAGTGCAGGAACACCTTGCTGTTGAGAGCTGCGGCCATGTGGGAATGTCCATGACACAGCAGCGATTACAGTCAAGCCACCACAAATTTCACCAGATGTTTGCATCTGAACAGCTCCTGCCTGTCCTCTGTCTCCACTAAGGAGCATTAGTAGCTCACTAATTAGCATTAGTGAGGTACCTCACATGCAGGTACCCATGTGGTGGATACATGAATTGAGGCCAGGGGAATCCCAGCTGCTGTGAGTCTGGGGCAGACATGGGAGGGAGCTGAGTCCCCTTCTAGCCCCTGGACTAAAACCCAGCATGAGATGCCTTGACTGACTCTGCTGAATCAGTAAAACCGCTGTATTGGACTTCTGGAGGGCTGACTTTGAGCTGCTCAGGACACTGGTTGGTAGAGTCCCTTGGGAGGCGGTTCTGAAGGGCAGAGGAGTCCAGGAAGGCTGGGCGCTCTTCAAGAGGGAAATCTTAATGGCGCAGGAACGGTCTGTCCCCACGTGCCCAAAGACGAGCTGGCGGGGAAGACCGGCCTGGCTGAACAGAGAATTGTGGCTTAAGCTTAGGAGAAAAAAGAGGGTTTATAATCTTTGGAAAAGTGGGCAGGCCACTAGGGAGGACTATAAGGATGTTGCAAGGCTGTGCAGGGACAAAATTAGAAAGGCCAACGCTCATCTGGAGCTCAATCTGGCTACTGCCGTTAAAGATAACAAAAAATGTTTTTATAAATACATCAACACAAAAAGGAGGACTAAGGAGAATCTCCATCCTTTACTGGATGCGGGGGGAAACTTAGTTACAAGAAATGAGGAAAAGGTGGAGGTGCTTAATGCCTTCTTTGCCTCAGTCTTTAGCGGCAATACCGGTTGATCTCTGGATACCCAGTACCCTGAGCTGATGGAAGGGGATGGGGAGCAGGATGTGGCCCTCACTATCCACGAAGAAATGGTTGGTGACCTGCTACGGCACTTAGATGTGCACAAGTCGATGGGGCCGGATGGGATCCACCCAAGGGTACTGAGAGAACTGGTGGATGAGCTGGCAAAGCCACTTTCCATCATTTGTCAACAGTCCTGGCTATCGGGGGAGGCCCCAGTCGACTGGCAGCTAGCAAACGTGACGCCCATCTACAAGAAGGGCCGGAGGACTGACCCGGGAAACTACAGGCCTGTCAGTTTGACCTCAGTGCCAGAGAAGCTCATGGAGCAGATTATCTTGAGAGTCATCATGCAGAACTTGCAGGGCAAGCAGGCGATCAGGCCCAGGCAGCATGGGTTTATGAAAGGCAGGTCATGCCTGACGAACCTGATCTCCTTCTATGACAGAGTGACGCGCTGGGTGGATGAGGGAAAGGCTGTGGATGTGGTCTACCTTGACTTCAGCAAGGCTTTTGACACCATTTCCCACAGCATTCTCCTCAAGAAACTGGCTGCTCTTGGCTTGGACTGGCGCACGCCTCGTTGGGTTAGAAACTGGCTGGATAGCCGGGCCCAAAGAGTCGTGGTAAATGGAGCCAAGTCCAGTTGGAGGCCAGTCACTAGTGGCGTTCCCCAGGGCTTGGTGCTGGGGCTGGTCCTCTTTAATATCTTCATCGATGATCTGGACGAGGGCATTGAGTGCACCCTCAGTAAGTTTGCAGATGACTCCAAGCTAAGTGTGTATGTCGATCTGCTCGAGGGTAGGAAGGCTCTGCAGGGGGATCTGGATAGGCTGCACTGATGGGCTGAGGTCAACTGCATGAAGTTTAACAAGGCCAAATGCCGGGTCCTCCACCTGGGGCGCAATAACCCCAAGCAGAGCTACAGGCTGGGAGATGAGTGGTTGGAGAGCTGCCAGGCAGAGAAGGACCTGGGAGTATTGGTGGATAGTCGGCTGAATATGAGCCAGCAGTGTGCTCAGGTGGCCAAGAAGGCCAACAGCATCCTGGCTTGTATCAGGAACAGTGTGACCAGCAGGGCTAGGGAGGTGATTGTCCCCCTGTACTTGGCTCTTGTGAGGCTGCACCTCGAGTACTCTGTTCAGTACTGTGTGCCCAGAGGACGGAAGGAACCTCAGGGATTCCTTCAGGCTGTTTCCCAGCAGGTTCCCCTACGGCCATGTAGAGGGAGCCTGGTGGGGGACAGAGCAAGGGAGGCCTTGGGCTGGGCCTCTGCTGATGAGCTGGGCTGGGCTCCTGGGCCCAAGGGGAGCTCCTGGCAAGTGGGCAGAGCTGCAGGGAGACAGCTCTGCCCAGGAGCAGCTCTTCTGCATAGCGCAGCAGGGCTGGGGGCACTGCCTGCAGAGACACAGTGCTTAAAGGCAGGCAGAAGTGGCAGGATGCACAGCGCTCACTGGGGGAGAACACTTCCCAGCCCTGAACCCGGTAAGTCTCTGGCTGGAGGGCAATGCAGCCACAGTTCCTGGAGGAAGGAGAAGCTGGGGGTACAGGCAGGGGTGCCCAGGGCTGTGGTGCAGAGCAGGGTCCCTGCTGTGTCCCAGGGGCTGTGTGCTGGGGCAGGGCCTCTGCTGCCTGCCAGTCTCAGAACTCAGCCTGCCAGGGGAGCTGCCCAGGGCACTGTGGGGAATGTACTCGTTTCTGCTCGCATAATTTTCTTCCTAGTATCTGGCTTGGGGCTGATGTTTTGTGGGTTTAGGATGAGAACAATGCTGATAACACATTGATATTTTAATTGTTGCAGACCAGTTGCTACGCCAAACCAATGAACTTTGAGCTTCTCATACCACCCTGGCGGGAAGGAGGCAGGGGGTGCACAAGAAGCTGGGAGGGGACAGCTCCAGGACCATTGACTCTAACTGGCCAAAGGGATATTCACATGGCGTCATGCTGAACTGTGAAACTGTGGAAGTTGTCTGGAGTTTTGGGAGGGGTGCTGCTGCTGCTCAGGGTCCGACTGTACATCGAACAGCAGGTGGTGAGCAATTGCATAACTGTAATTTTCCATGCATATTATTGTTGTTATTATCACTTCATTTTCTGTCCTATTAGAATCTTTCTCTCCACTCACGAGATTTTTACCCTTCTTTCGATTCTCTCCCCCATGCCAGTGTGGGGGTTGAGGGGAGTGTGTGAAGGCAGTACGGTGCTTGGCTGCCTGTTGGGTTAAACCAAAGCAGGGGAAAAGCTGCAGGTGGAAGGAGCCACCTCTGGCAGAGCCAAGTCCTTCTGCTGTCAGGAAGGTGCAGCATGCGGCAGGGCTGCTCACGGCCCCACATCTTAACCAGGGCAGCGGCAGGGGAAGTTTTTCACGAGGCAGAGATTTCCTGAGCTGTTTTCAGTTTCCACGTCTGAGGGGGGAGGAGGGGGAAGGGATGGAGCAAGAAATAGAAAAGGATCTGTCAAGTTTGAGCACATCTCTCAGACTCCTGAACTGTACACTTGATAGTTCATGAACTGAATGAAAATTCTGGGAGTACAGCAGGGAGAGGGTCTTTTCCTGTCTCTGCAGATCTCCATACACACAGGCAGCAGATGTCCAACAGCAGCTCCATCACAGAGTTCCTCCTACTGGCATTCGCAGACACACGGGAGTTGCAGCTCCTGCACTTTGGGCTCTTCCTGGGCATCTACCTGGCTGCCCTCCTGGGCAACGGCCTCATCCTCACCGCTGTAGCCTGCGACCACTGCCTCCACACCCCCATGTACTTCTTCCTCCTCAACCTCGCTCTCCTTGACCTGGGCTGCATCTCCACCACTCTCCCCAAAGCCATGGCCAATTCCCTGTGGGACACCAGGGCCATTTCCTACTCAGGATGTGCTGCACAGTTCTTTTTTTTCCTGTTCTTATTTTCAGGAGAATATTCTTTTCTAACCATCATGGCTTATGACCGTTACATTGCCATCTGCAGGCCCCTGCACTATGGGACCCTCCTGGACAGCAGAGCTTGTGCCCAGATGGCAGCAGCTGCCTGGGGCAGTGGGGTTCTCAATGCTTTGCTGCTCACTGCCAATACATTTTCACTGCCCCTCTGTGAAGGCAATGCTGTGGACCAGTTCTTCTGTGAAGTTCCTGAGATCCTCAAGCTCTCCTGCTCACACTTCTACTTCAGGGAAGTTTGGGTTGCCATGGTTGGTGTCTCTTTAGCATCTGGCTGTTTTGTTTTCATTCTTTTTTCTTATGTTCAGATCTTCAGGGCTGTGCTGAGGATGCCCTCTGAGCAGGGACGGCACAAAGCCTTTTCTATGTGCCTCCCTCACTTGGTTGTAGTCTCCCTGTTTGTCATCACTGGAATTTTTGCCTATCTGAAGCCCCCCATCATTTCCTACCCAGTCCTGGATCTGGTGGTGGCAGTTCTGTACTCAGTGATGCCTCCAGCTCTGAACCCCCTCATCTACAGCATGAGGAACAGGGAGCTCAAGTGTGCTGTTAGGAAAGTGATTTCATGGATGTTTGTGAATATTGGTAAATTTCCCCTATTTTTCCAAAAGTGATTTCCTGGATACTTGTTTCATTATCATTATTGGGTTTTGTTTGATTGTTTGTTTTTAATCTTGAGCGTCATTCCACTCTTTCATTTCTTAGAAAAATGTTTTTTATTTATCACCATATCCACTGAGGAATAAAGCTGCTCTGTTTAATCTGAACATCATTTGCCTCCCTGTATTTCACCACTTACTGTCTCTTAGTATCTGTCTAATAAAAAGGTATCTCCTCAGTATACTGCCCGAAATCCTGCCTCTTCTTTCAAAGCTAATGCCAACAACATGGCTGAGCAGTGCGGTGGTTTCAAACTGATGGGCAGCTGAACTCCACCACACCACTCTTTCACCCCTCCTCCTCCACGTAAAAGATGGAGAAAATAGAATAAAAAATGCCTTCAGGGTTCATTCGAGGTACAGGCAGAGCACTCACCTATGGCAGTCATGGGTGAATCAGACTCAGTGTAGGGTGATTAAGACAATTTATTGAGTGTTACTACAAGACTCCTCCATGGGCTGCAGTGTGGAGATCTGCTCTGCCATGGGACCCACAGGCTGCAGGGGAACAGCCTGCTCCACCATGGGCCTCAGGGGATCTGCCCTGCTCCATGTGGGACAGCCATGGCTATGTACCTCAGGGGATCTTCTGCTCCAGCACCTGGAACACCTCCAGCCTTCCTTCTGCAGTGAACTTCTGCAGACTGGTGTCTGCAAGATTCTTTCTCACTCTTCACTTCTAGCTGCTGCTGTGCAGCATTTTTTTTTTCCCTTTCTTCTGTGTGTGCTCAGGCAGGTTCAACCAGCATCACTAATTGGCTCTGCTCTGGCCAGCTGTAGTTCCCTTCTGGAGTTAGCTGGAACTAGCTCTTATTTATCATGGGGAAGCTTCTGAACTCTTCTTGCAGAACAGTGAGTTTGGCCTCTGCTACCCAAACATTGCAACATAAGCCCAGTGCAAGCAGCTGCAACCCAAAAGACCTTCGGCTCCATGGATCTGGGAGAAAAAAATCTCATTACCATGCTGTGAGTTATGAGAGACAGTGGATAGGATTTAGGAGTTGCATATTGGTGTCTGGTGGTTTTACAGATGGTGAATGGTCATTGAAGTACATAGCCGTGGATGTCCCACATTGAGCAAGACAGAGGACATCCTCCAGGACACAAATGTGGAGCTGTATGTGTTGCCTCTCTCCATGCTACCCCAGCCCAAGAGACAACATCGATTGGCTGCCTGGATGTCTGCTCCCCGAGCAGGGACACCAGAGATGGACATGACGTGTCTAGCTCAAGCGCCAATTTATTGCTGTGTAGCATAGCTTCTTATACCCATACACGTGACTGCCCTAGATCCCTGTGACCCTTTGCTCCACCCACAGTCCCTCCCAATTCTCCTCTCACAGTATGGAGAGCTTAAGAGTTTTCCATGGGCAGCATGTACCCAGGGTGGGCAGTGACTGGCACCCCACAAAGTGAGAGATCGCCCAAGGTGGAGCCATCCATAGAGATACTGCCAAATTAAGATACCACAGGGAAACAAGGAATCCAAAATTCCTGTGGGATTATGTGGGGAACTAGCATGAACAAGAGAGGGAGGATGGAGAGGGATTAATGTCACCCTCAAGGAAATATCATCAGCTGGATCGAAAAAAAGACACCTGGAAACCCCTCAAGTCCTTGGAAATGTTCCCTAGTCTTTCTGAGCATCTGTCACAGCCACTGACCCCAGTGCAGGACATTAGCAGCAGGGATCCCAACCCAGCTGGGTCTACTTCCCACCCTGTGCAGCGCAGCCAGCATGCAGTCACCTCTTGGGCACCACAGCCTGCTTGGTCTGCTCATAACACCACTAGCTCAGGGCCCTGTGCGTAGCATTGGAATGGGGCTGGAAACATCTGGAGAGGTGAAATGAGGGACGAGGAGAGATCAGATGGGAGCTGACCTTTTCTGGAAGTTGTCTCAAATACTGGTGTTCACCTAAAACAAGATAAGGTCTTGCCTGTGGGTACCCTAAAGCGTGCTCATCAGGCAGAGCCACAAGTCCACAGTTTCCTGGTGCTGCAATAGGCTCCACTAGGGAAGTGGCTGAAGAAGGACTGGTGCCCTCTACTCCACATTGCTTATCTACATAATTCTTCCTCAAGGGTGGCATTGATAGCAAGTCTGGAGTCCTGTATCAGGGCTTCCACTGATGGAAGCATGGCCTAGCATCCATATCAGTTTTCTACTGTTCCTCAGTCTGAGTCCAGCACATGTGCATGAGAAAGTCTCCCCCAACCTGTGTGCTGAACATTAGCCCAAAAGCCATCAGCAAGTCCTCAGCTTGGGTCCACCCCGAGAACTGGAGTGCATCTGTGCCCACAGGAAGGATGAGCCCTCTCCTTGGGCCTGTCCATGGCTAGATGCTTTTGGATGTGCCACAGGAAAGCACAGGGAGCATATTGATAACAGACTAATGCCCCTTTCACCACCTCTGTGTCTGTGGGAATGACAGAAAATATCCCTCAGTCCTGAGATCCAGCCCAGCTTCTTCTTGCATCAGGAACCTGGAGAAATTCTCTCAGAATTTCTAACACTCTTGTGCACACAGGTAAATACACACGTACATGCACAAACACATACTCTCATAAATACACAGATGTGCACACAAGGCATGGACACAGCTGACAACACACAGAGCAACTCCAACAGGGAACAGCACCTTCACAGCCACTACACCACCACTACCAGCACACACAGAGCCATGAGCAACACACCTGGCCCCATCCCATTCCCCACCTCAGCCTGATCTGCTCTGAAGGTCACCAGTGCTCCACACATGACTTGAAGCACTTACCCATGGACACAGATGCACCCACGGCTATGTGGTTCCATGATTGTATGATTCACCCCCAACATGCCCTGGGGCTTACCACACTCAGACAGCAAATAGCTAGCAACAGAGCTGAATAAGAAGGCAGGACAGTGATCAGGCACAGGGCCTGACCAGACCAGCCCTGACCAGCCCCATATCTACATGTAGCTGGCCCCTTGCATCCCTCTCCCCTCCTCTTCCACAGGATTCTTCCTCCTCAGGACACTTTAATCCCTTCCTTTCTTACATGCAGTTCCATGCTCAATTATTAGTTCCCACCAATTACATTTTCCCCCATTGATTCCTTGTTTGCTATACCTGTACCCTCATTTGGTAATTCAGATACTATTGCCTACATCATCTGGGCCTCTAACAGGAAAGAGAGCGTGACATGTCACAGATTTCCTCTGTGCCAGGGTGAGGAGTGGCATGAACAGTCCAGGAAGGTAGTGTTTTGTGGTTAATGGGCTCCCTGCAGGACAGAAAAACATCCTTTTATGGCTACAGGCCTGAGTATTGCCTATGATTTTTTTAAGCATTTCAAACATTTCACTTCAATTGGCACACTTCAATCAGATGAAATGATTGAACATTTCTAATACAATGTTTGAGTTGTCCCATAACATCATTTTTTTTTTCCTGGATGCATATTACAGCAAGAGAAAAAATACCAATCTTTTCTTGTACTTGCATTGCCAGAACTCTGTCTCTTATGCACTTCACTTCAACTCCCTAGTCTTTCTGGTATTTCCACCTGGCCTTACGAAACAGACCATGTTGGAAGTAACCTTTCCAGCAGACTGTCTGGAAATGTGCATTTTCCATCCTTCTCCAGCCTCCCTCTCCCTTACTCTTAGATCATTTGGATACCTTTCACCAACCTAGTTGGTTCTCAGAACTTGAGGGAGCTTCAAGCTTGCCCATATTTCAGTTTTCTTTCTCATCACCCCTACAGCCAACTCTGTAATTGCATTTCTATTCATCTTTCCCTACCTATGTCAAACATTTATTGTATTGTCATCACTTGTGGACAGTGCACCTCATTGTAGGCAACTTGGATTTGGCTCACTGTTGAGGACCATGGAGTTTGTTTGTTGTTAAATGTTAACAACAACAACATAAACTGTGCCTGTGTGCAGCCAGTTTTCTGAGGAAAGGAGGTGGGAGTTGGTGCAAAGGAGCTGTAACATCCAGTTACAGACTTTAGTGTAGAAGTCTGGTGTAAGGAAAAGTGATGTAAGTAAGTCCCAGCTGGTTGATGAGAGAAGTGGGGATGGAGAAGTTAGCACCTGGTTGTCTATACGGATTGGGACTTCAGGGCACTGCTTTTGCTATCCATCCAGTCCTCCTTATGAGACACATTTTATCAATGTCAACAGGTGAATGCTGCTATCACTTCTCAAACCTGAAGAATAATGGAAAAAAAATGGTTACATGTGGAAAATGTTATTTTGGGATGTGCTCATTGAAAACTTCCTCTTTAAGTGCACTCTTTAAACCTCACTAATTAACTGTACAAGTCTGAAAGACTAGATGAAAATGGCTCAATGGCAATGAGCCCCATGGTGCATTTAGTGCTAAGTCCATGAATCTCAGGTAGCAAGAAGAGAATGATGTAACTGCTGGAGAAGTTAAAGTCAGAAGGAAACTTTGAAGTGTCTGGGAGTATTAATGGGCCCCAGCGAGGGTCATTACTGACAAAGCCTCCCTATGGACTTGTTACAGCAGACAATTGGAGGCCATGATTGCAGGTAGGCAAAGGCATTGTGCAGGAGACTCAGATGCTGAGTAAAGGCCTTGGTTTGTTTGGTGAAGCAGAAAGGCCAAGCCCTGGCCCTCAGCCCCTAGGAAGAGAGGTCCTGTCCATCATAGTTGGCTCAGGGCTCTTCCTGGGGCGGTGGGATGTGGGGGTGTGTGATGCTGTGTCAAGGACAATGCTATGACACCTCCTGGACTCTCCACTGGGTTGCAAAGAGGCAACAAGGCCCCATTGTCATGAGCACAGCGTGTCTACTCATGAGCCTCAGTAGCAGAGACAACTTCCATAGCCAAAGGGACAAAGACCTTGGTTCTGCTGGGGTCTTCCAGCTTTCCCAGTGCTCTTGATCTCCACCGCAGGCTGTCCAATGCTGTCCTTCTCCTGCCAGCTTTTCCCTGCAGGCTGCATGCACCCACTTCACTTCTTCTTGCTCTCATCCAGGCATTTCCTTACTTTCACTGATGTCTGCCCACCCTCCCTGACTGTTCCTTGAAACACAAAGGCATGGGCTGATCACAGACTCCTTCTGGGTGACCTCTGGCACCACAGCACTACCCTTTCAGTGACATTTCCTCCTTCTCATGCCCACTCTTCACATTCCAAGCAGGACTTTGTGGCTGTTTTGGCTCTTTGCTGCTGTTTCCCAAGACCATAGAAAGCTCCATGATCCCCAAAACACCCTTCAAGCAGGTTTCCCAACCCATCAGCCTTCTGGAGCCCTATGATCCGACAGGACAGAAGAAACCTCACCAGGATATTCAAAGCAACATGCCTGCAGCTGGCCTTCCAGCTTCTCAGGGAGATGTAACCAAGTTGTGTGCCTGTTACTGTCCCACCATGTGCTCTGGCAGAAGGGACGTGAAAACCCACAACCAAGGCCTCTTTCTGCATGGGGCCTATCAGGCTCTCAGACAGAGGGCATCTTACAATCAGTGTGCCAAGCAAGTGCCTTCTGCTGCCTGTTTCAGGAAGAGGTCACCTCACAGGCCCTGTGCCCAGCCATGTTACTGCTGCTGGCCTGTCAGCTCCAGAGGCAGAGGTGACCAGATGCTTCATACTGGAGTTTCTGAGGCACAACAGACCTCTAATAACATACCCACTTAGCAACTTGGTTGTGGGCCAGGACCAGACCAGATAAAAATTAAGCTTCTTACATGAAATTTATCAAGTTTCTACTTTCTACTGCTGCTTCAAACATGGAAACATTCTTCACAGCATCTACTGTGTTCATAGTAACAACAGATGCATGTGAGAAATACCTCAATATCTTTCTCAGACAGGGTCTTCTGTGAAGCTATTTCATTTGTGATTGCCATGGTGGGCGGCCTACAAGCAGGAGCCCCCAGCGAATGTATATCATTACATTATATTCCCTATTATCCAACGCTTAATTCCTCATAGGCTGCATACTACAGGTTAACAAGTGACTCAATGCTTATTACTATACCATATATATACAAATTTATTTGATCAACCATTAATTTCTCCTTTTTTTTTTTTTTTTTCTTCTCTCATTACCAGAGGTCCTATGATTCTTTGTTTTTACTGATTTTGCACTACCTTTTTGTTTTGAATTGAAGTAACTCATTCCCTTTGAGGTAACTCATTCCCTTTGCCCAGATATTGCAATCCAAATAATATTTCATATGGTGAAACTCCCACATCTTTTTTTGGTGCAGTTTGAATTTGGAGAAGTGCCAAAAGTAAGCACTTGGTTCAGGTGAGCCAAGTTTCCAGAACTTAGTAAATTGCTTCTTTGCTGTCTGATCCGCTTTATCCTTCCAGAAAAGGAAAGATGCCAAGGAGTGTGAAATTCCCATTTAATTCCTAGAACTCACATTAGCCCTTGCAATATTTGTGCTGTAAAGGGACTTCCTTGATCAGAGTCAATATTTTCAATGATTCCATGTCAGGGAATTATCTGTTGTAGAATTACCTTAGCTACCATGCTCTCAGTAGCAGATACTGAAGGGAAAGCTTCCACCCAACTTGACAAATGATCAACCAAGACTAATAAGTATTTAAATCTACCTACTCTAGGAAGTTTTGTAAAATCTACCTGTATACTTTGGAAGGATTGAATTCCTTGTTCTTGCCCCCCACTTTGGGCTGACTGCAGATAATTTTCCTATTTACCTTTTGACGTATTACACAACTCCTGCATACTTGTTTAGCCAGAGTATATACATGTATATGGTATAGTAATAAGCATTGAGTCGTTTGAACCTGTAGTACTCAGCCAAAGAGGAAAGGGGAGGAACCAAGCATCGGGTAATTGCGAATATAAGATTATGATATACTTTTGTTGGGCACTCCTGCTTGCAGGACACTTGCCATTGCAATCACAAATAAAATAGGTTCACAGAAGACCCTGTCTGAGAAAATTATTGAGGTAAGCAGAGATTATTGAGGTAAGCAGAGAGCAAAATGAATGATATTCACAGTGTACCAGGTAGTGAGGCAGATGGTTGGAGATAGAGGAAGAAAACTTTCAGGGGGAGTCGGGCCTAGGATGGAAGGCAGAGGAAGAGAGACAAAGGTATGGCAGGCAAGGAAAGCTACCTGTGTTGCAGCCTAAATCCTAGCAGGGACAGGCTTTGAAAAGATGTTTTAAGTGTGTCCAGGACGGCCATTTCAAATAGGAGTATCCGGGGTGGAAGAAGGAGAGATTGCTGTTACAAATTCAGAATAGGGGAGTAGTGGCTTCTCAGGAAGCTAGTCCCACTGAGAGCCCCTGATAAATGAAAAAGGGCTCAAGGGTTGAGATGAGGACAGGATGATCACTCTACTATTATCGCCACGGGTAAAACAGACAACATAGGGAGATTAATAAAATTTATTACCCATTGCTGAGGGGCTGGAGCAGTGAGAAACAAAGAAACAAGCTGGGGGCACTTTCCCCCATCCACCTCCTCCCCACCCTTAGTGGATTAGGAGTGGGGACTGCGGTCAGTCTGTGGTGCTTCATTTCCACCACTCCTTCATGGTTGCTCTCTCTCCTGCTCCAGCACGGGGTCCCTCCTGTGGGGTGCTGACCTTCCTGGGATGGTCCTGTGGGGGTTTCTCCATGGGCAGCAATTCTTTGGGAGCTGCTCCGGGTGTAGGTCTGTGCTGCGGGGTCCATCTGTCAGGAGTGGTTTCCTTCAGCTTGGGACCCCCATGGGCAGCAGAACTCCCTTGCTCACCTGATCCTGCATGGGCTCCTCTCCACGGGCTGCAGTGTGTAGATCTGCTCCACCATGGTACACCGTAGGCTGTATGAGGGACAGCCTGCTCCACCATGGGCATCTCCTCAGGCCACAGGGCAGGTTTTGGCTGTGGCACCTGGAACACCTCCTCTCGTTCCGTCTTCACTGACCTTGGTTTCACTGACCTTGGTGTCTGCAGGAAGGCTTCTCACTCCTTGCTCTCCCAGCTGCTCTTGTGCAGCGGTGTTTGTTTGTTTGTTTTCTTGGATGTGCTCTCGCAGAGGCACAAACTGCATTGCTCAAGGCTTGGCTATGGGCAGCAGTGGGCCCCTTTGGAGCTGGCTGAAGCTGGACCTTATCTAACATGGGGCAGCTCCTGGATTTTTCTCACAGATGCCACCACTGCAGCTCCCCTCCCCCATTGCCCCCCCATCCCCCCAGAATGTTGCCACGAAATCCCAATACACTGAGGCAGCTAGGTCATTGCTGGCCTGTAAAGTATCAAGGCTTAAATTAACTAATGAATCCCTAAAGGTGATGGGGGTAGAAGGGACTGGAGTAACAGTGCTACTTTTTGGGGACGTCAAGCTGAGACTAGGGATTAGATGATCACTGGACAATTATTGTACATGTATGTACCCGAGGCAGGGACTAACTTGTTGGGAAGGGGGTTGATGATGAAGTTGGGCTTTCAAATAGTAAATTGTTAGACTGGAATAACGGTGTTATTAATGGTGTGTTCTCAGGCCCTGGAAGCAAAGATTTATTTGCCTTTGAGTGGGAAGACCCTGAAATGGGGCAGAAGCAACAATACAGATGGACAGTTTTAACTCAGGTGTTTACAGCGCCACCAAATTTATTTGGGCAAGTTCTAGAACAAATTTTGGAGCAATTCCAACATCCGGAGGAGGTGTTGCTGTTATAATATGTGGATGATGTTTTATTGTGAGGACAGGAGAAAACCGTTGTGAAGGAAGTCACTAACATGCTATTAACTTTCTGGGAACAGAGGGCTTGAGAGTATCGAAAAATAAATTACAACATGTGGAAAGAGAAGTCAAGTGTTTAGGGCATCTAGTGAAAAAGAGAAAGAGGTTTTTAAGGAAATAGGAGCTATGGAGTCTGAAGGAAAATGGATACTTCCTGATGGGAAGGAAATGATGGGTAAAGTGCTAATGAGGCAAATATTAACTGTTGTACATCAAAGAAGTCATTGGAGAATTTAAGCAATATGTGATGCTTTCCTATATAAATAGAAATGTGCAGGAACATACATGTATATTTGATCAACCATTACTTTCTCTCTTTTTTTTTTTTTTTCTTCTCCTTCTTCTCTCATTACTGGAGGTCTCATGATTTTTTGTTTTTACTGATTTTGCCCTGCTTGTTCTGATCTGCAGTTCAGGAATTTGGCAGCAGAGGGCAAATCAACCCGCAAAATGCCCTCACAAACCAAGGTTCTGGGCATAATTCTCCTGTAGTCTTTAATTGTTATGGGGATAATTAAGGAGAGGCCAGGAGTCTCCTTAAAGTGAAAGAATTCAATAATAATAATAAACCTTCAAGGAAAGTATTTCTTCTTTCTGCTATATTTGCTTTCTTCTTCTTCTATATTTGTTTGCCTACAGATTAAGTGATATCAGCAATCTCCAACTGATATTGATCCTGAATGTCTTCTAAGGGACTCTGAGCATTTAGGGAAATCAAGACACTTTCTGCTAGGCACTCCATGCAGTCTTAATCCCTACCCTCCAGCCCCACCCTTTCCTTCATCAGCCACCCGGAACTGACAGCTGCTGTGACAAGCTCTGATATTTTTTCCACTAGCATTGCATTGGAATGTTTTTAATCCCCTTGGCAATTCCCACCTGATTTCCTTGGAGAATGAGCTGCATACAGACACAGAAGGTAGTCATAACTGACAGCAATGAAAAACAAAAGGCATAGTTCAGTAAAAAAATAAAGACACTCTTTAGTGTATATTAAGATCATGTTACTTCCAATTATTTCCAGTGAAGAATGTGAGAGGAATAGAAAACATATTTTTTTTTGTGTGTGTGTCAAAAACAAATTTTAAGACCCCTCCCAAAACACTCCCTGCCCAGGACTGCATTTCCTGATATTCACTGTTTGTACATAGAATCACAGAACTGAAGGGGTTGGAAGGGACCTCGAAAGATCATCAGGTCCAACCCCCCTGCCAAAGCAGGTTCCGCAGAGCAGGCTGCCCAGGTAGGTGTCCAGACAGGCCTTGAATATCTCCAGAGAAGGAGACCCCACAACCTCCCTGGGCAGCCTGTTCCAGTGCTCCATCACCCTCACTGTGAAGAAGTTCTTTTGCATGTTGGTGCGGAACTTCCTGTGCTCTGTCTTGTGACCATTACTCCTTGTCCTGTCCCCGCAAACCACTGAAAAGAGGTCGGCTGTCCTGGTTTCAGTTAGAACAGAATTAATTTTCTTCCTAGTAGCTGGTGGAATGCTGTGTTTTGGCTTAGGATGAGAAGAGTGCTGATAACACCCCGATGTTTTAATTGTTGCAGAGCAGTGCTTATACCAAGCCAAGGACATCTCAGCCTTTCGCTCTGTCCTGCCAACAGGCAGGCTGGGGGTGCAGTAAGAGCTGGGAGGGGACAGACCCAGGACAGGTTACCCAAACTAGCCAAAGGGGTATTCCATACCATCTGACGTCATGCTAAACAATATATAGGGGTGGCTAGCCGGGGGGAGGGGGCCGGACTGCTCGGGGTTAGGCTGGGCATCGGTCAGCGGGTGGTGAGCAATTGCATTGTGCATCACTTGTTTGTACATATTATTATTACTTTCCTATTATCACCATTGTATCATTATTATTATTATTATTATTTTGTTATTATTATTTTCCTGTCTTATTAAACTGTCTTTATCTCAACTCACGGGCTTCACTTTCCATTTCTCTCCCCCGTCCCAGAGAGGGAGGGGGGAGGGTGAGAGAACGGCTGCATGGTGTTTAGCTGCCAGCCAGGTTAAACCACGACATCGGCCAAATCCCTCTGTCTCCCACACCTTGGATATTTATACACATTGATGAGATTTCCCTCTCAGTCTTCTTTTCTCCAGGCTGAATAGACCCAAGTCTCTCAGCCTTTCCTCATAAAGAAGATGCTCCAGGCCCTGTATCATCTTTGTGGCCCTCCGCTGACTCTTTCCAGGAGATCGCTGTCTTTTTTTTACTGGGGAGCCCAGAACTGGACACAGTACTCCAGGTGAGGCCTGACCAGGGCAGAGTAGAGGGGGAAGGTCACCTCCCTTGACCTACTGGCCACACTCCTTTTAATGCACGCCAGGATCCCATTGGTCCTCTTGGCCATGAGGGCACACTGCTGGCTCAAGGTCAACCTGTCATCCACCAGGATCTCCAGGACCTTCTCCTCAGAGCTGCTCTCCAGCAGGTCATCCCCCAGCCTGTACTGATACATGTGGGTGTTCCTTCCCAGGTGCAGGACTCTACACTTGCACTTATTAAACGTCATTTGGGTTCTCCCTGCCCTTCTCTCCAGCTGGTCCAGGTCTCACTGAATGGCAGCACAGCCTTCTGGTGTATCAGCCACTCCTCCCAGCTTTGTGTCATTGGCATATTTGCTGAGGGTGGACACTATTCCCTCATCAAGGTCGTTGATGAAGATGTTGAACAAGACTGGACCCAGCACCCACCCCTGGGAACACTGCTAGTCACAGATCTCCAGCCAGACTCTGCGCCGCCGATCACCACCCTCTGAGCTTGGCCAGTCAGCCAGTTCTCAACCCACCTTACTGTCCACTCCTCTATCCCACACTTTCTCAGCTTTGCTAGCAGCATCCACTGCTCTCCCCTCATCTACCCAGCTGGTGATGCCATCATAGAAGGCAACGAGGTGACCAAGCACGACTTTCCCTTGGTAAATCGATGCTGACTACTCCTCGTAACCTTCTTGTCTTCCAATTGCTTGGGGATGGCATCCAGAGCAAGCTGTTCCAACACCTTTCCAGGGACAGAGGTGAGACTGACTGGCCTGTAGTTTCCCGGATCCTCCTTCTTGCCCTTCTTGAAGACCGGAGTGACATTGGCTATCCTCTGATCTTCAGGCACCTCTGCTGTTCTCCAGGACCTTTCAAAGATGATAGAGTGGTTTGGCAATCAACTCCCTTAGCACACATGGATGCATCCCATCGGGACCCATGGATCTGTGTGCGTTGAGCCCACTCAGATGCTCCCGAACCACTCCCTTGTCAACAAGGCGGGAGATCTCCACTTCCCAGACTCTTTCTCCTCCCTCCAGGGTCGAGGAGTCCTGGGGGGGGAGTCCTTGAAGCAAAGACTGAAGCAAAAAAAGCATTCAGTATCTCCGCCTTCTCAGCATCTCCCATTACCAGGACACCCCCCTTGTTCAGCAAGGGACCCACATTATCCCTAGTCTTCCTTTTACTGTTTACATACTTTAAAAAAAGCCTTCTTATTATCTTTTATCTCTTTTGCAAGCCTCATCTCTAGGTGGGCTTTAGCCTTCCTTGTCGCATCCCTGCAGGCCCTGGCAACACTTCTATACACCTCCTAAGAGGACAGGTCTTTTTTCCACATTTCATAAACCTTCCTCTTCCTTTTGATCTTATCGATGAGTTCCTTGCTCATCCATGCAGGTTTCCTGCCCCCCTTCCCCGATTTCCTACTCTTAGGGATACACCGATCCTGAGCATGGAAGAAGTGCTGTTTAAATGTAGCCCAGCTCTCACATGCACCCTTGCCTTCTAGCAACCTAGCCCATGAGATACTCCCAAGTAGGTCCCGGAAGAGGTCGAAGTTGGCTCTCCGAAAATGTGAGTCACATGCTGAAATCCTGAGCTCTCTTGATTTAGGAAGGGAAGCCAAGAGACAAAATGAATGAAATACTCTAATTTTCAAAATTTTTAGTCTTGTCTATTAATACTCATCCACATTTGCAGCCATTCCCACAAACATATTACTTCCCAACACTTTAAGTAGAGAAGCTGTGTTCCCAGGTGTTGCAGGAAGAACGGCCAAAAACACGACAGACACCAGTATGGTCAGATCATGCTCTCCCTTTATTACCCAAATAGCCTGACTTTTATAGCAAACGTAACAGGGGCGGATAGTGTCTCACACAAGATTATTGGTTAAAAGCACTCAGACAAACAACTGCAAGAAAACACTGTCATGGGAAGTTCTCAGAGTCGTCCTGGTAGCTTGGTTTGCTCAGCTGCAGCAAGTCATGGCCTCCTTGCAGCTCCTCAAAAATCCCTCAACACCCAGGACATGTATGTTTGGCACATTACACATCTACATCTCAGATCTAGATGGAGTATAGAGCAATGAAGGTTAAGGAGGTTAGATAGATCCTTCTTTTTTTCTCTTTTTTTTCAAATAATGGCCATACCTGCTAGGACTTCCCTTATGTTCCTTCCTGTTTATGAGCCAGCCAAATCACTATAGAGTGAAGAATTTCATATCAATTTGCTCTCCAAGTGCCAGACTCCAAGCAATATCCAAAAAGATCCAGAGCACAGCCTAAGCAAGAGGCCCAGAGCAGAGCTGAGAAAGGCAAATGTGAATCCTATCTTGCATGAAGGCAAGAAGGAAGACATGGGAAACTGGAGGCCAGATGGCCTCTTGTCAGTTCCTGGGAAGGTGATGGAGCAGCTAATACTGCAAAACATTTCCAAGCACATTGAGGACAACAAAGTGATCAGGAGTGGTCAATATGGTTTCACCAAGGTTTTCTTACGACTTACGAACTTGATAGCTTTCTCCAGTGAAAAGAGCGCCTTAGTAAATGAGAGGAGAGAAGGTGATATTGTCTGCCTTGTCTTCAGAAAGGCTCTTGACATTTCTCTCATAAGATCCTGATAGAGAAGCTGATGATGTCTGGGCAGAATGAGGAGGCAGTGAGGTGAACTGAAAAGTGCCTGGACAGCTGGGCTCACAGCCCTGTGTCACATAGTCTAGGTGGAGGTCAGTCATGAGCAGAGCAATGTGGGGTCAATATTGCATCCTTTCAGACCTCAACCATTTTGTAATTTTGTGATCCTGTGATATCCTTTCTGGCAAATCAGAATTCCTGGACATCTCCCTAAAGTGCCAGGGCACTGATGTGTGCAGTGTGTAGAAGAGAAGGAGTAACTGGAGTTCTGTGTGTGGTTACAGAGGTCTCATTTTGGATAGCAGAGATGGTGTGACAGCCCATAACAGGAGTGCAGCCAGGGCTGGACAGACTTGTGAGGCACAGAGTGGGAAGAGACATTTCTATAGGAGAGCAGCGGCAATGCAAGGAGCTCTTCCCTGGTGTTGTTGATGAGAGTTCATGGGTCTGAATGAGCAGGCAGACCAACATGGGTGACCTTGTAGTTGCTGTCACCTAGAGACCTCCTGTGAGGAAGAAGCAGCAGGTATGGCCTTCCTCAGAAAACTGAAAAATGCCTCATGTTTGCAGATGCCATTCCTCTCAGGGGAAGTTGAAACAACCACATTTCTGCTAGAATACCAGCACAGCAGGGAACAAGCCACCTAACAGGTTTCTCTAGGTCATCAATGTTAAATTTATGAGCATTATTATTCTTAGGCCAGCCAAAGCCCTCCTGGAGTTGAATCTGGCAAGGGACATGAAGAACTAGTTAGTTACAAGAGATGAGGAAAAGGCGGAGGTGCTCAATGCCTTCTTTGCCTCAGTCTTTAGCGGCAATACCGGATGTTCTCTGGATACTCAGTACCCTGAGCTGGTGGAAGGGGATGGGGAGCAGGATGTGGCCCTCATTATCCATGAAGAACTGGTTGGTGACCTGCTACGGCACTTAGATGTGCACAAGTCGATGGGGCCGGATGGGATCCACCCAAGGGTACTGAGGGAACTGGCAGAGGAGCTGGCCAAGCCACTGTCCACCATTTATCAGCAGTCCTGGCTATCGGGGGAGGTCCCAATCGACTGGCGGCTAGCAAACGTGACGCCCATCTACAAGAAGGGCTGGAGGGCAGACCCGGGAAACTACAGGTCTGTCAGTTTGACCTCAGTGCCAGGGAAGCTCATGGAGCAGATCCTCCTGAGAGTCATCATGCAGCACTTGCAGGGCAAGCAGGCGATCAGGCCCAGTCAGCATGGCTTTATGAAAGGCAGGTCATGCCTGACGAACCTGATCTCCTTCTATGACAGAGTGACGCGCTGGGTGGATGAGGGAAAGGCTGTGGATGTGGTCTACCTTGACTTCAGCAAGGCTTTTGACACCGTCTCCCACAGCATTCTCCTCAAGAAACTGGCTGCTCTTGGCTTGGACTGGCGCACACTTCGTTGGGTTAGAAACTGGCTGGATAGCCGGGCCCAAAGAGTCGTGGTAAATGGAGCCAAGTCCAGTTGGAGGCCAGTCACTAGTGGCGTTCCCCAGGGCTCGGTGCTGGGGCCGGTCCTCTTTAATATCTTCATTGATGATCTGGACGAGGGCATCGAGTGCACCCTCAGTAAGTTCGCAGATGACACCAAGTTAGGTGCGTGTGTCGATCTGCTTGAGGGTAGGAAAGCTCTGCAGGAGGATCTGGACAGGCTGCACCGATGGGCTGAGGTCAACTGCATGAAGTTCAACAAGGCCAAGTGCCGGGTCCTGCACCTGGGGCGCAATAACCCCAAGCAGAGCTACAGGCTGGGAGAGGAATGGTTGGAGAGCTGCCAGGCAGAGAAGGACCTGGGAGTGATGGTGGATAGTCGGCTGAATATGAGCCAGCAGTGTGCTCAGGTGGCCAAGAAGGCCAACGGCATCCTGGCTTGTATCAGGAACGGTGTGACCAGCAGGGCTAGGGAGGTGATCGTCCCCCTGTACTCAGCTCTGGTGAGGCCGCACCTCGAGTACTGTGTTCAGTTTTGGGCCCCTCGCTACAAGAAGGACATGGAGGTGCTTGAGTGGGTCCAGAGAAGGGCGACAAAGCTGGTGAGGGGCCTGGAGAACAAGTCCTACAAGGAGCGGCTGAGGGAGCTGGGTTTGTTCAGCCTGGAGAAGAGGAGGCTCAGGGGCGACCTTATCGCTCTTTATAGGTACCTCAAGGGAGGCTGTAGCGAGGTGGGGGTTGGCCTGTTCTCCCATGTGCCTGGTGACAGGATGAGGGGGAATGGGCTTAAGTTGAGCCAGGGGAGTTTTAGGTTAGATGTTAGGAAGAACTTCTTCACTGAAAGGGTTGTGAGGCATTGGAACAGGCTGCCCAGGGAAGTGGTGGAGTCACCATCCCTGGAGGTCTTCAAAAGACGTTTAGATGTAGAGCTTAGGGAAATGGTTTAATGGGGACTGTTAGCGTTAGGTCAGAGGTTGGACTCGATGACCTTGAGGTCTCTTCCAACCTAGAAAATTCTGTGATTCTGTGAACAAGAAGAAAGACTTCTACAAGAAGTGAATCAGTACATCAGCAGTGAAAGGAAGGCTAGGGAAAATGCAGACCCGCTGCTAAATGAAGGGAGGGCACTGGTGGCAAAGGACATAGAGAGAGTTGAGGCACTGCTCACTGCCCTCCTTGCCACACTTTCCAGCCTTGTTGTCTGGAATGGCAAGTCCGTGACATCCATGAGAGGGGTTTTCACAGAATCACAGAATCACAGAATTTCCTAGGTTGGAAGAGACCTCAAGGTCATCGAGTCCAACCTCCAACCTAACGCTAACAGCCCTCCACTAAACCATATCCCTAAGCTCTACATCCAAACGTCTTTTGAAGACTTCCAAGGATGGTGACTCCACCACTTCCCTGGGCAGCCTGTTCCAGTGCCTCACAACCCTTTCAGTGAAGAAGTTCTTCCTAACATCTAGCCTAAAACTCCCCTGGCTCAACTTAAACCCATTCCCCCTCGTCCTGTCACCAGGCACGTGGGAGAACAGGCCAACCCCCACCTCGTTAGACAAAGACAAGGCAGCCCAAGACTTTTCTCTAGTACTCAGTGAGACAGTGGGCATCAAATGAAACATTGGTAATACCATCTGAACACAGGAAAGCACTTCTGTACTGTGACTTTGGTTGATGCGTGGTACAGGTTGCTCAGAGAAGTTGTGGAAGCTACATCCCTGGAGGTAGTCAGAACCCATTTGGATATGGAGCTGCTCAGGCTGATCCTGCTTGGGGTTGGCCTAGGCAACCTCCAGAGCTTCCTTCCAACCTCAAACGTTCTGTAGTTTTGTGATACCTGGCAGTATTTCTGAGAACTTTTCTGTGGTACCTTAAATCAGTCTGAGTCCTGGTGCCCATGGAACAGAGCCTGCTTTTAGGATGACTTCACTCACTAGGTAACCCTGATGAGCAGAGATTACAAAAGCAGGCAATGTCTCAACCCACAGCAGTGTTCCCAGCCACTGGGTCCACTGGGCAGCACCTTACTCCTTGGGGATTATGAGATGGAAGGAATCTTTGGAGGTCTTGTCCTGCCCTCAGATGGAGTAACTTGACAGATCACGTTGGACTGTGCTTGGTTCAGCTCTCAAGTTCAGAGATGATTTTTTTTTTCCTTAGCCTCATTTGAAATTTAAAATTTCCAGTGGTGAGCAGAGAAGCCCTCCAGAAGCTCCTTTCCACACCCAGGAAGAGAATAATGCACCCAGAAGTGCTCCTGAGAGAGGTTGGGACACAGGATGGGAGGCACTGTGAGCTGCGGTTCCAGATGCAGATGCTCAGCCCTGGCTTTGGGGTCTCCCAGCAGATGCAGCCAGTGCCCGCAACACCCAGAGCCCCCCAGCCTTGTGAGCAGCACTGAGTCCTGTCCTGATCTTTGAGAGCTGCTCTGGCTGCAGAGGGGCTGCCAGGAGCACTGGGACTGGTGCTGCCCACCCTCACATCTTGCCCCAGGTGTCTCTTGGTCCATGGGGCCATTGCTGTGACTGAGAGGAGAAGCCGGCCTGGCTGGGACCTGGGGCCTGGCAGTAGTTTGGGGGTGGTGGCCTTGTGGGAACTTGCTGCAGTGTTGTGGCTCCTGTCCACAGGCTTGTCTCTGGGCTGGCCCAGCATCACTGACCCACACACAGCCACGGATCCCAACAGGGGGAAGGAGCCAGACATTTCCAAGACCAGCTCCCACCTGGGATTTTGTACTTTCCCTTTGGTTGATGCCACCAATACTGAGCTTTAAATGAAAAGCTCAGCCATCAGGAAGTTAAAAAGCCCCATTTAATTTATATACAGCTATTACTTTGCTATGAGAAAGTCCACACTGATACACACTTTTAAACAGGCTTGGAGGGGCTTCATCTGACACAATGCATGTTCATTCCTCAATAGCTGTGGTAGGAGTGAAAATATTGGGGGGAATGAAAAGCAGTAGCACAAACAGTTAAAAATAATGAAATATGAAAACAAGACAAAATATAATTGATAATGGAAAAGAAAGAAACACAAAGTTTGAATGGGATATACAGGGGGTCACCTGTGGAGAGATATGGGACATTTATGATTCCTGAAAAATGTCCATAAAAGCACTTTCACAATAGCATCCTTTAGTGCTTGCATCCTCATGCTGTAGATGAGGGGATTCAGTGCTGGGGGAACCACAGAGTAAAAACTGCCACCACCAGGTCCAGGGCTGGGGAAAAGATAGAAGGGGGCTTCAGGTAGACAAACATGCCAGTGATGATTAACAAAGATACCACGACCAAATGAGGGACACATGTAGAAAAGGCTTTGTGCTGTCCCTGCTCAGCGGGCATCCTTAGCACAGCCCTGAATATCTGAACAAAGGAAAGAACAATGAAAACAAACCAACCTAAAACCAGAAAACTACTAAATGTGAGAAGTCCAAGATCCCTATGGTAGGAATGTGAGCAGGAGAGCTTGTGGATCTGGGGGATTTCGCAGAAGAACTCGTCCACAGCATTGCCTCGGCAGAAGGGCAGTGAAAATGATTGGTTGTGTGGAGCAGAGCACTGAGAATCCCACTACCTTGTGCCATTTTGACACAAGCTCTGCTGCCAAGGAGGATCCTGCAGTGCAGGGGCTTGCAGATGGCAAGGTAGTGGTCATAGGCCATGATGGTGAGAAGAGAATAGTCTGATGACATCAAAAATACAAACAGAAATTCATGTGCAACGCATCCTGAGTAGGAAATGGCCCTGGTGTCCCAGAGGGAATTGGCCATGGCTTTGGGGATAGTGGTGGAGATGCAGCCCAGGTCAAGGAGAGCGAGGTTGAGGAGGAAGAAGTACTTGAGGGTGTGGAGGCAGTTGTCACAGGCTATGGCTGTGAGGATGAAGCCATTGCTGAGGAGGGCAGCCAGGTACACGCCCTGGAAGAGGGAGAAGTGCAAGAGCTGCAGCTTCCATGTGTCTGCAAATGCCAGGAGGCAGAACTCTGTGATGGAGCTGCTGTTGAACACATGCTGCCTGTTGGGTATGGAGATCTGTACATGTAGTAAAAGACAATGACATGTTAGGACAGGTTTCTCTGAGTGAACCCTATGCCATTCCTTTTAGACCTCCCCCTGCCATACTCAAATGCTTTTTGTTTCTCTGCTGGAATCTTTCATTTAGCTCCATGACATGAGCTTCATTTTCAAGGTTCAGTCTGGAATGAGGAGCAAGGGCCTTTGCTGCTGGTCTCATGATGGAATCAGTCCTGACCCAGTGCAGGGAGTACACAGGAACATAGCAGGAGGGCAAGGTTTTATTTTCAGATTTTGTCATATGAAATCCCTTCTTACACAAAAGGGAATACAATCACAGAATGGCTTGGGTTGGAAGATACCTTACAGATAATTTAGTTCCAAACACCTTGCCATGGGCAGGGATGCTACCCACTAGATCAGGATGTCCAGGACCTCATCCAACCTGGTCCTGAACACCTCTAGGAATAGGACATTCACAACCTATCTGGCCAGTATGTTTCAGTACCTCGCCTCCCTCTGAGTGAAAAATTTCCTCCAAATCTCTAATATAAATCTTGCCTCTTTTAGTTTAAAACCTTGTCCCTGATCTTGTCATTATCTGATTGATCAAAAAGTAGCTCCCCATCTTTTTTATAAGACCCCTTTAAGAACGGAAAAGCTGCAGTGAGGTCACCCTGCTCAGCCCCAGCTCTCACAGCCTTTCTTCGAAGGAGAGGTGCTCCAGCATGCTGATCATCTTCATGTCAGCATGTTAACATCTACATTCTGGTGCTAACTAATGTAGTTGGCAGAAAGGAGTTTTAGGGGCAGTTTTTTATACACATTCTCTTCCAACTCTTCACACCCAAACAGTATTCTCTGAAGCCAGAAATCCTGAGCATTTCTGCTGCACTTACAGTGAATGGCTGTGAGACCTGAGAGGCAAAGGGATTCCCCCTGTGGCTCAGAGCAGAGTGAGGGAGCTGGCTGGACTTGTCCCCAGCTGCCTGAGTTTTTGGAGATGGACGGCAATTAAACTTATATTACCCTGAAAAGAAACCAGATGCTGTTGAGAACAGATGAATCCACTGCTGATCTGTCAATGCCCAGCCTTTCTCAAGGTACCTGAACAAGGTCTCAGAACCACACCTCTAGTCAAGGACACCAATCATTCATTTCACCAACCCAACAGTTGAATGTAGCATCTCTCTGCTTCTTCCCCGGGTTTCAAATAACACAGAGATATTATGGAAAAGATTTACATCATGCAGAACATCTCACAGATCAAAAGGACATGCTAAATGACCTGATGGTCTTTCACAATGGTAAAGTCAGCTCTCTCACCAGCCTCACAGACCACAACCCCAGGCAGCTGACCTCCTCTGCAGCTGTAGCACAGGTGGAAATGGGGAAGAGGCTGGAGAGATGCACCTCTGCTCTGCTGGAGCTCTGCCTGCAGAAGACATGCTCCATGCCTTGGACCCATGGCCATGAGGGCAGAGGCTCTTCTGGGTGGGAGAGGAGGCAAGGGGGCATGCTCAGAGGAAGGGGTCTGCACTGAAAGGAAAAAATATGGACTTTTCTGATGAATTCTCCCTCTGACGAGATTTCTTATAAACTATCCCCTCATTCCTTGATCATATCCCTGATGCCCGAAGGTTTAACTTCTGGGAGCTGTTTTCCTATCGTTTTCCTGTTTCTGCTCACAGCCTCATCCAAATCTGTGCACAGAAATCTTTGCCCTTCATAAACCTGCCAGTATGCAAGAGACTGCCTAGGTACTTGTGCATCCTTGCAGGTGGAAAACTGTCAGAAAGCCCAGATGGGTTCAGCAAAGTTGATGTTTCTTTCAATATGAAGACGAGAAGGTACAAAATATGTACCTAATATGTACCTAGTATGAAGATATGAAGGCACATTTGGGGTAGCTCACAAACATACCGATCATCAAAATTACAGTTCAGGAGTCTCAGCAATGTGCTCATATTTACAGCTCCTATTCCATTTCTTCCTGCTTCGGCTCCCATCCAGTAGAGTAGGTAACTGAAAAGAGGGCAGAAAATCCCTGTTTTGACCTTACTTGCTTAGAAAAATTGCTTAGGAAATGCCCTTGATGTACAATGGAACTGTGAGCAGGCTGCCCCAGGCAGCAGCCTCCCGACAGCAGCAAGACCCTGCCCTGCCGGGGGGAGCTCCTTCGACCTGCAGCTTCTACCCACAGTGCCCTGGGCAGCTCCCCGGGCAGGCTGAGTTCTGAGACTGGCAGGCAGCAGAGGCCCTGCCCCAGCACACAGCCCCTGGGACACAGCAGGGACCCTGCTCTGCACCACAGCCCTGGGCACCCCTGCCTGTACCCCCAGCTTCTCCTTCCTCCAGGAACTGTGGCTGCACTGCCCTCCAGCCAGAGACTTACCGGGTTCAGGGCTGGGAAGTGTTCTCCCCCAGTGAGCGCTGTGCATCCTGCCACTTCTGCCTGCCTTTAAGCACTGTGTCTCTGCAGGCAGTGCCCCCAGCCCTGCTGCGCTATGCAGAAGAGCTGCTCCTGGGCAGAGCTGTCTCCCTGAAGCTCTGCCCACTTGCCAGGAGCTCCCCTTGGGCCCAGGAGCCCGGCCCAGCTCATCAGCAGAGGCCCAGCCCAAGGCCTCCCTTGCTCTGTCCCCCACCAGGCTCCCTCTACATGGCCGTGGGGCTGTAGGGGAACCTGCTGGGAAACAGCCTGAAGGAATCCCTGAGGTTCCTTCCGTCCTCTGGGCACACACACTTCTTCACAGCAGGCTCATTTCAATTAGTGAAAAAAATAATCATCTGTAACAATCACCTCTTCTCATCCCAGTTGATGATGGGACACACAGACATGGTCATGGAAGTAACTCCTTTAACCCCCTGCTTAAGGAAGGCATTCAGCAGAGTCACTCTAGGCATCTCATCCTGGGTTTTTGTCCTGGGGCTAGAATGGGACCCACCTCCCTCCCATGCCTGACAGAAACCCATAGGACCTGGGATTTCTCTGCATGCAATTTAGGTGTGCATAACATGGGCGATGCATGGAAAAGACTCCACAACCATAGGGTTGTAAAGTAGGTATACTTTATCAGATCAAGCTATTCCAAAATATCGAAAGGCAGTCAGGTGGGGCAGAAGGCTGGCCTGGCTGACCAGGGATCTTCTACTGGTGCTTAGACGGAAAAAGAAAGTGTACGACTGCTGGAAGGAGGGTCAGGTGATGAGGAAGGAATACAGGGATGCTCTTTGTGTTTGTAGGGAGAAAATTCGTGGGGCCAAAGCCCAACTAGAGTTGAAGCTGGCCATGTCTGTGGGAGACAATAAAAAAGTTTTTTTTTTTTTAGATACATTAACAGAAAAAGGAGAACCAAAAAAAAAAATAGGTCCACTACTTGACGGGTAAGGTCTCCTCACAGACAATGACATAGGCAAAGCAAAGACGTTTAATGCCTTTTTCACCTCTGTCTTCAATGATGATGATGGGCTTCAGGACCCTGGGTGCCCTGAGCAGGAGGACCATGATGGTGGGAATGACAAACTCCCAACCGACCCTGAACGTGTGCGGGATTTGCTTCTCCACCTGGATCCATACAAGTCCATGGATCCGGATGGGATCCATCCTAGGGTGCTTAAAGAGCTGGCTGATGTCACCTCTCTCAATTATTTTTCAATGATCTTGGGAATCTGGAGAGGTCCCAGTAGACTGGAAGCTGGCAAATGTTGTCTCAGTTTTCAAGAAGGGTAAGAAAGACCCTAGCAATTACAGGTCTGTCAGTCTCATGTCAGTGCCTGGTAAAATTATGGAGAAGATTATCCTTGAAGTTATTGAGACACACCTGGGGGACAATGCAGTCATTGGTCCCAGTTCATGAGGGGTAGGGCCTGCTTAACAAATTCGATTTCCTTTTATGATAAGATCACCCATCTAGTTGACCAAGGGAAACCAGCTGATGTGATATTTTGGGACTTCAGCAAGGCTTTTGACACGGTTTCCCATAGGATCCTACTGGACAAAATGTCCAGCATACAACTTAACAAAAACATCATACGATGGGTGAGCAATTGGCTGACGGGCAGGGCTCAAAGGGTTGTGGTAAATGGGGCCACATCTGGCTGGCGGATGGTCACTAGTGGGGTCCCTCAAGGCTCCATTTTAGGGCCAGTCCTCTTCAATGTCTTTATAAATGATTTGGAGGTAGGACTAGAAGGTGTTTTGAGCAAATTTGCCAATGACACCAAACTTGGAGGAGTTGCGGACTCTGATGAGGGTGGAAAGGCTTTGCAAAGAGATCTAGACAGATTGGAGAGCTGGGCGATCACCAACCACATGAAGTTTAACAAAAGAAAGTGCCGGGTCCTGCACCTGGGACGGGGCAACCCTGGCTATACGTACAGACTTTTTGATGAGATGCTGGAGAGCAGCCCTGGAGAGAGGGATCTGGGGGTTGTGAGGAATGTTTTAACAATTCGTGTCCATAAAGAACAATTCTGTTTGAATCCTGTCTGCCTCTGGGCCCTGCACTGGCAATTCAATTCTTGAACCACAGCTGCAGTGTGTCCCAGTCTCCCCCTCATTCTAGTCAATTTATCACTTCTTAAAGTTATGAACCTGTTTGCTTTTGTTATTCCGGACTTCTGTTTCTAACACTGCTATAGATGTGTCTGTGAATGGCTGGGGAAGAATGTTTTAATTACTCGTGAAGCGTCAAATAAGAAAGCTGTTTGTGTTTGATGTCTGGGAGTTTCAGAACAACTGATAACAACTAGTGACTGTTATGGGATACTATGCGGATCTTTGGTATCTGGTTAGGGGGGGCCGAGAGATAAAGAGGAAGGAGAAAGAAGCTGAAGGGCGGCTGGGAGACAAGACTTGAAGAAGATGTTCCATAAACTTGGGATGGTGCCCAGTAAGTACAAAGGGGGAGAGGAAGACTGCGAGCCTTCAGCATGGAAGACCCCTAGAGACCCCCAGAAGAGACCCCAGAGGAGACTGCGCATGCTCCAGTAGGAGGGACTGCACCCCGGAAGCTAATTTTAATAATCTATTTTTTTAGAAGTAGTAATGAATATGTATTAGTCTAGGAGCATAAAAATCAGCTGCTTGATGTAACTGGTGTGCGTCCTGGTGGAGCGGAGACTCCCGGTGCACCCAGCACTGTTTGCTTACCTCTATTCCTTTATATTCTTTCAATAAATCCTATTTTTTTATTTAATCCTAATTTGAATCCTGAGCCATTTATAACAGGGTTGTGGTTGACAACAAGTTGAATATGAGCCAGCAGTGCGCCCTGGCAGCCAGGAAGGCCAACCGTATCCTGGGGTGCATCAAGCACAGCATTGCTAGTCGGTCGAGGGAGGTGATTGTCCTGCTCTACTCTGCGCTGGTGCAGCCTCACCTCGAGTACTGTGTGCAGTTCTGGGCACCACAGTACAAGAAGGACATTAAACTGTTGGAGAGTGTTCAGAGGAGGGCAACGAAGATGGTGAAGGGCCTAGAGGGGAAGATGTATGAGGAGTGGCTGAGGGCACTGGGCCTGTTCAGCCTGGAGAAGAGGAGGCTGACGGGGGACCTCATCGAGGTCTACAACTTCCTCGTGGTGGGGAGTGGAGAGGCAGGTGACCTATTCTCTGTAAACACCAGTGACAGGACCTGCAGGTATGGTGTTAAGCTGAGGCAGAGGAAGTTTAGATGGACATCAGGAAGAGGTTCTTCACCAAGAGGGTGGTTGCACACTGGAACAGGCTCCCCAGGGACGTGGTCACTGCACCAAGCCCGTCTGAATTTAAAAAGCGCTTGGACTGTGCACTTAGTCACATGGTCTAAACTTTTGGGCAGACCTGTGCGGTGCCAGGAGTTGGACTTGATGATCCTTATGGGTCCCTTCCAACTCAGGATATTCTATGATCCCATGATTTATTGCGGTGCACTGGGTGCACTGGGAATAGGTTCCTTCAAAAAGTGCAGACCTGCCTGGTCATCTCTCACAATTTCATACATGTATACTGTTATATGTTACATGAGCTCTAATACATATTCATTAATTTCCCCCAAAAGGTGGACCTCTTCCAAGTACTCATTTCCATACTCCCCGCCCTTAGCTCCTTCCGGTTGTGCCTGCACAGTGTAGCCCAGTGCTCGTGGGCAGGGGTCTTTCAGGATGAAGGCAACAAGGAAGAGGAGGTTAAACTTTTTACCTTTCTGGACTTTGACCTGCTGTTGGACAGTATTTAGAAGTTTTGTGTTTATCTTTGCCTTGTTTCCTGCCAACAAGTTGTTCATCCTTCCCTGACAAGATGTTTGTTCTTCCCTCATCCATTGGCCTTGAGTGATATCTTCGTTTTTACATCTGCTTCTAGTAAGGTTCACATCTACATCCCTATAATTAGGATATTTGTAGGTTCTCATCCACATCCCCGATAATTAGGATATTTTACCGTATATATGGCTAAATATTAATTTGGATAAGTTTTAGCACCTTCCCCATCTCCATTCCCCCCTTTTCTTCTAAATTAAGTAAATTCTTTTACTTACTACTTATTCTTGGCCTCCTCTCTATACCTATTTGTAAGCACATATTCCTCTGAAAGATTGTAATATTAGGCAAATAAGTATTCTGAAAAATAACAGAACCACACGCGTAGTAAGCAATTGTTTTAACCATGTCAAATTTGGTAACCAATGGGTTAGTTTTTCTGATAATTCAGTAAACGCAAGGGAGGTGTCATCTCGTGACACCTCATGCAATAAGTGAGTATGTTTCCGCATCTCCTTTAAATCAGTTTCTACTCTTTGGAATTGATCAATATATGTACAGAAACTCTGATTTATTACAGTGCACACTCCCCCTTCCTTTGCTGTTAATAAATCTAATGCCATTCAGTTTTGTAAAACCACCTTATGGAGAGATGAGACTTCTACCTGTAGTGCTTTTATTGCATCTGTGGTGGAATTCTTTATCTGTTCTAATTCAGCTGAAATATTTACTATTGCCTTTTCCAATTAGCTTACTCCTAAACTAGGAATTAATCATCTAATGAAACTATGGTATCCTGTAGGCTTTTCTACCAAAGGATTCGGTGGGATTTCTCGAGTTATGCGTTTCCATGGGGACCTTAAGATTCCCGTAGGTACTGCAGGCCCATTATAAAAAGAATTTGGAGATGCCAAATGTAAACATACAATGTGGAGGCGCTCTGGAAGATGGGGCAGAAGAAGAGTGAGCCTTCTGGTCCCATGGGTGGGATAACACCTGAGATTACCCCAGGATTAATGGTAAACAATTGGAATAATATCCCTTCTAGGCGGGGTAGGGATTAAAGTAAAATATAATACGTCAATGTGCTGGAGTTTGAAGTGGTAAACAGGTTTGAGGAAACCACATTTACTGGTCTGTATTTGGGTCTTTTGAGGGTTGGCTTGTCAGGATGATTGGTTCGGAAACTCGACCCAGTTTTTACCCTCAAAAAGAAAAAGGAGGGGATGGGAGGATAGGAGGTGCAACTCGGGAATTAGAGATCCCAGCCCCACTGCCTCCCTATATTCCACCACCACCATTTGCAGCCCCTTTGACTCCTGGGTTTCCTAACCCGCGACCCCAGGGAGATGCCAATAGTGATTCTGACTCTAACACTCAGGGACCAGTATCTAGGATTCAGGCAAAAGCCAACAAACAGCAGCCTGAGAAATGAAAGAGGGGGTTGCATTTACTCATAGAGACAGCAAAGGGTGGACCACAACGGGAAGGGCAGAAAGGAGTCAACTATAGGAAAGGGTTGACCTGTTTTTACTGCAATAAGAGAGGTCATATGAAAAGAGAGTGTCAATGAAAAATAAAGAATGAAAAGAAGTGTCAGGAAGACTAGGGGAGTCAGGGGCCCTGTTTGCTGGGGACCCGGAAAAAGCCTGTTATATATGGAGTGGTAATTCGTGTCGAGAAAACGGTTGATATTAAAAAAGAAAGGGGAGATTTGGGAATGCGGCCATGGGGGTTGGAAAGCCCCGTGGTTGAGATAACATTAGACTCTTAATGATGAGGCCATCAGGAATATAAAACAGTTTAGAGGGAACAAAGACGGGTGATTCAGGAGACTCCATGCAGTCTCCAGTTTCTTGTTCTCCGGATGGTTCTCTTGTTCTCCAGCCATTAAGGCATAGATGTTTCTGGGTGTTTGCTGTTGTTGTTACATTCAAAGTTGTCTGACCAATGAAAAGTTGTTTGGAAAAGAACTGCTGTGGAGAGAAGGGTGTAAGAGGGGAGCCTGCCATTAAGATAAAAAACAAGGCAGCACGATGAAGTTACATCAATAAAGAAGCAGGAAAAAGAAGTGAAGAGGAACAGGCTGGCAGAATGGAGACCAGGACGGGAGCAGGCACATTGATTGCCTCACGAAGACAGGTTCGGCCAGACTCAGCAAACCGCTCAGAGAAGCTCGTACAGAAAGTCGCTGGAAATAGGCGCACCGGAGCTGGAGAGAAGCTCGAGCTGAGAGAAGCAGACCTGTGCACGCAACTGCCTCTCGCTGGTAAGCAGTTGCGCATTATGGGGAATCATACTTCCTTAGGAACAAAGACTGTCCTGGTAACCTTACAGCTTATTCTCCTTATTAACAATTGGACAGTTTATGAGCCTGAAATATGGGACCAAACTGAGGTCAAGGTGTGGGACTCTGCAACTAAAAACAAGGTTGCAGTGGGATTGCTCGGCACCTGGCGAGCAATATCTGAGGCCTTGAAGAGCCATGTGGAGCCACAATCACAAATGTGTGGCTTGCCAGATAGTGAGGGAGCTGTGGGCTCCTTTACTGATCCGACTGCTACGCCATGGCCATGGGCCCCTCTGCTACTACAGCCATCAAAGGCCTTTGCTGTTATGCCCCCTGTTGACCTGAACGTGCCTTTTGATCCAGGCCTGTTGGCCTTGAAAAGGAGATGGATATGCTTTTCTTCGATCTGGGAAGAACAGGATACATAAGGCCTGAAGACTGAGTTGCTTGACAACTTAAAGCAAGACATATTGTTCAATGGAAAATGGAGACTTGTATGTAATCAAGAAAAGGAGTGGAAAATGGAGACTGTTGAGTCATGGAACTTGGAGGATTGTTTGTTACCTTTTCTGATCGTACATATGTATAGGCATACTTGCATTTAGTATGTAAAGCAATGTTCTGTATATTTAGAATGTTTGATGTTTGTGTGTGCGTCTTGGTGGAGCGTAGACTCCCTGCAAACCCAGCGCTGTTTACTTGCCTTTTATACCTTTTAGAAATACTTATTTCATAAATATTACAAAATTCAGATTGAGTTGAGACCTCATTTATAACACCAAGATATAAAAAGGGACCCTGGCGGGGGTGAGGTGTGCGCCGTTGGCGGAGCAGAGACTCCCCGGCCGCCCAGTGCTGTTTTTATTGCTGTTTGCTTACTTAATAAATTCCTTTATATGATTAATACAATGCTCTCTGAAAATTAATTAAGGGGGCAACTTATAACACCAGACATCCCCCTATACAATGACCCTTCCAATTAGCTGGTAAATTCTTCCTTGCCCTCCCATCACCACATAGCCATCATACCCTATTCATTAATTTGCACCCACTTTCCGAAGATCCGTCCACTCCAGAGTCCTTATCTAGGTCTCATGCTTCTTAGATAGTAATATTACAAAACGACCTTAAATTGGCTAGATTATATTCACCTACATTTGCCGTTTTTGAACAGTCAGGTTCCTGACCAAAACTAAGCCCCAGATCACGCAAGATCTTTTGTTCACTGCTATCATTGTCCCCATTACATCGACTTTTAACAGTAACATTTCCCCATGCTTGTAAAGTAAATTTTGGTCCCTCAGGGAGGGTATAATTTACCCTTTCCATTCCCCAACATTTAGAGGACCACATCTGATTATTATATAATGCATTAGTCTAATTTCCTGAGGGTATCCCATATATCGGAATTTTCATATTGCCCCTCGGGAGTGCAGTACGTATCCAACAGTCAGATAAATTTAAGGATCGGGCCACTCTTTTGGTTATGTTTACATACAAGTTTTCCTTTCATGCTTGAGCTGATACAATAATTGCAAAGAAAGCCCCAAATCTATACATGTTGCCTTTTCAATTTCAACTTATTTGGTCCCGTCATCTCAAGTGTCCATGGACCTTTTGTTGACTTCTTGATTCTCGTGTGGTGAATCCAAGCAGGTTGTTCTTTAATTTTTACTGAGGTGTATGACATAAGCAGCACCTGAAAGGGTCCTTCCCATTGGGGTTCTGGAGTCTTTTCTGCAAGATACTTTACATATATATAATCTTCAGGTTGTACATTGTGTATAGGTCTATCCAAACCCCTACTCTGGGTTCCAGATACATATTTTCCTATTTTGTCTAGTTGTTTCCCTAATGTCAGCATATGGGAGGTCATAATTTCGTCTCCTGCTTGTGCAGACATCCCCTTCTGTATTCTGTAGAGTCATCCATACAGGATTTCAAAAGGGCTCGTTCCCTCCTTTACTCTTGGCCTTATTCGTCTGCGTAAGAGAGCCAGAGGAAGAGACAGAGGCCAGGCCAGATTAGCTTCCTGTCTCAACTTTACAATCTGTTGTTTGATCAAGTGGTTCATCTTTTCTACCTGGCCACTTGACTGAGGTCGGTATGAGGTATGAAGTTGCCAGTCTATACCTAGACAGTGGGTGATTTGTTGCACTATTCTTGAAATTAAATGTGGTCCCCTGTCAGAGGATATAGTAGCTGGTACCCCAAAACCTGGTATTATTTCCTGTATAAATATTATTACCACCTCCCTAGCCTTGGCTATTCTGGTAGGAAACGCCTCTGGCCAACCTGAAAGGGTGTCAGTTAATACCAACATATATTGGTACCTCCCTTTTCTTGGGAGTTCCAAAAAATCAATCTGCCATTGTTGTCCAGGCCCTTCCTCTTTCCAATTTAGCCTATCTCTAATTTTGGAGTATTTTTGGGATTAGTCTGGAGGCAAAGGTCACACTGCTGAGTCACTTGTCTCACAGTGGTATATAGATTCCTTGCTACAATTTCTCTGATCAAATGTTTATATAAGGCTTCTGCACCCCAATGCCTCTTTCTATGTTCCTCTCATCATATAAGAGGAAATAATTATTTTCCCTTGGGAGGTAAGAGCCCACCCACCCTTCCTTATTATAGGAACCTTCTAGATCAGTAATTAATTTCTGATCTTCCTTTGTATATTTAGGCTTACCTTCTAGGGAGATTTGCCCATCGGGGACCAGAGCCCCTTCTGTTCTTACCTGCTTTTAGCTGCCTGTTTTGCCTCTCTGTCTGCCAGCTCATTTCCTCTTTACAATTCTGAGTTTACTTTCTGGTTTGCTTTGATGTGCATGATTGCCACTTTCTCAGGGAGCTGAACTGCTTCCAACATCTTTTGGAATCTCTTCTCTTTCCAAGTCACTCCATGCTCTTGTACAACCCCAAAGGCATATTTTAAGTCTGTATAGATATTCTTGGTTTTGCCTTGGGCCAATTCCAACACGTGGGTCAGAGCAATTATTTCCACCTTTTGTGCAGAAGTGTTTGCAGGTAAAGGCCCGGAGTCTATTACCTCTTTGCAAGTGGTAACTGCATACCCAGCATGTCGTTTTCCGCTGATGACGTTGCTTCTCCCATCAGTGAACCACTTTTCTGTGTTTTCCATAGGACTTAGATCCATTAGGTCTTTCATGTCTGGATGGCATGAATATATCGCTTCGATGCTTTCCAGGCAGTCGTGATGCACTGGTTCCCCTGTGTTCCCACTGAAAAAGGAATCTGGATTGACAATGTTACTGACTACAGTTTCCACATCATCCTGTTCTACCATTGTAGCCTGATATTTCAAAAATCTTTCTGGGGAGAGGCAATGTCCACCTTTTGCTTCCAGTACTGCAGATACCATATGGGACACTAACATAGTCATTTTCTAGCCTAATGTGAATTTTCAGGCCTTCTAGATGTACTCCTTTAGTACTATGGCCGCAACCACTCACAAGCATCCAGGCCACCCTTTGCAGTTGTGTTCAATTGTTTGGAAAAATAGGCAACTGCTCTATGGTATGGGCCCATTTTACCATATATGCAGCTAAATATTAATTCAGATAAATTTTAGCATCTTCCCTATCTCATTAGCATCTTCCCTGTCTCAGGATGACTGTGCCATGGTGAGACGTGTTTCCAGTGGGCCGTCTACCAGACACAGTAATGAATACTATGAGAAGGACTAGAGGGGTCCTGCTTCCAGCCAGGGGAAAGTGGGGAGGAAAGGAACAATCAGGTTTACTGGATTGTGTATATTTAATGGCCTGGCACATCAGACCCACAAATGTATCAGGCTCTACTGGACATCGGTGCACAGTGTACCTAATGCCATCAAGCTAAAAAGAGGTAGAACCCACCTGTATTTCTGGAGTGACAGAGGGATCCCAAGAGTTGACTGTATTGGAGGCTGAAGTGAGTCTAACTGGGAAGGAATGGCAAAAGAACCCCATTGGGACTAGCCCGGAGGCTATGTGCATCCTTGGCATAGACTACTTCAGGAGAGGGTACTTCAAAGGTCCAAAAGGGCACCACCGGTGGGGCTTTGGCATAGGTGCCTTGGAGACAGAGAACATTAAAGAGTTGTCTACCTTACCTTGCTTGGTCTTCCACAGAGTCCTTCTGTTGTGAGTTTGCTGAGGGCTGAAGAACAACAGGTGCCAGTGGCTGCCATGGTGGCGCACCTGAGGCAGCGTCATGCTAACCGAGACTCCCTGATTGCCATCTATGAGCTGGTTCATTGACTGGAGACCCAGTGTGTAGATGTAGAACTTAGTAGCAAGGTTTAGTGATCGCCTTGTCAGTACTAAGTTAAAGTTGCATGATCTAGGTTACACATCCTTGAGTAGTGTAAGGCACAATGCAATTCTTTTTGCCTTCTGCATCTATAGCACAGGAAGTATGACTTTGCCCTACTCTACTGACTGGACAGGTCTTTTCACATTACTCAATTTAGTTTTCCATAGCTGGAAGGGGACAATTTCCCAAAAGAGGCCAAGCTCATGGGTACAGCTACAGCCACTTGAAGATATATTTTATTTAGTTTTCATCCTGAGTTTTCCACAGAAGACCCAAGATAGTCTACTAAGATTCAGGCTGAATTTCTCAGGTTCCAATGGTCATTCCAACTTATTTATTTATTTATTTATTTTTAATTTAATTTAATTTAATTTAATTTAATTTAATATTTTATTTTATTTCCCCCCCCCCCCAAAGAATCCCTGACTTATCTTATAAAGGGCTTCATGTGCTGTGCTGTGCTGTGCTGTGGTTACAGGGATGAAGACTACTGCTGGCAGTGGAGTTGTCAGACCTCCAGAGTCTGCTTTTCCTCCCAATGCGGCTCTCCAGAGAAGTCACCCTAGATCTATAGCAAAAGGGGAATGATGCTCAAAATTGAAATGCAGCAAAATTTACCCTTTAAAATGAGAAAAGATTTGTATTAGGTGTTTTTTGAAATGTCCTTCCTTAACTATACCATATAAGCTCTGCAGTTAGCTGTACAAGCCATGAAGGTGTGATGAAAACTATGGAAGAGATGTTAGGAGTTTCTTCATTTGAATGAGTTCTGCCATGTATTTTGGTGCTGAGTATATGAAGATCAGGTATTGAGAGGAGAATGATGCAGTTGCTTGGAGGCCGTGATTACAGACAGGCAAAGGCACTGTGCTGAGAAAGGTCTTGGTTGGTTTTAGTGAAGCAGAAGGACCAAGGCCTGGCTGCATATACTGGGAGGGCAGATCCTGCACCCCATACCTGGCTTAGGGCTCTTCCTGGGGACTGTGGGATGTGGTGGGCAGTGTGATGCCATGAGAAGAACACGATTAAAACATGACTGTTTTAAGTCAGTGTTACAGCAGAATCAAAATTGCCTGAACCTTCTAACCTCACAGAAATCATTAATTTCTGCTAGCCAAGCTCCTCTTCCCTCCCTCAAATCTCACATCTCTCCTGGCTAGGCTTCTCCTGACTACCCCATATCAGTTATCATCTTAGGGCAGTTTTCTGATGGCTTTCATGATCTCAAAGTATTTGTCTCATCTCTGTTGTCTACTCCATTCCTGAGACAGATGCAGCACCTAAGCCAGGATAGAAAAGGCTGTAGGAGCACCCTGTACAATGTGCCCAGCAGCTCTTTTACCCCCCCAAAATTTTGTTTCCTGCCTCCAACTTTTGGATATAGAATGGATCTTGTGCACCCAGGGTATCTATTTCCAAACCCTCATGTAGGCTTCAGTTTGCCTGGGCATCTTGGAGGCAGTGGCCACTTCTGTGTAGAAAACTGAAAGCAGTCCTGAAGGATGACTTCAGGCAAAAGCTGAAACCTCTGACATGACAACACCTATCCAAGACCTCTTTCTCTATGGGGCTTACCCGGTACTTAGAAAGAGCGGATGTCACAAACTGCATGCACAGCAAGTTACTTCTGCTTGCCTTTCAGGCACATTCTCAGATGTGAGCCTAAAGGCACAGATCCCAGACAGGAGTCAAGGGATGACCTGTTGGCTACTTCAGAAAGAAGTCACTTCAAAGGCCGTTTAACAGCCATTCACTTCCTACAGGACTTAAGAATTTCTGAGGCACCACTGAACTCATAATACCACACCTAAAAATCACCCCCTTTTGGCCCAGGACCTGCCCAGCTAGAAGTAAGCTGGTTGTGATCCTTCAAGCCCATGGCACTGCTGCTGAACTCCCAGCCTCTCTGCTGCATGGGAGCCAGTTCCATGCCAGTCCAGTGAGGTGCTAGGGCAGGAGGGACCTTGCAGTCAGTGTTCCAGCCCCGTGCCTGTTGGCGGTCTCTCAGCTCCTTGCGCGCAGAGAGGATCACACTCACATCCAGAAGCCATGTGCTGAAGCTGTCCTAGAAGACACTCAGGGAAGTGCCCTCCCAGCCCCAGCCCCAGCCCCATCTGGTGGTGCTGCTCTGCAGAGAGAGGGGGCTGTGGTACCCGGGACAAGGGGGCACTCTGCAGGGCTGTGCTGGGCAGGCTGGGAGGCAGAACCAGCTCATGGGGTCACTGCCATTGCCCCAGGGCTGCAACGAATCACTCACCAGACTCCTTTGCTGGGGCTGCTGCATGCCCTGGGGCAGCAGAGCTCTCCTCTGCCTGCTCACGCCAGATTAAGCACTTGAACTCTGGTCAGTCCACCTTGGACAGGCTCACACTCTTTTGGCTCCATTCACTGCTGTCTCCTGGGCTCACGCTGCCCCTGCAGATGTCCCCACATGCTCTGCACACACCACTCTTGCTCATAGGTCCCACATGTCTCTCCAATCCTTCTCTCTTCCCCCGCAGTAGTGGCACCTCACCACAGCAGGTTGGTGCATCTCCAGGCTCAGGGGTCTTTCCAGAGGGCCTGCTGAGCACAGCCTAGCCATCCCTCACTGTGGGCAAGCCCCTTCTCCCAGGCTGAGGCACACATGCAAGATGGACACTTCTCCATCAGCCCTGCTTCATGCAGGGCTCTTCAGCCCAGTCCCAGTCCTCGTCGTCCTACTCCACCCCCAGACATCTGCTAAAGCCCTGAAATTCCTTGTTTCTCACAGCCAATACACAAGTCTTTCTCCTGGCCTTCCCCACTGCCCAGCATTGCCTCAGCTGGTACTCAGTAGCATGGTCCTCAGCAATAAATATTGGGATTATCTTTTGAAGACAGGGTAGAAATTTCTCTGAGGCTGTCTGCAGAGACTATTAAGTAATGCATATTCATTATTTTGGGGGGTTGATTTATTTTTGAAAATAAGCACAAGGCTGGAAAATAAACACAAATGCTTGGCCAGATCATGGGGAGTGTCTAAGAGCACAAAAGACAGGTGAGTACAGCTCCATATCTGGCTCTCGGTCTTGGTTCTGCCCTTGGTCCCTCACAGACCACCCTAGTACTTTCAGCCTGCGTCCTTCACTCCATGACGAACCCCAGAATACAGAAGAGCAACCCCTTGGCTCTATTCCTGATAGCAAGCATTTGGAGAAGGTGTTGAGACTTATGGATTTGCCTTGAGCAGCCCCTTTTGTTACTGTGGTGCCAGCAGGGAGGCCAGCTATGACCCAGAGCTGCACATTGCCTGCTGCCTCCTGCAGCCACAGGGCTGTCACCGTTGAGACAACAGGACTGTCATCAAGGTATATGAGACCTCAGGGCTAACCCAAACAGAAGAGCACAACATTGCCACGTCCTGCTGCTGGCCATGGCCATGGCTCCAGGGAAGCAGTAGCCCTGACCCGAAGGCAGCAGAAAGGCAGAGCCCAGTGGGCAGTGAAGGGCAGCCCCGAGGGCCACCAGAGCTGCTCCTCCATATGGCAGCTGGGCTCTTGGCCCTGAGCGCGTCTTGCACGCTGGGGCTGCTCCCCCAGCTCTAGAGGAGATGGGAAGAGATGCCAGGTGAGATCAAGGAATTTCTGATAGCTTCCTCATTGGGTTTATCTACACAGGAAGCAGTGTTAGATCAGGAAATAATTAACCTGTAAGAGGCTAAGAATAATTTTATATAAATCAGAAAAGCATATACAGGAAATAATAGTACAGATAGATAATATTTAAAAAGTATGTAATTTTTTTCAGAGTACATCTGGCATTTCTGATTATAGGCATACTATTATAGGCGAATACGCTGAAGAATTGTGTATTCTACCAGTGTCCTCACTGCATCCCTTAGTTCCTGGTTTCTCATGCTGTAGATGAGAGGGTTCACTGCTGGAGGCACCACCGAGTACAGAACTGCCACCACCAGGTCCAGGTATGGGGAAGAGATGGAGGAGGGCTTCAGGTAGGCAAACATGGCAGTGCTGGTAAACAGGGAGACCACGGCCAGGTGAGGGAGGCACATGGAAAAGGCTTTGTGCTGGCCCTGCTCAGAGGGGACCCTCAGCACTACCCTGAAGATCTGAATATAGGAAATAACAATGAAAACAGAACAACCAAATAATACAGAAATACTAAATACAACTACTCCAAATTCCCTGAGGTAGGCACCTGAGCAGGAGAGCTTGAGGATCTGGGGGATTTCACAGAAGAACTGGTCCACAGCATTGCCTTGGCAGAGGGGCAGGGAAAATGTGTTGGCTGTGTGCAGGACAGCATTGAGAAAGCCACTGCCCCAGGCAGCTGCTGCCATCTGGGCACAAGCTCTGCTGCCTAGGAGGCTCCCGTAGTGCAGGGGCTTGCAGATGGCAACGTAGCGGTCATAGGCCATGACGGTGAGGAGGGAATACTCTGCTACCACAAAGAAGAGTGAAAAGAGGATTTGTGCAGCACATCCTTCATAGGAGATGGCCCTGGTGTCCCACAGGGAATTGGCCATGGCTTTGGGCAGAGTGGTGGAGATGGACCCAAGGTCAAGGAGGGCGAGGTTGAGGAGGAAGAAGTACATGGGGGTGTGGAGGCGGTGGTCGCAGGCTACAGTGGTGAGGATGAGGCCGTTGCCCAGGAGGGCAGCCAGGTAGATGCCCAGGAAGAGCGCTAAGTGCAGGAGCTGCAGCTCCCGCGTGTCTGCGAACGCCAGCAAGAGGAATTCACTCACAGAGCTGCTGTTGGCCATTTGCTGTTTCTGGGCGTGGGGTCCTGCTGAAGGAACAGAAAAACACTGATAGTTTACAACAGAGTTTTCTTGGAAAAAAATATTTCAATTTTTCATGTAAGCCTCTATTTCTCATTTCAGAGGAAAACTCATCACATTTCTCATTTAATCCCTCCCAAACAAATCTCCACTTCCGTTCAGACTTTTGGCAGGTTCCTTTCATGACTTCTGACTGATGCTGCTTACGGGTTTCACTGAGAGCACGGACTCTGTGTGGGCTTTGCGGGAGTCAGCCCTGCCCCAAAGCAAGTTCATATGGTGATTTCTATTTGTCTCTTTCATTCTAGCTGCTCCACCACACCTGAAGGTTGTTTATGAGGCATAAATCCTAAGCATTTCTACTGTACTTAAGTAAACCTTGTGGATCATCAAAGGGACGTTGTCCTTAGTGCAGTGTCCTTTAGAGAGCACATCCAGTCTGTCTGTCAGTCATAGTGTCAACTGTCCTGTGCTGGTGTCTCTTTGGAGAGAAGAATCCAGTCTCAAAGCACACATTTCCAGACACCTCACCCTGTACTCCCCTTTTCCCAAGCACACTGAGGGCTCACTCCAAGTGCATGTGAAACCCCCATCCCCAGCCAGCCTGGGAACAAGAACAGCAGCAGCATGACCAGGTGGAAAAGCCAGGAGGAATGCCAGCGTGCTGCTGCCAGGGGAGGCAAGGCCAGGGAGTGACAGACGGACACTCAGCAGACCCTCCTGTGCTGCAGCTCTGCCTGCAGAGGAGGCAGCTCATGCTCATTGCAAATGCTTTGTGCTCTGCTTTGGCCTGCAGACACCTCCCAAAGACAGGAGGTTTGTAGCTCCTAAAGATCAGCTTAGACCAAACCTTAGAGGACCACAATGTGATGTTGGTGCTGTCTGTGAGATGAGGCTTGGGAAGGTACGTTACACATTTCACCACTGACAGACTGATTTCTCAGTGCAATACTCCAGGAGTTTCAGTCTCCTGTACAAATCTGACAATTCATTACCACAAAACCTGCTCCCCTCCACAGCAGGAATGTGAAAGCACAGATGGCAGAAAAAGCCTTACCCTTCAGATAAATCAAGGCTCGATCTTCCTCTTGAAACGCCCCCTCATAATGTCATTTTCTAAAGCACTGCATAACCAGAGAGAACCATCTGGACATATGTTATATCAGCCATCGGATGTGCCAGATGTAGAAGACCTCTTTGGCAACTGCACCTGCATTGCCCTGCTGCCAGAGACTCACGGTGTCAAGAGCATGCAGATCTGTCCTGCCACACACTGCCCTCTGTTGTTGTGCTCCTCACTGCCTCCAAGCCCTCTCTCCTTCTCTCCTCTCCCTGTGCCACCTGCACTCAGAGCCCCCAGCCCTGCTGTGCTGTGCAGAGGAGCTGCTCCTGGGCAGAGCTGTCTCTCTGCACCGCTGCCCGCTTGCCAGGAGCTCCCCTTGAGCCTAGGAGACTGGCCATCTCAACAGCACAGCACCCAACCATGGCATCACAGAATCATAGAATATCCCGAGTTGGAAAGAACCCATAAGGATCATTGAGTCCAACTCCTGATTGCTTGCTCTGTGCCATTGCGCTCCCTCGAGGTGTCCCCAAGGCCTCAGGGATGACAGTTCCTTAAATCTCTCCTGGGGTGTGGTGTTTGAAACAGACTGAAGTCATCACTGACTGCTTCTCTCTGTAGATGTCAGAGACTGATTTTTTTAAAGTGTGATTTGTGCTGTTGGAGTGTGGTTGTCAAACATGTTGTGCTTTAACCTGTCAGGCACCTCAGCGCCACACAGATGTTAGCTCACACCCACCCCCCAAAAAAGATAATGGGTTGAAATAAAGACAGTTTAAAAGGACAGAAAATGAATATGAAAATGAAATGAATATGAAAATGAAATACTACTAATAAATACTAAGAAATTTAATTTTTATTATTATTGTATGTATAAAGGAAGTGATGCACAATGCAATTGCTCATCACACACTGACCGCTCGCTGCTCAACCTTTCCCCCAGCACGGGTCCCCCTGAACCTGGACAGCCTACATTAGGATCTCCTATGCAGGTCCCTTGACCTTACTTTGTTTTAGGGCAATACAAGTTTTCAGAAGGATTTGGAACATTTGCTTCCCTTTCTCAAATACTTCTTCTGCTGTGCTACCCCACGTAGCGATGTCATCAAGGTATTGCAGGTGTTCAGGAGCTTCCCCCTTTTCTAGAGCAGTCCGGATCAGCTCATGGCAAATGGTAGGGCTGTGTTTCCAGCCCTGGGCCAGTCAATTCCAGGTGGACAGGATGACCTAGCATGTGAAAGCAAAGTGGGGTCTTCACACTGCTGCCAGAGGGATGGAGAAAAATGCATTAGCAATATTAATTGTGGCATAGCGCTTGGCTGCCTTTGACTCCAGTTTGTACTGAATGAAGTTCTAGCATGCCCGGCACAGCAGCACTCAGCGCTGGTGTGATTTCATTCAGGCCACAAAAGTCCAACGTTATCTTCCACTCACCAGTAGAATTTTGCACTATCCATATGAGACTATTAAAGGGTGAGCAAGTGTTGCTGATCATTCCTTGGCTCTCCAGTCAATGAACCAGCTCATGCATGAGAATCAGGGAGTCTCTGTTATTGCAATATTGCCTCAGGCGCACTGTTGTGGTAGCGATTGGCACCTGCCGTTCATTGGCCATCAGCACCTCCACAGCAGCAGGGTCCTGTGAGAGCGTGGGCAAGGTAGACGACTGTTTCCTGTCCTCCTGTCCTCCAAGGCAGCTGTGCCATAAGCCCACCAATACCCTTGTGGACCTTTGAAGTACCCTCTCCTGAAGTAGTCTATGCCAAGGTTGCACAGAGCCTCCAGGCCAGTCCCAATGGGTTGCATTTGCCACTCCTTCCCAGTTGGACTCACTTCAGCCTGGGTTTGATGTGCCAGGCCAATAATCTTCAAAGTCGATTTGAGGATTGTCCCCTTTTGTCACTGATTGTCCCCTTCCTCCCCCTGGCTGGAGGCTGGGTCCCTCCAGTCCTGCTCATAGTATTAATTACGCTGTTGGGAGGACTGCCGCTAGAAACTGGAGCAGCAATTTTCTCAGAAGAACCACTTTTTGCCAATGTTATTTCCTTGCACTTCATGTATGCTTCCTTGCCTCTAGTGTGGAGGTAGATTTTTTGCACCCCAATTTCTCATGACCTTTCCATGGTCACACAGTCAAAACCACAGGGTGACACATAGTATGCACCCACTATATGAATTTTATTGATGCTTACACCTGATAGTTGAGGTATTGGTTAGTGCAGGTGAAGAAGAAGATGTATTCTCTTGTAGTTCTTGCACCTCATGAGAAAGTTTCTCTCAAGACGAAATGTAGGCCCATAGGGAAGAAGAGAGACTTTGTAATGCCATAGTTGCAAATTCTTCCACTGTGGGTTCCTCTTGGTCTTCCCAGGTCATTACTGCCAATGAGCTGGCATATGATGATGGTGTGCTCTGTACAAACTTCTGTCATATGGGTCGTGTGCACTTGACTTCACCTGGATCTCTGGATAGCTCTTTGTTGTCTAGGTTCCTACAAATCGCCTTCAGCATTGTTAATTCCCTCAGGTACTGGATATCCCTCAGCATGTTGGTCCACTTTCCTGGTTGACATACAAGACCTTTCTTGAAAGGATACCTTTCCTTCAGGCATGACAGGATTAAGTTCCCTTTGTCAGTCACCCCTTCCCTAGATTGGGATTTTGGCTGCTTGGCTTCCTTGTCCTCTAATTCCAGGCTATTGGTTCCTTTCTCCGAGAACTGGAGCAGCCAGGTGACAATGTGCTCACTGAGATAATGGCTGAAATCTGTTCCCATACCTTCTAGCTTACCCTGGGAAAGGGATCACTTGGTTTCTGATGTTTATTTGATCTCTTCTTCCTTGTTCTCCTGCTTCCATGATGGCCCAGCTTTAGAGAAACCTGCCTCATCTTCTTCCTCCTTTCTTGTCCAGGTAGGAGTTTCTTTCCTTTCTAAAGAAAAACTGACTTCCACACCCATTGTTTTCTCTTGCATAAAGAGGCAACCAATACTGACACAGATTGGTTCTCTGGCCCAGCTATGGGGTCCATCTTAGGGACTGGAGTGGCTGCAGGGCCCAACACAGGAGTTGTTCTGGCTACAGGGTCTTTCAGAGGAGTTGGAGTGGCTGTAGGGCCTATTGCAGGTTTTGGAGTAGCTATAGGGTCTATCACAGGGGTCAGTTTGAATTTACAGAATCACAGAATTGTCTAGGTTGGAAGAGACCTCAAGATCATCGAGTCCACCTCTGACCTAACACTAACAAGTCCTCCACTAAACCATATCGCTAAGTTCAACATCTAAACGTCTTTTAAAGACCTCCAGGGATGGTGACTGGGCAGCCCATTCCAATGCCTAACAACCCTCTCAGTAAAGAAGTTCTTTCTAATATCCAGCCTAAAACTCCCCTGGCGCAACTTTAGCCTGTTCCCCAATGTCCTGTCACCAGGCACAAGGGAGAACAGACCAACCACCACCTCGCTACAGCCTCCTTTAATGTACTTATAAAGAGTGATAAGGTCACCCCTGAGCCTCCTTTTCTCCAGGCTGAACAAACCCAGCTCCCTCAGCCACTCCTCGTAGGACTTGTTCTCCAGGCCCCTCACCAGCTTCGTTGCCCTTCTGTGGACTTGCTCGAGCACCTCATTGTCCTTCTTGTAGCGAGGGGCCCAAAACTGAACAAAAAACTGTACTCGAGGTGCGGCCTCACCAGAGCCGAGTACAGGGGGATGATCACTTCCCTAGCCCTGCTGTCCACACTGCTTCTTATGCAAGCCAGGATGCTGTTGGCCTTTTTGGGCACCTGAGCACACTGCTGGCTCATATTCAGCCGACTATCCACCAATACTCCCAGGTCCTTCTCCACCTGGCAGCTTTCCAACCATTCCTTTCCCAGCCTGTAGCTCTGCCTGGGGTTATTGAGCCCCAGGTGCAGGACCTGGCATTTGGCCTTGTTGAACTTCATGCAGTTGACCTCAGCCCATCGGTGCAGCCTATCCAGATCCTCCTGCAGAGCCTTCCTACCCTCAAGCAGATCGACACACGCACCTAACTTAGGCCCATCTCAGGAGCTGGAATGCCTGCAAGGCCTGTTGCAGGGTTTGAAGTGGCTGCTGGGCCCTTCACAAGGGTTGGACTGGCTGATGAACCTGTCGCATGGGTTGGCGTGAGTCTGCAGGAAGTCACAACAGCTGGGGAGGTGTTGACTGTGGCTTGTTAAGCATAGGTCAAGGTCCAGCACATTGCATTGATATGTGTCTGGAAATGCCAGGGTAATAACACCACTTTCTCAAGCATTTCACTTTTTTTTTTTTTTTTTTTAAAGGATTCTGCACTTTCTCAGAGGTGAAGTTCCAAAGCAGTGGAGGTACCCACTGCTCTAGGTGCCTGCCCATATTCTCCCACACTCCCTGCCAGTCCTAACTCTCCTGACTCTAGGCAGATCTCTGGATAGCATTCTTAAGTGATTGTTTGACATAAACAAAAGCTGAAACACATTCAGGAGACATAACAATAGGAACATGCTGGTTTGACCGTCTGGTTTGACCATATTCAAAAATTTGAAGAGCTATTGTAACTAGCCTGGAGGAGAAGGGGGAGGTGAAGGAGGAAGAGAGAGTGAACCAGTGGGTAAAAGTGTCTTCCTCTTGTCTCCTCCATGGTTTGGTTTCCTGAGGAGAAAAGGTCAAGAGTGTAATTCTTAGTAGTTCCTGAGAGATGGTTCCCAAGGTATGGAGGTAATGGCAATGCTAAGTACAAGTACCAGATTAGTTTAATGACCAGGAATTTTACCATATCAAAAGCCAGTGTTACACTATACATCAAAAGAATAAACTTAACCAGCCATCAGAAAAGACAAACAGCATGGCAGGAGATACATACAGTATGTAATGTTCTATACAACACAATTCTGAAATCTTGCACAACAGACCTGAGATTAATAAATAAATAAATAAATAATCATCTTTGTGATCAGCAACTATTAAAATCAAATAATGCTTATAATTTTAATTATAAGCATTTATATTATATATATTATATTATATATATTATATTATAAATGCTTATAATTATAAGCATTTAATTTTTTTAATTAGCTTTCTTTTAACATGCTGTGGTCAGATCTGTCATTGGCTCAAACTTTGTGCTCCATGTTGGGCACCAGAAAGAGTGTGGTTTAACCCGGCAGGCAGATAAGCACCACGCAGCCATTCACTCACACACACACCCTGCTACACCCCCAGTGGATGTAGAAAAGAATGAGGAGGGGGAAAAAATATATATATATATTTTTAAAAATAAAAATAAAAATCATGGGTCGAGATAATGACAGTTTAATAGGACAGAAAAGGAAGACAAATAATACAAGCAATGATGCTGATGATCATGATGATGATTGCCTGTCCCGAAGCAGTGGTAGCCCTACCCTGGCCAGCCACCCATATTGATTGTTCAGCATGACATCGTGTGGTATGGAACATCCCTTTGGCCACTTTGGGTCAGCTGTCCTGTTTCTGTCCCCACCAGCTTCTCAGGCACCCCCAGCAATCCACTGCTAGGCAACAACTAAACCATCAGCGTGTAATCAGCATTCTTCTAATGCTAAATCAAAAACACAGCATCATACCAGCTACTAGAAGGAAAATTAACTCAACCCTAGACAACATCAGGACACCCATAGACTAAGGGCATGATATCTCTCTGTGTATATCAAAAGAGAAAAGGTGGTGGTGATTAATCGGAAAGTACTGAGGCTGAGCATGCTGCAGATGGTATAGAATGGGATGGATATTGTCCTCGTTTTGGCTGGGACAGACTTAATTTTCTTCCTATTAACTGGGATGGTGCTGTGTTTTTGTGTATAGGACGCAGTTCCAGACAAAATAACAGCATGCATGATGTGAGATATGTTCATCTGATTCGTGTCAGTACGGAACAATGCTAGGGCCACATTGTATGATGAATGTGACTTTCTGTCTTACATACCCTAGTAGTAGTAATGAATATGTATTAGCCTAGGAGCATAAAAATCAGCTACTTGATGTAACTGGTGTGTGTCTTGGTGGAGCAGAGACTCCCAGTGCACCCAGCGCTGTTTGCTTACCTCTATTCCTTTAATAAATTGTAAACTTTGATTATAGTTCTATTTTGAAGACTGACCCATTTATTACAATGAGAAGGAAGAACTGAAGAAGTGGAATTGGGCAGCCTTCCATTCCCTACCCTTCTCTGAGTCTGTGCTGCAATTCCATTCAACTACATACTCCTGTATTGGCTCAACTGTCTTGCAATTCCTGCTGCTGTTATCTTGTGAGAGACAGCATAATCAGGGTGAGCCATCTGCATGCAGACATTAACAGCTGACAGAATGCAGCGTCAGTCCAGGGGAACCTTGAGAAACTGCAGGACTTTGCCTACAGAAACCTGTTGATATTTGCATGCAGAAGAGCCTAGTCCTGCACCGGAGGAAGAGGAACCCCACACATGAGGGCAGACTGGGACCCTACAGAGTGAGCAATGCCCAGGACGAAGAGTGCCTGGGCACCACGAGGGATGCCACACAAGCTGTGGTGCTGCTCACCAGGAACCAGGCCAGCTTCCTAAAGAGCTGCCTTGCAAGGAACAGCTACCAAGCAAATCTGAGTTACCAGACAACTCAGATCTGGTGTGGCACCACATGGTCAAGGGTTTACAGCCAGCAGGAAAAAAGTTGCAGGTCTGGGAGTCCGTAGGACTGCCTGGTGTGGAGAGGAACAAGGACTTTGGCAAGGCTGAAAGTCCCAACAAGAGTGTGATCTTTGTGTCCATGGCTCTGGTTGTTGTCTCTTCCACTGACATTCACAAGGAGACAGCCTATTGTTAAAGCACAAGGGCCTCATTGCCTCCTTACCCCTCTCTACCGATGACCAGGCAGGGGTTGTACCATTCTCCTTCGCTTGGCCATGCACATCCCCATCTCCTACTGCCCCAGTAAGAGGCCTGAGCAAGGTGTGAAGGGAAAGGATCTCCCTTCCCAGGGAATGGGGGTCAAGGCCTGGCCCTTGTGCTTGGTGAAACACATCAGGTTTTCCTACACGTCAGTGACACCTTCACATTGCCTTTGTCTACTTGTCCTCACTGCCTCCAATGCTCTTCTAAACAAGGCTGTATCAGTGCTGTCCCTCAGGGGGACACTGCATAAAACTTGCACCTGACAGGGCGACAAAAATGGTGATGGGCCTAGAGGGGAAGATGTATGAGGAGCGGCTGAGGTCACTGGGCCTGTTCATCCTGGAGAAGAGGAGGCTGAGGGGGGACCTCATCAATGTCTACACTTCATTGCGAGGGGGAGTGGAGAGGCAGGTGACCTATTCTCTGTAAATACCAGTGATAGAACCCATGGGAATGGTGTTAAGCTGAGGCAGAGGAAGTTTAGGCTTGACATCAGGAAGAGGTTCTTCACCGAAAGGTTGGTTGGACACTGGAACAGGCTCCCCAGCAAAGCAGTCACTTCACCAAGCCTGTCTGAATTTAAAAAGCAATTGGACTGTGCACTTAGTCACATGGTCTAAACTTTTGGGTAGACCTGTGCGGTGCCAGGAGTTGGATCCAGGAGTTAGACTTGATGTGCCAGGGAAGCTCATGGAGCAGATTATCTTGAGAGTCATCATGCAGAACTTGCAGGGCAAGCAGGCAATCAGGCCCAGGCAGCATGGGTTTATGAAAGGCAGGTCCTGCTTGACGAACCTGATCTCCTTCTATGACAAAGTGACGTGCTTGGTGAATGAGGGAAAGGCTGTGGATGTGGTCTACCTTGACTTCAGCAAGGCTTTTGACACCATTTCCCACAGCATTCTCCTCAAGAAACTGGCTGCTCTTGGCTTGGACTGACGCACGCTTTGTTGGGTTAGAAACTGGCTGGATAGCCGGGCCCAAAGAGTCGTGGTAAATGGAGCCAAGTCCAGTTGGAGGCCAGTCACTAGTGGTGTTCCCCAGGGCGTCCCCCCCATCTTCATCGATGACCTGGATGAGGGCATTGAGTGCACCCTCAGTAAGTTTGCAGATGACTCCAAGCTATGCGCGTGTGTCGATCTGCTCGAGGGTAGGAAGGCTTTGCAGGGGGATCTGGATAGGCTGCACCGATGGGCTGAGGTCAACTGCATGAAGTTTAACAAGGCCAAGTGCCGGGTCCTGCACCTGGGGCGCAATAACCCCAAGCAGAGCTACAGGCTGGGAGAGGAATGGTTGGAGAGCTGCCAGGCAGAGAAGGACCTGGGAGTATTGGTGGATAGTCGGCTGAATATGAGCCAGCAGTGTGCTCAGGTGGCCAAGAAGGCCAACAGCATCCTGGCTTGTATCAGGAACAGTGTGACCAGCAGGGCTAGGGAGGTGATCGTCCCCCTGTACTCGGCTCTGGTGAGGCCGCACCTCAAGTACTGTGTTCAGTTTTGGGCCCCTCGCTACAAGAAGGACAATGAGGTGCTCGAGCGGGTCCAGAGAAGGGCGACGAAGCTGGTGAGGGGCCTGGAGAACAAGTCCTACGAGGAGCGGCTGAGGGAGCTGGGTTTGTTCAGCCTGGAGAAGAGGAGGCTCAGGGGTGACCTTATCGCTCTCTATAGGTACCTCAAGGGAGGCTGTAGCGAGGTGGGGGTTGGTTTGTTCTCCCATGTGCCTGGTGACAGGACGAGGGGGAATGGGCTTAAGTTGTGCCAGGGGAGTTTTAGGTTAGATGTTAGGAAGAACTTCTTTACTGAAAGGGTTGTGAGGCATTGGAACAGGCTGCCCAGGGAAGTGGTGGAGTCACCATCCCTGGAAGTCTTCAAAAGACATTTAGATGTAGAGCTTAGGGATATGGTTTAGTGGGGACTCCTAGCGTTAGGTCAGAGGTTGGACTCGATGATCTTGAGGTCTCTTCCAACCTAGAAATTCTGTGATTCTGTGATCCCTCCCCAAATGTCCTGATATTTCATGGGCTCATTGAGCTACAAACAGATCACTCTAACGTCCCCAGTCCAAGTCTACCTGAGCCACCAATTTTTGAAGCTCGATCCACCTCTTCGTTGTTCTGATGTTCTTCAGTAGCACGACTCTTGGGCATGTGGGCATCTACATGATGTACCTTTAGGTCCAGGTTTTCTACCTGGGCGGAAATATCTTGCCACAGGGTAGCAGCCCAGATAGGTTTTCCTCTGTGCTGCCAGTTGCTCTGTTTCCATTGCTGCAACCACCCCCACAGGGCATTTGCCACCATCAATGAGTCAGTGTAGATATACAGAACTGGCCGTTTTTTTTCTTTCGGCAGTCTTGATTCAAAGATCGAAGCCGAAATTCCTTTAAGTGGTATATTCTTTATTGCAGCGCTGGATGCACGGGGGATCTCTCCACCTATCGTGCATACCCAAAGCAAAAAGCAGTCTTGAATTTATACAATCAATCTATCAATATTCTACAAGCACCTATACATATGCATTACCTATCCCCGCCTTCCCTCGCCTCTCATGCTAATTAGCCTTTTGGCACCTTGCGCCTGCGTAGAGCCTTCCAAGAATTGTGGGCAGGGGTCTTTGGGACGTGGGCAGGGGTCTCTGGGAGGAAGACCCCGAGTCTTCCTCACAGTGTACTTTTCACCTTTGGTCAGGAATCTGCTGAATTGGCATGTTTCTTAATTGCGAGAGCTGGTTGTTGCCAATTCTTCCGTTTGTTGTATCTTTATAATGAATTCCAATGTCCAGTTTTGAGATTTATAGTCCTTACGTTTGTTTCTCTGTCCGTCTGCCGCTTCCTTATCATGAGTTTCAGTGTCTTGTTTCGAGATATACAGTCCATGTCTGGGGATTGTCCTTGCCTCCCCAATGCCTCCCCAATACCTCCTTAATCAATCCCCCCTTTTCTTTTCCCATGCAAATTCTTTTGCATCAGATACTTTCATTATTTACAGTAACACAACAAAGCAGGCATCTAAACAACATGCACACAAATATTCCTAACACTACTAATGTGATTAGAGCAATGAACACTTGTCTCAACCATTGGAAATTGGGCAACCAGGAGGTTAACTTATTCCATATTTCACTAAAACTCCACGAAAGATCATCTTTACTGATCTCATGTAGGACCCTTGTCTGCTTCCATATTTCTTTCAGGTCGGTAGAGATCCTTCCACTCTGATCTACATACACACAACAACTTGTATTTATTACTGTACAGACTCCCCCTTTTCTGGAAAATCTAGTAAATTCTTTTATTTAATACGGAAATTTTCTTTCCCAATCATTATGATATGTACCCCTCAATACCTTACCATGCACATTTGTCAAGGAGGCTAACATGGACATTCGTTGTAACAATTTCCAATTCCAAACAAGTAATACAAAAGACAATATTAAACTTATACCAACTAATATCAATTGTTCAATTACAAGATGTCTGATTTCCCACATAAGTAGTATCCGTATTTATACAATGCTGTTTTCCCATACCCCTAGGTGGGTTACACCTTTGTACACATACATAGTAAGATTCCAACAGCACAAAGCTACTCACTTCTAGTTCCAAAACTTCTTCATATTTTTGACCCCAAGATGTGTTTTCCCACAAATTAGTCCAAGATAAGTTTGCAGGCAAGGGAATCCCGATTAACGATACACCCTTATTCCCATGCTGTGGCAGATGGGTGCATACCCAACAGTTCGTCTTATTAGTTACTTGAGAAATTGTTTGTATTAAGGTCAGGTGTAAGTTCTCATCCCAAGTTGCCCACCCCGAATCTGAGAACCGCACCCCTGCAATCATTAGGATCTGGAAAACCGTAATTTTGTTGGTCCAATTGGAGTGGTGGTCTATATCCTCGCCGGGACCTTCTTCACCCTTGAATTGTGGATCCAAGCTGCTTGCTTCTTAATCTTAATGGCAGTGTGTGTTGTCAGTAATACTTGGTATGGTCCCATCCACTTTCCTTCCATTTTTCCTGTAGGGGTTGTCCTGAAAAAGTCTTCATATATATATAATTCCCGAGCTTAAAGGGGTGGATTGGTTGATCCAACCCTCTAGCCCTGGTCCCTAAAACAAATTTATGTACTTTATTTAATTGTTTCTGAAGTTCAGTTATATAAGCATATAAATATTCTGATCCTAACTGCGTTAGGTCCTCTCCACTAAATAGAAATTGCTATGGCCTTCCATATAAGATTTTGAAGGGACTCAAATTCCCTTTTATTCTAGGTTTAACTCTAATTCCAAGTAATGCTAAAGGGAGGGATTGAGGCCATGACAAATTAGCTTCTTATCCAATTTTAGCTATTTATTGTTTAATTAAATGGTTCATTTTTTCTACCTGTCCACTTGCCTGTGGTCTATAAGGAGTATGCAGTTGCCAATCTATCTTTAGAATCTTACTTATCTGTTCTACCACTTGTGCACAAAAATGTGAAACTCTATCAGAAGACATTGCTCCTAGAATCCCAAAGCATGGTATTATTTCATTTAACAAGACTTTAACCACTTCTCTTGCTTTGTTTGTTCGACAGGGAAAGGCTTCAGGCCTTCCTGAAAACGTGTCAGTCAGAACCAGTAATAATGATACCCCCCTTTTCTAGGGAGTTCTGAAAAATCAATTTGCCACTGTTGCCCCGAATAATTTCCTTTACCGATTATTCCAAATTTTATTCTATCCTTGGTATTGGGGTTATTGTGTAAGCAAATGCTACATTGTTGAGTTACTTGTTTTATCATATCGTCCCACTAATGTCTGACTCAGGCTCTTATGCAGTGTGCCAGCTCCCCAATGCGTTTTATTGTGTTCTGTAAGAACTATGGGCCATGTTTTCATTTTACCTTTCAAATCTTCAATTAATTTTAAGTCTTCTTTTGTATAATTTGGATATAGTTTGGATTTTACCGTCTGGTATCAAAGACAATGCCTTCACCTCAGTTATTTCAGCTGCCTGCTTAGCCTCTGCCAATCGATTTCCAATTTCAAAATCGGTGTTCCCCTTTTGGTGTCCCTGACAATGCATGATAGCTACCTTTTCTGGTTGTTTTACAGCCTCTAACAATTTTAAAATTTCTTCAGCATACTTTGTGTTTTCACTGAGCGGTCAGCAATCCATGTTCTTTCCGAATTGCTCCATGAGCATGTACCACGCCGAATGTATATTTAGAATCTGTCCAAATATTTACCCTTTTTCCCGCTGCCAGTTCCAATGCTCCCGTGAGAGCAACTATCTCCGCCTTTTGAGCTGATGTTCCAGGGGGTAAAGGCTTAGACTCGATTACCTGCTGAGTAGTTGTTATAGCATATCCAACTTTACGTTGTCTTTGCATAACAAAACTGCTTCCATCCGCGAACCAAGTTTCTTCCGCATCTTCCATGGGCTCCTCCTTAAGGTCTGGTCGGCTGGAATACACAGTCTCTATAGTTTCTAAACAATCGTGAATCACAGGTTGTGCCGGAGCATCACTAAGAAAAGAGGCTAGATTCACAATATTAGTTATCACAATTTCCACGTTGTCCTGTTCTACCAATATTGCTTGATATTTCAAAATCATCAATTCTTGTTTAAGTTGTTTAAAGACTTTTTGTGCTTCTCCAGTCCAGACTAACTTTGACTGGTTAATCTTTATCAATTCACATAGAGGCTTTACCAATAGTCCATAATTATAAATCCAAAGGCGACACCAACCTGTCATTCCTAAAAAGGTTTGTAGCTCCTTTACCATTTGAGGTTCTGGAGTCTGGCAAATGACTTCCTTATGTTCAGTTCCTAGTTCTCGTTGTCCTTCCGAAATTTCAAATCCCAGATAGGTCACACTTTGTTGAGCCAGCTGGACTTTCTGTCAAGAGACTTGATATCCATTTAAACCCAGAAAATTGAGACGACTTATAGTCCATTGAATACAACTCCCTTTAGTCTCGGTAGCTATTAAGAGATCATCTACACATTGTAACAAAGCACCTTCAGTGTCCGGAGGCATCCATGTTTCGAGTTCCCTTGCTAATTGGTTTCCAAAAATAGTGGGGCTATTCTTGAATCCTTGAGGTAGTAATGTCCACGTAAGCTGCGTCTTTCTGCCTGAATCGGGATTTTCCCATTCAAAGGCAAATAGGTTTTGGCTTTCTGTGGCTAAGCCTAGGCAGAAGAAGGCATCTTTTAAATCCAGTACGGTAAACCAGACTTGACTATTCTTTAATTTAGTCAGCAAAGTATAAGGGTTTGCCACTACTGGATGTATATCCTCAGTGATTTTATTTATGGCCCTCAAATCCTGAACTAGCCTATAGCTTTTTCATCTGCCTTTTTAATTGGCAATATGGGTGCATTGTATTCTGATTCGCATTCAATCAATAATCCATACTGTAAAAATTTATTAATTATCTCTTTAATTCCTTTCCTATCTTCTATCCTCAAAGGATATTACTTAACCTTAATGGGTTTCTCTCCTGGCTTTAATTTAATAATTATTAAGGTCACATTTTTACCTCTTTCAGGGGTTTCAGTAGCCCAAACTCCTGGACATACTTGATCTGTGATCTCTAAAGGTATTTCACTTTTAGGGTCAGTTTGTATTAGTGCCAAACTTAACACATTTGTTAGTTGTTCTTCTCCTATACTTAATTCCATTTTCCCTTTTTCAAAGACAATTTCTGCTCCTACTTGCTCTAATAAATCTCTACCTAAGAGTGCCCATGAGGAGCTAGGCATATATAAAAATCTGTGTATGCCCCATTGTTTCCCTAACTTGTACTTCAAAGGTTCACAAAAATAAGCCTTTTCGGTTACACCTTGTCCTGGTTTCAGTTAGAACAGAGTTAATTTTCTTCCTAGTAGCTGGTAGAATGCTATGTTTTGGCTTAGGATGAGAAGAGTGCTGATAACACCCCGATGTTTTAATTGTTGCAGAGCAGTGCTTATACCAAGCCAAGGACACCTCAGCCTTTTGCTCTGTCCTGCCAACAGGCAGGCTGGGGTGCAGCAAGAGCTGGGAGGGGACAGACCCAGGACAGGTGACCCGAACTAGCCAAAGGGGTATTCCATACCATCTGATGTCAGGCTAAACAATATATAGGGGTGGCTAGCCGGGGGGAGGGGGCCGGACTGCTCGGGGTTAGGCTGGGCATCGGTCAGCGGGTGGTGAGCAATTGCATTGTGCATCACTTGTTTGTACACATTATTAGTAGTGGTACTATTATCATCATTGTATTATTATTATTATTATTATTATTATTATTATTATTTTATTTTGTCTTATTAAACTGTCTTTATCTCAACTCACGGGCTTCAGTTTCCATTTCTCTCCCCCGTCCCAGAGAGGGAGGGGGAGGGTGAGCGAACAGCTGCGTGGTGTTTAGCTGCCGGCTGGGTTAAACCACGACACACCTTTTACCCTAACATAATAATTCTGTGAAGGCATTAATGCCTGATTTAGAACTGAATACGTTGCCCCATATCAATAAGAAATTTCACTTCCATTCCTCCCCTAGCTTCATTATAACCAGTGGAGGATCCGCTAGGGTAGATTCCCCAGGTCCCCGTTATTCCTGTTGAAATCAGGGGTCAATTACCCTAGGAAAAGGCTAGTCAATTTATCCTCCGAAGCCAGGTCCAAACCATTTTGTTTTATTTATTTATTTATTTATTTATTTTCATTACATTTCAGAGTTGGTCCAAAAATTCCATAGGGGTTTCTTTTAGACCTTGTTGGAAGCATATTCTCAATTCCCAATTCATCCAGGTTTTAGTATTTACTTAACCGTTCATAATTTTCAGGATGATTCGGGTCTTAGTGGGGGTCGGTCAGGGGAATGCAATTGTCCACAGTTCCCTGAGCAGTCCCATCGGCAATCTGAGCTCGCACATGAACTCAGGTTGTTTTAAGAGTTAACTGGTTTTCTGTTTCTGTGACAACTCTCTCAGACCCATTGTGGTCCCTTTGCCCTAAAGGGCTAACACCCGGGATTTTAAGATCTCTGCCTCGGGCAGAGGCAGAACTATTAACATTCCTACATCCTCTTTCCCTGCTCATTCAACTTCAAACACCTTTAACACTTTCAACAACCCTTTTAACACTTCCTTTATCTTTCTCCAGCCTGTACTTCTCTAATGCCATCATCAAAGGCTCAGTCAGGGGCCAACTTAATTCCGTACCTTTTCCCACCAAGATGCTGAAACATCAGTATACAACATTTCATCCTGTTCTGCTTCTCAAAAAACAACATTAACTGTAGCAAAATATTATAGTTTAAAGTTCCATTTAGGGGCCACTTTTCTCCACATTCCAGCTTATAAAGCGGCCACCACTGATTACGATATTTTATCAATGTTTTCCTGTTCACACTTCCACCGGCAGATCCTCCAATATCCTTCCAATGACTCAAAATACAACCCAGCACACTTTTCTTAGGAATTTCACTGCTTACTCGCCCCCCCATTTTCCAGTTTACACTTTCAGAATACACGTGTTACTTACAAAAGTGTATCACAAAAATGTATCACTCACAAAATTACAGGCACGCAATATCTTTCAGTAGCGATGTCACAAAGCTACTATTACCAGCAATATTGCTAAAATCACAATAACAATAGTCAGAGTCAAATTCCACATGCGATAAGTCAGAAAACCGAACTGTGTAACACCGTAACGATATCTCTCTTATAACAATGCCACGAACCTACTATTACCACCAGAAAAATAGCCAAAATCACAATAACAATAACCAAAGTTAAATACCATACTCCATGAGTCAGAAAACCGAAATAGTCAACACAATTCCAGATGGACCTTAAAGCGAGCTCTTTCCTTAAGGTCCCCAAATATACTTATGGTGCTTACCACAAAGTATATACCAAACACTGCCTCGCAGAAGATCACCTTCTGACTTACAGACAGTTCCAGATACAGATGGACCCCAAGGTCCCCAGATATACTTGTGGTACTAACCACAAAGTATATACCAAATACTGTCCTGCAGAAGTCACCTTCCGACTTACTGGACAGTGCCAGATGACCGGTCTACCAGAAAACCAAACCAGAATAAAGAATATACTCACTTACAATGATGGGGTCCTTGTCTGCCTCCGCAGTGATCCGGTGAGTCGAGGAGTCCCTCCGGGAAATCCCGGGGGTACCCTAGGGAGTCCTGTCCCCAGCGGGTCCTGCGGTCCGGCAGAGAGGTTGTCCCATCTGGGGTGCCAGATTGATTCAAAGATCGAAGCCGAAATTCCTTTAAGTGGTATATTCTTTATTGCAGCGCTGGATGCACGGGGGATCTCTCCACCTATCGTGCATACCCAAAGCAAAAAGCAGTCTTGAATTTATACAATCAATCTATCAATATTCTACAAGCACCTATACATATGCATTACCTATCCCCGCCTTCCCTCGCCTCTCATGCTAATTAGCCTTTTGGCACCTTGCGCCTGCGTAGAGCCTTCCAAGAATTGTGGGCAGGGGTCTTTGGGACGTGGGCAGGGGTCTCTGGGAGGAAGACCCCGAGTCTTCCTCACAGTGTACTTTTCACCTTTGGTCAGGAATCTGCTGAATTGGCATGTTTCTTAATTGCGAGAGCTGGTTGTTGCCAATTCTTCCGTTTGTTGTATCTTTATAATGAATTCCAATGTCCAGTTTTGAGATTTATAGTCCTTACGTTTGTTTCTCTGTCCGTCTGCCGCTTCCTTATCATGAGTTTCAGTGTCTTGTTTCGAGATATACAGTCCATGTCTGGGGATTGTCCTTGCCTCCCCAATGCCTCCCCAATACCTCCTTAATCAGTCTCTAGGGCCAATTGTATGGTTTTCACTTCTGCATACTGACTCAACTCACCTTCCCCTTCCATGGCCTCGACAACTTGTGTGGGACTCCACACAGCAGCTTTCCATTTCCAATGTCTCCTACCACACAGCAGGATCCATCAGTGAACAACACATACTGCTTTCTGTCTTCTGACAACTCATTATATGGTAGTGCCTCTTCAGCACGAGTTACCTCTTCTGTTGGTACTCCGAAATCCCTGCCCTCCAGCCAGTCCATGATCTCTTCCAGGATTCCTGGGTGGTTAGGCATGACCATTTGAGCCCACTGTGTAGTTAACACTACCCACTTACTCCACATAGCATCAGATGCATAGTGTGTAGTGGGAATTTTCCCTTTGAACATCCAATGTAACACAGGTAACCATGGGGCCAAGAGGAGCTGTGCTTCTGTACACACAGCTTCTGAAGCTGCTTGAACCTCCTCATATGCTGTTAGTATCTCCTTTTCAGTTGGGGTGTAATTGGCTTCTGATCCTCGATAACCCCAGCTCCAGAACCCCATAGGTCAACCTCAAGTTTCTCCTGGGGTTTTCTGTCAAGGGCTCCAGGTAAGGCCATGTTCCCCAGCTGTAGTGTAAAGTATGTTTTTCACAGCTGGTCTGGTATGGACAGGCCCAAGGGCTACTGAATGGGATACTTCTTGTTTGATTTGTTCAAAGGCCTGTTGTTGCTCAGGGCCCCACTCGAAACAGTTACTTTTTCAAGTCACTTGATATAGAGGACTCACAAACTGACTGTAGCCTGGAACATGTATTCTCCAGAATCCCACAAGGCCTAGGAAAGCTTGTGTTTCTATTTCAGTAGTTGGTGGAGACATGGCCATTATTTTGTTGATAACATCCATCGGAATATGGCAATATCCATCCTGCTATTTTACCCCCAAGAATTGGATTTCCTGTGCAGGTCCCTTGACCTTACTCTGTTTAATGGCAAAACCAGATTTCAGAAGAATTTGGATTATTTTCTTCCCTTTCACAAAAACTCCTTCTGCAGTGTTGCCCCACACAAGGATGTTATCTATGTAGTGCAGGTGTTCAGGAGCTCCCCCTTGTTCCAGTGCAGACTGGATCTGTCCATGGCAAATGGTAGAGCTGTATTTCCACCCCTGGGGCAGTCAATTCCAGGTGTACCAGATGCCCCTCCAAGTGAAAGTAAACTGTGGTCTGCATGCTGCTGCCAAAGGGATGGAGAAAAATGCATTAGCAATTGTGGTATACCAATTTGGCTGCCTTCGTCTCCATTTTGGTATTGGAGTTCTAGCATGTCTGGTACTGCAGCACTCAGCAGTGGTGTGACTTTGTTCAGGCCGTGATAGTCCACTGTTAGCCTCCACTCGCCATTAGACTTTCACACTGGACATATGGAACTATTAAAAGGTGAGCAAGTCTTGCTGATCACTCCTTGGCTCTCCAACTGTAGTGGATTTACATGGCAAGGTTTTGGTAGCAGGGGGCCATAGGGGTAGCTTCTGTGAGAAGAATCGAGAAGTTTCCCCACGTTAGGTAAGGGCCCCACTGCTTACCAGAGCCAAGCCAATAAGCGATGTTGTTTGTACCTCTGTGAGAGCATATTTAAGATGGAAAAAAAAAAAAAAAAAAAAAAACGCTGCTCTACACAGCAGCTGGGAGAGTAAGAGGAGTGAGAAACAGCCTTGCAGGCACGAACATCAGTGAAGAAGGAGGTGGAGAGGTGCTCCAGGTGCAAGAGCAGAAGTCCCCTGTGGCCCATGGCAAGGACCAGAGGGAGGGTGAGCAGGGAGGGCCCCCCGCCCATAAGAACAAATCCTCTAATGGCTGTCTTCCACTAGCTAGGCCACAATGGTCTACACCAGGCAGAGAGCTCTCCCTAAGAAGTTTGTATCCACCCAGACTGACTGCCGGCTCAAAAATGCAGCAGTTCAGGTCTCTGGATGAAGGGAGTGCCTGAGCCTGTTGCTGCCCTCTGAGGGCAGCAGAGACACTGTGTGTGTGAGGTGCAAGCAGGTAGATGACCTGGTCAGCCTGGTGGCAGAGCTCAAGGAGGAGGTGGAGAGGTTGAGGGCCATCAGGGAGTGTGAGCAGGAGACTGGTGGAGCAACTCCCTGCCAGGCCTGAAGGAGAGGTACATTCTAGATCCATATCTGGTGGGTAGGAAAAGCACTTTTGGGTTGGTGCAGAGCTGCTGGGCACGTTGTGCAGGCTGCTCCTAGACTCCTTTGTACCTTTTCCCCTCCCGACTACAACACCTCTTCTGTCTCAGGATTGGAGTAGCTGTCAGAGGTGAGACATACTCTGAGATCATGAAAACCATCAGAATGGTGCCCTGTAGAAGATGACTGACATGGGGAGGTCAGGAGAAGCCTGGAGAGGAGAATTGTGTGATCTGGGGGAGAGAAGAGGGGCTTGGCCATCAAAAAGTAACAATGTTGAAAAGGTGAGGGGGTTCAGGTAATATTGATGCTGCTGCAACTCTGACTCTGAAAACGTTCCCTTTAGACTCTTACTGTATTTCTAACCCCTAACTGCTACTCCTCAATTTGACTGTAATCCACTACCCTCCTGCTGTACCTCAAACCTTCCCTTGAAGCCAAAGCTCAAACCATAAGCCTTTACCGTTAACCTCCCTCTCACCCTAATCCTTGTCCTTTTCACTAGGATAGAAATACTCTATTTATCCTTAGCACTCAGGCCAGCCCTAAACAAAACCCTATCCCAAAAAACTTTCCCATACCCTAAATATGGACCTAAACACCCTAAGCCTGTGTGCTATGCCTAACCCAGGAAAGCTCTAATCCCTAAGCCTGGTTTCTGGGATCTAAAACCCTCACTTTCATTTCCTCTCCTACGTTTAACTTAAGCTGTTTGCCTTCTTGGTAGGAATCGTAAAGTTGCTGAGCAATCGTAAAGAATGCAGTCATGCATCTGGTTGCTCAGAGAAGCTGTGGTTGTCCCATCCTTTGAGGTGTTCAAATGATGTGTTTGGGGAGAGCAAAATGATGCGTTTCCAAATTTTGCTCACAGAGGGCTGTGGTTCCAAAAAGCCATGGGGACACAGCCCCAGGAAGACCTCCTTTGGATCTTTCACCACCTCCAGGAGCACTCTGCACCATTACATAAAGACTCAGACCAGGACATCCCTTTTTGCATTGCCCCATGCCATATTCCCTTTAGCCTGTGCAGAGCTCAAGCAGAGCAGCAGAGCCTCACAAAGACTATTTCTTCAGCCTGCTCTTTACGTAAATTTGGAGAAAAGCCCAAGCACAAAACACCAGCAGTAAGGAAATCCACATTTATTACACAGCTGGAACATGGGATATGCCATGCCATACCATACTGATATATAAGGACAATACATACATGTACAAAGGTCTGTGTGTAAGCCATATTGATTCTATGCCACCAAGAAGTGGAGTGAATGCACATATTCTGGAACTTTAACAGGTTGCACAATCCAACCTCGAAATTCTGTGATTCTGTGATTCTGTGACATGCGGAATCTTATTTCAGCCAAAAGACTACTGATTGAGTCATCTTCTTCAGGATATCTTTGAGCTCCTGGTTTCTCATGCTGTATATGAGAGGGTTCACTGCTGGAGGCACCACCGAGTACAGAACTGCCACCACCAGGTTCAGGGATGGGGAAGAGATGGAAGGGGGCTTCAGGTAGGCAAAGATTGCAGTGCAGATAAACAGGGAGACAACAGCCAGGTGAGGGAGGCACGTGGAAAAGGTTTTATGCCTTCCCTGCTGTGAGGGAATCCTCAGCACAGCCCTGAAGATCTGCACATAGGACACCACAATGAAAACAAAATAACCAAAGGCTAAACAAACACCAGCCACAACCACTCCAACTTCCCTGAGGTAGGCATCTGAGCAGGAAAGCTTGAGGATCTGGGGGATTTCACAGAAGAACTGGTCCAGGGCATTGCCATGGCAAAGTGGTAATGAAAATGTAGTGGCAGTGTGCAGCACAGAATAAATAAAACCACTGCCCCACGCAGCTGCTGCCATCTGGGCACAAATTCTGCTGCCTAGGAGGCTCCCGTAGTGCAGGGGCTTGCAGATGGCAACGTAGCGGTCATAGGCCATGACAGTGAGAAGAGAAAACTCTGCTGAAATGAAATAGAGTAGCAGAAAGACCTGTGCAGCACATCCTGCGAAAGAAATGGCCCTGTTATCCTGGAGGAAATTGGCCATGGCTTTGGGCAGAGTAGTGGAGATGCAGCCCAGGTCGAGGAGGGCGAGGTTGAGGAGGAAGAAGTACATGGGGGTGTGGAGGCGGTGGTCACAGGCTATGGCAGTGAGGATGAGGCCGTTGCCCAGGAGGGCAGCCAGGTAGATGCCCAGGAAGAGCGCGAAGTGCAGGAGCTGCAGCTCCCGTGTGTCTGCAAATGCCAGCAGGAGGAACTCGCTCACTGAGCTGATGTTGGGCATTTGTTCCCTCTGGGCATGAGGACCTTTTGAAGGATGAAAAGGTTCTGACAGGTTAGGAGAGATGTCTCTGAGAAGAGCCTCAGCCATTACCTATAGAATCCCGACTCCCTCGGTTGCTTGAGGAAGAAGCCAGCTCTTTCCCCAACCATAACAACTATGTGAGATGATAATTGACAAATTTAAATTGATATCTGGCACTTAGTTCCAGTGAAGATACCTCCATTGAACGTCCCTGTGAATTAGGTCCAGGATAGTGCTGACCTGTATGAGCATCACATAAGCAGACAGTAAGAGCACCTGGGACAGGCGGAGAAACAAAGAAGAATTCTGTGATGTTCCGAAGAAATGAAGCAAGAAGAGAAAGGCAGGCATGTATGACATAAAGCCTTCTCCCTACCCAGCTTTGCCTTCCACCTCACAGTTAGCACCACTGCAAGACTGGTGATGTCAGCTTCTTTGCTGCACGCCACACTGCGGTACAATTCACCTCTTCTCTCCAGGAGGTGCAGATGCTGAGGGGTTTACTTCTGGCCTGGGCCACGAGGCAGCAGAGAAAAGGGCTGTGCTGGGTGGGAAAGGAAACTGGGGCTTTGCTCTGGGGAAGGCACCTGTAATGCAGGAGAGGGCAGAGAGCTTTCTGAATCCTCCTTCCACGGCGTTTCTGAATCCATTTACCTCTCATTCTGTATGTGTGTCTCTGTTTGCAGATGCCCCAGCTGGGAACTGTCTCTGTCCACACATCTCTTCTCTATCCATGCTCACAGACCCAATCTGACTTGCTGTGTGCTCAGCTCTGCCCTGCAGACTCCTCTTGGGTACAGGGAAAGGTCTGGAGACATTGCTCTGTTTGCTGGTCCTAATGAACAAAATACCTAGAGGAGAAAATAGAACAGGATCAGACTATAATCAGAGACGAGTGGAGGGACTTTCAGAGGCTCTGCACCAACCTATGTATCTTAGTGTAATGCTCTAGTAGTGTCAGTCTCCTAGACAAATATAACCACACCATTAGTATGCAATCTGCCGCGTCACTGAAGCTGGAAAATGGAGACAGAGACACCTAAAGGGTGTCTATTAACAGTAGTCTCTGTCTTGAATTTCTACTTGAAAAGTCCCCTGTGCAATGCCTTGGGGTGGTGTGGGGCTGTGAGCAGTCAGCCCCAGGCAGCAGGCAGCAGGCCCCTGCCCTGCCCTGCTGGGGGGGGGCTCCTTCCACCCACAGCTTCTCCCCAGAGCCCCTGGGGAGGCTGAATGCTGAACCTGGCAGGCAGCAGAGGCCCTGCCCCAGCACACAGGCCCTGGGGCACAGCAGGGATCCTGCTCTGTACCACAGCCATGGGCACCCCTGCAGGTGCCCTGCAACACCTTCTCCTCCACACTGCACAAGCCACGAGAGACATCCTGGCAGCTCCTGGACAGGCAGAGACGTCCCAGATCCAGGAGCCCCTTCCAGGAACCTCCCCTGCACTGTCCAGCAGCCAGAGACTTACTGTGTGCACAGCTATGAAGGTTTCTCCTGCACTGAGCTCTCCTCTGCCCAGACCCTCCAGGCTGCCTGGAATCCCTTTCTGCCCAGGTGCCTGCGGTCCAAGCCCCCAGCCCTGCTGCACTGTGCAGAGGAGCTGCTCCTGGGCAGAGCTGTCTCTCTGCACCAGGACCCTCTTGCCAGGAGCCCTCTCTGTCCAGCTCACCAGCAGAGACCCAGCCTAAGGCATTGTAATGACCTCTCTGGTGGCTTTGGTGATGAGCCCACGAACCTCAGGCACTGAGAGACAATTGAAGACGTCTCTCAAGAAGTCCGAGTCAGAGGCAAGTTTCCTGCAGTGTCCCCCTGAGGGACAGCACTGAAATAGCCTCCCTTGGAGCTTGTTAGAGCAGAGCATTGGAGGCAGTGAGGACAAGTAGACAAAGACAATGCGAAGGTGACACTGATATGTAGGAAAGTTGAATGTGTTTCACCAAGCACAAGGGCCAGGCCTTGACTCCCATCCCCTGGGAAGGGAGATCCTTTCCCTTCACACATTGCTCAAGCCTCTTCCTGGGGCAGTAGGAGACAGCGATTTCTTTCTCTTCATGTCCAGTCTCAACATCCTGAAGTCAACTTGGTGGCATCATTTCTGTGTCATGCCATTTTCCCCTAGAAAGGAAAGTAGCTCCAAAACCACCCATCAGGCAGTCTCAGGCTACTTTTGCTCTGCTTGGAGACTCTGTGCAACTGGGCCAGAGAAACCTAGGTGTCTCAGCCACTCTACACAGGGCAGGTGCTTTAGGCCCTGAATCCCATCTTGGCAGAACTTCTCTGGGCACTGTCCTGAACCCCACTAAAATGAGGAGCTACACTCTGGGACTGCCCAGAGAAGTTGTGAATGCCCTGTCGCTGGAGGTGTTCAAGGCAAGGTTGGATGGGGCTTTCAGCAACCTGGTCTAGTTGAAGGTGTCTCTGCCTATGGCATGTGAGTTGGAATTATGTGATCTTTAAGGTCCTTTCATACCAAACTGTTCTGTATAAATATGAAGCACGGCACCATACCAGCTACTAGGAAGAAAAATTAACTCTATCGCAGCCAAAACTAGAACAATAACCACCCCTCTTTCCATACCATATGTAATACACAATAAATGTTTGTTCATTGTCTTTTGTGTTATAAAAACAAGGAGTTCCGTTTGAGGAGCGGGAGTTGCGAAAGCTCCCTGCTGAAGTAAGGAGCTGTATAATACTTGGCTAGACACTATGAAAATTCTTTTGCTTAATGTAACAAAAAAGAGAACCCCCTCCCCTTCTCTCCTTCTGCATCTCAGTTGCCTCTTTTGTTCAAAGACAATGCTGCAAAGCTCATGTAACCATCTCCTGATAAGTTGCTAAACTAGTGTATCAACATCCTGCCTTCCTGTCTCACGCTGGGCCAACATGACCAATTAAAAAAAGAAGTTGAACCACAACGCTGAGGAAGACTACGGTCTTCATCTTCACAACCAACAGAGGGACAGAGACGACCCCCTAGCAACAGTGCGCGCAGTCGCAGAATATACCAGGATGTGCTGCGTAATCCCGGAATTACCAAAATACAAAAAGGGACCCTGGCGGGGGTGAGGTGCACGCCGTTGGTGGAGCTGAGACTCCCCGGCCGCCCAGCGCTGTTTTGCTTGCTGTTGCTTACTCAATGAATTCCTTTCTATTATTAATGCAATGCTCTCTGAAAATTAATTAAGGGGACAACTTATAACACCATATACATCATTCAAATTACTTTATAAGTATTTATATTAATAACAATTATATTGTTATTCTAATTAATTATTATCATCATAATTTTATTATTGATATATTAATAACATATCAACATTAATATATTATTAACCGTAATAAATAATTAATAATATTAATAAATTTAACGAAAGTTGATTTATTTAATAAAATTAAATAAAATTAATTAATTACAAATAAAATAATAAATATAATATTAATGAATAGTACATTATTTTTATTTTTTTATTATTATTATTATCATTATCATTATTATCATTATTATTATCATTATCATTATCATTATTATCATTATTATCATTATTATTACTAAGTTATGATAGGATAAAACAGTTGGACTTGATGATCCTTATGGGTCCCTTCCAATTCGGGATATTCTATGATTCTATGATTCTATGAAAATTATTGCCGCCTCCATAACTCAGGAACCATCTCTTCATCTCTTAGAAACTATTAATAATTACACTCTTTTACACTCTTTGCCTTTTATTCTCAAGGAGTAAATATATAGGAGTAAATATATTTATAGGAGTAAATATAGGAGTAAATATATTTATAAATATATATAAATGTATATAAATATATACAGGGCAGTGGGGGATGCTTTCTTTCAATTCTTCACTCTTCACTTCTCCTTCACCTCCCCCTTCTCCTCCAGGCTAATAACAAGAGCTTTTCAAAGCTTTGAATATCCTTGGGATGGTAAAACCAGCATATTCCTATTGTGATGTTTCCTGAATGTGTTTCAGGTTTTGTTTAAATTTAATCAACTACTTAAGCATGCCATCCAGAGATCTGTCCATAGCCAGGAGAGCTAGGAATGGCAGGGAGTGTGGGAGGATATGGGCAGGCATCTAGAGCAGTGGGCATCTCCAGTGCTCTGGAACTTCACTTCTGAGAATGTGCAGAATCCAAAAAAAATAAAATAAAACACCTGTGAATTGCTTGAAAAAAGTGTGTCATCACCCTGGCAATTCCAAAGAGACACAAATCACTGCAATGTGCTGGGCCTTGACATATGCTTAACAAACCACAATCAACACCTCCCAACCCGTGACTTTTCCTGCAGGCACACACCAGCCCCTGTGACAGGTTCATCAGCCAGTCCAACCCTTGTGAAGGGCCCAGCAGCCACTGCAAGCCCTGCAACAGGCCCTGCAGGCACTACAGATCCTGAGATAGGCCCAAAGTTAAACCAACCCCTGTGATAGACCCTATAGCCACTCCAAAACCTGTGTTGGGCCCTGCAGCCACTCCAACTCCTCTGAAAGACCCTGTAGCCAGAACAACTCCTGTGTTGGGCCCTGCCCATCCTTCAGAGGAGAAGAAACTCCTACCTACACAAGGAAGGAGTAGGAAAATGTTGAGGGCCATCACCAAAGAAGGGCCATCATGGAAGCAGGAGAACAAGGAAGAAGAGATCAAATAAACATCAGAAACCAAGTGATCCCTTTCCCAGGGTAAGCTAGAAGGTATGGGAACAGATTTCAGCCATTATCTCAGTGAGCACATTGTCACCTGGCTGCTCCAGTTCTCGGAGAAAGGAACCAATAGCCTGGAATTAGAGGACAAGGAAGCCAAGCAGCCAAAATCCCAATCTAGGGAAGGGGTGACTGACAAAGGGAACTTAATCCTGTCATGCCTGAAGGAAAGGTATCCTTTCAAGAAAGGTCTTGTATGTCAACCAGGAAAGTGGACCAACATGCTGAGGGATATCCAGTACCTGAGGGAATTAACAATGCTGAAGGCGATTTGTAGGAACCTAGACAACAAAGAGCTATCCAGAGATCCAGGTGAAGTCAAGTGCACACGACCCATATGACAGAAGTTTGTACAGAGCACACCATCATCATATGCCAGCTCATTGGCAGTAATGACCTGGGAAGACCAAGAGGAACCCACAGTGGAAGAATTTGCAACTATGGCATTACAAAGTCTCTCTTCTTCCCTATGGGCCTACATTTCGTCTTGAGAGAAACTTTCTCATGAGGTGCAAGAACTACAAGAGAATACATCTTCTTCTTCACCTGCACTAACCAATACCTCAACTATCAGGTGTAAGCATCAATAAAATTCATATAGTGGGTGCATACTATGTGTCACCCTGTGGTTTTGACTGTGTGACCATGGAAAGGTCATGAGAAATTGGGGTGCAAAAAATCTACCTCCACACTAGAGGCAAGGAAGCATACATGAAGTGCAAGGAAATAACATTGGCAAAAAGTGGTTCTTCTGAGAAAATTGCTGCTCCAGTTTCTAGCGGCAGTCCTCCCAACAGCGTAATTAATACTATGAGCAGGACTGGAGGGACCCAGCCTCCAGCCAGGGGGAGGAAGGGGACAATCAGTGACAAAAGGGGACAATCCTCAAATCGACTTTGAAGATTATTGGCCTGGCACATCAAACCCAGGCTGAAGTGAGTCCAACTGGGAAGGAGTGGCAAATGCAACCCATTGGGACTGGCCTGGAGGCTCTGTGCAACCTTGGCATAGACTACTTCAGGAGAGGGTACTTCAAAGGTCCACAAGGGTATTGGTGGGCTTATGGCACAGCTGCCTTGGAGGACAGGAGGACAGGAAACAGTCGTCTACCTTGCCCACGCTCTCACAGGACCCTGCTGCTGTGGAGGTGCTGATGGCCAATGAACGGCAGGTGCCAATCGCTACCACAACAGTGCGCCTGAGGCAATATTGCAATAACAGAGACTCCCTGATTCTCATGCATGAGCTGGTTCATTGACTGGAGAGCCAAGGAATGATCAGCAACACTTGCTCACCCTTTAATAGTCTCATATGGATAGTGCAAAATTCTACTGGTGAGTGGAAGATAACGTTGGACTTTTGTGGCCTGAATGAAATCACACCAGCGCTGAGTGCTGCTGTGCCGGGCATGCTAGAACTTCATTCAGTACAAACTGGAGTCAAAGGCAGCCAAGCGCTATGCCACAATTAATATTGCTAATGCATTTTTCTCCATCCCTCTGGCAGCAGTGTGAAGACCCCACTTTGCTTTCACATGCTAGGTCATCCTGTCCACCTGGAATTGACTGGCCCAGGGCTGGAAACACAGCCCTACCATTTGCCATGAGCTGATCCGGACTGCTCTAGAAAAGGGGGAAGCTCCTGAACACCTGCAATACCTTGATGACATCGCTACGTGGGGTAGCACAGCAGAAGAAGTATTTGAGAAAGGGAAGCAAATGTTCCAAATCCTTCTGAAAACTTGTATTGCCCTAAAACAAAGTAAGGTCAAGGGACCTGCATAGGAGATCCTAATGTAGGCTGTCCAGGTTCAGGGGGACCCGTGCTGGGGGAAAGGTTGAGCAGCGAGCGGTCAGTGTGTGATGAGCAATTGCATTGTGCATCACTTCCTTTATACATACAATAATAATAAAAATTAAATTTCTTAGTATTTATTAGTAGTATTTCATTTTCATATTCATTTCATTTTCATATTCATTTTCTGTCCTTTTAAACTGTCTTTATTTCAACCCATTATCTTTTTTGGGGGGTGGGTGTGAGCTAACATCTGTGTGGCGCTGAGGTGCCTGACAGGTTAAAGCACAACATGTTTGACAACCACACTCCAACAGCACAAATCACACTTTAAAAAAATCAGTCTCTGACATCTACAGAGAGAAGCAGTCAGTGATGACTTCAGTCTGTTTCAAACACCACACCCCAGGAGAGATTTAAGGAACTGTCATCCCTGAGGCCTTGGGGACACCTCGAGGGAGCGCAATGGCACAGAGCAAGCAATCAGGAGTTGGACTCAATGATCCTTATGGGTTCTTTCCAACTCGGGATATTCTATGATTCTGTGATGCCATGGTTGGGTGCTGTGCTGTTGAGATGGCCAGTCTCCTAGGCTCAAGGGGAGCTCCTGGCAAGCGGGCAGCGGTGCAGAGAGACAGCTCTGCCCAGGAGCAGCTCCTCTGCACAGCACAGCAGGGCTGGGGGCTCTGAGTGCAGGTGGCACAGGGAGAGGAGAGAAGGAGAGAGGGCTTGGAGGCAGTGAGGAGCACAACAACAGAGGGCAGTGTGTGGCAGGACAGATCTGCATGCTCTTGACACCGTGAGTCTCTGGCAGCAGGGCAATGCAGGTGCAGTTGCCAAAGAGGTCTTCTACATCTGGCACATCCGATGGCTGATATAACATATGTCCAGATGGTTCTCTCTGGTTATGCAGTGCTTTAGAAAATGACATTATGAGGGGGCGTTTCAAGAGGAAGATCGAGCCTTGATTTATCTGAAGGGTAAGGCTTTTTCTGCCATCTGTGCTTTCACATTCCTGCTGTGGAGGGGAGCAGGTTTTGTGGTAATGAATTGTCAGATTTGTACAGGAGACTGAAACTCCTGGAGTATTGCACTGAGAAATCAGTCTGTCAGTGGTGAAATGTGTAACGTACCTTCCCAAGCCTCATCTCACAGACAGCACCAACATCACATTGTGGTCCTCTAAGGTTTGGTCTAAGCTGATCTTTAGGAGCTACAAACCTCCTGTCTTTGGGAGGTGTCTGCAGGCCAAAGCAGAGCACAAAGCATTTGCAATGAGCATGAGCTGCCTCCTCTGCAGGCAGAGCTGCAGCACAGGAGGGTCTGCTGAGTGTCCGTCTGTCACTCCCTGGCCTTGCCTCCCCTGGCAGCAGCACGCTGGCATTCCTCCTGGCTTTTCCACCTGGTCATGCTGCTGCTGTTCTTGTTCCCAGGCTGGCTGGGGATGGGGGTTTCACATGCACTTGGAGTGAGCCCTCAGTGTGCTTGGGAAAAGGGGAGTACAGGGTGAGGTGTCTGGAAATGTGTGCTTTGAGACTGGATTCTTCTCTCCAAAGAGACACCAGCACAGGACAGTTGACACTATGACTGACAGACAGACTGGATGTGCTCTCTAAAGGACACTGCACTAAGGACAACGTCCCTTTGATGATCCACAAGGTTTACTTAAGTACAGTAGAAATGCTTAGGATTTATGCCTCATAAACAACCTTCAGGTGTGGTGGAGCAGCTAGAATGAAAGAGACAAATAGAAATCACCATATGAACTTGCTTTGGGGCAGGGCTGACTCCCGCAAAGCCCACACAGAGTCCGTGCTCTCAGTGAAACCCGTAAGCAGCATCAGTCAGAAGTCATGAAAGGAACCTGCCAAAAGTCTGAACGGAAGTGGAGATTTGTTTGGGAGGGATTAAATGAGAAATGTGATGAGTTTTCCTCTGAAATGAGAAATAGAGGCTTACATGAAAAATTGAAATATTTTTTTCCAAGAAAACTCTGTTGTAAACTATCAGTGTTTTTCTGTTCCTTCAGCAGGACCCCACGCCCAGAAACAGCAAATGGCCAACAGCAGCTCTGTGAGTGAATTCCTCTTGCTGGCGTTCGCAGACACGCGGGAGCTGCAGCTCCTGCACTTAGCGCTCTTCCTGGGCATCTACCTGGCTGCCCTCCTGGGCAACGGCCTCATCCTCACCACTGTAGCCTGCGACCACCGCCTCCACACCCCCATGTACTTCTTCCTCCTCAACCTCGCCCTCCTTGACCTTGGGTCCATCTCCACCACTCTGCCCAAAGCCATGGCCAATTCCCTGTGGGACACCAGGGCCATCTCCTATGAAGGATGTGCTGCACAAATCCTCTTTTCACTCTTCTTGGTTGGAGCAGAGTATTCCCTCCTCACCGTCATGGCCTATGACCGCTACGTTGCCATCTGCAAGCCCCTGCACTACGGGAGCCTCCTAGGCAGCAGAGCTTGTGCCCAGATGGCAGCAGCTGCCTGGGGCAGTGGCTTTCTCAATGCTGTCCTGCACACAGCCAACACATTTTCCCTGCCCCTCTGCCAAGGCAATGCTGTGGACCAGTTCTTCTGTGAAATCCCCCAGATCCTCAAGCTCTCCTGCTCAGATGCGTATCTCAGGGAAGCTGGATTAATTGTATTCAGTGTTTCTGTGTTATTTGGTTGTTCTGTTTTCATTGTTATTTCCTATATTCAGATCTTCAGGGTAGTGCTGAGGGTCCCCTCTGAGCAGGGCCAGCACAAAGCCTTTTCCACGTGCCTCCCTCACATGGCCGTGGTCTCCCTGTTTATCAGCACTGCCATGTTTGCCTACCTGAAGCCCTCCTCCATCTCTTCCCCATACCTGGACCTGGTGGTGGCAGTTCTGTACTCGGTGGTGCCTCCAGCAGTGAACCCTCTCATCTACAGCATGAGAAACCAGGAACTAAGGGATGCAATGCGGACACTGGTAGAATACACAATTCTTCAGCATATTCGCCTATAATAATATGCCGATAATCAGAAATCCCTGCTTTTCTCAGAAAGTTTTTACATATTTTTATTATTATCTATCTGTACTATTATTTTCTCTCTCTATATATATTTTTCTGATTTATAAAATATTATCCTTAGCCTCCTACAGGTTAATTATTTTCTGATGGAACATTGCTTCCTGTGTAGATAAACTCAACAAGGATGTCATTGGAAATTCAGTGGTCTCTTGTGCCATCTCTTTTCATCTACTCTGGAGCTGGGGGAGCAGCCCCAGCATGCAGGACGGGCTCAGGGCCAAGAGCCCGGCTGCCACATGGAGGAGTAGCTCTGGTGGCCCTCAGGGCTGCCCCTCACTGCCCGCTGGACTCTGCATCTCTGCTGCCTTTGGGTTGGGGCTGCTGCTTCCCTGGAGCCATGGCCATGGCCAGCAGCAGGACATGGCCTTTTTGCTACTGCTCTCTTTTGGCTTCCACTTTGTTTCTTTGTGCTCTTGTATCCGTGTTGCTCTTGAGGTCTCATATGCCTTGCTGACAGTCCTGTGGTCTCTGCAGTGACATCCCTGTGGCTGCAGGCAGCAGCAGGTAATGTGAAGCCGTGGGTCACAGCTGGCCTCCCTGATAGAACCACAGAAACAAAAGGGGCTGCTCAAGGCAAACCCAGAAGCATCAATACCTCCTCCAAATGTGTCATCAGGAATAGCGCCAAGGGATTGCTCCCTGCTCTTCTGTATTCTGGGGTTTGTCATGGAGTGAAGGACACAGGCTGAGAGTACTAGGGTGGTCTGTGAGGGACCAAGGGCAGGACATAGAGCTACCTTTATTACAGCACTTACCAAAGCAGACAACAACTGGTCTTGGACTCATCTGCATGGGAATGTGCCCCTGCTTTGGGGCTGATGGCTGATGCCAGCCAGGAGAGGCAACTGGATCTGCCAGGAAATGTCAGGGGAGCCAAGTGATGTGCTCAGTGAATAGAACCTCATAAAATGAGTGACCATCCAAAGAATCTGTTAGGGGGAAAAGCATATTTGAGGGGTCTAGGGGCTAAGGAAGGCTCTGCAATGCCAGGGCAGGCACTGAAGAGCCAGCAGATGAAGGCATATAAGACTGCAGAATAATTGAGCCTATTTAAAGCCTTGTGGGCCAGATCTGGTCATCCTTCAGGGCTGCTTTCATTTTTCTACACAAAGGGGGCCACTGCCTCCAAGATGCCTGTGGGAACACGAAGCATGCATAAAGGCCTGCAAAAAGTTACCCTGGGTCTGTAGGAGCCATTCTGGAACCAAATCTTGTAGGCAGGATGCACACTTCAGCTGCTGGGCACATTGTGCAGGGTGCTGCTACAGGCCTTTGTGTCCTTCTCCATGCTGGCTTAGGAGCTGCTTCTTTCTCAGGAACAGAATAGCCAATAGAGGTTAGTCAGATACTCTGAGTTCATGAAAGCCATCAGAAAGCTGTCCCTAAGAAGATAACTGATATTGGGAAGTCAGGAGAAGCCTGGCTAGGAGAGATATGAGATTTGAGGGAGGATAGGAAAACCTGGACAGCAGAAACTAATGATTTTGAAGAAGTAAGAATGTTCAGGTAATGTTGATCCTGCAGTAAAGCTGATTTAAAGCAGTCATGTGAGGGCTTTGCCCTATTTTAACCTGTAACATTAATACTTAAACCTAAATGCTACTTCACACCCTGATGGGAATACACTGCACTAGTGTTTGACCACAATATCCCTTGAAGCCAAAAGTAGTCCGTAGCCCCACTACATTATCTTTACTCTCTTGCTCACCCTGATCCCTGCCCATAACACTACTTTTAAAATGCTCTATTTAGCCCTAGACTTCTTGCAGATCTAAACAAAACCCTAAAACAAAGAACTTGCACATACCCTACCCACAGACCTGACACCCCAAGCAGAACAATAAACCCTCCCACTAAACCTTTGATTATTCTCTAACATAGAAATGTGAACCCTAATCCCTAATCCCATACTTGAACAACACCCATGCCCCTGTTCCTGTGCTTCAACCTTCTCACCTTCAACCCTTTTCCTAACCCATAACTTTAGGTGCTTGGCCCCCTAGGGCAAGGCATGAATCTTCGGGTTGCTATGCAGTCACATGGCATTCAAAGCTGAATGTGAGGGGCCATGGATCTGGTCAGCTTGTAGGCCACAAGGAGGAGATGGGTGGGAATGCTCCAATGAGCTCAGCTCTGCCTCAGGATCTCATGCACCAGCAGGAGGAATGTGACTGTGGTGGTGACTGTGAGGTCACTTCTGTCTCCGAAGTTGATAGGGCAGCAGCAGGAATGCATCATGGAAAGGGACTGTGAGGTCACTTCCATCTGGACTAGCTGCCTGGTCACCCTTGACTTTCACCTGAGATCTGTACTTTTCAGCTGACATGTCCCAGTGGTCCTGGTAGTCCAGCAGAAGGCACCTGGTTGGCACGCTGACTGTGGGATCCCCTCTGCCTACATGACCAGGAGGACCCATGTAGAAAGAAGGCCCCAATATGGGTTGTCATGTCCCTTATGCTTGTGTATATGACTGGACAGCAGGAAGCACAAGGCTTTGGTGTGTCTAGCCAAGAAGCTGCAAGGCCAACAGCAGGCGCATGGCTTGGAAGATGCTGGTGACTTGTGTCTGGTTGGCTGACAGGCTGCAAGAAGGCTGATGGGTTGGGATGTCTACTTTAGGAGTGGTTTCCACCCTGATGAACATTTCTTTGGCAGTAAGAAAGAGCAGGAGTGAAAAACTGCTACAAAGTGCACCTTGGAAGGTTGGCACTGGACAGAGGGATGAAGAAACATCCCTCAAAGAGTAGTGCTATGGTACCAGAGGTCACCTGAAGAGTGTCCATGATAAGACCCTGTTTTTATGTTTCAAGGAAAAGCTGGTGAGGGTTGATGAGACATTAGTGAAATGATGGAAATGCTGGGATGAGAGCAAGGTGGTGAACAGAGATGGGTGTCTGCAGTCTTCAAGGAGATAGGGCAAAGTATAAGACAGCATAGTAAAGCCTGCAGAGAAGGCAGAGGGTGCTGGCAAGAATGGAAGGTCCCAACAGCCCTGACATTTTTGTCCCCTTTGCTAGAGCTTATGAGTAGATGAGATATAGTCATTGCAATGGAGACTCACTGCAACCTTGCAACCCTGTGCAGAGGCAGAGAGGTGTCATGCCACTGTTCTTCTCTGGCATCACACTGCCCACCACATCCCACAGACCCCCAGGAAGAGCCCTAAGCCAGGCATAGGGTGCAGGATCTGCCCTCCCAGTATGTGCGGCCAGGCCTTGGTCCTTCTGCTTCACTAAAACCAACCAAGACCTTTTTCAGCACAGTGCCTTTGCCTGTCTGTAATCATGGCCTCCAATTAGCTGCTCTAACAAGTCCCTGAGGAGGCTGTCTTAGTAATAGCCATCAGAGGGGCCCATTAATACTCCAAGTCACTTCAACTTTTCCTTCTGGCTTTACTTTCTCAAGCAATTGCATCATTCTCCTCTCAATACCTGAGCTTCATATACTCAGCACCAAAATACACTGCGGAACTCATTAAAATGAAGAAACTCCTAACATCTCTTCCATAATTTTCTTCAAGACATCAAGAATTCTTCAGCTAATTTGGGAGCTTTCATGTTGTAGTTAAGGAAGAAGATATCAAAAAGCACTAATAAAATATTTTCTCATTTTAAAGGGAGAATTTTGTTGCATTTCAGTTTGGAGCATCATTCTCTAAGTGATATTGATCCTGGGTGTCTCCTTTGGAGATTTGCATAGGGAGGAAAAGCAGACACTTGAGGTCTGACGCTGCATGGACAACCTTGCTCCTCACCACCCCAGCCCTGCCATTTCTCTTACTGGCCACCAGGTAATTGCTTCTCATTTCCTTACAACAGACTTCACTCAAGGCTGCAGCTGGATGTTACAGCCCCTTTGCACCAACTCCTACCTGCTTTACTACGAGACCTGGCAGCACACAGATGCAGAAGTTTTTTTCCTATTTCCAACCAAAGAACAGGAAAACATGCAGCAATTAAAACAAAAACAAAACAAAACAAAACAAAACAAACAACAACAAAAAACAAGCTCTTCATCTTGTATGCCTTCTGTGAGGTTTACCTTCCCAACAGGATGATTGATAGGATGTTCTAAAAGATGAGGTTCCTGCTAAGGAAACAATTAGACAGACTACTGACAGATGGGCAAGCTGGGCTGCTTCTAACTCAAAGCTCAAAGCAGCAACTGGGTCAGTGAGAGTGGTCTGAATGATCAAAGAATAAGGGGAGGGCAAACCAGGAGAATCATGGGAAGTGCATAGGTCCAGACAGGCAGCTGGAAAGGGGACATCCAACATGGACTGTTTCATCAACATAGATGCAAGTACCTGGCTGATGAAGGAGCACATCATGATAGATAAAGCGATGACAATGCAAGTACAGGTGAACACCAGTATTTATTTTCCTGTGATGAATTTACATCCTGACAATTCACATTTTTTCATGGTAGAAACTACACTGTGTGACATTTTATAGAAGGGATTGAATCTTCTGAAGTGATGAGTAGTTGCTCTATTAGTTAAGTACCAAAGAAATTACTGGGTATTGAGGCAGAGCTTTTCTGTCTGACCATAAGCAATCAGGAAAAAGCATGAGAGACCCCATTGTATTTGAGATAATTCCCTGGATTTGCAGTTGTCAGAAAGGACCTGCAGGAGACCAGAGCCTTTTGGGGGATTCAGGTGGAGGTAGGAGTTCCCAGGGAAACTCCACTGCCAGCAGTGCTCTTTATCCGTGCAATTATAGTCCAGCCCAGAACACAAACCCCTTCAAGGACACACCCCTTCTTCAGTGAATTCCTGAGACTGACCCAAAGTTGAAATGGCCATTGGGAACCCAAGATACTCTCCTTTGTTTCTACTAGACAGCTGAACATCCATTTACCATCCTGGGTCATCTGCGGCAAATTCAGTCTGCAAGACTCCAGAACAGGACACTTCAAATGGCTGAAACAGAACCCATCAGCTTGCCCCACTTTGGGAAATCATCCCCTTCGAACTATGAGTATGAAAATGAAAAATGTAAAATGACTCATCAGGTCAATGCACAGAGTAAAGAAAAGTCATATATATTGTGCTGTAGTGGTAGAAGGCAAAAAAGCACTGCATTGTGCCTCAGACTAATCAAGGAGACATAATTTAGTTCATTCACAAGATAAAGAAAAACACTCTAAGTGGAGTGAACAATGTTGATTTGTGGCCTAAAATGAAAAAGGATGTTGATCACTGGTGAAGGAACTGTCCCTTTGTGCCATCACCAGTGCAAATTACACAAGAACTACATCACACAAAGTAACCTGTCCCACCCTGGCCCTGTCACCCTATGAGGCTGGGGAGAGGAAAGTGACAGCCAAGAGATGCATTTGGGTGTGAAAGGTGGGGCCCAGAAGAGACAAGGAGTCGAGGCAGTGGGTAGGGGAGTCCAGGAGAAGCAGCCCAAGGGGTGGTGCTGCTTGTGAGGACACGCTTGTGCCAGCAGCGTGAGTGGGCTGCAGCTGTGCACAGGTGAGGGGAGGCCAGGAAGCGCATGCCAAGAGCACTCCTGCCAGCAGGGACAAGGCTGGGGTCAGGGGCAAAGGGAGAGGCAGGCCCAGGGCAGAGGGTTGCAAGGGCGCTGCTGATCTCCCTGCCCCTGCAGAAGCCACACTAGCCCTCAGCAGATGTGCTGGCTGGCACGCACAGGGAGGTCCTGGTGTCCATCAGAGAGCAACAAGAAGTGCGCTGGAGAGGGCCAGGGCGAGGTGGGTGGCAGAGCCCCATGCAGGAGCTGGCTGGGGGTCCCCTCTGCTGCAGCCACTGCACGGAGCATGGCAGGAAGAGGGCAGACAGGGCTTGTGGCCATGGGGCAGAGCCTAGCCCTGGACTCTCCATGACCACCTTGCAGGTCCTGGTGATGTGCGGAAAAGACTCCACAGCCATAGGGTTGTAAAGTAGGTATACTTTATTGCGGTGCACCGGGCGCACTGGGAATAGGTTCCCTCAAAAAGGTGCGCACCTGCCTGGTCGGCTCTCACAACTTTATACATGTACATGAATACTGTGACATATTACATGAGCTCTAATACATATTCATTAATTTCCCCCAAAAGGTGGACCTCTTCCAAGTACTCATTTCCATACTCCCTGCCCTTAGCTCCTTTCGGTTGCGCCTGCACAGTGTAGCCCAGTGCTCGTGGGCAGGGGTCTTTCAGGATGAAGGCAACGAGGAAGAGGAGGTTAAACTTTTTACCTTTCTGGACTTTGACCTGCTGTTGGACAGTATTTAGAAGTTTTGTGTTTATCTTTGCCTTGTTTCCTGGCAACAAGTTGTTCATCCTTTCCTAATGAGTTGTTCGTCCTTCTCTCATCCATTGGCCTTGAGTGATATCTTCGTTTTTACATCTGCTTCTCACAAGGTTCTCATCTACATCCCTATAATTACGATGTTTTTAGGTTCTCATTCATATCCCTGATAATTAGGATACTTTACCATATATGTGGCTAAATACTAATTCGGATAAGTTTTAGTATCTTCCCCATCTCACTGACAGGCTGCAGTGAGGGAATGAATGCTCTGCGCCCCATTCCTGCTCTGCCCAGACCAGCAAGGGCCCAGAGCGGCCTCCTCTCCCCTGCCCCTGCAGCTCTAGGTTCCCTTTGTGCAACCCTGGCTCTGCAGCACCAAGCCCTGCTGGGAGCCCTCCACTGCATGTTCCCACCACTCCATGACACTGCTGTTGCCCTCTGCCGGGCACTGCCCAGCCCAGCCCAGCCCAGCGCCTGCCCACCTCTCCCCACCTCCCTGCCCTCTCCCCAGCCCTGCCCAGCAGACCAGGCTAAGCTGGCCCCAGGGCAATGCCCACCGCAGGCTGATGCAGGGCTCTGAGCACGACCACCACAGCCCCAGCCCCTCGCAAGGCACTGTAACTGCTGGGACAAAGGTGGCTCTGGCTCCCCATCAGCCCCTGGGCTGAGGCCAGCCATGGCTCAGGAGATGGAGGTCTGTGAAGCTGCAGGACCCTTGCTCTCTTGCATGGGAGATCCCCAGCACAGAGTGCCTGTGACCTGCAGGGCCAGTCCCGCTCCCCAGGCCTGCACAAGAGACCTGGCTCAGGCACAGAGCAGCCTGCCCCATGCACAGAGCAGCCTGCCCCAGGCACAGAGCAGCGTGCCCCGAGCAGGTGCCTGCACGAAGACCTTTCTCCTTTACCCATGTGCACAGGCCGAGAAATGCTGCCCTGCGCTTCCCCAGGACCATCCCAGTTCCCAGGGAGCCTTGCCCAGGGCAGTGTGTCCATGCTGCCTGGCTGGCCATTGCTCCTTCTCTGCCCATACTCCATGCAGGGATCCGAGCTGGCAGTGCTGCTGTGCAGAGACAGGGACTGTGGTGCCCTGGGACCTCTGGAGGAGTCCCCCCTGCCCGTGCTGCTCAGGGTGGGCAGCAGACCCAACTCTGTGGAGATCTCTGCTGCTGAGCCCTTTTCCATCTGCCCTGATGGCTCAGCAGCACAGGGCAGTGTTTGGCAAGGCCATGGGGTGTCTCTAAGGGCACAAAGTGCTGGCGAGTGCTGCACAAGACCTAGCCCATGAAGCCTCAGAGATGTTGGGTATCAATTACTCTGCAGTCTTATGGCCCCTCTGCTGGTGGTTCGTCAATGTCTCTCCTGGCATTGCAGAGCCTTCCTTATCAATATCAGATCCTCCTTATCTTATTCCTCAGATTCACCTTTTCCTTTACAGGACTCTTCTTTGGAAGGTCACTCATTTTACGAGCTTCTATTAACTCATATTCACCCACTCCTCACTGTATGTTACCTGTGGCAAGCTCCAGACCTCTCCTGGCAGCTCTAGTGTACTCTCCCAGCAGGCATCACCAATCAGCAAAGGGCACAGTCCCATGCAGACAGGTCCAAGACCAGCTGTTGTCTGCTTTGGTAAGTGCTGTCATAAAGGACACTCTTAGTCCAGCCCTATATCCCTCACAGACCACCCTGTGACTTTAGAATGGTGTGTTTCACTCTGTGAAGAACCTCAGAAAACAGAAGAGCAGGGAGCAACCCCTTGGCTCTATTCCTGGCAGCAGCTTTGGAAGAGGGGTCCAGGCTTCTGCATTTGCACCGAGCAGCCCTTTTTGTTTCTGCGGTTTTATCAGGGATGCCAGCTGTGACCCAGGGCTGCACATTGCCTTCTGCTGCCTGCAGCCACAGGGATGCCACTCAGAGACCACAGGACTGTCACCAAGGTACACGAGACCTTAAGGATAATATAAAAAACTAGAACACAAGAGAACAATGTGGAAACCAGAAGAGAGCAGCAGCAAAAAGGCCACATCCTGCTGCTGGCCATGGCCATGGCTCCAGGGAAGCAGCAGCCCGGACCCAAAGGCAGCAGAGAGGCAGAGCCCAGAGGGCAGTGAGGTGTAGCCCCGAGGGCCACTGGGGCTGCTCCTCCAAGTGGCAGCTGGGCTTTTGACTCTGAGCCCCTCCAGCGTGCTGGGGCTGCTCCCCCAGCTCTAGAGGAGATGGGAAGAGATGGCACTGGAGATCAATGAATTTATGATGACTTCCTTATCCAGTTTATCTACACATGAAGCCTGGTTCTATTGGTAAATCGTTAACAAGTAGGAGGCCAGAAATAATATTTACATAAGAAAAAATATAGGAAATAATAATACAGACAAATATTGAGAAAAAATATTGTGAGATTTTCTGAGAAAAAAACTAGGATTTCTGCTTTTAGGCATATTATTATGGGTGAATACGCCGAAGAATTGTATATTCTACCAGTGTCCTCACTGCATCCCTTAGTTCCTGGTTCCTCATGCTATAGATGAGGGGGTTCACCGCTGGAGGTACCACCGAGTACAGAAAAGACACCACCAGGTCCAGGTATGGGGAGGAGATAGAGGGTGGCTTCAGGTAGGAACACATGCCAGTGCTGACCATCAGGGAGACCACAGCAAGGTGAGGGAGGCACGTGGAAAAGGCTTTGTGACGTCCCTGCTCAGAGGGCATCCTCAGTACGGCCCTGAGGATCTGAATATAGGAAATAACAATGAAAACAGAACAACCAAATAATACAGAAATACTAAATACAACTACTCCAAATTCCCTGAGGTAGGCACCTGAGCAGGAGAGCTTGAGGATCTGGGGGATTTCACAGAAGAACTGGTCCACAGCATTGCCTTGGCAGAGGGGCAGGGAAAATGTGTTGGCTGTGTGCAGGACAGCATTGAGAAAGCCACTGCCCCAGGCAGCTGCTGCCATCTGGGCACAAGCTCTGCTGCCTAGGAGGCTCCCGTAGTGCAGGGGCTTGCAGATGGCAACGTAGCGGTCATAGGCCATGACGGTGAGGAGGAAGTACTCTGCTACCACCAAGAATACTAAAAAGAGGATTTGTGCAGCACATCCTTCATAGGAGATGGCCCTGGTGTCCCACAGGGAATTGGCCATGGCTTTGGGCAGAGTGGTGGAGATGCATCCCAGGTCAAGGAGGGCGAGGTTGAGGAGGAAGAAGTACATGGGGGTGTGGAGGCGCTGGTCACAGGCTACGGAGGTGAGGATGAGGCCGTTGCCCAGGAGGGCAGCCAGGTAGATGCCCAGGAAGAGCGCGAAGTGCAGGAGCTGCAGCTCCCGTGTGTCTGCAAATGCCAGCAGGAGAAACTCACTCACAGAGCTGCTGTTGGGCATTTATTGACATTGGTCATAGTTTTCTTTTGAATAGGAAAAGACAGAAAATTGTTAGAACAGACTTCCCTCAGGAAAACCTATTGCAAGTTTAGAGCACCCCCAGCCCAAGCCTTTCTCTGTTGGAGAACCTTTCATTAGCATTCTTGCTTGAGCTCCAGGTGGTGCTGGCTGAGAGCACCACTGGAAGGTGGGGCTAATTTGGGCTGCAAAGTAGTCCTTATGCAGCAAGAGGGAAGGAGGAACATGGGTGAAACTAAAATTCAGTCCACAGGTCTGAATTTTCCACCGCTCTAAGTTTTTTTTTTTTTTTTTTTGCAAATATATCATCTGAATGGAGAGTACAGTTGCTGACATTTTCTTTGCTTGATTTTAACCCAGTTACCCCTGTAATGCTTACTTATTGGATTCTTGAACTCCCTGACAGTTCATGCGAAAACTTGGTGAAATCTATTGTGTGCCAGGAGGCAAAGGGACTGTTCTTTGCTGAAGAATGAGCAGAGCAGCTCTGCCTACCAGCCCTGTTCGCAGCTATGCTGTGTCACACCCTTGTGAGCTGTAGGACCATCCCAGTCAGGTGTTTTCCTGAGAAGTAGCTGGAGACAGCTGAGAGCAGAGAAGCTCCAGTCCAAGTGCAGCTGGACAGAACGCTCACCATATCTCCAGGTATATCTCCAAGCCAGACAGAGCTGGGGAGCTTCTTATCATTTGGGCTCTGCCTGCTGTGCTGGCCATGCCTGCCCCACAGCCCATGGATTGCAGGGGAGAGAGGAGGCCAGGGAGGGGCTGCTCCAGGGGAAGGTGTCTGCACTGCAGGGCTTGGCTCTGAGGTGCCTGAATCCCCCCTGCCACAGCATTTCTGGCAACAGCTCCTTCTAGCCACCTGCCCCTCTCTCTGCTCCTGCAGCTGTCTCTGCTGGGAGTTGCTGCTCTGCGCCCACCCCTTCTTTCCCCCTGCCCGTGCTCACAGACCCCATCCCACACAGCTGAGCTCAGCACTGCCCTGCAGCACCCTGCCTCCAACAGGGCCCTGCCAAAGGGCACCTCCATGGCTGCAGGAGCTACGGGGCAGCTGACAGAGAGCCCAACATGGCCAGCCAGGGCAGGGTGTTTTGCGCTGACCAGGGGCACCTGGCTTAGGGCACTCCATGGGGCTTCTGCCAGACTTCCTCACTTTGCAGTGCAATCCAGCAGAAGTCTTAAAGCCTACTGCATTTCCCACTGTCCTCTCAGAAACAAGACCCAGGAGGAGACCCTTCCAGGACCTGCACCTGCGTGGCCCTGCAGCCAGAGACTTACTGTTTCAAGGGCTGTGGAGATTTCTCCTCCGGTCAGCTCTCAGCATCCTCCCTCTCCCAACCCCTCTCTCCTTATCTCCTCTTCCTGTGCCACCTGTAGTCGGAGCCCCCAGCCCTGCTGTACTGTGCAGAGGAGCTGCTCCTACGCAGAACTGTCTCTGCACCAGGGGCCTTTATGAGTTTTCTCTGTCTCAGGAGCCCAGCCCAGCTCACCAGCAGAAACCCAGCCCAAGGCATTGTGATCACCCCTCTGGTGGCTTTGGTGATGAGCCCATGAATCTCATGCACTGAAAGACAATTGAAGAAATCTCTCAAGAAGTCCAAGTCAGATGCAGGTTTCCTGCAGTGTCTCCCTGAGGGCCAGCATTGATATAGCTTCCCTTGGAGCTTGTTAGAGCAGAGCATTGGAGGCAGTGAGGACAAGTAGACAAAGGCAGTGTGAAAGTGACACTGGTGTTCAGGTTTTCCTACACATCAGTGTCACAGCTTGTCAGCTTGTCAGCTTGTTGTGCTACACCAAGCACAAGGGCCAGGCCTTGACCCCCATCCCCTGGGAAGGGAGATCCTTTCCCTTCACACATTGCTCAGGGCTCTTCCTGGGGCAGCAGGAGATGGGGATGTGCATTGCCAAGTGCAGGAGAATGGTACGATCCCTGCCTGGTTCATGGGTAGGGGCGAGGAGGCAATGAATCCCTGTGCTTTAACAATAAGCTGTCTCCTCATAGGCCTCAGTGCAGAGACAGCAGCCATAGCTACAGGCACAAAGACCTCGGTCCTGTTGGGACTCTCAGTCTTTCCAATGTCCTTGCTCCTTTCCACACTAGGTTGTCCTAGGGATTCCCAGACCTGAACCTCTTCTGGATGGCTGCAGACCCCTCTCCATGTCGTGTCACGCTGGATCTGAGTTGAGTTGGTTAAATCAGATTTTCTTGGTGGCTTTGCTCCTCATAAGGCAGCTCTGTAGGAAGCTGGCCTAGTTCCTGGTGAGCAGGTACCACTGCTCGAATAGCATCCCTCGTGGTGCCCAGGCCCTCCTCCTTCTGGGCACTGCTCACTCAGCAGGGTACCAGTCTGCCCTGATGTGTGGGGTTACTCTTCCTCTGTTGCAGGACTAGGCTCTTCTCCTTGTAAATATCAAGATGTTCCTGTAGGCAAAATCCTGCAGTGTCTCCTGCACTGAACACTCCTGCAGTGTTTCCCCACACTGATGCTCCATTCTGCCATCTGTTAATGTCTGCAGGCAGAAGGTTCAACCTTTGTGTGATTGTGCTATCTCTGACAAGATAGCAGCATCAGAAGTTGCAGGAAAGTTTGGATAATACAGGAGTAACCAGTTGAATGGAATTGCAGCACAGAATCATAGAAGAGTAGGGGATGGAAGGCTACCAGCCTCCACCTGTGCTTCCTTCTCATGTCTACTGTATTTTTTTTTTTTTTCTGGAGCTGTGTCATAAATGTTGTGAGGCTCTGCAGGGATGAATTTAGACCAAAGTCCAACTGGAGCTCAATCCGGCTATTACTGACAAAGAAAATAAAAACTGTTTATTTATATATATATACTTTAAATAAAGGAGCATTAATGAGACTCTTCATCTTTTATTGGATATGGGGGGAAATCTACTGACAAGAGGTGAGGTAAAGGAATGAGGTTAATGCCTTCTTTGCTTCAGTCTTTAGGAGCAAGACTAGTTGTTACCATGGTACTCAGCCCCCAAAGCTGATAGATAGGGACATGGAGTGGGCAATGGGGGGGACACTTCCTCTCTGACACTTTCTCTCTTCTTCACTCTCCCTTTCTCCTTCACTTCCCGCTTCTCCTCCAGGCTAATTACAATAGCTCTTCAAAGGTTTGAATATTCTTAGGATGATCAAACCAGCATGTTCCTAGTGGTATCGCTCCTGAATGTTTTAGGTTTTGTTTAAGGTCAAACAATGACTTAAGAATGCCATCCAGAGATCTGTCTGGAGGCAGGAGATTTCAGAGTGGCATTACTGAACATTGCTCAGTGATTGGAAGTAGAGAATAATTATTATTTTTTTCTCTTCTCTTCTCTTCTCTTCTCTTCTCTTCTCTTCTCTTCTCTTCTCTTCTCTTCTCTTCTCTTCTCTTCTCTTCTCTTCTCTTCTCTTCTCTTCTCTTCTCTTCTCTTCTCTTCTCTTCTCTTCTCTTCTCTTCTCTTCTCTTCTCTTCTCTTCTTTTCTTTTCTTTTCTTTTCTTCCCTCTTCCTTTTCCTTTTTAATTAAATGATCCTTTTCTCACAGAATCATAGAATGGTTGAAGTTGGAATGGAGCTGCAGAGATCATCTAATCCAACATCCCTGCTCAAACAGGGTCACCTAGAGCATGTTACACAGGATCTCATACAGACCAGTTCTGAGTATCTCCAAAGAAGGAAACTCCATGCCCACCACCGTGCCCAAGGTCCCACTGGGGTCACTGGCAGGAGTCTGCCCCCGCACCCAGGGGCCTGTGGGGGGTTGCTGGAGGGGTTCTGCTGCCATGCTCGGGGGCCCACCAGTAGTAGCTGGCGGTGGTCTGCCACCCCGTCTCGGGGCCCACTGGGGGGCACCGATGGTGGTCTGCTGCTGTGCCAGTGTGCCAGCCGAGGGGTTGACAGCGGGGGTCCACTGCTGTGCCCCAGGGCCTGATGGGGGTCGCCAGCTGGGGTCCGCTGCCATGCCCGGTGGCCCAAAGGGGGTCGCTGGAGGAGATGCTGTGAGGAGCCCAGGGACCAGCTGAGGGTTGCTGTAGGGGGTTCGCCACCACTTCTGGGAGCCTGTCGGGGGTTGCTGGCAGGGGTCCACCACTGCACCCAGAGTCTGCTGAGGGTCACCAGAGGGGGTCCGCCACCATGCCTGGGGGCCCATCACAGGTCACCAGAGTGGGTCTGATGCCGCTCTGGATGGCCTGCTGGGGGTCACTGGCAGAGGTGCGGCGAGGTGCCCAGGGACCTGCTGGGGGTCACTGGCAGGGGTCTGCTGACATGCCAGGGGCCTGCTGGGGATCGCTGGCGGGTGTGTGCCGAACTGCCCGGGGACCCTCTGGGGGGATTGCTGGTGGGGGTCCACTGCCGAACCTGAGGATCTGCCGGGAGTCACTGGCGGGGGGCTGCCGCTGGGCCCGGAGGCCCATTGAGGGTCGCCAGAGGGGGTGAAGCAGCCAGGGTACCGCAGAGGGTCAGTGGTGGGGGTCCACTGAGGCACCCGGGGTCCTGCTGGGGGTCACTGGAGGGATTGCACCTAGGCTCCCCGGTGACCCAATGGGGGTCGCATGAGAGGGTATGCCGCCACGCCCAGTGGCCCGCCGGGGGTCTCTGACTGAGGTGCAGCAATGCGCCCAGGAACCCGCTATGTGTCATTGGCGGGGGTGCGCTAAGGCACTCAGGGACCCACTGGGGGGTTCCGGCAGGGGTCTGCCGCTGCTTTCTGAAGTCCTGCTGGGGAACTCCGGTGGGAGTCCACCCCTGTGCATGGGGCCTGCCAGGGTTCGCCAGCAGGGGTCCATGGCCGTGCTCGGAGGCCCTCCAGGGGTCACCAGCGGGGGTCCACCGACGCGCCCGGGGGCCTGCCACGTGTTGCCAGCTGGGGTCTGCTGCTACACCCAGGGACCTGCTGAGGTTCGCTGGGTGGGGTCCGCTGCCATGCCAAGGGACCTGCCAAGGGTCACCGGCAGTGGTGTGCTGAGGCGCCCAAGCCCAGCAGGGGTCATGAGAGGGGGTGTGCTAGGGAGCCTAGGGTCCCGCTGGGGGTTGCCAGAGAGGTTGTGCCAAGGCATGAGGGAGCCTGCCGGGAGTAGCCTGAAGGCATGTGCTGAGGCACCTAGAGATCCACCGGGGGTCACCAGAGGGGGTGGCCCGATGGGGATTGTCAGCAGGGGTCTGCAGCCACGCCCAGGGGCCCAGCAGGAGTCACCGGAGGGGGTGTGCCAAGGCAGCAGTGGACCAGCTGAGGGTTACCAGCAGGGGTGTGCTGAGGCGCCTGGGGACCCGCTGGGGCTCACCAGAGGGGGTGCGCCAAGGCACCAGGGGGCCCGCTGGGGGTTGACGGCAGGGGTGTGCTGCCACACCTGGGATCTGCTGGGGGTCACCAGAGGGGGTGTGCCGAGACACCTAGGAATGCACTGGAGGTTGCTGGCTGGGTTCCATTGCTGCGCCTAGGGACCCACTGGGTGTTGTCGGTGGAGGTGTGCAGAGGCGCCTAGGGACCCGCCAGGGGTTGCTGGAGGGGGTCTGCAATTGTGCCCACAGGCCCATCGGAGGTCACCAGAGGGGGTGTGCTGAGGCACCAGGGGACCGGCCAGGGGTCGCCGGCGTGGGTGCGCCGCCATGGCTGGGGTCCCACAGGGGCTTGCCGGAGGGGGTGTGCTGAGGTGCCTTGTGGCCTGCTGGGGGTCACTGGAGGGGGGTTTGCTGCCGTGCCCGGTGGCCCGTTGGGGGTTGTTGGCGGGGGTGTGCCGAGGCACCTGGGGTCCCACCAGGGGTCGCCAGAGGGGTTGTGCCAAGCCACCCAGGGGCCCTCCGGTGGTCTCCAGAGGGGGTGTGCTGAGATGCCTAGGGACCTGCTGGGGCTCACAGGCAGGGGTGTGTTGCAGCGATGTGGGTTGCCAGCTAGGGTTCACTGCTGCACCCGGGGACCCGCCAGGGGCCGCCAGTGGGGGTGTGCTGAGGTGCCTGGTGATACACTGGGGGCGCCGGGTGTCATCCACCACCGCACCCTGGGGCCCGCCGGGGGTTGCCTGTGGGTGTACGCTGAGGCAGCAGGGGGGGTCTGCTGGGGGTCTCCAGAGGGGGTGTGCCGAGGCACCAAGGGACCAGCTGAGGGTCGCTGGAGGGGGTGCACCACTGCACCCCGGGGCCCACCTGGGGTCGTCAGCAGGGCTGTGCTGAGGTGCCCAGGGACCTGCACGGGCTTGCAAGAAGGGGCGTGTCGAAGCACCCGGGGGCCTGCCCAGTGTCACCTGGTGCCTAGCAACACCCACTGGGGGTTGCTGGCTGGGGTCTGCTGCCGCACCAAGGGACCCACCGGGGGTCGCCAGAGCGAGGTGTGCTGAGGTGCCTAGGGACCCACTGGGGGTCACCAGAGGAGGGGGTGCCACTGTGCCCAGAGGACTGCGGGAGTCATTGGCGGGGGTGTTCCAAAGTGCCCGGGGGCCCACTGGGGTTCCCTGGCGAGTGTCCACCACCATGCCCAGGTGCCCACCAGGGGGCGTCAGCTGGGGTGCGCCGACACACCAAGGGACTTGCTGGATGTGAGATATGTTCATCTGATTCATGCCAGTATGGAACAATGCTAGGGCCGCATGGTATGATGAATGTGACCTTCTGTCTTACATACCCTTGTATAACCACAAGTCTAAGAAAAACAGAGTGGTTAATATATATAGTTCTTGTATCTTGCAAAGGAATATTTTAGCATTTCGTGTCAATAGAGAGCTTGAAGGGAAATGTATTTGTAGACTTTTCCTTGAAATCTCTGATATCTGGGGGGGTTTCAGAATAACTGCTAACTATTATGACTATTGCATGGGACACTATGCAAGTCATAAGTCATAAAAGACAAAGCTTGTAGGGGACGCTGCACAAGTCTCTGACATACAGCCAAGTTGGACAAAGGAGAAGGACAACAGGGAGGAAGACTATGAGCCTTCAGCATGAGAGACCCCCAGAGGGACCACCGGAGACTGATACGCATGCTCCAGTAGGAGGGTTTGGATTCCGGAAACTAACCAGGGGTTGTTGGCGGGATGTGATGAGGCCCATGGAGGCCCGTTGCCGGTCGCCATCTGGGGTCCACTGCCACGCCCAGAGACCCGCAGGGGGTTGCCGCATGGGGTTGCTGGCGTGGGTGTAACGAGGCACAGCGGGGCCGGCCCGGGTTTGCCACTGGGTGTCCACCACAATACCTAAGGGCCTGCCAGGGGTTACTGGCGGGGGTCAGCCGCACCTGGGGACCCACTGCTGGTCGTCAGAGGGGGTGCGCTGAGGTACCTATGGACCTGCCAGGACACCTGAGGGAGTACACTGCCCCCTTCTAAGGGCCTGCCAGGGATCTCAGGAAGGGGTGTACTATGCGCCCAGGGACTCGTTGAGGGTTGCCAGCTGGGGTCCGCTGCTGTGCCCGGAGTCCCACCGTGGGTCGTCGTCGGGGGTGTGCATGGGTGCGGCAATGTATCCCAGCCAGTGACCCCCAGTGGGACCCCAGGTACCTTGGTGCTCCCCCTCTGATGCCCCCCTAGCAGGTCGATAGGCACCTCAGCGCACCCCCATCGGCAAACCCCGGCTGGTCCCAGTGCACGGCGGCAGACCCCAGCTGGTGACACCTGGTGGGCCCCAGGGCACAGTGGCGGATCCTAGCCAGCTATCCCCTGTGGGCACCTGGGCGTGGTGGAGGACTCCAGCTGGCGATCTGTGGTAGGTCCATGGGCACCTCGGCACACCCCCTCCGGCAACCCCTGGCAGGGCCCTGGGTGTGGCAGCAGACCCCCTCCGGTGACCCTTGGCATGTCTCTAGGCACCTCTGCATATCCCCTCCAGCGAACCCCCGGTAGCTTTGGAACACCCCTGCCGGCAAACCCCAGTGGCTCCCTGGGCATGCTAGTGGACCCCAGCCTGTGACGCTCAGTGGGCTCCTGGGTACGGCGGCACACCCCCACCGGCGACACCTGTCGGACCCCTGGATGCTTCGGCACACCCCTGCTGACTATCCCCGGTGGGTACCCGAGTGCCTTGGCACAACCCCTCCGGCAACCCCAGGCTGGTCCCAGGGCATGGCGGCAGACCCCAGCTGGCGACCCCTGGTGGGTCTCTAGGCGCCTCAGCACAGCCATGATGACGATCCATTGCGAGTCTTCGGGCGTGGCAGCGGACCCCAGCTGGCAACCCCCAGTGGACCCCCAGGTGCGTCGGACTACCCCCTCCAGCAACCCCCATCAGGTTCCAGGGCGGGGCTGAGGATCCCTGCCAGTGACAACCTGGCGGGCCCCTGGGCGCCTAGGCATACCCCGTCTGGTGACCCCTGGCGGGCCCCAGGGCACAGTGGCGCACCCCATCTGGTGACCCCCAGTGGGCCCTCAGGCACCTTGGCACATTCCCACCGGTGATCCCTGGTGGGTCCCTGGGTGCTTTGGCACACCCATGCTGGCAACCACCAGCGGGACCCAGGTGTGGCAGCAGACACAAGCCTGCAACCCCTGGCAAGCTCCCGGGCTCCTCAGCACACCCCTGCCAGTGATCTGCTGAGGGTCCATAGGTGTGGGGGCAGACTCCAGCCAGTGACACCCAGTGGGACCCCAGGCATGGCAATGGACCCCAGCTGGTGATCCCTGGCGGGCCCCCAGTTGCCTCGGCACACCCCCTCTGGCAACCCTCTGCGGGCCCCCGGGCAGGGCAGTGCAACCCCTCTGGCGACCCCCACTGCCAAGACAAATGGGCAAGGTCCCATTTGTCTTGCATGCTCAGTGCACGAGTTTAGGGGTCCCCGTACGTTGAAGGCTTACATCTGAGAAGTCCTACATGGCTCCACCTGCATTACTGATTCTTTTTGCCAGCAGGCAGTGGCAGAAAATCCTGTGAAACGGCAGACATCTCCCCAAACCATTTTCTCAATAACAGAAGCAGTGCGAACTGTGTGGGAAACCACAAGTGAAAACGGCAGAAAAATACACCCCACATTGTCTCAGGTAGGAAATAACTGCCCTGAGCAACATGCCCTTTCCAGGATGAACCCAACATACCCAAGGCCTTAGGGGGCAGGCAGAAAAGGAACCCAAGACTCTTAGTATGTCTCCTGAGAATTGCGACTTTCTTTTACTCCATGTCTTCTGGGCTCAGGATGAGGCAGAAGTATAATTAATTCCTTCTCCATCTCTCTGGAAAGAGTTTTTCTCCTATCTGTGACAAAGGAGAAAGATGTTATGATCGTGGGAGTCATTACACAAAGCCACACACGGTGAATTCACTATTACAGTTAAGATCATTTTTAATCAAAAACACCTCGGCCACAATGTTTCCACTGCAAACATAGCGCTGCACAAAAGTTCAACTCAAGATATAGGAAAAGGCAAGCTAAAAGGACGAATGAAGTGACCAAAGGCATCTGCAACAACCATCTAGTAGATGGTTGTCCACAGCCCTCAGATTTAATGGTCGTCTTTCCTGATGACTGAATCCTGGAAGAACAGAAAAGATGCACAACATGTCCACAACTTCTGAGGAGACTACTGAAAATAAAAACAACAACAAAAAAATAGAAACAGCAAGTGGCTAGTACACCAGTTTTGTTAACAGAGTAACATTAACATACTAAAAATTTCCATGATCTATGTAGCCCCAAGGCAGTGCTGGGTACATCCACTGATATTAATAGGGTGGCACAATGTCAGAGAGAGTTAATAGACAAGGTACACCTGAGGTGCACAGATTGCATATTCCAGGCGACAAAAAAAGCACAGCTTGGCACCCAGTTTGGATCAGCTTGCATATGAGTCTGCTGATACGTGAGTACTCCTACTGTTCTTCCAGAAGTAGACAGACTGTTACTCATTCCTCAGTAGAGCTGAGGCTCTGTAAGGCTTTGCTTTTTTTCTTCCCTCACTCCCCCTCTATTTCCAAGCTTAAACTTACAGACAGCTGCAAGCTGCACCTCCCGGCGCGCAAGGCCCGGCCCCGGCCTGGGGAAAGACCGGCCGCGCGCCCCGGAGCCCACGTGGCCGCCCGGCGCCGCAGAACTACAGCTCTTAGCATGCCTCGGGACGGAGCAGTCCAGCCAACCCGGAGGGGAGCTGGCCAAACGCACACAACCGCACCTCCATCCACCGCCCTCTCCGCTCCCCCCGCCGCCGGCTCCTGCCTCCCGCCTCCTTCTCCCCCAGCCCCCCGAAGCCCCGCGCAGTGCAGACCCCGCCGCACGCCCGGTGCGGTCCAGCGCGGCGCCGCCCCCGCTCCGCACAAGGGCCATCTCCACAGAAGCTGCCGACCACATGGCGCCCCGACCGCCCGCCGCCTCGCTCCTTCCCGGCCCAGCCCGGCCCGGCCCGCACTGGGGCGCCACCGACCACTAACCGTGTCGCGGAACCGCGCCTCGGTGCCCCAGGTGGTGTTTTGGAGCCCTGGGGAGATGCTTGGGTTCTCCACTCAGATGTAGGAGTGTGGTGGGGAGATTCTTGGGTGTTATAAATTAGACCACACAATTTACTGGTCTATTGAAATTATTTTATTAATCAAGTAAGCAGACACAAGCAAAACAGTGCTGGGCGGCTGGGGAGTCTCCGCTCCACCACGGCACGCAACTTCCCTTTCCAGTGTTGCTGTTTTATAGCAGTTGAATTCCGGCTTATCAGGACTTGTTGAACTGGCTGAGGCTGCGCAGTCTATTGTTGAGAGGGGGGTCGTTATTCCTCTGCTTCGTGTTCAGGTGGGGGAAGTGAAGCGGCAAAAAGGATGTCTTGTGGTAAGGAATTTCACAGAGTCTGGTTTCACTCAAGGATGTTTACCCAACACCCCCTCCTGGTATCTGCTTAATCCTCCCCCTTTATCAAGGCCATTAAATTGTACAACCTTATCTCCTCAGCAGATTCTCCAAGTTCCTCAAAGATAATGAACAAACCCCCACTAATTTATCACATTGGGTGCTCCAGTGAGGTGCTTGGGTGTTCCAGGGAGGTGTTTCTGTGCTGCAGGGAGAACCTTTGGTGACAGGGGCAGAACCTTGTGTGATCAGGGGGTAGCTTTGTGTGCTCCAGGGAGGCTTTTCTTCTGCCCTACAGGTATGCTTATGTACTGCAGGGAGATGCTTGTGTACCCTGGGAAGCCAACTGTATGCCCAGGCACCCAGGGATATTCCTGAGGAGCCAAGCATCAGCCTAGGGAACGCAGGCATCTTCCTGAGTCACTCCAGCATCACCACTGAGTACCCATTGAGTACCATCTCTCAGAAAACACCAAGATCTTCCTGGGTTGATGTGCCCATGCATACGCTTATGTGCACAGAGGAGATGCCTGAGTGCCCTTGAAAATGCTTTTCAGCTCCTGTGGAATGCTCAAGACTGTAATACACCATAAATGTTTGTTCATTGTCTTTTATATTATAAAAACAAGGAGTTCTGTTTGAGGAGCGGGAGTTGCGAAATCTCCCTGCTGAAGTAAGGAGCTGTATAATGCTTGGCTAGACACTATGAAAATTCTTTTGCTTAATGTAACAAAAAAGAGAACCCCCTCCCCTTCTCTCCTTCTGCATCTCAATTGCCTCTTTTGTTCAAAGACAATGCTGCAAAGCTCATGTAACCATCTCCTGATAAGTTGCTAAACTAGTGTATCAATATCCTGCCTTCCTGTCTCACGCTGAGGCCAACACGACCAAATAAAAAAAGAAGTTGAACCACAACGCAGAGGAAGACTACGGTCTTCATCTTCACGACCACCAGAGGGACAGAGACGACTCCCTAGCAACAGTGCACGCTGTCCTGGTTTCAGTTAGAACAGAGTTAATTTTCTTCCTAGTAGCTGGTAGAATGCTATGTTTTGGCTTAGGATAAGAGGGCTGATAACACCCTGATGTTTTAATTGTTGCAGAGCAGTGCTTATACTAAGCCAAGGACATCTCAGCTTCTTGCTCTGTCCTGCCAACAGGCAGGCTGGGGGTGCAGCAAGAGCTGGGAGAGGATAGACCCAGGACAGGTGACCCAAACTAGCCAAAGGGGTATTCCATACCATCTGACGTCATGCTAAACAATATATAGGGGTGGCTAGTCGGGGGAGGGGGCCGGACTGCTCGGGGTTAGGCTGGGCATCGGTCAGCGGGTGGTGAGCAATTGCATTGTGCATCACTTGTTTGTACACATTATTATTAGTAGTACTATTATCATCATTGTATTATTGTTATTGTTATTGTTATTGTTATTATTATATTGTTATATTAGCTGCTGGCCAGGTTAAACCACGACACACGCGGTCACAGAATATACCAGGATATGCTGCGTAATCCCGGAATTACCAAGATACAAAAAGGGACCCTGGCGGGGGTGAGGTGCGCGCTGTTGGTGGAGCAGAGACTCCCTAGCCGCCCAGCGCTGTTTTGCTTGCTGTTTGCTTACTCAATAAATTCCTTTCTATGGTTAATACAATGCTCTCTGAAAAATTAATTAAGGGGGCAACTTATAACAAAGACCTTAAACTATTTGTGGTTGTGTGCCCTGTAGTGATGCTTGGCTGCTCCAGGGAGATGCCTGGAGCCTTCAGGGACATGCAGGGTACCTTGGATTGGTCCTTGGCATGGTTCAGAAACATGCTGGGGACCCTGTGGGAGATTCTATGATCCCCCAAGGAAATACTTAGGTGTCTCAAGAAGTTGTCTGAGTGTTCAGGAAGGTGCTTGGGTGCCCTGGAGGGATGTTTGGGTGCTGCTGAAAGGTGCTTGGATACCTGAAGGAGATGCTTCTGTGTCCTGGGGAGATATTTGATTGCTCCAGGGGGATGTTTGAGTGTTGTGCAGAGATGCTTGGTGCCTCAAGAGAGGTGCTTGTTTCTCTTGGGAAGATGATTGGGTGCCATGTGGAAATGCCTGGCTACCCCAAGGAGGTCCTTGGCTCCTCCAGAAAGATGCTTGTCTACCCTTTGGATGAGTCTGGGTGCTCTAAAGACATGCCCGAGTGCCCCAGAGACATGTGGTGTGCCAGGCCAAGGGGCTTCAGGAGTCCATGGAGGTTTGTGAGTGACCCAGGAAGATCACTGGGCATCCCAGGGAGATGTGTGTCTTCTCCTGGGATGCGTTCGATGGCTTTAGGGAGGTGCTCGGAAGCTCCAAGGATATTTGTGTATGCCCTGTGAAGATGCTGGGTTGCCTGTGAGTGATGCTTTTGTGTGCCATGGAGGTACTCACTTGCTCCAAGCTCCAATCACTGAGATGATTGGATCCCACAATCATCTCAGCCAGGTACCGAGGCATTTCCAAGGGAACTCAAGCATCCCCAGAATATATTGATATCTTGCTTTGGCTACTAAGCATCTCCCTTTGGTAACCAGGTCCATGCTGTGAGAAGCCAGGCATTTCTGCTGCACACACAACCATTTCCCTGGAGAAACCTCCTGAGGCACTCAAAATCTCCCTAGGGCACCCAAGCACCTCTTTTGAGTTCCCAAGCATATCCCCAAGAACTGGAAAAAAACCTCCTTGGATGACAAAAGCCTTTTGTAACAGCACAGAAGCATCTTCCTGGAGCACGGAAGGACCTTTGTGGCGCACCCAAACCTTCCCAGTCATCCAAACAATCCCCTCGTGCTCCAAAGCACATCCCTTGAAATACAAAATTCAAGCCAGGGAACCCAAGTACATCCTGATGTCATCACGACAGGGCACAAAAGCATCTCCTTGGAGACATCAAGCCCCTATCTAGAGCATTCAAGAATCTACCCTAGATAAGAAGAATATCCTTCAAGCACCCAAGCATCTCCATACTTCTATCTAATACTTTCTTGGAAGACCCAAGCACCTCTCTGTGGAAGAGTAGCATCAGCCGTGGGCACCCAAGCATCTCCATGGGGCACCCAAGAAAATCCTTGCAGGACCCAAGCATCTCCACACAGCAATGAAGTACCCCCTTGGAGAAACCACACAAGCATCTCTCTGGGGAACACAAGCATCTTCCTAGAGGACCCAAGGATCTCTCTGGAATCCCCAAGCATTTTTCCAGGGCACACTAGCATTTCCTCATTTGAGCCAAGCAACCTTCCTTGAGCACATGAGCAACTTTCTGGAGCACCCAAGCATCACCCCAGAGCATCCATGCACTTTTGTGGGACACCCAGGTTCCTGCCATTGATGACAAACATGTCCCAGGGCACACAACCACTATTTTGGGAACCCAAGAAATTCCCAGATCACACAAGCATCTCCCAGAGGCACCCAAGTAGATTCTGAGAACATCCAAGCATCTATTTGGAGCAATAAAGCACTCACTGGGTCACCCAGGTATGTCCCTGGAGCACCCAAATGTGCCCCCAGGGCACCCAGGCATCTCCTATGAGCATTGTAACATCTCCCCAGGGCACACGAGCACCTCTTGGTACAAAGGTTGCCCTGGACACCCAAGCCTTGACACAGAACTCAGAAGCATCTCCCTGGATGCCTACCCCGTCTCCCTTGGACACCTACCTGAGCAGCCTGCTCTAAGGAACCTGCTTTGGCAGGGGGGTTGGACCCAATGATCTCTCGAGGTCCTTTCTAACCCCTTCAATTCTGTGATTCTGTGATTCCCCAAGGTACACAAGCACCTCGAGGGACAGCTGAGATCCCCCATGGGGACCTCCAGCACCTCTCCATGGTTCACAAATACCTCCCTGGAGTACACAGATATGTCTCTGGAAACACAATGCATCTCCACAGAGCACCCAAGGCTTTCTCTGGAGCACTAGGAACGTCCCTGGAGTGTAAAAGGGGCACCCAAGAACCTCCCTAAGGTACATAAACATATCCCTGGGGGGTACTAACATCTCCCTGGTGCACCTGGTTTTGTCCTGGTCATGCAAGGTTCTCCCATGGTCACCCAAGCTCCTCCCTGGAACCTCAATGGAGTCCCCAAGAATCTCCCCACTGCACTCCAACATCGGAGTGGAAAACCCAGGAATCTCCTCAGGGCTCCAAAACACCACCTGGAGCACAGAAGCATCTCATGGGAGCTTGTCAGCTGTCTTGGACCCTGTCACCTAGATCATATCTTAATATGAGAAATACCAGATCTGCCCATTCTGGAAGGTACCACAACAGAACCTGGTCATAGAGGTCATCTTCAAGCATGTAGAGGATATGCTGACCAAGAGTAGTCAGCATGGATTCCCCAAGGGGAAATCATGATTAACCAACCTGATAGCCTTCTATGATGAGAAGACTAGCTGGGTAGATGAGGAGAGAGCGCTGGATGTGGTCTACCTTGACTTCAGCAAGGCTTTTGACGCTCTTTCCCATAACATCCTCATAGACAAGCTGAGGAAGCACGGCCTAGCTGAGTGGACAGTGAGGTCGATTGATAATTGGGTGGATGGCAGAGCTCAGAGGGTTGTGCTCAGTGGTGTAGAGTCTGGTTGGAGACCTGTAGCTACTGTTTTCCCCCAGGAGTCAGTGCTGGTTCCAGTCTTGTTCAGCTTATTCATCAATGACCTCCATTTCTGTTGGCTCTGTATCAGAATCTGCCTTTGTCCCAGCAGCTGTGGTGCCTTGCGAGGGGCTGGGGCTGTGGTGGCCATTCCTGAGCTCTGTACCAGCCTGTGGCAAGGCAACTGTGAGCACAGCGGCCACGAGCCCTGCCTACCCTCCTCCTGCCACACTCCATCAGGCAGCTGCAGCAGAAGGGACTCACAGCCAGCCCCTGGCTGGGCTCTGCCACCTGCCTCTCCAGTGACATTCCTGCTGCCTTGGGGTGCTCTGCGAGGCACTGGGTGACCTCACAAGGCCTGCTGGCCCAAACATCTCCTGCAGGGCATCCAGCACAGCACCAGGGACCATCAGGGATGGAGAGCAGAGCTGCTGTGCTCAGTCTTCACCAAGGGACAGTCCCTTTGCCTCCTGGTGCCCACTGGAATTCACTGGGAGTGCACAGAAAATGTTGGGGAGTAAAACCATCCAATACCTCTCGTAAGTGTTATAGCGGTAATAGGGATAAAACAAAGGAAACAAAATCCACGCAGCTCTACCTCTGTATTCAGATGAGTTTTTTGCAACAACACTGCAGAGCTCATGGATCTGATGAGTGGACTGAATGTAATTTGCCCTCATGTTTCTGCCTCCCTCCTGCAGCACACAGCAGCCCCTATTCCCAGTGCCACTCTCTGCTAGCACCAGCCACAGCTCAAGCAAGAGAGATGCATAAATGTTCTCCTGCAAAGAGAGAGGCTCTATTTGGGGGTGCTCTAAGACTTGAAGTAGGTTATCCTGAGAGAAGTCTGGTCAAACTTTGTTCTAATTTCTTCTCTTCACAGATGACATTGAAATTGGGAAAATGCCCAACATCAGCTCTGTGAGTGAGTTTCTCCTGCTGGCATTCGCAGACACATGGGAGCTGCAGCTCCTGCCCTTCGCGCTCTTCCTGGGCATCTACCTGGCTGCCCTCCTGGGCAACGGCCTCATCCTCACTGCCATAGCCTGCGACCACCGCCTGCACACCCCCATGTACTTCTTCCTCCTCAACCTCGCCCTCCTTGACCTGGGATGCATCTCCACCACTCTGCCCAAAGCCATGGCCAATGCCCTCTGGGACTCCAAGGCTATCTCCTATAAAGGATGTGCTACACAGGTCTTCTTTTTTGTCTTCTTCTTTGGTTCAGAGTATTGTCTTCTCACTGTCATGGCCAACGACCGCTACGTTGCCATCTGCAAGCCCCTGCACTATGGGAACCTCTTGGGAAACAGAGTTTGTGTCCAGATGGCAGCAGCTGCCTGGGGCAGTGGCTTTCTCCATGGTGTCCTGCACACAGCCAGTACATTTTCCCTGCCCCTCTGCCAAGGCAATGCTGTGGACCAGTTCTTCTGTGAAATCCCCCAGATCCTCAAGCTCTCCTGCTCAGGTGTATGTACCTCAGGGAAGTTGTGGCACTTGTTTGTAGTGTTTTTTTTTTAGGCTTTGGTTGTTTTATTTTCATTGTTGTGTCCTATGTGCAGATCTTCAGGGCTGTGCTGAGGATGCCCTCTGAGCAGTGCCGGCACAAAGCCTTTTCCACGTGCCTCCCTCACCTGGTCATGGGCTCTCTGTTTATCAGCACTGTCATGTTTGCCCACCTGAAGCCTCCGTCTCCTTCCCATCCTTGGACTTGGTGGTGGCAGTTCTGTACACGGTGGTGCCTCCAGCAGTGAACCCCCTCATTTACAGCATGAGAAACCAGGAGCTGAAGGATGCTTTGAGGAAACTGATGCCTTGATGTTCTTCAAAATCAATATACTTCTCTTCATCTTATGCTTATGACTGATAATGTAACACATTACAGGCACAAGGATTATTCTGTTGTTTTTGTGGTCATTTTTATTATTCTGCAGGGCAGTGGCGGCAGCTCAGGGCTATGTAAAAATTGGGTTCCATGGGGAAAGGTTGCCACAGTGGCTGTCTAGGCCAGCACAGATGTGCTCATCTGAGAAATGTTCCTTGGGAGATAGGCTGTCACTGGAGAAGAGCAGGGCCACCTGTGTGTGCAGGGGAAACATGGGAAGAGAAACCTTTTGTTGCTGGTGCCAGCAGACACATCATATGCATGTGGAGAGATGAATACAAGCACAAAGTCCATCAGCTATTCCTACAAGTCTCATGAAGACCAGTGGTGCAGATAGTGTCATGAGACCAAGTAATGTCCCCTGGGAAGCCACCTGAAGGCAGTTCTGGGATGTGCTTCCTTGAGTGACATGCTTAGTAGATGAGGTAAAGGTTGTGGATGTGGTCTACCTTGATTTCAGTAAGACTTTTGACTGCATTTCCCATAGTATTTTCCTGACAAAACTAGCTGCTCATGGCTTGGACTGGCATACACTTTGTTTGGTTAGAAACTGGTTGGGTAGCCAGGCCCAAAGAGTCGTGGTGAATGGAGTTAAATCCAGTTGGAGGCCAGTCACTAGTGGAGTCCTCCAGGGCTCAGTACTGGGGCCAGTTTTCTTTAATATTTTTATTGATGATCTGGATGAGGGGATCAAGTGCACCCTCAGTAAGTTTGCAGATGACAGCAAACCAAGTGTGTATGTCAATCTGCTTGAAGGTAGGAAGGCTCTGCAGGAGGATCTGGATAGGCTGGACTGATGGGCTGAAGCAAACTGTATGAAGTTCAAAAAGGCCAAGTGTCGGGTCCTGCACCTGGGGCGCAACAACTCCAAGCAGAGCTACAGGCTGGGAGATGAGTAGTTAGAAAGCTGCCTGGCGGAGAAGGACCTGGGAGTATTGGCCCTGCTAGGCCAGCAGAAGGCACCTGCTTGGCATGCTGACTGTGGGATTCCCTCTTCCTCCATACCCAGGAGGACCCAGACAGAAAGAAGGCACCAAGATGGGTTGTCCTGTCCCTTCTGCTTGAGTCCATGACTGGACAGCAGGAGCCACAAGGCTTGGGTGTGTCTAACCACAAAGCTGCAAGGCCAGCAGCAGGCCCATGGCTTGGAAGATGCTGGTGAGGTGACTTGTGTCTGGTTGGCTGACAGGCCGCAAGGAGCCTGATGGGTTGGGATACCTTTTAGGAGTGGTTTCCACTCTTATGGAGTGTTCTTTGGTGGTAGGAAAGAGCAGGAGAGAAAAAACTGCCACATAGTGCACCTTGGAAGGTTGGCACTGGCTGCAAGGAGGAAAAAATGTCAAAGGGTTGTACTGTGGTGACAGAGGTCACCCACAGAGTATTTGTGATCAGACCATGGCTTTGTGTTTCAAGGAACACCTGATGAAGTTTGACAAGACATGGGTGAGGTGATGGAAACGCCGGGATGAGAGATCGGTGGTGAACAGAGATGGGTGTCTGCAGACTTCATGGAAATAGGGCAAAGTGTGGGGCAGCATAGGAAAGACTGGAGAGGACAAAGAGATAGGTGCTAACAAGAAGGATATTTTTGTCCCCTTGGCTAGAGCTTGTGAGGATATGAAATACAGTCACTGCAATGGGGCCTCATTGCTTTCTTGTGACCCTGTGCAGAGGCTGGGAGATGTGATACCATTGCAATTCCTGTTGCATCACACTGCTCACCACATCCCACAGACCCACAGGAAGAGCCCTGAGCCAGACATGGGGGTGCAGGATCTTCTCTCCCAGTGGCTGGGGTCAGGCCTTGGATCTTTTGCTTAACCAAAACAAACCAAGACTTTACTCAGCACAGTGCTTTGCCTGTCTGTAATCCTGGCCTCCAATTATCTGCCCTAACAAGTCCCTGGGGAGGCTTTGTTAGTGGCTTTCAGTGGGGCCCATTAATACTCCAAGTCACTTCAACTTTTTCTCCTGACTTACTTAAGCAGTTACATCACTCTCCGCTCAACACCTGAGCTTCATAGACTCAGCACCAAAATACACCATGGAACTCATTAAAATGAAGAAAATCATAACATCTCTTCCATAGTTTTCTTCAAGCCTTCATGCCTGTGGGTAGTTAGGGTCTGGCGGCTGGAAGATGTCGCACTGTACGGAAAGGTGGAGCCCCTCCCTTGATGGGCAGTAGCATGTGGTCTGTGACGTAAGCAAGTGGAAGTGACGTTATGGGCCTCAGCTATATAACGCCATGTGACTCGACAATAAACGCCATTTGACATCCACCACATTGGTGTCTGTGAGCCGATGGACCGAGCGGCCTGGGGTTGGTCGCCATGCCGTTCCTGAACCAGGTCGCCACTGCCCCCTGAAGGCAACAAGTGGTGCCGAAACCCGGGAAAACTCCTGGATTCGGGCGAACAGCAGCTGGAGCAGCGGGACCAGCTTGGCGGGGAGGATGCTCCCGGACCAACAAGGAAGATGGAAATCCTTGTGAAGGTCGTATCAAAATTATGGAAGCTATGGGGTGGGTCAGCTGAGTAAGCCAGGGGCGCCGGTGGGGAACCAGAGTCTGAGGATATTTGGGAGAGACCACCGCCATCTGTGCCCCAATACGGCGCCGAACTAGAAGACGAAGGGTGGGGCGAAGATGAATCTGGTGGGAACAGGGAAGAAGTGCTAGGTTTAACTAACACGTGCAAATGGGTGGAGGAGAACGAGAAAGAGAACGGCTGTGGGGGCGACCCGGGAGGAGGTAGAAGCGCGAGAGAGGGGCAGAGAGCCTATCGGAATGTCCATCCGAAAAAATGCTCTTGTGGGGCAAACACCTCACTGAGCAGAAGGTGGGGCGAGCCATGAGGGAGAGAGTGGCCCACCCGAAAGAGTAGTGGGCAGGGCCAGAGCAGAGAGCGACCCGCCCCCAAGGGTGGTGGGCGGGGCCAGAACTCAACAGGAGGGTACCGGAACTCGGAGGTGACTAGTCAGTTGAGCTCCGACTCTGGATCAGATACCAATTCAAATTCGGAGGAGAAGGAGGAAATGGAGACAGATAGCAAAAATATCCCCATCCGAAATAAAGCAACACCACGAGGGGCAGAAATTCCTCTCATGGATTGGAAGAAAATTAAGATTGCGTGCGCCAACTGGGCCCCATCGGCCACGCTAGCGTTCCCAGTCTGGGTGACGGACGGGGGACAGAGCGTCCACTCACCAATAAACCCTAAGTATGTACAAGCGATTGCTAAAGCCATTGTGGATAAAGGGCTTAATTCTGCAATGGTCTCCGCCCTCATAGATGGTGTTTTCGGGGGAGACGACATGCTCCTGTTTGATATAAAACAAACTTGTAGACTGATCTTTGATGGGGGGGGGGGGGATGATCATTTTTAAACAAGAATTGGAGGACAACTGTACAAGACAACTGGCCCAAGTAACTGGGGCAGATCACCCACTATATGGCTCTAGCCTGCAGCGGCTAATGGGTACGGACCCAACAATGATCACCCCCCAGGTGCAAGTCCAGGGCCTGCAGACCCATGAAGTTATGGCAACTACTCGTGCAGCCAGAGAAGCTCCAAACAGCCAACGCCCCAACTTCCAGTGGAAAATGCTGCCTCAAGGAATGATCAACTCGCCTACTATCTGCCAGATCACAGTGGATCGGGCGCTGGCGCCAGTTCGGCGCAGTGACCCGACCGCAACTATCATCCAATACATGGACGATATCCTGATCGCCGCACCGTCAGGAAGTCAAGTGGACCAGCTAGTGTCAACAGTCTCAGAAACTCTAAAAACAAACAGGTTTGAAATCGCGAGCGCGAAAATTCTCGAGCACTAGAAGAAGGCCCATCAGTTATAGTTAGAAACGAGCTGGGAGAATGGGAACAAGGGTGGAAATTAGTTCTGACAGGGTGAGGGTATGCTGCAGTCAAAAAAGATGGCAGGGTCAAATGGTGTCCGCTTAAGTCCATCAAACTGGACCTTCAGAACAAAACTAATGAAAACTGAGTTTCTGTTCACAGGAACGAATCATCGGACACCCCCATAATCTGTATACCACGGTGACAAGAGAAGCCAATAAGTTGGCAAGCGTCCTGTCTACGCCTGAGAGTTCCACACTGGCAGAATCCAGACAACAGCGAAGCAGCCTCTATGGGTGGGGGGCTGCGATGCCTTTGTGTGATCTTATCTTTGGACCTTGTATACTAAATAAGCTTGTGTTGTTTGTTGGAAGCCAGTTAGAGAAAGTTTACATTATGTTGGTAGAACACCAGCAACTGCTTTAAGAGTGTATTTACTCAGGGTTACCAGTTACCTCCTAGTTTTCTCCTGGTTATTGTGCCTTATGTTTTTAATTTAAGTTATGATGTCTACCTCTTAAGATTGTTATCGGAATTGTTTTTTAGATCGTTATATTTTAGCTAATTTGGTTGTGCATAGGGAGGGGGGAAATGTGGGTAGTTAGGGTCTGGCGGCCGGAAGATGTCGCGCTGTACGGAAAGGTGGAGCCCCTCCCTTGATGGGCAGTAGCATGTGGTCTGTGACGTAAGCAAGTGGAAGTGACGTTATGGGCCTCAGCTATATAACGCCATGTGACTCGACAATAAACGCCATTTGACATCCACCACATTGGTGTCTGTGAGCCGATGGACCGAGCGGCCTGGGGTTGGTCGCCGTGCCGTTCCTGAGCCAGGTCGCCACTGCCCCCTGAAGGCAACACATGCCTTATAGAGCTAAGTCTAACAATTATAGGGCTAACTACTAGAAAATAAAGCAAAGAATTTACACCTTGCTCTACAGTGTTTTTGGATGAGTTGCTTGTAACAACACTGCAAAGCTCATTGATCTGATAAGTGGATTGCACTTGAGTTTCCCCCACGTTCCTGCTTTCCTTCTGCTGCACAGCAGGAAGGACTCCTCTGCAGCCCAAAGCAGCCCCTGCTCCCAGTGCCACTCTCAGTCAGCCCCAGCCACAGCTCAAGCAAGAGAGCTGCAGAAAGGTTTTCCTGCAAAGAGAGAGGCTTGAGCTGGAGGGTGCTCTTAGACTTGAAATAGGTTTTCCTCAGAGAGGTTTTCTGATTTTGCTCTACATACTCCTCCTTAACAGAAAACTGTGTTCAATGTCAGACAATGCCCAACAGCAGCTCTGTGAGTGAGTTCCTCCTGCTGGCATTCGCAGTCACACGGGAGCTGCAGCTCCTGCACTTCGCGCTCTTCCTGGGCATCTACCTGGCTGCCCTCCTGGGCAACGGACTCATCCTCACCGCCGTAGCCTGCGACCACCGCCTGCACACACCCATGTACTTCTTCCTCCTCAACCTCGCTCTCCTTGACCTGGGCTGCATCCCCACCACTCTGCCCAAAGCCATGGCCAATTCCCTCTGAGACACCAGGACCATCTCCTATCAAGGGTGTGCTGCACAGGTCTTTATATTTGTCATCTTGATTACAGCAGAGTTTTATATTCTCACCATCATGGCCAACGACTGCTACGTTGCCATCTGCAAGCCCCTGCATTACGGGAGCCTCCTGGGCAGCAGAGCTTGTGCCACCATGGTAGCAGCTGCCTGTGGCAGTGGCTTTGTCCATGGTGTCCTGCACACAGCCAACATATTTTCCCTGCCCCTCTGCCAAGGCAATGCTGTGGACCAGTTCTTCTGTGAAATCCCCCAGATCCTCAAGCTTTCCTGCTCAAATGCCGACATCAGAGAATTTGAGCTACTTGTTTTCAGTTTTTCTTTATTCTTCGGTTCTTTTGTTTTCATTGTGTTATCCTATGTGCAGATCTTCAGGGCAGTGCTGAAGATGCCCTCTGAGTAGTGCCGGCACAAAGCCTTTTCCACGTGCCTCCCTCACCTGGCCGTGGTCTCCCTCTTTGTCAGCACTGTCCTGTTTGCCCACTTGACGTCCCCCTCCATCTCTTTCCCATCCCTTGATCTTGTGGTGACAGTTCTGTACTCGGTGGTGTCTCCAGCAGTGAACCCCATCATCTACAGCATGAGAAAACAGGAGCTCAAGGATGCCTTGAGGAAACTGATGACCTGGTAAGACCTGATAATCTTTAAAAAAAAAAAAAGCCCATTGTCTTCTGCATATGACTCATAAAGCATTGCAGGAACAAGGTTATCTTTTGGTCATTTTTCATACTCTGGAGAGTGCCATGACAAGCTCAGAGCTGTGGGGTGTATGGGCAGGGGGTTCAGCAATGACTGAGCAGGCCATTGCTCATTGCTCACTTGCTCTTCGGGGGATAGGATTTCCCAGAAGAGCAGGGCCTGCTGTATGTGCATGGAAGACATGGAAAGAGAAACCCAATGCTGGTGACAGCAGGCACATCATATGCGTGTGGAGAGATGAACACAAAGGAGCACAAAGGCCATCAGCTATTCCTAGAAGTCTCATGAAGGCCAGCTGGGCAGATAGTGTCACAAGACCAAGTAACATTCCCTGGGAAGCCACCTGAAGGCAGCTCTGGGATGTGCTTCCTTGAACGTCTCTGTGCCCATTCCTCATGCCTTGGGGTATCTCAGAGGAGGGCAGAGCAGGGCAAGGCACCGCAGGGCTGAGGTGCCTCCCAGCCTCTGGCAGTGGCTGCAGGAGCCACAGGGACACTGCAGGCATTGCAGTGCACTGCCTGTGGATGTGCAAGGCAGGGACCTGTGTCTCTCAACAGCCCCATGTGTATGAGGAGCATGGGAGGCCAGCTCAGACATAGGCACCTCACAGAGCCCTGATGCTGCCCTGTGTGACTCCAGAAACAACCCCTGTTGTCCCTGTGAGATTTCTGTCATGCCTCTTGCACAGATTCAATGCACATGCTCCTCTTCTCCATGTCACACTACCATGACTTTCTGGACTGGGCTGTCAGAGGTTTGGCTCAGAGATTTCTGGGGACTTGGAAAAGGCAGGCATCAAAAGCATCTTATGGAATGACAGTAAATAAATAATTAAATAAAAGGACGAGGAGAATTGCAACTGTCACCTCTGCTCCTGCTGACATGATGGGGAAAGTCCTGCCACAGCCATCTTCAGGTATGTGGCATAAAAAATAAAGAAATTGCTGAAGCAGTAGGGAAGGGGAAAGAAGGCGATGTGGTGAACCTGGACTTTATCAAGGCCTTTGCCATGGTCTTCTGGAGTCTCCCTTTAGCCAGACTGGTGATATTTGGACTGAAGAAAGGGATGATGACGTGAGGGGGAGGGTGGCTGGACATTAGTAGTACAAAGTCCTCCTGCCAGCCAGATACCAGCAGCATCCCTCAGTGATGGGCACTTGGTTCAACACCATTGACCCTCTTTGTTATCTCCCTTTATGATGACACGGAGCACATTTTCACCTCAATTGTGGCTGATGCCAAGCTAGGAGGAGTCCTTGAGCAACTTCACCTTGCTCAGAGCACAACACTATGTGGGCTGCTGCAGGGCAAGTTAACACCATCCCTGTCAGATCCAGTACAACCAGACACTCGATTGCCATGCCGACTGTGAGATCCCCTACATACCCAGTAGGACCCTTACAGGAAGAAGACCTGGCTATAGGTTGTCATGTTCCTTCTTGGTGGTAAGGAACTGGACAGGCTTGAGAGGTTGCTTGCAGGAACCTCATGAGACTCCCACCTGCTCTCATGAGACACCACCTGGAGTACTGTGTTCAGCTCTGGGGCTCCCAATACAAGAATGACTTGAAGCTATTAGAGTGAGTCCAGACAAGGACCACAAGGATGATCAAGGGGCTGGAGCACCTCTCCTATTAAAACAGGCTGAGGGAGTTGGTGTTGTTCAGCCTGGAGAAGGCTCTGAGGAGACCTTATAGCATCCATCCAGTACTTAAAGTGGGCCAACAGAAAAGCTGGGGAGAGACTTTTACTCAGGGTGTGCACTGATAGGACAAAGGGAATGGCTTTAAACTTAAAGAATTTAGAGTGGGTAGTCAGATGAAATTCTTGATTTGGAGGTGAGGCACTGGAACTGGTGCTGTGGGTCCAGAGGTCACCCAGAGGGAGTTTGGATCAGCCCACACCCTTGTGTTTGAAGGAACAGCTGGCGGGAGTGGAGAGGCATCATGGAAATCATGGCAATACCGGAGTGAGAGCAAGGTGGGGAAGAGAAGTGCCTGTCTGCAGCCTTCAGAGAGGTGTGGGACAGCATAGGAAAGTCTGCAGAGGAGAAGGCAGAGGGCTTTGACAAGAATGGAAGGCCACAGCAGCACTGACACCTTTGTCCCCTTGGCCATGGCTTATGAGGAGATGTGTTATACTTGCAATAAATGACTGAGTCCCAAATAGGATTGCAATTAAAGTTTACAATTTATTAAAGGAATAGAGGCAAGGAAACAGCACTGGGTGTGCCGGGAGTCTCTGATCCACCAAGACGCACACCTATTACATCAGGTGGCTGGTTTTTATGCTCCTAGGCTAATACATATTCTATACCACTTTTTGGAAAAGGCAGGGTTATTATAATTAGTTTCCCGGGATCCAAACCACCCCATGTGCGCATGCGTATCGGTCTCCAGTGGTTCCTCTGAGGGGTCGCTCGTATTGAATGCTCATAGTCTTCCTTCCAGGCTTTGTCCTTCGATTGTTCTTCATCTTCCCCCCTTCTTCTTATTTGGTCATATCTTAGCTGGATATCAGAGACCCGTGCTGCGCCACATGCAATAGTTAGCAGTTATTTTGAAACCCCTTTGTTCTCTTATCCCAGATATCAGAGACTTGTCCCATACAAAAGTCAGCAGTTTTTGGAAACTCCTTTGTTCTCTTATCCCCTAGACCCGAGTCTCACGATTTACCCTTCAAACCCTCTATTGACACAAACTTCTAGACTCTATTTCACTTAGACGTGTGGTTATCCAAGGGTATGTAAGACAGAAGGTCACATTCATCATACCATGCAGCCCTAGCATTGTTCCATATTGACACGAGTCAGATGAACATATTTCACATACTCGTGGCATTCGGACAATGTATTCTCCTTTCAACCATGTGAAAATGCTGGATGGTGTCATAATACTGTCCTTCACATGATATTATGGGCATCGTCCCCTACCCCACAGACGCCAGGAAGAGCCCTGAGTGAGACATGGAGGTGCTGGGGGTGCGGGATCTCCCCTCCCAGTGGCTGGGGTCAGGCCTTGGCCTTCTGCTTCAGCAAAACAAACCAAGACTTTTCTCAGCACAGTGCCTTTACCTGTCTGTAATCAGGGCCTCTAGTTATCTGCTGTAACAGTTCCCATGCGAGGCTTTCATAGTAACAGACTAGAATGGCCAACAGAGTGTAGAGAATAGAGCAGTCTAATACTATGGAATAGAGTAGCCAGCAGAGGTGAGACAGGTACTTTGATATAATGAAAGCCATCAGAAAGCTGATCCCAGTTAGATGACTGATATGGGGAGGTCAAGAGTAACCTGGCCAGGACAGATGTGAGATTTGGGGGAAGGAAGAGAAAAGAGGAGGAGCTCAGAAGCTTACCTTTGCAGAGGTAAGAGGGTTCATGTAATGTTGAGGCTGCTGTAACACTGACTTCAGTCTTGTAGGGCCTATAAACTATTTTCAACAGTAACAATAATCCCTCAACCTAAACATTACTGTCGTGGTTCCGCTCGAGTGGGCAGCCGAGCTCCACCACAGCCGCTCTCTCACTCCCCCTCCTCAAAGAGGAATGGGGAGAAAATATGTGAAAAGGGCTCAAGGATTGAGATAAGGACGAGAAAATCACGCAATAATTATTGTAACGGGCAAAACAGACTCGGCATAAGGAGATAGTAAGATTTATTGCCTACAACTAACAAGCGAGAGAAGTGAGAAAACAAAGGAAAAAAAAACCAAAAGCACCTTCCCCCCCCATCCACCCTCTTCCACCTCCTCCCCCCGAGCGGCGCAGGGGAACGGGGAATGGGGGTTCTGGTCAGTCTACAGCACTTCTTCTCTGCCGCTCCTTCTCGGTCACTCTCGTCCCCTGTGCTGTGGGGTCCCACCCACGGGATGCAGTCCTTGATGAACTGATCCGGCGTGGGCTTCCCACAGGCAGCAGCTCTTCCAGAACTGCTCCAGATATGGGTCCGTACCACGGGGTCCATCCCTCAGGAGAAAACTGCTCCAACCTGGCTCCCCTACGGGCAGCAGCTCCTGCCAGATCACCTGCTCCTGCGTGGGCTCCTCTCCACGGGCTACAGGTCCGGCCCGGAATCTGCTCCGGCAGGGGTCTTCCACAGGCGGCAGCCTCCGTCAGTGCAGGGCCACCTGCTCCACCGTGGTCTCCTCCACGGGCTGCAGCGTGGAACCCTGCTCCACCGTGGTACTCCATGGGCTGCAGGGGGACATCCTGCTTCACCATGGTCCTCACCACAGGCCGCAGGGGACTTCTGCTCCGGCGCCTGGAGCACCTCTCCCCCTCCTTCCACACTGACCTTGGTGCAAGGCTGTTCTCCCACTCCCTTGACTCTCCCGGCTGCTGTGTGGCGCAGCGTTTTTTCCCTGTCTTAAATATGCTCTCACAGAGGCGCAAAACAACATCGCTTATTGGCTCGGATCTGGAAAACAATGGGGCCCTTCCCAAACATAGGGCAGCTTCTAGATCTTTCTCACAGAAACCACCCCTATGGCTCCCTGCTACCAAAACCTTGCCACGTAAACCCACTACATTCCACCCCTCGCCTCTGTTAAAAGCATATTTAAGACTACTCACAACATACTCTCACTTTACAATTATCACAACAACCTTCACAAACTTCACTTACATCAAAAAGAAAAAGAATTCACCACACCAAAATAAACATAACATCATCACAGCACCGACAAGGTGGACATTTTACACACACACCACCCCTCGTCCCTTCACCACACTAACATCTCACAGTTACTGCTTTCTTAAATTCTTCACAACTTGTACATTCCTAACAATCATCCTGCACATATTTTTGCCCGTTACTTCTACTAACTATCATCCTTATCTCAAATTCCTTGAGCCCCACGTTGGGCGCCAAAAAAGACTGTCGTGGTTCCGCTCGAGTGGGCAGCCGAGCTCCACCACAGCCGCTCTCTCACTCCCCCTCCTCAAAGAGGAATGGGGAGAAAATATGTGAAAAGGGCTCAAGGATTGAGATAAGGACGAGAAAATCACGCAATAATTATTGTAACGGGCAAAACAGACTCGGCATAAGGAGATAGTAAGATTTATTGCCTACAACTAACAAGCGAGAGAAGTGAGAAAACAAAGGAAAAAAAAACCAAAAGCACCTTCCCCCCCCATCCACCCTCTTCCACCTCCTCCCCCCGAGCGGCGCAGGGGAACGGGGAATGGGGGTTCTGGTCAGTCTACAGCACTTCTTCTCTGCCGCTCCTTCTCGGTCACTCTCGTCCCCTGTGCTGTGGGGTCCCACCCACGGGATGCAGTCCTTGATGAACTGATCCGGCGTGGGCTTCCCACAGGCAGCAGCTCTTCCAGAACTGCTCCAGATATGGGTCCGTACCACGGGGTCCATCCCTCAGGAGAAAACTGCTCCAACCTGGCTCCCCTACGGGCAGCAGCTCCTGCCAGATCACCTGCTCCTGCGTGGGCTCCTCTCCACGGGCTACAGGTCCGGCCCGGAATCTGCTCCGGCAGGGGTCTTCCACAGGCGGCAGCCTCCGTCAGTGCAGGGCCACCTGCTCCACCGTGGTCTCCTCCACGGGCTGCAGCGTGGAACCCTGCTCCACCGTGGTACTCCATGGGCTGCAGGGGGACATCCTGCTTCACCATGGTCCTCACCACAGGCCGCAGGGGACTTCTGCTCCGGCGCCTGGAGCACCTCTCCCCCTCCTTCCACACTGACCTTGGTGCAAGGCTGTTCTCCCACTCCCTTGACTCTCCCGGCTGCTGTGTGGCGCAGCGTTTTTTCCCTGTCTTAAATATGCTCTCACAGAGGCGCAAAACAACATCGCTTATTGGCTCGGATCTGGAAAACAATGGGGCCCTTCCCAAACATAGGGCAGCTTCTAGATCTTTCTCACAGAAACCACCCCTATGGCTCCCTGCTACCAAAACCTTGCCACGTAAACCCACTACAATTACACAAACACCCTGACAGGATTCCACTATTGTAATGCAGAAATCAAAGTACCACCTGAAGAAAAACTCAGCCCATAGCCCCTTTCCCTTACATTTACTATCTTGCTCACCCGAATCACTGCCCCTAACACTAACATTAAATTGCTCTATTTCATCCTAGACTTCTTGACAGATGTAAACAAAACCCTTAAGCATAATGTGTGCCCATACCCTAATCAGAGACCTGACACCACAAGCAGAACACAAAACGCTCTATCTAAAACTTTGCTTAATCTATAACCCAGAAAGGTCAAATCTAGTCCCTAGGAGACAAGAGAGAGGTCAGCTCTACCTCAGGATCTCCTGCCCCAGCAGGAGGAATGTGACTGTGGCAGGAACTGTGAGGTCACTTCTGCCTCTGCAGTGGATAGGACAGCAGCAGGAACGTGTCACAGAAAGGGAGTGTGAGGTCACTTCTGTCTGAAGCTGACAGGTCACCCTTGCCTTCTCCCTGGGATCTGTACTTTTGTGCGGACATCTGCCAGTGGCCCTGGAAGGCCAGCAGACGGCACCTGGTTGTCATACTGACTGTGGGATTCCCTCTTCCTCCATACCCAGGAGGACCCAGACAGAAAGAAGGCACCAAGATGGGTTGTCCTGTCCCTTCTGCTTGAGTCCATGACTGGACAGCAGGAGCCACAAGGCTTGGGTGTGTCTAACCACAAAGCTGCAAGGCCAGCAGTAGGCCCATGGCTTGGAAGATGCTGGTGAGGTGACTTGTGTCTGGTTGGCTGCCAGGCCGCAAGAGCCTGATGGGTTGAGATGCCTCTTCAGGAGTGGTTTCCACCCTGATGGAGCTTCCTTTGATATTAGCAAAGAAGAGGAGAGAATAAGCTGCCACAGAATGCAATGTGGAAGGTTGGCACTGGCCTCAACGAGGAAGAAATGCTGGGATGAGAGCAAGGTGGTAAACAGAGACGGGTTTCTGCAGACTTAAAGAAAATAGGGCAAAGTGTGGGACAGCATTGGAAAGCTTGCAGAGGAGAAGGCAGAGGGTGCTGGCAAGAATGGAAAGCCCCAACAGCCCTGAATTTTTTTCCCCTTGTCTAGAGCTTATGAGGTGATGAGATGTAGTCATTGCAGTGGGGCCTCCTTCCTTCCTTGCAATCCTTGCAGAGGCTGGAAGGTGTCATTTCAGTGTTCTTCTCATGGCATCACACTGCCCAGAACATCCCACAGATCGCCAGGAAGAGCCCTGAGCCAGACATGGGGTACAAGATCTCCCCTCCAGTAGCTGGTGGCAGGCCTTGAATCTTCTGCTTCACTAAAAGAAGCCAAGACATTTCTCAGCATAGCGCTTTGTCTGTCTGTAATCATGGCCTCCAATTATCTGTCCTAGCAAGGCCCTGGGGAGGCTTCGTTAGTAACAGCCCTCAGTGGAGCCCATTAATACTCCAAGTCACTTCAACTTTTGTGCCTCCTGACTTGACTTGCTCAAGCGGTTACATCACTCTCCTCTCAGTACCTGAGCTTCATAGACTGAGCACCAAAATACACCATGGACCTCATTAAAATGAAGAAACTCCTAACATTTCTACCACAATTTTCTTAAAGACTTCAGGATTTGTTCAGCTAATTGCAGAGCTTGCATGATGTAGTTAAAGAAGAAGATTTCAAAAAGCACCTAATAAAAACTTCTTGTTTCAAAGTCTGAATTTTGCTGCATTTCAGTTTTGAGCATTATTCTCCTATTGCTGTTCATCCAGGGTGACTTCTTTGGAGACCTCTATCAGGAGGAAAAGCAGAGTCTGGAGGTCTTACACCTCCACTGCCAGCAGTGGTCTTTGTCCCTGTAACTGCAGCCCAGCCCAGCACATGAAACCCTTTCTAAGACAAGTCAGTTGTACTTTGGGAACAAAATAAATAATAAAATAAAATAAAATAAAATAAAATAAAATAAAATAAAATAAAATAAAATAAAATAAAATAAAATAATAATAAAATTGAAATAACCATTGGAATCTGAGAAATTCAGCTTGAATATTAGTAAACACCTGGACATCCATGGTCTCTCATGGGTCTTCTGTGGAAAACTCTGGAAGAAAAGTAAAGAAAATATTTCTTCAAGTGGCTGTAGTTGTACCTACAAGCTAGGCCTCTTTTGGCAAATTGTCCCCTTCCAGTCACAGAAACATAAACTGAGTAATGTGAAAAGACCTGCCCAGTCAACAGAGTAGGGCAAAGTCACGCTTCCTGTGCTATAGATGCAGAAGGCAAAAAGAATTGCATTGTGCCTCACACTACTCAAGGACGTGTAAACCAGGTCATGCATCTTTACCTTAGTACTGACAAGTCCATCACTAAACCACGCTACCAAGTTCTACAACTACACCTTGGCTCTCCAGTCAATGAACCAGCTAATGGATGGCAATCAGGGAGTCCCGGTTAGCATGATGCTGCCTCAGGTGCGCCACCATGGTAGCCATTGGCACCTGCTGTTCTTCAACCCTCAGCAAACCCACAACAGAAGGATTCTGTGGAAGGCCAAGCAAGGTAGACAACTGTTTAAGATCCTCCATCTCAAAGGCAGGTATGCCAAAGCCCCAGCAGTAGTGCCCTCTTGGAACTTTGAATTTCCCTCTCCTGAAACAGTCTATGCTGAGAATGCACAGGCCAGTCCCAATGGGGTGTTTTTGCCATTCCTTCCCAGTTAGACTCCCTTCAGCCTCCAGACAGTTAACTGCTGGGATCCCCTTGTCACTCCAGAAATACAGGTGGGTTCTACCTCTTTAAGTCTTGATGGCATTAGGGTACACTGTGCACTGGTGTCCAGTAGAGCCTGACACATTTGTGGGTGTGATGTGCCAGGCCATTAAACATACACAGTCCAGTAAACTCGATTGTTCAGAAACACCAGTAGAAGCATCCCGAGGGGTGGTGCTGCTGGTGAGGACACGTTTGTGCCAGCAGCATGAGTGGGCAGCAGCTGTGTGCAGGCAAGGGGAGGCCAGGAAGCGCATACCAAGAGCACTCCTGCCAGCAGAGACAAGGCCGGGCCGAGGCCAAGGAGAGAGGCAGGCCCAGGGCAGGGGACTTCAAGAGCCATGCTGAGCTCCCTGCCCCAGCAGCAGCCGCACTGGCCCTCAGCAGATGTGCTGGATGGCACGCACGGGGAGGTGCTGGCATGCATCAGAGAGCAGTAAGGAGGGCGCTGGAGAGGGCCGGGGCGAGGTGGGTGGCAGAGCCCCATGCAGGGGCTGGCTGGGGGTCCCCTCTGCTGCAGCCACCGCACGAAGTATGGCAGGAGGAGGGCAGGCAGGGCTCATGGCCACGGGGCAGATCCTGGCCCTGGACGCTCTGTGAGCACCTTGCAGCTCCTGACAGGCTGCAGTGAGGTGCCCCTCAGCCTTCCCTCCTGTGCTCCCAGGGCACATGGCTGCCTCCTGCCCAGCTCACTGCCCTCCAAGAACATCCGACAGTGCTGCTTCCCAAGCTGGGCCTTGCCCAGCGTTAGTCCCCTGCAGGGGCAGAAAATGGCCCTTGTCTTCATGGCTTTTCATGGTGTTCCTTTTGGTACATGCTCTTCTCATCCTTTATCTCTTTTACTGAATAAAGAGGCCTAGGAGAACTTTTTGGTACAGAGTACTACAGAAAAAAACATCGAGTCCCTCAGCCACATCTCTGCTTTTCCTCCACATTGCAGCTGGTTTCTTCATTCTACAACCTCTGCTGTACCTGAAGAGAAATTATGAGAAACAAGACTCACAGAAAATGACTACCTGCTGGTTATTTTATTTGGTTAATTACAAAGCTTACCAGCACCTGTAAATGAGGTCTTTGGGTTAAAAAAACAAGAAAGACAACAACAACAAAAGGTTGAAGAAATGAGATGGAGAAAAATATTTTTATTGGACTAGTATTGCAAAGAATGAAAGCAATTTTGAAATACATGAACAAAGCTGTTTCTGCCTTGTCCAGGTTTATGTGAGGAAGATGTGCAGGTACCTCATTGATGGGGAAATAGTGCAGATTAGAATAACATCCTCAGTGCCTCCTTTAGCTCCTTGTTCCTCGTGCTGTAGGTGAGGGTTTCACTGCCGGAGGCAACACCGAGTATAGAAGTGAAACTGCCAGGCCCAGGGATAGGGAGGTGGTGGAGGGAGGCTTCAGGTAGGCAACCATGGCAGTGATGCTATGCAGGGAGACCACGGCCAGGTGAGGGAGGCATGTGGAAAAGGCTTTGTGCTGGCCCTGCTCAGAAGGCATCCTCAGCACAGCCCTGACGACCTGCACATAGGACAGAGCACAATGAAAACAAAACAACCAAATGCTAAAAAGACACTGAACGCAAGTACCCCAACTTCCCTGAGGTAGGGATCTGAGCTGGAGGGCTTGAGTTGAGCTTTGAGGAGAGCCTGAGGAGAGCTTTGACTCAAAACAGAGCACTTTGACATGAAACAGCACATCTTTACACTTGCTGAGCACTCTTCTCAGCACTCTTCTCATCCTAATCCAAAACATAGTACCCTTCCACCTACTAGGAGGAAAATGAACTCTGTCCTAACTGAAACCAGGACAAGGGTGCACTCTATTCCATCATCCAGGCCACTGACAAATAACTTGAACAGGACTGGACTCAGTGTAGGTCCCTGGGAGACACTGCTGGCTACAGGCCTTCAACTAGACTCTGTTCCACTAAGCACGACCCTCTGAACTCTGCCATCCAGCCAGCTCACATCCCACCTCACCGACCACTCCTCCATCTCACACTTCCTGAGCTAGCCTATGAGGATGTTATGGGAGACAGTGCTGAAAGCCTTGCTGAAGTCAAAGTAGACAACATCTGCTGCTCTCCCCTCACCCACTCAGCTAGTCATTCCATCATAGAAGCCTGTCAAGTTGGTGAAGCATGGTTTCCCTTGGTGAACCTATGCTGACTACTCCTGATCACCTTCTTCTCTTCCACATGCTGGAGATGACCTCCAGGATGAGCTGTTCCATTGCCTTTCCAGGGATGGAGGTGAGGCTGACCAGCCTGTAGTTGCCTGGGTCCTCCTTCTTGCCCTTGTTGAAGACCAGTATGACATGAGCTTTCTTCCAGTCTTCAGGCAGCTCTCCTGTTCTCCATGACCTTTCAAAAATGATTGGCCAGCAGTAACATCTGCCAGCTCCCTCAGAACTCATGGATGTATCCCATCAGGGTCCATGGATCTGTGGCTGTCAGGTTTGCCTAAGAGATCTCTGACCTGATCCTCTTCAACCAAGGGAAAGTCCTCGTTTCTCCAGATTTCCTCCCTTGTCCTGAAGGCCAGAGATTCTGAAGGGCTGCTCTTAGCAGTGAAGACTGAAGCAAAGAAGGCATTCAGTAATTCTGCCTTCTCTGCATCCTTTGTCACCAGGTCACCCACCTCGTTAAGCAGTTGGCCCACATTTTCCTTCCTCTTCCTTCTGCTATTGATATATTTGAAAAAGACCTTTTCTCAGGCAATGTCCCTATATTCTTCCCAAGTGGCTTGTCCCTTTTTTCCACATTATGTATACATCCTTCTTCCATTTAAGTCACTCCAGGATCTCCTTGATCATTCAAGCACGTCTCCTGCCCTCTTTGACATTTTGCTCACAGGAATACATAGTTTTTGAGCTTGCAGGACTTGGGGGTCAGTGCGCTATCGCTGCTGGTGCACCATTGTGGCAGCCATCAGCACCTGCTCTTCAGCTCTTAGCAACCCCACAACAGAAGGGTCCTGTGTGAGACCAGGCAAGGTAGACAACTATTTGATGTTCTCTATATTCATGGCAGTTATGCCAACAGAACTATGGTACTCTTTTGTTTAGTTGTTTGCCCTTGGAAAAAGCCAGAAACGCAGTCTGGAGGCATATCATTAGGGTTACCCAATGATGTTCACATTACTCAAGAGCTATCATGACCAGCCCGAAAGAAAGAAGGGGAAGGTGCCATGCCTTGTTCCCTCCACCAAGTGGATTCATGAGCGTCGTACCAGTAACACCTCAAATAATATTTATTGGTGCAGATTTAGGGAAAGCATCACAAGCCCATATTTGCTTTCTTAGTGGTAACTTAGTAGTTTCTTGCAATATGTAGTTGCTTTACAGGGAAGGGTTATACTGGGTCTGGCTGGAATGTTAACTTTCCCTGCAGCAGCCCATACAGTGCTGTGCTCTGTACTTCTACACACTGCTGGAACAGCAGTGTTATCACACCAGTGTTGTGTCTACTGCTGAGCAGTGCTGGCACAGCATCGGGCCTCTTTCTAACACTCCTAGGGGGTGGGCAAAAAGTGAGAAGAGAAACATCACCAGGGCAGCCGACCTCAACCAACCAAAGGGATATTCCATACCATATGATGTCACACTCAGGGGGTGTCGAGAGGCAGGAGACCTTTTCTCCATTAACACCAGTGACAGGACCCGCGGGAACGGGGTTAAGCTGAGGCAGGGGAAATTTAGGCTTGACATCAGGAGGGGGTTCTTCACAGAGAGGGTGGTTGCACACTGGAACAGGCTCCCCAGGGAAGTGGTCACTGCACTGAGCCTGTCTGAATTTAAGAAGAGATTGGACTGTGCACTTAGTCACATGGTCTGAACTTTTGGGTAGACCTGTGCGGTGTCAAGAGTTGGACTTGATGATCCTTAAGGGTCCCTTCCAACTCAGGATATTCTATGATTCTATGATTCAGCAATAAAAGGTGGAAACAGGAAGAAGAGGGGAGGGGTGGGATCTCATTGTGAAAATGTCAGTCCTCCTCCTGAACACCGGCTACATGTGTTGTGGCCCTGCTTCAAGGACGTGGTCAAGCATCGCTCATTTGTGGGAAGTAGAGAGTAATTTCTTTCCTCTGCACTTCCACATAGACTTCATCTGTTTTATTTGTTTGTCTTCCTCCCTTTTCCTTTCCCTTTTTATTTCCCTTTAGTTAAATTGTTTAGTTCATAACAATCTTTCTTTAATTATTATTATTATTTCCCTTTAATTAAATTATCCTTATCTCAACCCATGAGTTGTTCTTTGCTTTACTTCTCCCCCTCCTCATCTAAAGAGGGAGAGTGAGAGAGCGGTTGTGGTGTTTAGCAGCCCAGCACGGTAAAACCACCACAAGGGTTTGTAGCAATTTGTAATACAGACATTCATGAAAACAGAGCAACGAGGTGTCCGTGTCCTTGTGTACTATGGAATCCTACCAACCTACTGCTGTGATCCATGGGCGACCTGACCCTCCTAGGTCCTGACTGTTGATACTGTGATGCCCTTGGAGAGGTCCTCAGAGCTGCAGAAGCAACCACGGACCTGGGGCTTGGTGACATCCCTTTGCTGCAGAGAACAGACTCAACCACAGGGGCTGGACGCTTCAGATGCTGGAGTGACAAGAAACTGTCTTTTTTTCTGCTCAGGTCTGCTGCCTCCTCACACACAGCCAGGCCTGTGGCTCATCTCCCTGTGGAGGACAAGGAGGCAAAGCTCTGCTGGTGCCCAAGTAAGAGAGAAATACTCCACCTGTGGAAGGGCTGGGCTGGCAGGGAAGTGGCACAGGACAGGCACTGGTCTCTTTCTTCTATTGCCACTCAGGGAGGCTTGAGACCGCAGGTCAGTGTCCATACTGCCCACAGGTGCCTGCAGTCCTGTATCCTGAGATCCATCTGGTCTCCTTCTGTACATAACATTTTTACTTTGTTTCTCACAGTTTGGGGGCTGCATTGGTGGACCTGGAACATGGCACTGAAAGGCTGTGTCTCCCACCGTGTTTTTTTTGGTGAGTTTTTCCCATTGCAGCAGCAGAGCAGCAGCTAATTGCTCCTGGAAGAAAACTGAAACAGCTTCTTCAGTGCATGTTTGAGCTCCTGGTTCCTCATGCTGTAGATGAGGGGGTTCACTGCTGGAGGTACCACCAAGTACAGAACTGCCACCGCAAAGTCCAAGTATAGGGAGGAGGTGGCGGGGGGCTTCACACCGGCAAACACAATAGTACTGACAAACAGGGAGACTACCACAAGGTGAGGGAGGCATGTGGAAAAGGCTTTGTGCAAGCCCTGCTCAGCAGGGATCCTAAGCACGGCCCTGAAGATCTGCACATAGGATAACACAATGAAAACAAAACAGCCAGCACCTAAACAAAAGCTAAATGCAATACACCCAACTTCCCTGAGGTAGGCATCTGAGCAGGAGAGCTTGAGGATCTGGGGGATTTCACAGAAGAACTGGTCCACAGCATTGCCTTGGCAGAGGGGCAGGGAAAATGTACTGGCTGTGTGCAGGACACCATGGAGAAAGCCACTGCCCCAGGCAGCTGCTGCCATCTGGGCACAAGCTCTGCTGCCCAAGAGGCTCCCATAGTGCAGGGGCTTGCTGATGGCAACATAGCGGTCATAGGCCATGGCGGTGAGAACATAAAATTCTGCTGTAATCAGGAAGACTAATAGAAAGACCTGGGCAGCACACCCTTGATAGGAGATGGTCCTGGTGTCCCACAGAGAATTGGTCATGGCTTTGGGCAGAGTGGTGGAGATGCAGCCCAGGTCAAGGAGGGCAAGGTTGAGGAGGAAGAAGTACATGGGGGTGTGCAGGTGGTGGTCACAGGCTATGGCGGTGAGGATGAGGCCGTTGCCCAGGAGTGCAGCCAGGTAGATGCCCAGGAAGAGCATGAAGTGCAGGAGCTGCAGCTCCCGCGTGTCTGCGAATGCCAGCAGGAGGAACTCACTCACAGAGCTGATGTTGGGCATTTGCGGGTTCTGGACATGGACACTGCCGAATGAGAAAAATAAATAAATAAATAAATAAATAAATAAATAAATAAATAAATAAGGAGTGTTAGGAGTAAAGTCTGTGAGAAAAATTCAGTTAATTCCCAGTTAAAGCCTTACATTTCCTGTTTCCAAGAGGACCTTTGTGTCTCTCCCTGTCTGGAGTCCTGCTGTGTGCTTGCTGAGTGTCCTGTACACTGCAGCCTCCTCTCCCCATCAGCTCCCAGTGAGCCTGCTCTGCTGCATTCGAGGTTCCAGGAAGGAAGGTTCCTGGGAAGTGGCTCCCTCTGTTGAGTGAGGGGCATTTGGCTGTGTGACTCTGTGTGCGTCTTCCCTGTTCAATACCCAGGAGGCAAAATCAGCAGGTGGATCGTGCATGTCTGGCAGGGAGCATCTCCTCCTGCTTCACCCGTCGTGCACAGCACTCCTTGTCAGAATCAGACACCACCAGCTGCCACGCTGGGGAAGGGGGAGAAGCAGGCATGGGCAGGCAGGGCAGACCCAACCCAGTGCAGAAGCTGCAGTGTTGGTAAGGTAGAGCCTGTCCTCACAGACCTGTGCCATCTGGCTGGCACAGCCAGGAGAGGGACAAGAGCTCTGGAGTGGAAGAAACATTTGGAATATGCTCCTTGTCATATGGTAGGAATTTGGGGGTAGGACCTCTGTGGAGCCAGGAGTTGGACTCAGTGATCCTTGTGGGTCCCTTTCAACTCGGGATATTCTATGATTCTGTGATTCTGTGCCTTCTTCCATGGAGGAAGGTGGAAGGGGCCTGCAGCAAATGTGTCTACTTACACAGAGATTTAGGGTTCAGACACCCCATATTTTCAGCCCATAGGTTATATATGCCATGATAGAAACTGTGAAGGAGTTTCTGGGGAAGAGATGAGACCAGGGGCTGCTGCAAGGAAGGTGCCTGCACTGCAGGGAATGGCAGGGAGGGAGCAGCTCCCTCTCACTGCCTGCCAATGTCCCTGCTGCCTGCAGCTGTCCTGTCAACAGCTCTTTGTCTGTCCCCATGTCTCCTCCTGTCCATGCTCACAGACCCCATCCCATCCTCTGTGTGCCCAACTCTGTCCTGCAGACACCTCCTGGGGATGGGGACAGCTCTGGGGACATCCCCCTCTCAGTAGGTCCTAAAGAACAGTTCTGAAAAGCCCTGGAGCAGTCTGTAAGGAGAGAGAAGGGAAGGGACACTCTCAGGTTTGTCACTAACTTGTTTATGTCTCATTCCAATGCAATAGGAAGCTCCGTTACCTGTGCAAACACAACCATTATCTTAACACAGAGCCTACCCCACAATCAGACTATGAAAGCACAGGCAGAGAATGCAGAAAGAGCCTTCTCTTTGCGGGCAACACCTGCCCTGCCCTTCCTCTGCTCAAGCCCCTGGGCAGCTCGTCAGGCAGGCTGAGTGCTGTGTCTGGCAGGCAGCAGAGACCATGCCCCGGCACACAGCCCCTGGGGCACAGCAGGGACCCTGCTCTGCACCACAGCCCTGGGCACCCCTGCAGCTGCCCTGAAGCACCTTCTCCTCCACACCGCACAAGCCACATGAGACATCCTGGCAGCTCCTGGACAGGCATAGACATCCCGCATCCAGAAGCCTTTTCCAGGAACCTCCCCTGCACTGTCCTGCAACCAGATACTTACCGTGGGCAGAGATGTGAAGGTTTCTCCTGCACTGAGCTCTCCTCTGCGTGCACCCTCCAGGCTGCCTGGAATCCCTTTCTGCCTGGGTGCCTGTGGTCAGAGCCCCCAGCCCTGCTGCGCTGTGCAGAGGAACTGCTCCTGGGCAGAGCTGTCTCTGCACCAGGGCCCTCTTGCCAGGAGCTCTCTCTGTCCCAGGAGACTGGCCCAGCTCAGCAGCACAGGCCCAGCCCAAGGCATTGGAATCACCCCTCTGGGGCTTTGCTGATGAGCCCACAAACCTCAGGCACTCAGAGACAATTGAAGACATCTCTCCAGAAGTCCAAGTCAGATGCAAGTTTCCTGCAGTGTCCCCCTGAGGGCCAGCACTGACACAGCCTCTCTTGGAGCTTGTTAGAGCAGAACACTGGAGGCAGTGAGGACAAGGAGACAAAGGCAATGTGAAGGTGACACTGAGGTGTAGACAAAGTGGATGCGTTTCACCAAGCACCAGGGCCAGGCCTTGACCTTCAGCCTCTGTGAAGGGAGATCCCTTCCCTTCACACACTGCTCAGGGCTCTTCCTGGGGCAGTAGGAGATGGGGATGTGCATTGTCAAGTGCAGGAGAATGGTACGACCCCTTCCAGGTTCATGGGTGGGGACAAGGAGACAATGAAGCCCTGGTGCTTTAGCAATAAGCCGTCTCCTCATAAGCCTCAGTGACAGAGGCAACAGCCATAGCCATGTACACAAAGACTTTAGTTCTGTTCAGACTTTCAGCCTTCCATAGCCCTTGCTTCTCTCCAAACCAGGATATCACAGAATCACAGAATCACAGGATTTCTAGGTTGGAAGAGACCTCAAGATCATCGAGTCCAACCTCTGACCTAACACTAACAGTCCCCACTAAACCATATCCCTAAGCTCTACATCTAAACACCTTTTAAATACTTCCAGGGATGGTGACTCCACCACTTCCTTGGGCAGCCTGTTCCAATGTCTAACAACCCTTTCGGTAAAGAAGTTCTTTCTAACATCCAACCTAAAACTCCCCTGGCGCAACTTAAGCCCATTCCCCCTCGTCCTGTCACCAGGCACGTGGGAGAACAGACCAACCCCCACCTCGCTACAGCATCCTTTGATGTATCTGTAGAGAGCAATAAGGTCGCCCCTGAGCCTCCTTTTCTCCAGGCTGAACAAGCCCAGCTCCCTCAGCCGCTCCTCGTAGGACTTGTTCTCCAGACCCCTCACCAGCTTCGTCGTCCTTCTCTGGACCCGCTCAAGCACCTTGATGTCCTTCTTGTAGCGAGAAACTGAACACAGTACTCGAGGTGCGGCCTCACCAGAGCCGAGTACAGGGGGATGATCACCTCCCTAGCTCTGCTGGCCACACTGTTTCTTATGCAAGCCAGGATGCTGTTGGCCTTCTTGGCCACCTGAGCACACTGCTGGCTCATATTCAGCCGACTATCAACCATCACTCCCAGGTTCTTCTCTGCCTGGCAGCTCTCCAACCACTCATCTCCCAGCCTGTAGCTCTGCTTGGGGTTTTTGTGCCCCAGGTGGAGGACCCGGCACTTGGCCTTGTTAAACTTCATGCAGTTGGCCTCAGCCCATCGGTGCGGCCTGTTAGAAATGGCTCAGGATTCAAATTAAGATTAAATAAAAAAATAGGATTTATTAAAAGAATAGAGGTAAGCAAACAGCTCTGGGTGCACCAGGAGTCTCCGCTCTACCAGGACGCACACCAGTTACATCAAGTAGCTGATTTTTATGCTCCTAGACTAATACATATTCATTACTACTTCTAAAAAAAACAGGTTATTATAATTAGCTTCCGGGGTCCAGTCCCTCCTACTGGAGCATGCGCATCAGTCTCCGGTGGCCCCTCTGGGGGTCTCTAGGGGTCTTTCATGCTGAAGGCTCATAGTCTTCCTCTCCAAGTTTTTTTCTCGTCCTTCCCCTTTGTACTCCCTTGGTACCGTATCAAGCTTATAGAACATCCCCTGCAGGTCTTGTCTCCTAGCCGTCCTTCAGCTTCTTTTTTTTCTTCTTCTTAATCTCTTGGCCACCTAGCCAGATATCAGAGGCCTGCATAGTATCCCATAACACTCACTGGTTGTTATCAGTTGTTCTGAAACCCCCAGACATCAAAGACTTCATACAAACACAAATAGCTTTCTTATTGACACTTCACGAGTAATTAAAACATTCCTCACCAGCCATTCACAGGGACAGTCACACCTATAGCCGTGTTAAATTAATCTCCAATAAGACAAAAAAAAAGGCTGTAACTGTTAGAAATAGAAGTTCGGAATAACAAAAGCAAACAGGTTCATAAATTTGAGGAGTATTTTCTGAAGACTTGATAAATTGACTAGAATGAGGGGGAGACTGGGACACACTGCATCTGTGGTTCAAGAATTAAATTGCCAATGCAGGGCCCAGAGGCAGACAAGACTGTTCTTTATGGACACAAATTGTTAAAACATTCCTAACAAGCCTATCCAGATCCTCCTGCAGAGCCTTCCTACCCTCAAGCAGATTGACACACGCACCTAGCTTGGTGTCATCTGCAAACTTACTGAGGGTGCACTCAATGCCCTCGTCCAGATCATTGATGAAGATATTAAAGAGGACCGGCCCCAGCACCGAGCCCTGGGGAATGCCACTAGTGACTGGCCTCCAACTGGATTTGACTCCATTTACCACGACTCTTTGGGCCCGGCTATCCAGCCAGTTTCTAACCCAACAAAGTGTACGCCACGAGCAGCCAGTTTCTTGAGGAGAATGCTGTGGGAAATGGTGTCAAAAGCCTTGCTGAAGTCAAGGTAGACCACATCCACAGCCTTTCCCTCATCCACCAAGTGTGTCACTTTGTCATAGAAGGAGATCAGGTTCGTCAAGCAGGACCTGCCTTTCATAAACCCATGCTGACTGGGACTCCCAGTAGGGACTCCCAGACCTGTACCTCTTTACCGGATAGCTGTAAGCACTTTTCCATGTGGTGTCCGCTTGATTTGAGCTTAGTCTGATAACTCAGATCTTCTTGGTGGCCATGCTCTTTGTAAGGCAGCTCTGCAGGAAGTTGGCCTGGTACCTAGTGGGCAGGCACCACTGCTCCTATGGTATCCCTCGTGGTGCCCAAACCCTCCTCCTCCTGGACACTGCTCACTTAGCAAGGTCCCAGTCAGCCCTGATGTGTGGGGTTCCTCTTCCTCTGGTGCAGGACTGGGCTCTTCTTCTTCTTTAAATGTCAAGAGGTTTCCCTAGGCAAAATCCTACAGTTTCTCAAGGTCCTCCCACACTGATGCTCCATTCTGTCAGCCATTCATGTCTTCAGGCAGTTGGTTCAACCTTCGTGTGGTTGTGCTATCCCTGACAAGACAGCAGTACCAGGAGTTACAGGAACATTTGGGTAATAGAGGAGTAACCAGTTAAATGGAATTGCAGCACAGATTCACAGATGGGCAGGGGATGGAAGGCTGCCAAGTTCCACTTCTTCTGTGTTTCCTTCTCATGCATGTTGTCAGTTTGTCTGGGGCTGTGTCCTGAATGTTATGGGGCTGTGCAGGTCAAAATTAAAAGGGCTAAAGCCCAGCTGGAATTCAGTCTGTCTGTTACTGTCGAAGACAATAAAACTGTTCATATAAACACTTTAAATAAGGGAGGATTAAGGAGAATCATCATCCTTTATTGGATGTGGTGGGAAACCTGGTGACAAGAGATGAGGTAAAGGCAGAGGTACTTAATGCCTTCTTTGTCTCAGGCTCTAGCCGCATGACCAGTTCTTCCCCCAAACATTTCTTCCTCCTCATGGCCTGTGCCAACCTTCTAGGGTGGTCTGTGTCATTTTTTTTTTTTTCTCTCTTGCTCCTTCCTACTATCAAATAAAGCTTCCTACTATCAAAGAAAGGGTGGAAACCACTCCTGAAGTAGGCATCCCAACCCACCAGGCTCCTTGCGGCCTGGCAGACAACCAGACACGTGTCACCTCAGCAGCATCTTCCAAGCCAAGGGCCTGCTGCTGGCCTTGCAGCTTCGTGGCTAGACACACCCAAGCCTTGTGGCTCCTGCTCTCCAGTCATGGACTCAAGCAGAATCACAGAATCACAGAATCACAGAATTTCTAGGTTGGAAGAGACCTCAAGATCATCGAGTCCAACCTCTGACCTAACGCTAAGGGACAGGACAACCTATCTTGGTGCCTTCTTTCTGTCTGGGTCCTCCTGGGTTTGTAGGCAGAGGGGATCCCACAGTCAGCATGCCAAGCAGGTGCCTTCTGTTGGCCTAGCAGGGCCACTGGAGATGTCCGCACAAAAGTACAGATCCCAGGGAGAAGTCAAGCTACTTCAGACAGAAGTGACCTCACACTCCCTTTCTGTGACATGTTCCTGCTGCTGTCCTATCCACTGCAGAGACAGAAGTGACCTCACAGTCCCTGCCACAGTCACATTCCTCCTGCTGGAGCAGGAGATCCTGAGGCAGAGCTTACCTCCCTCTACTCTCCTAGGGACTAGATTTTACCTTTCTGTGTTTTATGGATTAAGCAAATTTTAGATGGAGTAGATACAGTGTTTGATGTTCTGCTTGTGGTGTCAGGTCTCTGATTAGGGTATGTGCAAGCATTATTGTTTAGGGTTATGTTTAGGTCTGGCAAGAAGTCTAGGCTTAAACAGAGCAATTTAATGTTAGTGTTAGGGTCAATGATTAGGGTGAGAAAGAGAGTAAATGTAGGGGAAAGGGGCTAAGGGGCTATGGGCTGAGTTTTTCTTCAGGTGATACTTTGATTTCTGCATTACAATAGTGGAGTCCTGTCAGGGTGTTTGTGTAATGTTTAGGTTGAGGGATTATTGTTACAGTTGAAAATAATGTAAGGACCATACAAGACTGTTTGAAGTCAGTTTTATAGCAGCATCAACATTACATGAACCCTCTTACCTCTCCAAAGGTAAGCTTCAAAGCTCCTCTTCCCTTCCTCTTCTCTCCCAAAAATCTCACATCTGTCCTGGCCAGGCTACTCCCGACCTCCCCATATCAGTCATCTAACTGGGATCAGCTTTCTGATGGCTTCACTGTATCAGAGTATCTGTCTTACCTTCGTTGGCTGCTCTATTCTGTAGTATTACAATACTCTATACGCTATACTCTGTTGGCTATTCTAGTCTGTTACTATGAAAGTCTCCTTTTTTGTCTGCCCTTTTTTGTTTGGGCAGCTAATGGGAGGCCATGATTACAGACAGGTAAAGGCACTGTGCTGAGAAAAGTCTTGGTTTGTTTTGCTGAAGCAGAAGGCCAAGGCCTGACCCCAGCCACTGGGAGGGGAGATCCTGCACCCCCAGCACCTCCATGTCTCACTCAGGGCTCTTCCTGGCGTCTGTGGGGTAGGGGAAGATGCCCATAGTATCATGCAAAGGACAATGTTATGACATCTTCCGGTGTTTGCACAGGGTTGAAAGGAGAATACTTGGTCCCAATGCCATGAGTATAACACATTTCCTCATAAGCCATGGCCAAGGGGACAAAGGTGTCAGTGCTGCTGTGGCCTTCCATTCTTGTCAGAGCCCTCTGCCTACCCCTCTGCAGGCTTTCCTATGCTGTCCCACACTTCTCTGAAGGTTGCAGACAGGCACTTCTCTTCCCCACCTTGCTCTCACTCCGGTATTCCCATGATTTCACGGATGCCTCTCCACTCTCACCAGCTGTTCCTTGTTCCACAAGGGTGTGGGCTGATCCAAACTCCCTCTGGGTGACCCCTAGACCACATGGCTGGCTCATGTTCAGCCGAGCATCCATCAACACTCCCAGGTCCTTTTCCTTTTCACAGTCTTCCAGCCACTCTGCCCCAAGCCTATAGCATTGCATGGAGTTATTGTGGCCAAAGTGCAGAACCCAGCACTTGGCCTTCTTAAAACTCACCCCATTCACCTCAACCCAGCAGTTCAGCCTATCCAGATCCCTCTGAAGGGCCACCTACAGATCCTCAGGCAGATCAACACTACCTCCCAACTTGGCGTCATCTGCAGAATTACTGAGGATACACTTAATCTCCTCATCTAGGTCATCAATAAAGGCATTAAAGAAGATAGGTCCCAGTACCAACCCCTGTGGGATGCCACTTGTAACAGGATGCCAGCTGGACTAACCAAAAATCTTGGTTAAAACCTTTGAGGAGAGCCTTTATGGGCTTTGTATGAACAATGATGGCAGTGTCACAGATAATCATACAAACATGGGATCATAGGATCATAGAATCATAGAATGGTTTGGGTTGGAAGGAACCTTAAAGATCGTCTTATTCCAACCGCCCTGCCATGGGCAGGGACACCTCCTACTAGACCTGGTTGCTCAAAACTGTTAGGCCGCAGCAGAAGGAACAAATGTAGCCGACTCCATATCAGTGGTATAGCATAGTTCTCTTCTATTGTCCAGATAGCGCATATTTATACAGATTGTTATAATTATGCCTATTAGTCACTTACTGATTGGCTAAGCCTAAAAGGTTATTTTAGTTTGTGTTCCCCCTACTTGCGGTTACATACGGACATAGCTTCCTCATATTTCTGGCAGTTGTTTTCCCCTTAGAAACCTCCTCTTCGAGATAAGGACATTCTTTCTTTGCCGCGTAGGCACCTTTGTCACTTCTCTCGGTACTTTTCCACTCCTCAGTTATGCTAACTGAGGCCTATTCTTAAAACAAACTCTGGTCAAACAATTGCTCTGTGGATACATGTCCATGTCCCACAGACCAATTCCCAACACAAAACTCGTTCCAACCTGTCCTTGAACACTTCCAAGGATGGGACATTCACAGCTTTTCCAGGCAACCTGTTCCAGTGCCTCACCATCCTCAGAGGAAAGAATTTCTTCCATATATCTAATTTAAACCTACCCTCTTCTAGTTTAAAGTCATTACTCCTTGTCCTATCACTACACTCCCAGACAAAGACTGTCTCCCCAGCTTTCCTGTAGGTCTTCTTTAAGTACTGCAAGGTTGCTCTAAGGTTTATCCGGTGCTAAGTAGTACCAGTTCTCTCAGCATGCCTTCATAGCAGACATGCTCCAGCCTCTTGATCATCTTTGTGGCCCTCCTCTGGACTCGTTCAAATAATTCCATGTATTCGAAATGCCATGTTAAACCACAGCAGTCTTTTTGGCACCCGGTGTGGGGCACGAAGGGTTGAGATAATGACAGATCTTACCAGAGAGTGCTAAAATCAAGTTGTTATAAGCATTAGACCAGTTTAATAGTTGCTGATCACAGTGTCGATGTTTTGGATCTCAGGTCTGTTGGGCTTGTTTTCAGAAATGTGTTGTATAGCACATTACTTGCTGCATGTGTTCCTGCTGTGCTGTTTATCATTTCTGGGGCTGGTTTAAAGGTAGTTTGCTATGTTGTGTAATGCTGGCTTATGAGTCTGTAAAATCACTGGTCATGTGACAAATCTGTTATTTGTACTGAGCATTGCCATCACCTCCATACCTCAGGAACCATCACTCAGAAACTATTAAGCATTACACTCTTGACTTTTTTGCTTTAGGCAGCCAGTCTAGGGGGAGAAAAGGGAGGGACACTTCTCCACTTATTCACTCTCCCTTTCTCCTTCACCTCCCCTTTCTCCTCCAGGCTAATTACACTAGCTCTGCAAGGCTTTGAATATCCTTGGGATGGTCCTCTTGTTAATTGTTTTTCAGCTTTTGTTTAAGGATAAACAACTCTTTAAGAATGCCCTCCAGAGACCTGCCCCAAGGCAGGAGAGTTAGGAGTGGCAGAGAGCATGGGAGGATATGGGCAGGCACCTAGAGCAGTGGGCACCTCCAATGCTTTGGAACTTCACCCCAGAGCAAGTGCAGAATCCTTAAAGCTGTAGAAATGCTTGAAAAGGAGGTGTTATCACCTTGGCAATTCCAAAGGAACACAAATCACTGGAATGTGCTGGGACTCAGTCTGTGCTCACTGAGCCTCAGTCAGTGCCACTCCAACCCCAGGGACAGGCCCCAGGTCTAGTCTGGAGACTAGACCAGACCCCCAGGTCTGATCTTGCTAGGTCAGAGCACCAACCTGTGCCAGGATCCGTTGCCTCTATATGCAGGAGAAAACAATGGATGTGAAAATCAGGCTCCTAAGAATGGAAAAGAACTACTACCCAGAAAAGAAAGGAGGGAGAAGAACGTTGATCTATGAAACCTTGACATAGACTTCCCCACGAGAGGGTACTTCAAAGATCCAAAAGGGTACAGGTGGGATTTTGGGATAGCTTCCTTGGGGACAGCGGATATTAAAGAGTTGTCTACCTTGCCTAGTCTCTGGGAGGAACCTTCCACCTGTGGAGTTGTTGAAGGTCAAAGAAGAGCAGGTGCAGATGCTTACCACAATGTTCTACCAGGGGACAGGCTGGACATCAGTCAGTACTGAGCAATTTCACTGTGCTTAACTTGCTTTGTACATAAACAAACAAACAACAAACAAACAAATAAACAAACAAACAAACAAAACCAGAAATACTACTACTACTATTACTACTATTACTAAAACTGCCCTTACCTCAACACATCATCATTTGGGAGGGTTGGTGTGAGCTAACTGCTGTGTGGTGCTGAGCTGCCCACCAGGTTGAAGCACAGCATATTTGACAATCTCAGTCTAAAAGCACAAATCACCCTTGTAAAAGTCATCTCTCCTGTGTTCAGAGAAGGGCAGTTGGTGATGACTTCGGTCTGCTTCAAACACCACACCCCAGCAGAGACCCTGCTGCCCGCAGGAGATGTCAGCCCTGAGGCCTTGGGGACACCTCAAGGGAGCCCAAGGGCACAGAGCAAGCGATGCCATGGTCGGGTGCTGTGCTGCCGAGCTCGGCTGGGCTCCTGGGACAGAGAGAGCTCCTGGCAAGCGGGCAGCGCTGCAGAGAGACAGCTGTGCCCAGGAGCAGCTCCTCTGCACAGCACAGCAGGGCTGGGGGCTCTGACTGCAGGTGGCACAGGGAGAGGAGAGAAGGAGAGAGGGCTTGGAGGCAGTGAGGAGCGCAACAACAGAGGGCAGCGTGTGGCAGGACACAACTGCAGGCTCTTGACACCGTGAGTCTCTGGCAGCAGGGCCATGCAGGTGGGGTTGCCAGAGGAGTCTTCTACAGCTGGCACATCAGATGGCTGATAGCATCTGTCAGGATGGGTCTCTCTGCTTCTCCAGCGAGGAGTAGAAGATGCTTTAGAGAATGGCATTTCTGGTTGGATTGTTCAAGAGGAAGACCAAAGCAGGGTCTACCTGAAAGGCAAGACTTTGTCTGTAGCCTGTGCTTGAAGAATCCTGCAGTGGAGGGGAGGCAGGTTTCATGGTAATTTGTTGTCAGGATTGTACTGGAGACTGAGACTCCTAGAGCATGGCACTGAGATATCGGTATGGAAGCAATGAACTTCATAGAGTCCCTTCAGCTACCTCACCTTAAATACATCACCAAGATCATATTTGTGTTCCCCTCAGGTTTTAACTGATCTGACACTGACCTGGCTTCTGGAAGGAACATGGGCAGGCGGTGAGAGGGAGCTGCTGCCAGAAATGCTGTACGAGGGAGGGCTCAGGCACCTCTCTGCCATCTTCTGCAGGGCAGGCGCCTTCCCTGGGACACCCCCTGCTCCTCTCTCCCACCAGCATGGCCTCTGCCCTCAAGCCCCCAGTGTCCCCAGCAGGAGCTGCCTCCTCTGCAGGCAGGGGTGCAGCACAGGAGGGTCTGCTGAGTGTCCGGCTGTCCCTCCCTGGCCTTGTCTCCCATGGCAGCAGCACGCTGACATTCCTGCTGACTTCTCCACCTAGCCATACTGCTGCTGATCTTGTTTCTAGACTGCTTGGTGATGGGGGTTTCACATACCCACAGAGTGAGCCCTTGGTGTGCTTGGGAGAAGAGGAGTATGGGGACAGGGTGGGGGGTGTGGAGATGTGCACTTTGTGTCTGGATTCTTCTGCTCTCAACAGTATGCCGGTTATTTTTAGGTTAAGTCTAATTGTCCTGTAGATCAAAGAGATAACAGCAGAAGAGACTAGCACTGACAGTCAGACTGGCTATCCCCTTTGAAGGAGTCTGCACTAAAAGAACAGTCCCTTTGTATGTGAGAATCCACAAGGTTTCCTATGGAATGCAGCAAGAATATAAATATATTCAAAAAAGGAATCCTCACAGCCCTGCTCTGCAGTTGGGTGAATTGGGAGCAAAAATGTGAATAATCTTCTGATATCAGGAATGAATTGAATCTGAATTACCGTATGTTCCCCTTTACCACTTGCTGTAGAGGAGGACTCCTGCATTGACTAGAGCAGAGCCTCCTGACCCCATGGACATCCTCAGACAGCATCAGTCAGAACTCATGAAAAGGACCTGCCAAATGTCTGCTTGACAGCCCAAAAAGGAATTAGATCTTGTCAGATAATTCTGTTTTATTTTCTTACTCCCTTCTTCCCACCCATGCCCAGAACCAGACAAATGTCCAACAGCAGCACTGTGAGCGAGTTCCTCCTGCTGGCATTCACAGACATGCGGGAGCTGCAGCTCCTGCACTTCATGCTCTTCCTGGGCATCTACCTGGCTGCCCTCCTGGGCAACGGACTCATCCTCACCGCTGTAGCCTGTAACCATCGTCTCCAGAGCCCATGTACTTCTTCCTCCTCAACCTCGCCCTCCTTGACCTGGGATGCATCTCCACCACTCTGCCCAAAGCCATGGCCAATGCCCTATGGGAAAATAGGGCCATCTCCTATCAAGGGTGTGCTGCACAGGTCTTGTTTTTTGTTTTCTTGGTTGGAGCAGAGTATTTCCTCCTCACAGTCATGGCCTATGATCGCTATGTTGCCATCTGCAAGCCCCTGCACTATGGGAGCCTCTTGGGCAGCAGAGCTTGTGCCACCATGGCAGCAGCTGCCTGGGGCAGTGGCTTTCTCAATGCTGTCCTGCACACGGCCAACACATTTTCCCTGCCCCTCTGCCAAGGCAATGCTGTGGACCAGTTCTTCTGTGAAATCCCCCAGATCCTCAAGCTCTCCTGCTCAGATGCCTACCTCAGGGAGGTTGCGCTTCTTGTAGTTAGTCTCTGTTTAGCATTTGCGTGTTTTGTTTTCATTGTGTTGTCCTATGCGCAGATCTTCAGGGCTGTACTGAGGATGCCCTCTGAGCAGGGCCAGCACAAAGCCTTTTCCACATGCCTCCCTCACCTAGCTGTGGTCTCTCTGACTCTCAGCACTGCCTTGATTGCCTACCTGAAGCCCCCCTCCATCTCTTCCCCATCCCTGGACTTGGTGGTGTCATTTCTGTACTCGGTGGTGCCTCCAGCAGTGAACCCCCTCATCTACAGCATGAAGAACCAGGAGCTCAAGGACACCTTGTGGAAACTCATTGGATACATGCTTCTTTGGCATCAATAGTGTGCCTATAATATTAAATGGACACACAGGTTATCTGAACAATCTCTTAGTACATTAGCTTGCAATTCTTTTATTATTATTAATATTATCTCTTAAAATTGTGATTTTGATTGAATTCTATTCATGGCATCCTGTCTATTATTATTTTTTAAATGTATCACCCAATCGTTTTATATACCTACAGAACTAGGCTTTCTGTGTGGATAAAGAGAATAAAGAATCCATGAGAACTTCATTGGTCTCAGATGCTATCTCTTCCCATCTCCTCTGGAGCTGCTGCCATGCAGAGGAGCAGCCCCAGTGGACCTTGAGACTGCCCTTCACTGCCCGCTGGGCTCTGCCTTTCTGCTGCCTTTGGGTCGGGGCTGCTGCTTCCCTGGAGCCATGGCCATGGCCAGCAGCAGGATGTTGCCTTTTCACTGCTGCTCTCTTTTGGCTTTCATGTTGTTCTCTTGAGCTCTTGTACTTGACTAAGCCCTTAGGTCTCATGTACCTTGGTGAAAGTCCTGTTGTCTCTGCAGTGGCATCTCTGCCACATCTCTGCTTCTTGCAAAGCTGGTGTCAGGAATATATGAATATACCCAAGAAGCTGCTTGCTTGTCCTGGTTTCAGCTAGGATAGAGTTAATTTTCCTCCTAGCAACTGGTAGGGTATTGTGTTTGGGATTTAAGATGAGAATAATGTTGATAACACACTGATGTTTTAATTGTTGCAGAGCAGTGCTTATACCAAGCCAAGAGCTTCTCGCTCTGTCCTGCCAGTGGGCAGGCTGGGGGTGCAGCAGGAGCTGGGAGGGGACAGACCCAGGACAGCTGACCCAAACTGCCCAAAGGGGTATTCCATACCATCTGACATCATGCTAAACAATATATAGGGGTGTCTAGCCAGGGTCGGGGGGGTGGCCGCTCGGGGTTAGGCTGGGCATCGGTCAGCAGGTGGTGAGCAATTTCATTGCGCATCACTTGTTTTGTACACATTATTATTAGTAGTACTATTATCATTTTTTTCTGTCCTGATAACTGTTTCTATCTCAACCCACAGGCTTCATTTTCCTGTTTCTCTCCCCCATCCCAGAGAGGGAGCAGGAGGGTGACTGAATGGCTGTGTGGTGTTTAGCTGCCAGCTGGATTAAACCACAACAGTGTGAGACACAGCCTTTCACTGCCAGGTACCAGGTCAACCAATGCTGGCCCCAAACTGCGAGGGAAAAAAAAAAATAAAAAAAAAAATAAAAATGTTACATACAGAAGATGTATCTTGAGGATACAAAACTGCACTTGTGGGCAGTACAGACACTGACCTGTGGTCTCAAGGCTCCCTGGGTGGGGTGAGGGGAGAGCAGAGGATGTTGCCTACTTTGACTTCAGCAAGGCTTTCAACACTGTGTCCCATAACATCCTCACAGATAAGCTCAGGAAGTGTGGGATGGACAAGTATTCAGTGAGGTGGATTGTGAGTTGGCTAGATGGCAGAGTTCAGAGTGTTGTGCTTAGTGTAGTGGAGCTGAGTCTAGTTGGAGGCCTGTAGCCCGCAGTGTCCCCCAGGGACCTACACTGAGTCCAGTCCTGTTCAACTTATACACACAAAGCTGGGAGAAAGACCTGGACTGGCTGGAGAGATGGGCAGGAAGAAACCAAATGAGGTTTAACAAGAGCAAGTGTAGAGTCCTGCACCTGGGAAGGAACAACCCAAAGTAGCAGTACAGGCTGGGGGACGACCTGCTGGAGAGGAGCTCTGCGAGAAGGACCTGGGTGTCCCGGTTCATGACATGTTGACCATGAGCCAGCAGTGTGCCCTGGTGGCCAAGAGGACTAATGGGATACTGGCGTGCATTAAAAGGAGCGTGGCCAGCAGGTCAAGGGAGGTGATCCTTCCCCTCTACCCTGACCTGGTCAGGCCTCACCTGGAGTACTGTGTCCAGTTCTGGGCTCCCCAGTACAAGAAAACCAGGGATCTCCTGGAAAGAGTCCAGCGGAGGGCCACAAAGGTGATACAGGACCTTCCCTGGGACACCCTCTGCTCTCCTCTCTCACCAGCACAGCCTCTGCCCTCAAGCCCTCAATGTCCCCAGCAGGAGCTGCCTCCTCTGCAGGCAGAGCTGCAGCACAGAAGGGTCTGCTGAGTGTCCGGCTGTCCCTCCCTGGCCTTGTCTCCCATGGCAGCAGCACGCTGACATTCCTGCTGACTTCTCCACCTGGCCATGCTGCTGTTGTTCTTGTTCCCAGGCTGGCTGGGGATGGGAGTTTCACATGCCCATGGAGTGAGCCCTCAGTGTGCTTGGGGGAAGGGGAGTATGGAGACAGGGTGGGGAGTGTGGAGATGGGCACTTTAAGCCTGGATTCCTTTGCTCCCAGCAGTGTCCAGGTTCTGTAGGCACTGGAACAAGCACCGCAGGGAAGCGGTCACAGCACTGAGGCTGTCAGAATTCAAGAAACATTTGGACAACCCTCTCAAGTACATGGACCAATATTTGGGAGTTAATGTACAGATTTGGGGGTGGGATTTGAGGATCCTTGTGGAAACCTTCCAAGTCAGGATATTCTATGATTCTATGGCTCTATGAACCTGTTGGCTAACCTTCCAAGGTACACATTGTGGAAATTTTTTTATCTCCTGCTCTTTCCTAGTACTAAAGAAAGCTCCATCAGGGTGGAAACCACTGCTGAAGTAGGTATCCCAACCCATCAGCCTTCTTGTGGCCTGTCAGCCAACCAGACACAAGTCACCTCAGCAGCATCTCCCAAGCCATGGGCCTGCTGCTGGCCTTGCAGCTTCTTGGCTAGACACACCCAAGCCTTGAGTCCATGACTGGCCTCCTGCTGTCCAGTCATGGACTCAAGCAGAAGGGACAGGACTACCCATATTGGGGCCTTCTTTCTGTCTGGGTCCTCCTGGGTCTGGAGGCAGAGGGGATCCCACAGTCAGCATGCCAAGCAGGTGCCTTCTGCTAGCCTAGCAGGGCCACTGGCACATGTCGGCCAAAATGTCCGACACCCATGTCGAAGCCAAGGGTGACCTGTCAGCTAGTCCAGATGGAAGTGACCTCATAGGCCCTTTCTGTGACATGTTGCTGCTGCTGCCCTATCAACTGCAGAGACAGAAGTGACCTCACAGTCACTGCCACGGTCACATTCCTCCTGCTGGGGCAGGAGATCCTGAGGCAGAGTTGAGGTCATCAGAGCATTTCCTCTCATCTCCTCCTTGTCGCCTACAAGCAGATCAAATCCACGGCCCCTCACATTCATCTTTGAATGCCATGTGACTGCATGGAGTGGGTTTACGTGGTAAGGTTTTGGTAGTGGGGGGCCATAGAGGTGGCTTTGGTGAAAAGGATCCAGAAGCTGCTCCATGTTAGATAAGGGCCCCACTGCTGGCCAGAACTGGGCCAATAAGCAACATTGTTTGCACCTCTGCGAGAGCATATTTAAACAGAAAAAAAAAAAAAAAAAAAAAAAACAAAAACCAAAAACTGTTGCAGAACAGCAGCTGGGAGAGAGAGACGAGTGAGAAACAGCCTTGCAGGTGCTAAGGTCAGTGAAGAAGGAGGGGGAGACATGCTCCATGTCCTGGAGCAGAAGTCCCCTGCAGCCTGTGATGAGGACCATGGTGAAGCAGGCTGACCCCTTCAACCTGTAGAGGAGACCATGGTGGACCTGCACTGACAGAGGTTGTAGTCTGTGGAGGACCCTTGCCAGAGCAGATTCCAGGCCGGACCTGTAGCCCATGGAGAGGAGCCCACGCAGGAGCAGGTGACCTGGCAGGAGCTGCTGCCCTGGCAGGAGCTGCTGCCCATGGGGGACCCAGGTTGAAGCAGTTTGCTCCTGAGAGATGGGCCACATGATATGGAGCAGTTCTTGATGTCTTGCCTCCTGACCTCCCCAAATGTGTCCTCATATTTGGGGCAGCTTTTCAAACATTTCTATGACCTGCAAGGACCTGTCTCCCTGCATGGGGATGGTCAGTTTCTGAGACAGAAGTGACATCTTAGTGGGATGGAAGGACACGGCATGCTGTAGGCAGGCCCTGCACAGCATGCTTAGCAGCCCTGCACAGACCCTGAGGGGCCTAGCCTCAGTTCATGCCTCCCAGCTTGTGCTCCAGAAGGGCTCCCCTAGGTCCTGTGTCACTTTTCCCACCTGGGTCCCTCAGCTACCCAAGGAAATCTTGGAGGCAGTGTCCACCTCTGACTGGAAAACTGAAACCAGACATTAAAATAGATTGAGGAAACAGTTCAAAGCTGTGCAGAAAAGGAATGCTTTCTTGAACAATAGTTTTATGCAAACATTTAGGAAAATACATTTTATATAAACACACATTTACCAAAACACATTTCCCAACAATGCTAATGCTTCTTTCTTTTTTTCCTCTTTTTTTTTTTTTTTTTTTTTTTTTTTTCCCTCCATTTCTTCTGTCCTCGAAGAGCACTCTGAGGGAGAGTCATTGAATTAAAGAATAATGCATGTTTAAAAGACTGAGATTGAGAAATACAGAATCACAGAATCACAGAATTTCTAGGTTGGAAGAGACCTCAAGATCATCGAGTCCAACCTCTGACCTAACACTAACAGTCCCCACTAAACCATATCCCTAAGCTCTACATCTAAACACCTTTTAAAGACTTCCAGGGATGGTGACTCCACCACTTCCTTGGGCAGCCTGTTCCAATGTCTAACAGCCCTTTCGGTAAAGAAATTCTTTCTAACATCCAACCTAAAACTCCCCTGGCGCAACTTAAGCCCATTCCCCCTCGTCCTGTCACCAGGCACGTGGGAGAACAGACCAACCCCCACCTCTCTACAGCCTCCTTTAAGGTATCTGTAAAGAGCAATAAGGTTGCCCCTGAGCCTCCTTTTCTCCAGGCTGAACAAGCCCAGCTCCCTCAGCTGCCCCTTGTAGGACTTTTTCTCCAGGCCCCTCACCAGCTTCGTCGCCTTTCTCTGGACCCACTCAAGCACCTCGATGTCCTTCTTGTAGCAAGGGACCCAAAACTGAACACAGTACTTGAGGTGCGGCCTCACCAGAGCCGAGTACAGGGGGATGATCACCTCCCTAGCCCTGCTGGTCACACTGTACGCTCCATGCCATCTTGAAGGGAGATAACAAAGAGTGTCAACAGTGTTGGCCCATGTGCCCATCACTGAGGGATGCTGCTGGTAACTGGCTGGCAGGAGGACTTTGTACCACTGATGTCCAGACACCTTGTCCCCGAAAACATCATCCCCTTCTTCAGTCCAAATATCACCAGTGTGGCTAAAGGGAACCCCAGGAAACCATGGCAAAGGCCTTGCTAAAGTGCAGGTTCACCTCGTTCCCTTCTTTCCCCTCCCCTTCTGTTTCAGCAGTTCCTTTGGTTCCTCCAACTGCATGAAGATGGCTGCGGCAGGACTTTCCCTATCACATTCCCAGGGTTAGAGGTGACAATTGCAGTTCTGCCAATCCTTTTTCTTGCCCTCCCTGAAGAAGCATTTGATGCCCACATTTTTCAAGTCCCCAGAAATTGCACTGGTCCAAATGCCTGACAGCCCGGTCCAGAAAGGCAGGGTAGTGTGACATAGCAGAGAAGGGCATCTGCAATGAACCCGGTCCAGCCCATCCAGGTCCTTCTGCAGAGCCTTCCTACCCTTGAGCAGGTCGACACACACACCTAACTTGTTGTCGCCTGCATACTTACTGAGGGTGCACTCTAACCCCTCATCCAGATCATTGGTAAAGATATTAAAGAGAACCGACCTTAGTTCTGAGCCCTGGGGGACTCCACTAGTGACTGGCCTCCAACTGGATTTAACTTCATTCACCACGACTCTTTGGGCCCAGCTATCCAGCCAATTTTTAACCCAACGAAGTGTACACCAGTTCAAGCTTTGAGCAGCCAGTTTCTTCAGAAGAATGCTGTGGGAAGAAGTGTCAAAAGTCTTACTGAAATCAAGGTAGACCACATCCACAGCCTTTCCTTAATTCACTTGGTCATAGAAGGAGATCAGGTTTGATCAGGTTCATCAAGCAGGACCTGCCTTTCATAAACCCATGCTGACTGGGCCTAATCACCTGGTTGCCCTGTAAGTACTGCGTGATGACACTCAAGATAATCTGCTCCATGAGCTTCCCTGGCCCTGAGGTCAAACTAACAGGCCTATAGTTTCCCAGGTCTACCCTCTGGGCCTTCTTGTAGATGGGCATCATATTTGCTAGTCACTGGGACCTCCACTGACAGCCAGGAGTGCTGATAAATGATGGAAAGTGGCTTGGCCAGCTCTTCCTTCAGTTCTCTCAGTACCCTCAGGTGTATGAGTCCCCTCAGTACCCATCTGGCCCCATCAACTTGCATACATCTAAGTGCTGTAGTATGTTGCCAACCATTTCCTCATGGATTAGGAGGGCGATGTTCTGCTCCCCATCCCCTTCCACCAGCTCAGAGTATGGAGTATCCAGAGAACAACTGGTCTTGCCACTAAAGACTGAGGCAAAGAAGGCATTAAGCACCTCAACCTTTTCCTCATCTCTTGTCACTAAGTTTTCCCCTGCATCCAGTAAAGGATGGAGATTCTCCTTAGTCCTCCTTTTTGTTTTATGTATTTATAAAAATATTTTCTGTTACCTTTAACAGCAGTAGCCAGATTGAGCTCCAGATGAGCTTTGCCCTTTCTAATTTTGTCCCTTCACAGCCTTACAACATCCTTATTGTCCTCCTGAGTGGCCCGCCCTCTTTTCCAAATGTCATAGAGTCCCTGCCTTGCACACCCACAGGCAGTGCACTGCAGCACTTGCAGGTTCTGTCTGGCTCCTGTAGCCACTGCCAGAGGCTGGGAGGCACCTCAGTCGTGTGGTGCCTTTCCCTGCTCTGCCCTTCTCTGAGATGCCCCAGGACATGAGGAATGGGCATAGGGATGTTGGTTCAAGGAAGCACATCCCAGAGCTGCACTCAGGTGGCTTCCTAGGGTATGTTACTTGGCCTCATGACACTATCTGCCTCACTGGCCTTCATGAGTCTTGTAGGAATAGCTGATGGCCTTTGTGCTCCTTCATGTTCATCTCTCCATGTGCATACGATATGGCGGCTGGCAGCAGCAGCAAAGGGTTTCTCTTCCCATACCTCCCCTGCACACAGACAGGGAGTTGGTCTTCTCCTGAGACATACAGTCTCCCAGGCAGCAATTCACAGGTAAGTACCTCTGTGCTGGCCTGGACAGCCACAGCTGTACCCCTTCACCATGCAACTCCCATTTCATACAGCCCCAAGATGGTGCTGCTCTGCAGAGTATTAAAAATGTCCAAAAAAAACCCCACCAGAATTCACCTTGTGCCTGAAATGCATTACATTATCAGTCATGTGCAGAGGACGAAGGGCAATTTCTTGATTCTGAAACACAACAATGCATCAGTTTCCTCAAGGCATCCTTGAGCTCCTGGTTCCTCATGCTGTAGATGATGGGGTTCACAGCTGGAGGCACCACCGAGTACAGAAATGACACCACCAAGTCCAGGGATGGGGAAGAGATGGAGGGGGGCTTCAAGTGGGCAAACATGACAGTGCTGAGAAACAGGGAGACCACAGCCAGGTGAGGGAGGCACATGGAAAAGGCTTTGTGCAAGCCCTGCTCAGAAGGCATCCTAAGCACTGCCTTGAAGATCTGCACATAGGACAGCACAATGAAAACAAAACATACAATGGTTAAAGAGGCACTAAACATGATAAGCCGACCTTCCCTGAGGTAGGCATCTGAGCAGGAGAGCTTGAGGATCTGGGGGATTTCACAGAAGAACTGGTCCACAACATTGCCTTGGCAGAGGGGCAGGGAAAATGTACTGGCTGTGTGCAGGACACCATGGAGAAAGCCACTGCCCCAGACAGCTGCTGCCATGGTGGCACAAGCTCTGCTGCCCAGGAGGCTCCCGTAGTACAGGGGCTGGCAGATGGCAACGTAGCGGTCATAGGCCGTGGTGATGAGAAGAGAATACTCTGAACCAAAGAAGAAGACTAAAAAGAACACCTGTGCAACACAACCTTCATAGGAGATAACTCTTGTGTCCCAGAGGGAATTAGCCATGGCTTTGGGCAGAGTGGTGGAGATGGATCCCAGGTCAAGGAGGGCGAGGTTGAGGAGGAAGAAGTACATGGTGGTGTGGAGGCGGTGGTCGCAGGCTACGGCGGTGAGGATGAGTCCGTTGCCCAGGAGGGCAGCCAGGTAGATGCCCAGGAAGAGCGCGAAGTGCAGGAGCTGCAGCTCCCGCTTGTCTGTGAATGCCAGCAGGAGGAACTCACTCACAGAGCTGATGTTGGGCATTTGCTCTTTCTAGGCTTGGGGTCCTGCTCAAGGAACAGAAAGACGATGTTTATTAATAATAGAATTACATGAGAAATAGGTTTTCCATTTCTCATTTAAGACTCCAAACATGCTAACTCACTTCCAAGAAGACATTTGGCAGATCCCTTTCTTGCATTTGGATTGATGCTGCCTGAGGCTGTCCTTTGGAGCAGATGACTCTGCTCTGGGCAGTGCAGGCCAGACCCTGTCCTACACCAATAGGTAAAGAAGATAGGTGGACTTGTAACTTTTCTTCTAGCTTACCCACCACTTATGTGGAGAGTCTCTAAGGCAGAAATCCTGCACATTTCTCCTTCATTGCAAGTGAAATACTGTGGATCCTGTGGATCCTCTCCATGGTTTCAGTTGATCTGTTCTGCAGGCCAACTGCAAACGTAGGTTCACCCAAGAAGAACATGAACACTGCTGAGGGTAGAAGAAGCCAGGCTCAAAGTGCACATCTCCTGACCCCTCACCCTGTCCCTGTACTCACCTTCCCCCAAGCACACTGAGGGCTCATTCCACATGCATGTGAAACCCCCATCCCCAGCCAGCCTGCAAACAAGAATAGCAGCAGCACAGCCAAGTGGAGAAGCCAGGAGGAATGCCAGCGTGCTGCTGCAAGGGGAGGCAAGGCCAGACAGACGGACAGCCGGACACTCAGCAGACCCTCCTGTGCTGCAGCTCTGCCTGCAGAGGAGGCAGCTCCTGCTCATTGCAATTGATCTGTGCTCACCTCAAGCTGGCAGACACCTCCCAAAGACAGTGCACTGGGCATTGGAGAGTTGCAGCTCCTAAAGATCGCCTAGGATAAAACCTGAGAGGACTGCTATGATGATGTTGGTGCAGTCCATGCGCTGAGGTGTGGGAAGGGATTTTATGAAGTTCATTAATGACATATTGATCCATCACTGCAATGCTCTAGGAGTCTCAGTCTCCAGTACAATCCTGACAACCCATTACCATGAAACCTGCCTCCCCTCCACTGCAGGATTCTTCAAGCACAGGCTACAGACGAAGTCTTGCCTTTCAGGTAGACCCTGCCTTGGTCTTCCTCTTGAACAATCTAGGTGGAAGGGGATGGGGAGCAGGATGTGGCCCTCACTATCCATGAAGAACTGGTTGGTGACCTGCTACGGCACTTGGATGTGCACAAGTCGATGGGGCTGGATGGGATCCACCCGAGGGTACTGAGAGAACTGGCAGAGGAGCTGGCCAAGCCACTATCCATCATTTATCAGCAGTCCTGGCTATTGGGGGAGGTCCCAGTTGACTGGTGGCTAGCAAACGTGACGCTCATCTACAAGAAGGGCCGGAGGGCAGACCCGGGAAACTACAGGCCTGTCAGTTTGACCTCAGTGCCAGGGAAGCTCATGGAGAAGATTCTCTTGAGAGTCATCACGCAGCACTTGCAGGACAAGCAGGCGATCAGGCCCAGTCAGCATGGGTTTATGAAAGGCAGGACCTGCTTTACGAACCAGATCTCCTTCTATGACAAAGTGACACACTTGGTGGATGAGGGAAAGGCTGTGGATGTGGTCTACCTTGACTTCAGCAAGGCTTTTGACACCGTCTCCCACAGCATTCTCCTCAAGAAACTGGCTGCTCTTGGCTTGGACTGGCACACGCTTCGTTGGGTTAGAAACTGGCTGGATAGCCGGGCCCAAAGAGTCATGGTAAATGGAGTCAAATCCAGTTGGAGGCCAGTCACTAGTGGCATTCCCCAGGGCTCGGTGCTGGGGCCGGTCCTCTTTAATATCTTCATCAATGATCTGGACGAGGGCATTGAGTGCACCCTCAGTAAGTTTGCAGATGATACCAAGTTAGGTGCGTGTGTCGATCTGCTTGAGGGTAGGAAGGCTCTGCAGGAAGATCTGGATAGGTTGCACCGATGGGCTGAGGCCAACTGCATGAAGTTTAACAAGGCCAAGTGCCGGGTCCTCCACCTGGGATGCAATAACCCCAAGCAGAGCTACAGGCTGCGAGAGGAGTGGTTGGAGAGCTGCTAGGCAGAGAAGGACCTGGGAGTATTGGTGGATAGTCGGCTGAATATGAGCCAGCAGTGTGCTCAGGTGGCCAAGAAGGCCAACAGCATCCTGGCTTGTATCAGGAAGTGTGACCAGCAGGGCTAGGGAGGTGATCGTCCCCCTGTACTCGGCTCTGGTGAGGCCGCACCTCGAGTACTGTGTTCAGTTTTGGGCCCCTTGCTACAAGAAGGACATGGAGGTGCTTGAGCGGGTCCAGAGAAGGGCGACGAAGCTGGTGAGGGGCCTGGAGAAAAAGTCCTATGAGGAGCGGCTGAGGGAGCTGGGCTTGTTCAGCCTGGAGAAAAGGAGGCTCAGGGGCAACCTTATTGCTCTTTACACATGCCTTAAAGGAGGCTGTAGAGAGGTGGGGGTTGGTCTATTCTCCCACGTGCCTGGTGACAGGACGAGGGGGAATGGGCTTAAGTTGCGCCAGGGGAGTTTTAGGTTGGATGTTAGAAAGAATTTCTTTACCGAAAGGGCTGTTAGACATTGGAACAGGCTGCCCAGGGAAGTGGTGGAGTCACCATCCCTGGAAGTCTTTAAAAGGTGTTTAGATGTAGAGCTTAGGGATATGGTTTAGTGGGGACTGTTAGTGTTAGGTCAGAGGTTGGACTCGATGATCTTGAGGTCTCTTCCAACCTAGAAATTCTGTCATTCTGTGATTCTGTGAAATGCCATTCTCTAAAGCATCTTCTACTCCTCGCTGGAGAAGCAGAGAGACCCATCCTGACAGATGCTATCAGCCATCTGATGTGCCAGCTGTAGAAGACCCCTCTGGCAACCCCACCTGCATTGCCCTGCTGCCAGAGACTCACGGTGTCAAGAGCCTGCAGTTGTGTCCTGCCACACGCTGCCCTCTGTTGTTGCGCTCCTCACTGCCTCCAAGCCCTCTCTCCTTCTCTCCTCTCCCTGTGCCACCTGCGGTCAGAGCTCCCAGCCCTTCTGCACTGTGCAGAGGAGCTGCTCCTGGGCACAGCTGTCTCTCTGCAGCGCTGCCCGCTTGCCAGGAGCTCCCCTTGGGCCCAGGAGCCCGGCCCAGCTCAGCGGCACAGTGTGCATGGTTTTCCCTATGGGCCTGCATAGGGAAGACCATAGCATCACTTGCTCTGTGCCATTGGGCTGCCTCCGCAAGGCCTCAGGGCTGACAGCTCCCAAAGGCAGCAGGGTCTCTCCTGGGTTGTGGTGTTTTAGGCAGACTGAAGTTATCACTGACTGCTCCTGTCTGAACAGGGGAGAGACTGATTTTAGAAATGTGATTTTTTCTACTAATGTTTGGTTGTCAAACTTGTGCTTTAACCTGTCGGGCACCTAAGCAACACAGCGATGTTAGCTCACACCCACCACCACTTATTTGTTGAAATATAGACAATTTAGAAGGATAGAAAATGAAATATAAGATTAACTGACACAATAACAATAAATAATAATACATTTTATTATGATGATTATGACATGCATAAAGCAAATGATGCACAATACAATTGCTCATCACCCACTGACCAATGCCCAGCCTGTCTCAATGCAGCAGTCCCCCAGAACCTGGCCAGCCTGGTCTAGGATCTCCTGTGCAGGTCCCTTGACCTTTCTTTGGTTTAGGGCAATACAAGCTTTCAGAATGCTCAGTCCCAAAATAGGATTATAATCAAAGTTTACAATTTATTAAAGGAATAGAGCTAAGCAAACAGCTCTGGGTGCGTCGGGAGTCTCCGCTCCACCTAGACGCACACCAGTTACATCAAGTAGCTGATTTTTATGCTCCTAGGCTAATACATATTCATTACTACTTCTAAAAAAATCCAGGTTATTATAATTAGCTTCCGGGTTCCAAACCCTCCTACTGGAGCATGCGCATCAGTCTCCAGTGGTCCTCCTGGGGGTCTTTCATGCTGAAGGCTCATAGTCTTCCTCTCAGGTTTTTTTTCTTGTCCTTCCCCTTTGTACTCCTTGGCAGCATGTCAAAAGATTACACAGCGTCCCCTGCAAGTTTTGTCTTCTAGCCATCCTTCAGCTTCTTTCTTTCTTCTCCTTAATCTCCTGTTCACCTGGCCAGATATCAGGATCTTGCATAGTGTCCCATTCAGAAGTCATAACAGTTACTAGTTGTTAGCAGTTGTTCTGAAACCCCCAGACATCAGAGACTTCAAAGAAAGAACATACAAATACAAATAGCTCTCTATTGACACTTCACGTGTTGTTAAAACATTCCTCACAGGCCATTCACAGGGACACTCCAGTCACATCTATAGCAATGCTAAATCAACCACAAAGAAGGCAAAAAGGCTGTAACTGTTAGGATTAAGAGTTCGGAATAATAAAAGCAAATAGGCTCATGGATTTGAGGAATATTTCTGAAGATTTGATAAATTGACTATAATGAGGGGGAGACTGGGACACTGGGAGGAAAAGGAAGAAACCACATCTGTGGAAGAATTAAATTGCCAGTGCAGGACCCAGAGACAGACAGAACTGCTCTCTATTGACACAAATTGTTAAAATATTCCTTTGCAAGGTACAATAACTATATACATTAACCATTCTGTTTTTCTTAGACTTGTGGTTATACAAGGGTATGTAAGACAGAAGGTCACATTCATCATACCATACGGCCCTAGCACCATTCCATACTGACACAAATCAGACGAACATATATCACACAGAAGGATTTGGAACATTTGCTTCCCTTTCTCAAAAACTTCTGCTGTGTTGCCCCATGTGATGATGACATCAGTATGTTGGAGGTGTTCAGGAGCTTCCCCATGGTCCAGGGCAGTCTGGATCAGCCCATGGAAAAAGTAGGGCTGTGCTTCCAGCCCTGGGACACCAGATTCCAGGTAGACAGGACAACCCTCCATGTGAAAGCAAAGTGTTGCCTTCACACTGCTGCCAAAGGGATGGAGAAAAATGCATTAACAATATTAATTGTGGCATAGCACTTGGCTGCCTTTGACTGCAGTTCATACTGAATGAAGTTCTAGCATGCCTGGTACAGCAGCACTCAGTGGTGGTGGGACTTCATTCAGGCCACAGAAGTGCACCGTTATCTTCCACTCACCATTAGAATTTTGCAATGTCCATATTAGACTATCAAAATTTGAGTAAGTGTTGCTGATCACTCCTTGGCTCTCCAGTCAATGAACCAGCTCATAGATGGGAATCAGGGAGTCTCTGTTAATGCAATACTGCCTCAGGTGCACTGTTGTGGTAGCGATTGGCACCCGCTGATCCTTGGCCACCAGCAACTCCACAGCAGAAGGGACCTGTGAGAGAGTGGGCAAGATAGACAACTGCTTGATGTCCTCTGTCTCCCAGGGAGTCATGCCCAAAGTCCATCCAGTAAACTTTTGGATGTTTGAAGTACACATTCCTGAAGTAATCGATGCCAAGGATGCACAGAATCACAGAATCATCTAGGCTGGAAGAGACTTAACCAGAGCATCTGGACCAGTCTCAGTGAGGTGCTTTTGCCACTCTTTTGGCACACAGTTTAACTCACTTCAGCCTCCAATACAGTTAACTGTTGGGAACCTCCTGTCATTCTGGAAATACAAATGGGTACTTCCCCTTTATAATTTGATTGCTTTAGGGTACACTGTGCGCCGCTGTCCACTACAGCCTGATTTTTCTGTGTGTTTGATGTGCCAGGCCAATAATCCTCAAAGTCCAATACACTCAATTGCCCCCTTCTTCCCTCTGGCTTGAGGCTGGACCCTTCTAGTCCTGCTCGTAGAAACTGGAGCAGCAGTTTTCTCAGAAGAACCCCTTTTTGCCAATATTCTTCCTTGCACTTCTTGTATCATTGCCTCTAGGGCGGAGGTCGATTTTTGCATCCCATTTTCTCATGGCCTCTCCATGCTCACACTGTCAAAACCACAGAATCACAGAATGACAGAATTTCTAGGTTGGAAGAGACCTCAAGATCATCGAGTCCAACCTCTGACCTAACACTAACAGTCCCCACTAAACCATATCCCTAAGCTCTACATCTAAACACCTTTTAAAGACTTCCAGGGATGGTGACTCCACCACTTCCCTGGGCAGCCTGTTCCAATGTCTAACAACCCTTTCGGTAAAGAAGTGATTTGTGTCTCTTTGGAATTGCTGAGGTGATGACACAAATTTCTAAGCATTTCACATTTTTTTTTAGGATTCTGCACTTACTCAGAGGTGAAGTTCCAAAGCACTAGATGTGCCCACTGCTCTAGGTGTCTGCCCAGATCCTCGAACTCTCCCTGCCACTCCTAACTTTCCTGCCTCTGGACAGATCTCTGGATGGCACGTTTAAGTAATTGTTTAAACTTAAACAAAAACTGAATTGCATTCAGGAGACCTAAAAATAGGAACATGCTGGTTTGACCATCCCAAGGATATTCAAAGCTTTGAAGAGCTATTGTAATTAGCCTGGAAGAGAAGCATGAGGTGAAGGAGAAAGGGAGAGTGAAGAAGTGGGGAAAAGCATCCCCCACCACCCTGCATAGATTTACTCCCTGAGGAGAAAAGGCAAAGACTGTAATTCTTAATAGTTTCCAAGAGATGAAGAGATGGTTTCTGAGGTATTGAGGGGGCAATAATTTGATCCTATCAGAAGTCAGTGTTATCCAGTACAGCAAAACAGTAACCTTAAACCAGCCCCCAGAACTGATAAACAGCATGACATGGAAGTTACTAATGTGCTATACAACACAGTTTTGAAAAGAAGCACAACAGACCCCAGATCAAAAAGATCAATATTGTGATCAGCAACTGTTAAACTGATCTAATGCTTATAACAATTTATTTTTAAAACGCTCTTGTCAGATCTGGCATCTCAACCTTTGTGCTCCACGCTAGGCACCAAGAAGACTTGCTGTGGTTTGACCCTGCAGGCAGCTCAGCACTACAAAGCTATTCATCCAATGGGACAGAGGAGAGAACTTAGAGGGAAAAAAAAAAAAAAAAAAAAAGTAAAAGTTCATGCGTTGAGATAAAGGCAATTTAATAGAACGCAAAAGGAATTATTATTATTATTATTATTATTATTATTATTATTATTATTATTATTATTATTATTGACACCAATCGACTAAGGTCATGATATTTTTGTGTGTGTATCAAAAGACAGGAAAGGTGGTGGTGATTAATCAGAAAGTGACAGAGCTGAGCATGACATAGATTGTATGGAATAAGTGCTGGATATTTTCTTAGTTTTGTCTGAGATGGAGTTAATTTTTCTTCCTAGTAGCTGGAATGGTGCTGTGTTTCATTACAGAATCACAGAACAGTTTGGGGATGAAAAGACCTTACAGATCACATAATTCCAACTCACCTCTCATGAGCAGGGAAACTTTCCACTAGATCAGGTTGCTGACAGCCCCATCCAAACTGGCCTTGAATGCATCAAGGGATGGGGCACAGATCTAATAGATCCTTGTCCTCCCTCCACCAATATCCCCAGGTCCTTTTCCCCTGGACAGCTGTCCAGCCACCCTTCCCACAGCATTGCATGGGGTTCTTGTGCCCCAAGTGCAGGACCCAGCACTTGGCCTTGTTGAACTTCATGCAGTTGGCCTCAGCCCATGGGTGCAGCAATCAACAAGACAGAAGTCACCTCACCAGCATTTTTAAAGCCATGGGCTGACTGCTGCTCTTGCAGCTTCTTGGCTACATGCAGTTGTGAGATATGTTCATCTGATTCGTGTCAGTATGGAACAATGCTAGGGCCGCATGGTATGATGAATGTGACCTTCTGTCTTACATACACTTGTATAACCACAAGTCTAAGAAAAACAGAGTGGTTAATGTATATAATTCTTGTATCTTGCAAAGGAATGTTTTAGCAATTCGTGTCAATAGAGAGTTTGAAGGGAAATGTATTTGTAGGCTTTTCCTTGGAGTCTCTGATGTCTGGGGGGTTCAGAATAACTGCTAACTATTATGACTATTGCATGGGACACTATGCAAGTCTCTGATATCTGGCCAGGAGATTAAGGAGACGGGGAGAGCTCAACTAAGAACAACTAAAAGACAAAGCTTGCAGGGGACGCTGCACAAGTCTCTGACATACAACCAAGTTGGACAAAGGAGAAGGACAAGAGGGAGGAAGACTATGAGCCTTCAGCATGAAAGACCCTCAGAGACCCCCAGAGGGACCACCAGAGACTGATACGCATGCTCCAGTAGGAGGGTTTGGATTCCAGAAACTAATTAAAATAACCCTGTTTTTTTTTAGAAGTAGTAATGAATTTGTATCAGCCTAGGAACATAAAAATCATCTGCTTGATGTAACTGGTGTGCATCTTGGTGGAGCAGAGACTCCCAGTGCACCCAGCGCTGTTTGCTTAGCTCTATTCCTTTAATAAATTGTAAACTTTGATTATAGTCCTATTTTGAAGACAGAGCCATTTCTTACACAGCCAAGCCTTGTGCCTCCTGCTGTCCAGTCGTGGACTCAAGCAGAAGGGCATATGTGGGCCTTCTTTCTGTCTGGGTCCTCCTGGGTATGGAGGCAGAGGGGATCCCACAGTCAGCATGCCAGCCAGGTGCCTTCTGCTGGCCTAGCAGGGCCACTGGCAGATGTCCGCACAAAAGTACAGATCCCAGGGAGAAGGCAAGGGTGACCTGCCAGCTACAGACAGAAGAGACCTCACAGTCCCTTTCTGTGACACGTTCCTGCTGCTGCCCTATCCACTGCAGAGACAGAAGTGACCTCACAGTCCCTGCCACAGTCACATTCCTCCTGCTGGGGCAGGAGATCCTGAGGCAGAGCTGACCTCTCTAGTCCCTTAGAGACTAGGGCTCACTTTTCTGGATTAGAAATTTAGCAAATGTGTCGTTCTGCTTGTGGTGTCAGGTCTGTGGTTAGGCTATGGGCAAGCTTTGTGGAATAGTTTTTTGTTTTACATCTGCCTAGAAGTTTGGGTTTAATAGAGCATGTTAATGCTAGTATTGAAGGCAGGGATTAGGGTGAGCACAAGAGTAAAGGCAAGGGCGAAAGACTATGGGCTGAATTTTGCTTCATGGAACCCTTTGAGTTCAAACATTAGAATAGGGGATTCCTGTCAGGGTGTTGGAGTAGCATTTAGTTTTAGGGATTACTCTTTAAAACTCTTTAAAATTGGGCACTCTACAAATTGGTTACTCTTTAAAATTGGTTACTCTTTAAAATTGGCTAATGGCCTTACATCAATGTTTTAATTCAGTGTTAAAGCAGCATCAACATTACCTGCAGCCTCTTACCTCTACGAAATCGTTGTAGAGGATCACTCACCCTCCTCCCTCCCTCTCTAGGGATGTCTGGATCAGGCCCTGGCTTTGTATTTCATAGATTACTGAGGGCAGATTGAGAGACATCAGTCAAGGCAGGGAGGTGCTCAGGTGAGAGCAATGTGGGGAAGCGAGGTGGATATCTATGTCCTGCAGGGAAACAGGTGCAGACATGTGACAGTATAGGACAGCCTATGGTGGTTATTGTCAAGGATCTTTTGCAAGATGAAAGCCCCCGAAGGAGCCAACAGCTTTGTCTGATGGGCTCTGGCCCTTGTGTCTGTCAGTGATGCCTATGATGAGACACCTCATCCTTACAGCAGTAGGACCTCAGTGCCTCCTCAACCCCCTCCAGGAGCCTAGGAGATGTCCTCCTGTAGCCTTGTACTTGGCACTGCCCTTACCCACCGTGCATTGACCGAGGAAGAGCCCTAAACCCCGCTGGAGGGACAGGGTCTCCCTTCCCAGAGGCTGGGGTCAGGGCCCGACTGTTGGACTTCATGGGACACATCGAGGTTTCCTCAGCATCAGGGCCACCTTTCCTGGGCCTTGGTCTCCCCGTCATCACTGCCTGCCCTTTTCTGCTCTAACAAGTCCATGGGGAGGCCTTGACAGTAATGTCCCTCAGTGGGACCGTTAGCACTGTGAGAGGCTTTGGAGTTTGCATCAGACTTGGACTACTTGAGAAGCTGCTTCAGCCACCCAGATAAAACTCCTCTGCCAGGCACAGCATTGCTGGGGGCACTGCGTGCAGCTGGCATGGGGAGAGGAGAGAAGGGGGAGAGAGGTTCAGGGCAGCCTGGAATAGGAAGGCAGGGGAGAGCTGGCAGAGGGAGAAATCTTCCCAGCCACCTCCCCATGGTAAGTCTCTGGGTGCAGGGCAATGCTGCTGCACACCCTGCCAGGCTCTCCTGGAGCTGGCACAGCCCTCAGCTGATGGGAGGTGTCAGGAGGACGCTTGGTGTTGGAGCTGAAGGGCATGCAGGGCTTGTGTGCTGCAGGGTCAGCGTGCAGGGCCCGAGGGCTCCCTTCTCTTGAGGCCGTCTGCAGGCTGTGAAGCCGGGGATGCAGGCAGGGGTGGCCAGGGCTGTGGTGCAGAGCAGGGTCCCTGCTGTGCCCCAGAGGCTGTGTGCCGCGGCAGGGCCTCTGCTACCTGCCAGTCTCCACAATCAGCCTGCCTGGGGAGCTGCCCAGGGGCTGCGGGGAGAAGCTGCAGGTGGAAGGAGCCCCCCTGGTACCACAGGGCAGGGCAGGGTCCTGCTGCTGCCCAGAGCCTGCTGCCTGGGGCAGGTTGCTCACAGCCCCACACCACCCTAGGGCACTGCACTGCAGAACTGCCCGGCAAGAGCTACCTGAAGGCAATGCACTTTTTAGAATCTGCTTCATTTTCCTGCCCATGTGCTGAGGCAGAAGGATGGTAATGGAGTAAGAACATCTTTAGTAGAGACAAAGGCTCCTTGAGCATTGCTGCTGCTCTGAGGCACCTCACTCACCTCAGCATACAGACACCACCTTTGTTGTTTCTTAAGGAGTTATTTGACCTTCTCCTGTCCTGCAGGCAGGGACATGTCCTTGCCCAGTGGACTTCTCAGATCACTCAGGGTTCCTTTTTACCTGTCTACACCAGGACTGACTGCTGCAGAGCCCACAGCACAGCCCCCTGCTTCTTTTGGCACCCTCAGAACACCAAGCAGAGGTAAGCCAAGCAGCTGCAGAAAGCTCTTCCTGTGAAAGGAGTGGGAAAGAATGTGTTCTGTGTGACTGCTCTATGAGATGTGCAAAGTATTTTGGTCAGAGAAGTCCTTAAATTTTACAATGTCACTTCTTCTTTTGGACAGACTACCTTGCTCAGGGGCAATAAATGTGTAACAACAGCTCCATCACCGAGTTCCTCCTGCTGGCATTCACAGAAACGCGGGAGCTGCAGCTCCTACATTTTGGGCTCTTCCTGGGCATCTACCTGGCTGCCCTCCTGGGCAACGGACTCATCCTCACTGCCATAGCCTGTGACCACCGCCTGCACACCCCCATGTACTTCTTCCTCCTCAACCTCGCCCTCCTCGACCTGGGCTGCATCTCCATCACTCTGCCCAAAGCCATGGCCAATTTCCTCTGGGACACCAGGGCCATCTCATATCATGGATGTGCTGTACAGCTCTTTTTTTTATTCTTCTTGATGTCAGTAGAGTATTGCCTTCTCACCATCATGGCCTATGACCGCTACGTTGCCATATGCCAGCCCCTGCACTACGGGAGACTCCTGGGCAGCAGAGCTTGTGCCACCATGGCAGCAGCTGCCTGGGGCAGTGGCTTTCTTCACGCTGTGCTGCACATTGCCAATGCATTTTCATTGCCTCTCTGCTGTGGCAATTCCCTCAACCAGTTCTTCTGTGAAATGCCCAAGATCCTCAAGCTCTCCTGCTCAGACTCTTACCTAAGGGAAGTTCAACTTACTACAGTTACTGCTTTTCTATTGTTGGGGTGTTTTGTTTTCATTGCTCTGTCCTATGTGCAGATCTTCAGGGCTGTGCTGAGGATCCCCTCGCAGCAGGGACGGCAAAAAGCCTTTTCCACATGCCTCCCTCACCTGGCTGTGGTCTCCCTCTTTCTCAGCACAATTATTTTTGCCCACCTGAAGCCCCCATCTATTTCCTCCCCTTCCCTGGATTTTGTTCTGGCATTTCTGTACTTGGTGGTGCCTCCAGTAATGAACCCCTTCATCTACAGCATGAGGAACAAGGAGATCAAGGTTGCCATGTGGAAAGTGATGACTGGGTGTTTTTCTTGACCAATATATTGCCTGCCTTTTTCTGTAAACCACTTGTAATTTTATTCATGATAGGCGAAGCCGGTGGGTCTTATGTTCTTGTGTTGTCATGGTAGTTTTGTTTTATTCTCAATTTTATTTTATTGGATGTTTTCCACAGAGAAATATAATTCTTCATTTTGCTTGAGTATTTAAATGAATTAAAGTGCCTTTTTTGTCTTATATCCTTCCTCTGAGATGTTTCCTGTGGCTGCAGAGGCAGTGCCTGTGTGCAGAGGTGGAGGAGAAAAGAGTAATGGCCCAGCAGTCCAGCCCGAGAGCACTAGCACTGGGACAATGCAGAGCTGCTCTCCTGCCACTGCCACCCTCTCCTGCTGAGCCCTGTTGGCAGTTTAAGGCCTGGATGCTCCTGTAGCTTGGTGCCAGAGCTGCTGTGGGGCTGTGCTGGGACTGCAGGCAGGGACAGGCAGTGGGCACTAGAGTGACACAGCTGGCCTCCAGAACAGAATTTCCCTCCTAAAAGGGCCGTGCCTGAAGGCTCACGTCATCTTTCGGAGTTGCTGTCACATCAGAACGTTCTCAAAGAGAGTCCCAAAGGCTCCCTGGCACATAGGATGTGCTGGGAGAAGAGCAGGGCCTGTCCAGGTGCAGGAGAGACACAGGAACAGAAACCCTTTGCTGCTGCTGCTATCTGCAGGCACATCGTACGCACATGGAGGGAGGAACAAGAGCAAGCACAAAGGCCATCAGCTATCCCTAGGGGTGTCATGAAGGCCAGTGGGGCAGAGTGTCCTCAGGATCATTCTTCCTGAAAGTAACAACCATGGGGCATCTGCCTGAATAGCACAGAATAGTCCAGGGGGAAGGCACCTTCAGAGACCATCTAGTCCAAAGTGCAAGATCTGAATGCAGCTTTGCAATGTGTTTCCTTGAACCTCCAAGGTCCCTGTGCCCATTTCTCATGCTTTGGGGCATATCAGAGGAGGACAGAACAAGGTGATGCACCCACCACAGGGCTGACGTGCCTCCCAGCCTCTGGCAGTGGCTGCAGGAGCAAGAGGGACCCTTCAAGTGCTGCAGTGCACTGCCTGTATTTGTGTAAGGCAGGGACTAGTGTCTCTGTGCAGCCCAGTGTGGATGAGTAGTGCACGAGGCCAGCTCAGATATGGGCACCTCACAGAGCCTTGACCATTTCTCTGTGTAGAACTCCAGCAATTATCCCCAGTGTTCGCATGAGATTTTTGTCACCCTCCTTGCACAGGTTCATTGCAAATGCCTCTCTCTGACATGTCATTCTACTCTGCCTTTTGGATTGGTGGTGGCATCAAACTGGTGGCTGTTGGTGACAGCCAACATGGCTTCACACAGGGCAGATTGTGCCTGACAAACCTGGTGGCCTTCTACGATGGGTTTACAGCATTGGTGGAGAGGGGAAGAGCACCTCACATCGTGAACTTTGACTTGTGCAAATCATTTGACACTGTCCCACACAATAGCCTTGTCTCTCAATTGAAGAGACATGGGTGTGATGGATGGATCACCTGGTGGGCGAGGAATTGTCTGGATGGTAACCCTCAAGGAGCTGGAGTCTACAGCTCAATATCCAAGTGGAGGTCAGTAAAGAGTGGTGTTCCTCAGGGGTCAGTATTGGGGCCAGCACTGTTTAACACTTTGTCAGTGACATGGACAGTGTGACTGCAGTCTCGGTGAGTATGTTGATGACACCAATCTGGGTGGTGCAGTTGATACACTGAAGGGAAAGGATGATGTGCAGATGGACCTGGATAGGCTTGAGAGATTTTCCTGTGGGAACCTCATGAGGTTCACAAAGGCCAAGTGCAAGGTCCTGCAGCTGGACTGGGGCAATCCCAAGCACAAATACCAGCTGGGTGGAGAATGGATAGAGAGCAGTTTTGAGGAGAAGGACCTGGAGTGTTGGTGGATGAGAAGCTCAACCTGTGCCGGCAATGCGAGTTTGCAGCCCAGAAAGCCAACTGTATTCTGGGCTGCATCGAAGAAGTTTGGTCCAAAGGTTGAGAGAGGTCATTCTCTCACTCAACTCTGCTCTTGGGAGACCCCTTCTGGATTACTGCATTCAGCTCTGGGGCCCCAAACTCAAGAAGGACATGGAAGTATTAGAAGTAGTCTAGAAGAGGCCAAAAACAGGATAGAGAGGCTGGGGCACCTTTTCAATGAAGACTGGCTGAGAAAGGTGGTTCTCTTCAGCCTAGAGAGACCCTATTGCAGCCTTCCAGTACCTAAAGGGGGCCTTTAGGTAATGTTTTAAAACTAAAAGAGTGTGCTTTTAAATTAGGAATAAGGAAGACATTCTTTCTTTTGGGGGTGGTGGTCAATGGAACAGGTTGCCCAGAGAAGTTGTGTCAACCCATCCCTTGCCCCTTCAAGGCCAGAAGCCTCCCATGCCAAACCACGATGGACACCCCCCCCTGCAAAGTTGCTGTTTAACCTCATCTTTTCTGCATGTGGCCTCCTCTGCACCACAGAACCCAATCTCAGCTCCCACTTTGCCACAAGTGCTCTGCATGGGCACTACAGGGCCTAACTCTACCATGTCCTGCCCTGGCTCTGCCATCCCACTGGGCAGGGGAGAGGGTGACAACAGCAAAGGGATGTGTTTGGGTGTGGAAAGTGGGGCCTGGCATAGACAGGGAGTTGAGGGAGAGGACAGGGCGAGGCAGCAAAGGCAGCATGAGCAGTGGTGTTGGTGCGGGGCCACGTTTATACCAGGATCCTCAGTGGGGAGCAGCTGGTAGGAGGCGAAGGTAATACTGTAAAAGCCAGTCAAAGTAACTCTCTAAGACTCAATTTGGAGTTTTAGAAAACAGGCGTTCTTTTACTGAGGTGCTGGACACACAGGGGATCACTCCAGTGCTTACAGAACTGTTTGAGCTATAGGGGTTATATACAAGCAAAACAAACATGTTAATCACATTTCCCCAAAACATATTCATACTACTTCCTGTAACTCATTAAAATCAGTAAGTGTCGCTGACACATGCACATTTGTTTCCCCTGTCTTTCAGGGGTCTCTGGTGGTCATCGGTAGTCTTCCTCACGATATTCGTCAGTTGAATCCAGTTCTTGTCCATGCTCAAGCCAACAAAATCTTTCTTCTCTTATTCTTTCATCTTAGGCATGCATACAAAGCTTAGCTGGTTACGCATCCAAGGATATATGCATAGCATGAGTTTCTCACCTAATCTTCTGACACATGCTCTAGGCCTGGGTCACCTTGCCCTCATTCTGAGATACAAGTCTGTAGGCTCTTATAAATAAAGCTGACTAATTAGTGACCAAGGTAACATCAGGGATGAATGTTTCTAAACTTCCTTCTCTAACAGAACCTAGAAAAGGTTTCACCTATCTGCTAATGAAGCTTATCACATTTGATGCCATTGTTCTGTCACGGAAGAGACCATTTTTCCTTTGATCTTGGTATCGAGGGAAGGCCAGGAAGTGCCTCCTAAGGCTGCTCCTGCCAGCAGAGACAAGGCCGGGGATGAGGGGAGGAGAGGGGAATGGAAGGGCCGTGGTGAGGTCCCTGCCACTATGCGGCCTGGTTGCCCTGCAGGAGATGTGCTGGCCAGCAGGCCTTGTGAGGTCACCCAGCGCCTCACAGAGCACCCCAAGGCAGCAGGGATGGCACTGGAGAGGTGGCTGGCAGAGCCCATCCAGGGGCTGGCTGTGGGTCCCCTCTGCTGCAGCTGCCTGATGGAGTGTGGCAGGAAGAGGGCAGGCAGGGCTCGGGGCTACCATGCTCACAGTTCCCAGTTTCTTTACATGGTTCCTAACCTGAGACTTGTCCATCAACTGTAAGTGTTCCTTGCAGACGACCTTGTGAAACGCTGGGATTTGGTGAATAAATCTCATTCTGTTTTCCAAGGAGAAGAGAGCCTCTCTTTCCCATCTTGTGATGCTCTGCTCTGCATCAGGGTCGGAACAGCTCCATACATCACAGCAGGCTTAGACCAGACTGCAGGAAGAGCAACGCGGAGGAGAGAGCTTGGGCACAACCAGGGATGCCATATGAACCAGCAGTGTATACGCGGATATGGTCACATCCACATTGGGATGCTCTAGGAGGAGTGTGTCCACCCGGGCAAGGGACTTCTCATCTTCCATGACTCCACACTGGTGTGGCCCTAACTGGAAGAGGGCTTCCCAGTGTGAGGCTCCTATTCTGAAGGACTAGGGAGGGATGGAGACGGTTCAGAAGAGGTGTGCCAAGACAGGGCTAGGGGTCATGTGTGTGGAGGCTGAGAGCCCTGCGCTTCATAGGCCTGGTGAAGCACAGGCTCAGGGCACCCTTGTAGGAGCTCCTGACAGATAGAAATCTGCTTTCAGAGATGATGGCACATTTTGGGTACGGGTAAAGAGCATGAGAAAGGAAATCCACCAAGAAGTGGCTGTTTTGGAGGTCCAGAGTGGTGATGAGGAGAAAGAAATGCCACTCCAAGGGCAGTGCTGTGGTGACTCAGAGGGTGTCTGCTTCAGCCCATGGCTTGTGTTTCAAGTCAGAGGCAGTGAGCACAAGGAGTCCCTAGTATGGGTAGGGAGATGCTGTGGTGGGGAAGCAGGTTGGATGTCCCCAGGCTGCAGGGAAAATGGTTCAGGCATGCGACAGGATAGGACAACCTGTGAGGAGATGTCCAAGGGCACTGGCAGGGCTGGAAGGCCCTGACACAGCAGAAGTCTTTGTCCCTGTGGCTCTGGCTGTTGTCTCTGCCACTGGGGCCTATGAGATGACACATGGTGCTCCTGGCACTGGAACCATGTGGCCTCCTTGCAGCCCTGTGCACTGGAGTTGTACTGTTGTCCTTTAGTTGCCATCACACACCCCAGATCCTACTGCCCCTTGAAGAGCAGCGTGAGGGACAGAAACACTCTTCCCAGAGCTGGGTGTCAGGCCTTGATGCTTGCTTTGATAAAACACATCAAGGTTTCCTTGCCATCAGGGCCACCTTTACTTTGCCTTTGCCTGCCTATCATCACTGCCTCCCGTTTCCTTTCCTAGCAAGTCCATGGGGGAGCTGTGGTGGTAATGGCCCCCAGTGGGACCAATTAACACTCCCAGAACCTTCAGCATTTCTCCTGGCCTTAACCTCTTGAACAGCCTGCGCTATCTCCTCTCAGCATCAGAGGTGCATGGACTCAGTGCCAAATACACCCTGGGGCTCGGCACAATGCAGAGAGCCCTCCTGTGCTCTCTTTCTGCCCAGCAATTCCTTCAAGGCTTCAGGGCTTTTACGTCTAATTGGGGAGATTTCAGAAAGCTAGTGAATGAGGCACATTTCAATGAGCAGTTGATAATAAGGGAGCTTTCCCTTCAAGCTGGATTCTTTATTGATTTATTTCAATTCCCTGCCCTCTCCCTTTGCTATTGATCCAGAGGGTCACCTAAGGAGGCCTGGTCAGCTTGGAAAGGCAGTCCCTTGAGGCCAGGCACTCCGTGGGCAACCTTGCTCCTCACCTCCCCAGCCTCACCATTTCTCTCAGGAGCCACCTGGGACTTGCAGCACTTCTCCTCCCATCAGACTTCTCCAGTCAGGACTGCAGCTGCATGTTACAGCTCTTTTGCACCAACTCCCAGCCCTTTTCCCCACAGAACTGCCTGCACGCAGGCACAGAAAGACTGCTCCCCATTGAAAACCAACCAAAGTTAAGTGTGGTACTGTTCAGTAAACGGTAAAACACTCTCCTCAGCTGTGTGCCCAGTGCAAGCTGCAGCTAATGAGGTTCACCTTCCCCAAGGGATGGCCATACAAGGACTGTTCTAGGCAGAGTGTTTGAAGTGATGAACACGTGCTCTTTTATTTATTTATTTATTTTTATTTTCTTTCCTATGTTGGAATAATTTGTTTACCTTTCCAGGCAGACCTTGCTAGGTTCAGGGGCCCCTCTGTACTGGAGGTGTTTGCCTGGGGCTGGCAGCTGTCAAGAGGAGCTGTGGGAGACCGGAGGCCCTCAGGAGCTGCAGGTGGAGACTGGGCAGTGTGTCTCAAAGGATTGATACCAGCCATTAATAAATATGAAAACAAAGGAAAACAAAGTCACAAAAATCATAAAAGTGGAAATGTGCATCCATAAATTATCAATGCTTTAGAAGTTTGCCTTTATTTCTGTTTAGTTTTGTTTTCTTTTTTTTTAAAAAAAAAACAACAACATTTCAAAGCATTTCTAGTATTGTTAGGCCAACACCATTAAGATCATTCTGCATCTTGTACAAAGCCCTGTGCCCCCCAGATGAACCTTATCATATCCATGACAATTCAGAGTCTTTGCAAAAAAGTGCATAACACTGAGATGTGGACCTTGCTGCACAGATGGAAGAAAGCAGGGCCACGAACATGCACGCAATATTCACTTTTCCAGGTGACAGATCCAGGAGATGTGGAAGTGTGGCAAAAGTAGAAAACATGCTCAGCTTTATGGCCAGGACAGAGTATGCATTCCCCTCCAGGTAGGAAAGAAAGTTAAAAATGAGACCGTCTCTGAGAGGAGCAGCGTGCAGAGGGAGAGAACTAGCACGCCAGAAAAGCCCTGATCACTTCCCACACCTCAGAGCACATCCAGGCAATGGACTTTCAGGTGCTTACAGCTGGAAGACAGGAGCTGGAGATGTAATGCAGAGATGGCTGAGGCAGTGCCTCCCAGGCTACAGTAACAGCCAAGGGAGAAGAGGAGATGTTCACCTGCCTGGCTTTAGATGGTCCCCTACAGCACAGGAGGATTCAGGCCCCACAGCATCTCCTCTGGCACCACCAGAAACTGGGCCTGAGGTCAAAGGACCATAAGGCATGTTGGCAGGGTCCTCAGGAGGCCTGCAGCCCAAGCTGTCACAAGCACGGTCAGAACAGGCTGTTCAGGGCTTGATCCTGTTGCATTCTGCAAAACCAGCAAAGACGGAGACTGCACAGCCTCTGGGTGACGCCTGGCTGAGCTCATGGTGAGAAGGCTTTTTGCCTTCTTTTTAGCCTGAAGCTCTCATCTTTCACCTTCACAGCTGTTGTCTTTTGTCCTCCCACCCTGAACCCAGCTGAAGATCCTGGCTCCGCATCCTTCACAACCCCCTCAGAGATACAGCAAGAGGAGGTCCCCCTCGCCCTGCCCTTCCCCATGCTGGACAAGCCCAGCACCCTCAGCCTCTCCTCATGGGCAGAGTTCTCCAGAGCATCTTGGGGACCCTGTGCTAAACCTGCTACAGCTTGCTGACATCCCTCCTGTCCTGGAGACCTGAAAATCAGGAGCCGTCTTCTGGATCACGCCTTCCCTGCATTCCCTGGCCATTCCCAGCTCACACAGCCCAGTACACTGCTGGCTGTCCTTGCTGGTTACAATTCGTTTGTTATCATCCTCCCTTCCTTTTCTGTCCTCTTCAACTGTTTTTACCTTAACCGACAATTTCTTTCCATTTTCTGATTCTCTCCCGTATCCCTGAGCACAGAGGAGAGGGAGATTTTTGGCAAAGACTGAGGAGAAAGAAGGCACGGAGTCCCTCAGCCCCATCGGTGCCCGCTGCTATGAAATGACCTCTTTGGCACTGAGGAGACACGGGGGGATGCCTCCCATGACTGGCATGTTGGAATGGAAGGACGCGGGCCCTTTAGGAAGGACAGGCTGGGGACACAAGGAGGGGGCATTGCCCTCCCTGTCAAGGAGCAGCAAGTAGCATCCATCCCTGCAGCTCTGCCTGGGGATGGATGTGTTCATTTCTCAAATGAGTTAATTTTTCATACTTCAGAGAAAGGAAAGGCTTACATTTTAGACAATCTTTTATTACAAAACATTCTATCGCATCTGTGGTCATAATTGCAAGCTGGCTGCCTCCAAAGCAGCAGGGAAGGACACGATCCTCTTTGTAGGATAGTTGCTGTCCTGCCAACTATAGTGCATTAAGACTCACCTCACTAATGACAGAGCAGCAATTAAAAGGCAGGGTAAAAAGTGCTTATGCATGATATCTTCACAAAGACCCCTTATTCTCCTTGTATATTTTACTAACTTGAAAGAATGAAAGTTATTACAAAGGACACTCTTTTGTCTCAGCAAGGACCCAATCTGAATACCCTAAAGTGTATCTTCAATACTACCTGCTTTCACTGCTTGTCCAGTCCATATCTATTAAAACAGTTTTAAACTGGAAAGATGACATTCACTATTGTTTCCAAGTTATTAATAAAAACGTCTGATTTTTTGTTGTTGTTACCTATGCACAAAGCCTTTTTTCCTTTCCTCCCATGAGTCATCATTCTCCCTATTTCCTTTGGAAACAAGTTTCAACATCAGTTTTGAATTTGATTATTTCGTGCTTTGGTCTTTCACCTTCTTGCCTTTACTAAGCCAAAAGTACCTGAGACTCTTAAACTGCCTTCTCTAAACCCATTCATTTCTGAAACACAATTCACTAACACTGCATACAGTATACAATCAAGACCCCCGTCTTTTACTTTCAGAACACAAACCCAACCTTTCCCCTTATTTCATCTTGTTAACATGTAGGTCACTGCACTTATTTATTTATTGGTAAGTGGTATGATCAGGAACAGGAGAGGGGTGGGGAAAACAAAGAGACATCTTGCAAAAAGCAACACAAAGCAACAACTTACTTACCAAGATGTTTGCAGGGGAAGAGTTCAAATCACAGTATGGTTTGGGTTGGAAGGGCCCTTAAAGACCATCAGTTTCCAACCATGGAAAGCCATGGGCAGGGACACCTCCCACCATATCAGGTTGCCCAGGGCCCCATGCAGCCTGGCCTTGAACACCTCCAGGGATGGGGCATCCACAGCTTCTCTGGGCAACATGTGCCAGCACCTCACCATTGTCTAAGCAAACAATTTCTTCCCAATATCTAATGTAAAGCCAAAAATTTCATTAAAGTTATTAAAGTTATAAGTTATTTAACTTTTAACCTATTCTCCCTTGTCTTATCATTACACTCCTTGATGAACAGTCCCTCCTTATCTTTCTTGCAGGCCCCCTCCAAGGGAGTTAAGTTGCTTTATTTTATCCCATTTTACTTTGACATGAACAAAAACCAGGAGCCATAGCAAACAAAACTGTTGGATAGGTACAAATCAGCCTAGGGCAGGCATAACAAACTCTCGATAAGGGGTTTCTACTCCCTCATTCTCCTCAGTGGGAGATGATTCTGAGGAACAATACAAGTCACTGGGAGCCAGCACCCGCCCTAACAACCCCAAAAAACCCGCAGGACAAGCCCTGGACCCTATACCTGGCATTACGAGCCGGCATCGCTACCACCACCCGGGACCCACCCCGAGCTCCGAGGGTCCCCCCGTGTCGTGGTTTAACCCGGCCGGCAGCTAAACACCACGCAGACGTTCGCTCACCCTCCCCCTCCCTCTCTGGGACAGGGGAGAGAAATGGAAAGTGAAGCCCGTGAGTTGAGATAAAGACAGTTTAATAAGACAGGAAAATAACAATAACAATAACAATAGTAATAATACAATGGTGATAATAGTACTACTACTACTAATATGTACAAACAAGCGATGCACAATGCAATTGCTCACCACCCGCTGACCAATGCCCAGCCTAACCCCGAGCAGTCCGGCCCCCTCCCCCCGGCTAGCCACCCCTATATATTGTTTAGCATGACGTCAGATGGTATGGAATACCCCTTTGGCTAGTTTGGGTCACCTGTCCTGGGTCTGTCCCCTCCCAGCTCTTACTGCACCCCCAGCCTGCCTGTTGGCAGGACAGAGCAAAAGGCTGAGATGTCCTTGGCTTGGTATAAGCACTGCTCTGCAACAATTAAAACATCGGGGTGTTATCAGCACTCTTCTCATCCTAAGCCAAAACACAGCATTCCACCAGCTACTAGGAAGAAAATTAATTCTGTTCTAACTGAAACCAGGACATCTATCCACCCCTTATTCCATACCATTTATGTCATGCTCAGGTTACACTCTTTTCCATACATTCTAATTAGTCACCTATAGTAGTCATGGTAGTGATAACATACAGTATTATATAGTAATTAACATGGTACAATTCAGTTCATGGGCTATTGTCACCCAGTATTAAATCTCCTTGAGGTACACACCGGACCTCTCTGTTCTTTTGCATCACCCACCAAGTGTATCCAGGTCCCTGAGCAAAAACAATTCCACAAATAGGTTTGCCTTTTCCTGAGGCAGGAGTAGCCCAGACTGTTTTACCCAGCATATTTCTTACATGCACTAGAGGAACTTTATCCCCATCTACAGCACGTAACAGGTTTGATTGGGCAGGTCCAGCTCGGTTGGCAGATCCCCTAGTATTGACTAACCAGGTGGCCTTTGCCAAATGCGTATCCCAATTTTTGAATGTCCCAGCGCCCATTGCTTTCAATGTAGTCTTTAACAGTCCATTGTATCGTTCAATTTTCCCGGAGGCTGGTGCATGATAGGGGATGTGATACACCCACTCAATACCATGTTCTTTGGCCCAAGTGTCTATAAGATTGTTTCAGAAATGAGTTCCATTGTCTGACTCTATTCTTTCTGGGGTACTATGTCGCCATAGGACTTGCTTTTCAAGGCCCAGGATAGTGTTCCAGGCGGTGGCATGAGGCACAGGATATGTTTCCAGCCATCCGGTGGTTGCTTCCACCATTGTAAGTACGTGGCGCTTGCCATTACGAGTTTGCCATTACGAGTTTGAGGGAGTGTGACGTAATCAATCTGCCAGGCCTCTCCATATTTCTATTTCAGCCATCGTCCTCCATACCAAAGAGGCTTTGACCGTTTGGCTTGCTTGATTGCAGCACATGTTTCACAGTCATGAATAACCTGTGCTATAGCGTCCATGGTCAGGTCCACCCCTCGATCACGAGCCCATCTGTATGTTGCATCTCTACATTGATGGCCTGAGGTGTCATGGGCCCATTGGGCTATAAATAACTCACCTTTATGCTGCCAATCCAGGTCCACCTGAGCTACTTCAATCTTAGCAGCCTGATCCACCTGCTGGTTGTTTTGATGTTCTTCAGTAGCCCGATTCTTGGGCACATGAGCATCTACGTGGCGTACTTTCACAGCCAGGTTCTCTACCCGAGCAGCAATATCTTGCCACAATGCAGCAGCCCAGATGGGTTTGCCCCTACGCTGCCAGTTGTTTTGCTTCCATTGCTGTAACCATCCCCACAGGGCATTTGCTACCATCCATGAATCGGTGTAGAGATAGAGAACTGGCCATTTTTCTTGTTCAGCAATGTCTAAAGCCAGCTGAATGGCTTTCACTTCTGCAAACTGACTCGATTCACCTTCTCCCTCAGCAGCTTCTGCAACTCGTCGTGTAGGACTCCATACAGCAGCCTTCCATCTCCGATGCTTCCCCACAATACGACAGGACCCATCAGTGAACAGGGCATATTTCTTTTCATTCTCTGGGAACTGGTTGTACAGTGGGGCTTCTTCAGCACGACCCACCTCCTCCTCTGATGATATCCCAAAGTATTTACCTTCTGGCCAGTCCATAACCACTTGCAATATTCCTGGGCAACTGGGGTTTCCTATTCGAGCCCGCTGAGTAATTAGTGCAACCCACTTGCTCCATGTAGCATCAGTTGCATGATGCGTAGAAGAGACCCTTCCCTTGAACATCCAGCCTAGTACCGGCAATCGGGGTGCTAGAAGGAGCTGCGCTTCAGTACCGACCACCTCCAAAGCAGATCGAACTCCTTCATATGCTGCCAATATCTCCTTTTCAGTTGGAGTATAGCCGGCCTCGGATCCTCTGTATCCCCGACTCCAAAACCCAAGGGGCCGACCTCGAGTTTCCCCAGGTTCTTTCTGCCAGAGGCTCCAGGTGGGGCCATTCTCTTGTCATTTTATTCCTAAAACCTGGATCTCTCATTCAGGTCCTTTGACTTTATTTTGTTTTATGGCAAAACCGGCTTTCAGAAGGATTTGGACTATTTTCTTCCCTTTCTCGAAAACTTCCTCTGCTGTGTCACCCCACACAATAATGTCATCGATGTACTGCAGGTGTTCAGGAGCTTCCCCCTGCTCTAGCGCAGACTGGATCAGCCCATGGCAAATGGTAGGGCTGTGTTTCCACCCCTGAGGCAGCCGATTCCAAGTATATTGGACTCCCCTCCAAGTGAAGGCAAATTGTGGCCTGCACTCTGCTGCTGCAGGGATGGAGAAAAATGCATTAGCGATATCAATTGTGGCGTACCACTTGGCTGCCTTCGATTCAAGTTCGTACTGGAGTTCCAGCATGTCCGGCACTGCAGCACTCAGTGGTGGCGTCACTTCGTTCAGGCCACGATAGTCCACTGTTAGTCTCCACTCGCCATTAGACTTTCGCACTGGCCATATGGGACTATTGAAAGGTGAATGAGTCTTGCTGATCCCTCCTTGGCTCTCCAATTGATGAATTAGCTTATGGATGGGAATCAGGGAGTCTCGGTTAGTGCGATATTGCCGCCGGTGCACAGTTGTGGTAGCGATTGGCACTTGCTGTTCTTCGACCCTCAGCAAGCCCACAACAGAGGGGTCCTCTGAGAGACCAGGCAAGGTAGAGAATTGTTTAATGCCCTCTGTCTCTAAGGCAGCTATACCAAAAGCCCACCGGAACCCTTTTGGGTCCTTGCAATATCCTCTTCGAAGATAGTCTATGCCAAGGATACATGGAGCATCCGGGCCAGTCACAATGTGGTGCTTTTCCCACTCATTCCCAGTCAGACTCACTTCAGCCTCCAATACAGTCAACTGCTGAGATCCCCCTGTAACTCCACAAATACAGATGGGCTATGGCCCTTTATAGCTCGATGGCATTATAGTACGTTGTGCACCAGTGTCTACTAAAGCCTTATACTTCTGTGCGTCTGATGTGCCAGGCCATCGAATCCACACAGTCCAATAAACTCGATTGTCCCTTTCCTCTCCCTGGCTGGAGGCAGGGCCCCCCCAATCCTGGTCAGAATCTTCTTCGTTTCTGTGTTTGAAGGACTGTCTGCTGGAAGTTGGAGCAGCAAACTTTTCAGAGAATCCCTTTTTCCTGATTGTTTTCTTTTGCAACTCACGTACCCGTGCCTCTAGGGTCGCGGTAGATTTTCCATACCATTTTCTCATGTCCTCTCCATGGTCTCATAAGTAAAACCACAGGGTGGCACGGGGTGAGTACCCACCATATCGTCTTCCTTGTGTGGATGAACGCCTACCCCTGATAGTTGAGACACTGCTTTGTACAGGTGCGGAGGAGAATAATCTCTCTTCAAGTTGGTGAACCTTTTCAGAAAGTTTCTCCCAAGTGTTCTCTTTTGGTCAGTGGACACTGGTTGGTTCAGGTGGGGAGGACGATATATTCTCTTTAAGTTGGTGAACCTTTTCAGAAAGTTTCTCCACAGCTGAGACGCAGGCCTGTAAGGAAGAGGAGAGACTTTCTTCGTACTGCCGGAGTTGTTTAGCCACTTCATCCACTGTGGGTTCCTCATCCTCTTTCCAGCCCATTATTGCCAATGAGCTGGCATATGATGATGGTGCACTCCGTACAAACTTCCGCCACATGGGTCGTGTACACCTGACTTCATCTGGATCTGTGGATGTTTGTCTGAGGTCTGGATCCTCATAAATCACTTCCCGTACGGCTAATTCCCTCAGGTACTGGATTCTCTTCTCCATAGTGGTCCACTTGCCTGGTAGACATAAAAGTTCTTCCTTGAAGGGATACCTTTCCCTCACAGCTGAGAGGAGACGCCTCCAGAGGCTGTTAGATTGTGCTCCATCTGCAATTGCTTTGTCAATGCCAGCGTCTCGAGCAAGGGATCCCAGCCGCCTGGCTTCCCTGCCATCTAATTCCACACAATTGGTTCCAGAGTCCCAGCACCGGAGCAGCCAAGTGACAAGCTGCTCACCTATACAACGATCAAAATCTTTTCGCACATCTCGTAGCTCGTGCTCGTATAGGCTTCGGGTAGTTACTGTTGATTTTTCGGCATCCTCATCTTCCTCCTCCTGAATCCTTGATGGCCCAGCATCGTCGTCGTCTCCGTTGTCTCTATACCTAGATTTGGCAGAAGACTCTCTGCGTTCTAAATGACCTGAATCTCTATACCATTTTTTCACCTTCTCTACAGGGGCAGCTTGCACTGCTACTGCTCGTTTCTCTGACCTTGTTACAGGGTCTGCCACAGGGGTTGGAATACCCTCTGCAGGGTCAACTTGCACTGCTACAGATCGTTTCTCTGACCCCGTTACAGGAGCTGGAGCGGCTGCGGGAGCTGGAGCAGCTGCAGGAGCCGGGGCTGGAGCGGCTGCAGGAGCCGGGGCTGGAGCGGCTGCAGAGTCCACCGTAGGGGTCACAGTGGCCGTTGGATCTGTCACAGGGCTTGGAGTGGCCGCAGGGTCTGTCACTAAGTTGATAGCAGTATCAATGGCAGCTCGATAAGCATGAGCCAGGCCCCAGCACGTTACAATGATTTGTGTTACTTTGGAACTTCCCGAATCGCGACACCTTTTTTTCAAGCATTCTGCCAGTTTTTGAGGATTTTGCAGTTGTTCAGGGGTGAATTTCCAAAACACTGGGGGTGCCAACTGGTCTAGATGCCTGCCCATATCCTCCCATACTCCCTGCCACCCACAACTATACTGCCTCCGGGCAGATCTCTGGATGAGCTTCTTAAGTAGTTGTTTAACTTTAAGCAGAATCTGAAGCGCATTCAGGAGGCAGAACAACAAGACTATGCTGGTCTGAGTATCCCAAGGATATTCAATGTCTTGGAGAGCTATTGTAACAAGCTTGGAGGATAAGAGAGTGGTGAAGGAGGAAGGAGAGTGATCCAGGAGGATACAGGGGTGGTGAAGGAGAAAGGGAGAGTAATCAAGTAAGAAAAAATATCTTCCCCTTTTCCCTCCACAGATTGACTCCCTAATGGAAAAAAACAGTAGGTATAATTGCTAATTGTTTCCAAGATACAGTTTCCAAAGTACAGAGTCAACGATATTACTGAGTACAAATACCAAGTTAGAGTCATGACCAGATATCTCATCGTCTCATAAGCCATTGCTACAACACACAGTACCATAATGATCTGAAACCAGGGCCCGGAGAGGATAAACAACATGACACAGAGCAAATATGGAAAATAATGTACTATAATACTCAATTTGGAAAACAGGCACAGCAGAGTTGAGATTAAAGCAATCAGCATTATGACAAGTGACTATTAAGCAGGTCTAATACTTACACCAATTTTAGTTTAACACACTCTGGTCAGATCTGCCGTTATCTCAACCTTTCGAGCCCCACGTTGGGCGCCAAAAAGACTGTCATGGTTTAACCCGGCCGGCAGCTAAACACCACGCAGACGTTCACTCACCCTCCCCCTCCCTCTCTGGGACAGGGGAGAGAAATGGAAAGTGAAGCCCGTGAGTTGAGATAAAGACAGTTTAATAAGACAGGAAAATAATAACAATAACAATAATAACAATAACAATAATAACAATAACAATAATAACAATAACAATAATAACAATAACAATAATAACAATAACAATAATAACAATAACAATAATAACAATAACAATAATAACAATAACAATAATAACAATAACAATAATAACAATAACAATAATAACAATAACAATAATAACAATAACAATAATAACAATAACAATAATAACAATAACAATAATAACAATAACAATAATAACAATAACAATAATAACAATAACAATAATAACAATAACAATAATAACAATAACAATAATAACAATACAATGGTGATAATAGTACTACTACTAATAATATGTACAAACAAGTGATGCACAATGCAATTGCTCACCACCTGCTGACCAATGCCCAGCCTAACCCCGAGCAGTCCGGCCCCCTCCCCCCGGCTAGCCACCCCTATATATTGTTTAGCATGACGTCAGATGGTATGGAATACCCCTTTGGCTAGTTTGGGTCACCTGTCCTGGGTCTGTCCCCTCCCAGCTCTTACTGCACCCCCAGCCTGCCTGTTGGCAGGACAGAGCAAAAGGCTGAGATGTCCTTGGCTTGGTATAAGCACTGCTCTGCAACAATTAAAACATCGGGGTGTTATCAGCACTCTTCTCATCCTAAGCCAAAACACAGCATTCCACCAGCTACTAGGAAGAAAATTAATTCTGTTCTAACTGAAACCAGGACACCCCGCTTCCCCACTGCCCGGCTCCCCGGGCATGACGCGAAGCCCCAGTGGGCTGAGGCTGCCCTTGCTCACCGACCTCCGATCCTCGGGAGGCCGGGGCTGCCGGCGGCTGGCGGCCCTTTCCGCCGGTTTTAATTTAAATCCTCCGCTGCCGCCCAATTAGGGAGCGCAGGGCCGCTGCCCCGGAAGCACAGGGGGTGGCCCGGGGCTGGGAGGCGCTGCCGGGAACCGCGGCCATGTGGGGCCGGAGAGGTGAGTGGGGAGAGCGCGGGGGAGTCGCAGAGGGCTCGGTGCTTTCCCCCGGATCTGAGTGGGGCTGTGCCAGGGGTTGGGCCCGGGCCCTTGCTGGTAGCGTTGTGGGGCCGCATGGTGTGGGGTGGGCTCCTTTGGGGCAGCCGCTGGGCCCCCAAGGGAAAAGGAGGGAGTGGGAAGGCCACATGGCCGGGTTGTCCCCCTGGTGCTGCCCCAAGGCATGGGGTCTGCTGTGGTGGGGAGCCTTCGAGGTGGCGAGGAGTTGTGTTTGGCCTTAGGAGCGTGGCGATGCAAGTTATGTGGCTAACATACTTCTGTCAACGTGGTGGTTTGTTGTGTTGGTTAATAAATACACACTACAAATGTGGAGAGCCTCTTTGAATCCCGGTGATATCCCCATCAAACTGTGGTGGCTCCCAGGCATGATGTTCAGCCTCAGTGCTGAGCCCTTCAGGTCATTAACGCAACAAAATATGACAAGGGTCTGAAGTTTAAAGCTATCTTTCCATGCTGCACGTGGAGAAAATGGTCATTTCTCAAAAGGTGTACACTGATGTCAAATCTGGGATGATCCCCTAATCAGTTGTGTATCTCAGCTGTGTGCAAGCACAGGCGTCAGATTTTCTTGAAAAGTGCTTGAATAGAGTAAAGCATTAATGTTTAGGTATACTTTTGATCCAGTTGAAAATTAACTTTTTCTGTGCAAGTACAGAGACATAGAGGCACTGTCTGCAGTTGGGTTGGCTTATGTCATGAAACAAGTATTCTGCAGAATAGTGTTTGCATTTAGAGTTTGGTGGTTTTAATTCTGCTTTTAGTTACTTACCTATTGTCCTTTAAAAAGGTACAACAGGGAAGAGAATTTGAAGGTAATAATACATATTTTGTTGTCATTTGCTTGAAATTTTTAAAATTACGTATGTGACTTTTCTGGTACGTAGAGTTACTTAATCCCATGTCTTGATAGGTTGCCATCAGTAGCACAAAATCTGCAGTTGTTACTGATGTCTGTACAAAAAGTTTTGAATGTCTGTTAGTGAATTAGGTCAGTTAGGTTAGTTAATCTCTTGATTGTTGGAATTACGTGTTAAATCTGGATATAATGAGCTTAAGTTGACCTTTTGTGTCCATAAATATGGTGTTACAAGAAATCTTGATTTGTTGCGCCACAAATACTTGTTTTCCTTTATGCAAATACATAATGCATGCTTTTTAATACTTTGCAGATAGGAACATTGACCTTCATCCTGAAGAAGACATCACTTCCTTGATACTTTGACATAGTCCCCTGGAAATGAAGCAAGATTCTACTAGAAATGCTGCTTACACGGTGGACTGTGAAGATTATGTGCATGTGATAAAATTCAATCCATTTGATAGTGGAGATGCATGTTCCCTCACTGCATATGGTGGCAATAACTATGTAGTTGTAGGGACATGTAGATTTCAGGTTAGTTTTTGTTTATTGCTTTTATTAGTTGCTTCATGAAACTGACAGCATGTCTTCTGACAAAGTCACTTTCCTGCTTCTTTCCTTCCCCATTTTGCCAGGAAGTGTTTTACTCCTTTATTACATTATGACTTTGGGATATTTGGTCTTAAAGAGAAAAAAATGTATATATAAATACATATTGGTATTAGCATCCTGCTGGTGTAAAGTTCTTTTTGAGTAGGCTGCAATGAAAACAGGAGTGCTCTACTGGAAGAGTAATCCCAGTTCAGTATTTCTTGCAAATGTTTGTGACTACTACCTGGGAACTTAAGCAAGTAGCTTTGGAAATATGTAACTTAACATTTGCTGTATGGTGTTTTATTTTTTTAAGGCTTTCAGGTAGCTATCAAAGCAGCAAAGATTTCAAACACCCGGAGTAGAAAGGAATAATTAAAATTTCCAAAGTAAGTTTAGAGACATTTATTTCAAGGAAGAACAGTGGCAAATAATAACTTAATATACATCTGCTTTCTAGGTTATTTTTTTTACATCTCTCTGACAGACTGTTAGAAACAGTAAAATGTGTTTTTTTTACCTTGACATTATTTCCAGTCACCATATCGTGAAAATTTTTAAAAAGTAAGATAGCATACTGTGTATATTTATATGTAATACTTTTTTTTTTTTAATTGAGACACTTTTTTTTTTTTTTTTTCCCCTGGATGCTTGAAAATTGATAGTAGAACACTCTCATCTTTGGAATCTATTTTTACTTTTTTTTTTTTCTTGAGCTCACTTCTCTGTTACATGGTACTATTTTTATACTTTACTATCTAATATAGAAAACAGTATAACTGGTCTTTATTATTCCCCAAAATCTTACTGTTGGAAATTTTCTGAAAATCACCTAGGTCCTTCCTAGCTTCTACATTATGCAGAGTGTATACAGAGAGATTTTTTTCCTTAAAGCAGAATTGTGCCATAGAGAACATTTCATCAAAATAGCCTTCATTCATTTTGAGGTACTACGCAGGATGTTTTGAGAACTTTTTGGAGATCAGTTGATTCATTAAGTCCACAATCCCAGCAATTGTTTCAGATTTGTCACCATCCAGTTCCCTCACCATTGGGAAGAATAGCCAAGGTAGTAATTTTGGTCATGTTAAATGATGAAGGGTACCTTTCTACCTGCTACTGTTCTTCCGGAACAACCAGGTTGTTCTAGCATTTTTCCATAAAGTAAAACCAACTGGGAGAGAAGGTAGCCTACATGGCCTCCTTGCTTTTGTTCCCATTATTTCACATTGCAGTGTGTGCTTATCATGCTGTTGTCAGTGGTTCTGGTTGTATCTATGCCGATATTGAGCCCAAAGAATGGGCTCAGCATGTTCCTCTGGCAAATCTTCTTTTTGTGCAATGTAGGTTTGGTTTTGTGCTATGTTGACTTTGGTTTGAAACTGCAATCATTTCATGGATTTTTACTTACTTACATATTTCAAGTAAATACTTTCTTTATCGCAGCAGACACATCTAACTTTCAATTTCATATCAATCTGACTTATTAGAAGTCATCAACCTGTTATTCTGAATTAGCTAACTACAGTATTTCTGTAGGAAGAGGATGCAGAAGTGGAAGGCATGCAATATAAGACACTACGAACATTTTGTCATGGAATCAGAGTTGATGCCATAGCAAGGAGTCCAGAAACTAGACTTGATGCTTTACCTCCCCAGATAAGGTATTTCGAATAAATTACTATAATGAGTCCTTGTCTCATATCTGTTTTCTCTAAGTCCTTAGTATTGAACTAACTTTAATGCTTACAGCTGAAATCTAACTCTGAAGAAATTGTTGTTGGAAGTCTGTGAACACCATTGGAACAACAGTTCCAATTCTTAGTCATCCTTATATATTTTGTTCTGCTTCCTGAGCCCCTTACTCTTTCCTCCCCACAGTAGATTCACAGTAGACACTAGATTTTTTAATTTTAATTGACCTGTAATCTAGTTAGTCTTTTTGTTGTATGTATCTGTATAATGTGTATGTATCATTGTAAGAATGATACTAGTATCATGGCCTGCTTTGTAAAATTACACGTGATGTTCTCCATAGTATGGGCTATGTTTAGGAGTAAGTCGGATGCTATTTGTGAGACCTGTCAAGTCTAGAAAAATGGTCAATTATTAAATATGCACTTAACATGAATTCAGATGTTCTCAATTGCTTGTAAGCCTCTTCAAAACTATACTGGTTGTTTACTGCTGCATATTTTTACAGTCTTTTGTTTAAAATAAACTGGAGACTGGTTAATAAATTAATCCCTAGGTAATTTAAAACACTGATGGTGAGGGTTCTGTTTTTTCTATCAGCCACTTCCTCCAAGGTAAATTCTATGGCAGTTATAAGAGAGATTTCAGGTAATTCATAGTTGATTCAGATTTAGCTTTGTCAAATGTTTTGTATTACTTTCCATTAAAAAGTATTCTTGGCACTTGATACACCATATTTTATAGGCAAGTTCCAATTATAACTCTGAATGCTTGATGCCAAAGCAGAAAAATTAGAATATACGTTTGATTGAAAATCTAAATTTCCTTTTGCATGTCATTTTGCAGGTTTAAAATGGGGTGAAACTCTTGATTGATCTGGTTTGGTTTGTTCTTTTATCTGTTTATTTTTATTTTTTAACATTTAAAAAAAAATAAATTGTAGTGCTACCTGACAGAAGGGCTTTTCTTTTTCTGTTGAGTGTAGGTTTTGTACAGCAGCTTCTGATAGGAAGTTAAGGCTATTTACTTCAGACCTGCAGGACAAGAATGAACATAAGGTAAGGGTAACTGAGCTGATATTGAATATTTCTTTAGTCTCTAGTGGAGTCTAATCTTTCACTGAGCTTGTGCTTCACTTTTTTTAATGTACAGTATGATGTAGAACACTAAACTCTGGCAGACCCATCATCTCTAGCAAAGATCAGTGTATTGAATATACCTTTATATCTTTAAACTGGGCATAACTAATTATCAGCTATATTATATTTTGATTTAAAAGTATTTATGTAACAGCCAAATTGACAAAAAGTAAGTAGAGGTTTATTTGTGGTCTAAAACATGGTCTAAAAATATTCTACAGGTGAATTTGAAGTACTGTGTTGGAAAAGGTTCCTTTACATAGAGACCTGTAAAATACTATGTGGTATTGTTTATTAGACTTGTCTATATGGAGAGCAAATTTAATGCTTTGTCTCTTTCCTGGGGGAACAGGAAAGTTGCAATGAAACCATTTTGTACAGTAGAAGATTTAAAGAAAGAATATTGAATTTTGTACTTAGCTGCAGACAGTTATATAAAACATGGCCATGGGCCAGTACTTGTTTATGTCTAAAATAAAAAGAAAGGGAATGACTCCTTCAAATATATCTTCGCTTCCTGTTCTTTCAGTGTAGTGTTCTTTCACCAGTGATGTAAGAGGTGTTGGGTCTAAGAGATTTCTGTTGTTTGTAAGGCATTCTTGTCTTTGTAACTCCTATGTCATTTGGGTATGTACATATTCTTCAAAATTTTGCCTTTGAAACAATACCCCAGTCCAAATATTAATATTAATTAGATGTTCGTTTGAATTTGTTTTGTTGAGGTTTCAGACAAGAACAAGCAAAGCTAATCAATGCTGAAAAATCAGGGGTGAGGGTTCCTTCTTTAGTGCTTTGGAATATGATAATGCCTCCGAGAGTTGTGTATTCAATATGAAGGGGAAAAGAACTGGCTTTCCTTTGTGGTTTGGCAGTATGTATTAGTAAGACAATATTTGTCATACAGAAAGTAAATTAATTGCAGATGTCACTCTTGGTCAAATAATAATGGAGTGAGTAAAGCTATATACAAGTAAAAATGGACATTACTAAAAAATAAAAAGTATTTCAATTTCAGAAAAGATGTTCTATGTTACTTCATGCATGCACCTTCCCATTTTTTCCTTCTTTCATGCTTGGTCCATCACCTTGTATGGCTTTGTCAGCCAGGAAGTAGGATAACTGACATGGTTGCAAAGAGCTTGGCTGGCACTTCTAGCAAAATATTTCTAGAAATTGTTAACGTTGTTTGCTTGTAAGTTGATGTGTGTCACTCCTTAACCAAAGTTACCATTTTATATAATATCTGTCAGTATTATGATATTGTAGACAAGCAGCTTTGATGGTGTGAGTTAATCTTTTAACTTTTTTAGCAGAATATAAAGTTACTTTACTCATTACATATGTCTGTTTTAATTCGAGAAATTTATAGAATTGTCTGTAAGCACGCGGAAGAAAGAGAATAGGTAGAGTCATTAATAACAGTATAGACAATGGAATGGTTAATTAGTGGAAATAATCAAACACATAGAAGAACCTGGTACTACAGGCTCTAAATTCAGCTGTCTAGTGTCTCTCTCTTTTTTTTTTGGATTAACAATGGGCCTGATGGACTGTCTGCTAGAATCAGTGACAAGTTTCTTCATTTCAGCATGGTTCAAGGCATGAATGAGTGTTTTTTTCCTTGTGTAATGAATATGAAAGCTTTAATTATTGGGTGTTAACGACCAACATTTTTTTTGTGTTTTTGCCAAAAATTGTGAAAAAGTGACAGCTGTGATAGTTCATAGCCTTCATACCTCTTTTTGTCTCCTGTCTCTTATCATCTGGTCTTTAGCTGAAGGTGTTCTTTTATACATTCTGGAGCAGACTTCATGTCTATACTAGCTTTCAGACTGTTGCACATTGATTTAGGACTCCTTCCAGACTAACGCTAGGAATTCTCAATGGGATATGCTGTTTTCCTCAATAGGAACCCATTGCTTCCAGTTAAATAAATACATATGATAAATATTCAGCATTACAACTTCACACAAATGCATTTTTGATGCATTATGAACTTAAATTTTTTTAAAAATAGAAGTTTAAATAAGCAAGTTTATTCTAATGAAGAATTATATTAGGCTGTTTATTACTGAATTATAATAAGATTACAAAAAAAACCCACACTTAAAATAATCATTTTGAATATACCTGATGAGACAGTTATTTTGTAGTTTACTGTCAATGCACGATCAATATTAAAACCAGAGAAGCAAAGGAGGCAACGCAGTAGCACAGTCTGTGCTACTATTCTATTCTATTCTGAAAAAATGCTGTTTTTTCAAAATAGAATTTCTGTGATGGATTACTGTTTTTCCCAGGTCTAATAAGTTGTTTTTTTTCTGCTATGTGACCAACACAAATTAAACTTTAAAACATGTATTTCTAATTTAGCGGAATATATTACACAGTAGCTTTGTCTGGGTGCCTACAAATAAATTTAAAATGCCACACTTATATTTCTATTAAGATAGCAATTATTTTTCATACAAAAAGATTCTTTGGAGAACTGCTTCTTCTACCCTTAGGACTTCTTTCTAACACAAACTGTGCTGACCTGCAGTTACAAGCTTCTACTGCAAAAGTATGTCAATTACGTAACACATCTGAAAAAAAAATATGACAAGTTGTGAGTGTAATGATCATAGAGGAAATGGAGCCAAGTCCAGTTGGAGGCCAGTCACTAGTGGCGTCCCCCAGGGCTCGGTGCTGGGGCCGGTCCTCTTTAATATCTTCATCGATGATCTGGACGAGGGCATCGAGTGCACCCTCAGTAAGTTCGCAGATGACACCAAGTTAGGTGCGTGTGTCGATCTGCTTGAGGGTAGGAAAGCTCTGCAGGAGGATCTGGATAGGCTGCACCGATGGGCTGAGGTCAACTGCATGAAGTTTAACAAGGCCAAGTGCCGGGTCCTGCACCTGGGGCGCAATAACCCCAAGCAGAGCTACAGGCTGGTAGAGGAATGGTTGGAAAGCTGCCAGGCAGAGAAGGACCTGGGAGTGATGGTGGACAGTCGGCTGAATATGAGCCAGCAGTGTGCTCAGGTGGCCAAGAAGGCCAACGGCATCCTGGCTTGTATTAGGAACAGCGTGACCAGCAGGGCTAGGGAGGTGATCGTCCCCCTGTACTCAGCTCTGGTGAGGCCGCACCTCGAGTACTGTGTTCAGTTTTGGGCCCCTCGCTACAAGAAGGACATCGAGGTGCTTGAGCGGGTGCAGAGAAGGGCGACGAAGCTGGTGAGGGGCCTGGAGAACAAGTCCTACGAGGAGCGGCTGAGGGAGCTGGGCTTGTTCAGCCTGGAGAAGAGGAGGCTCAGGGGCGACCTTATCGCTCTCTATAGGTACCTCAAGGGAGGCTGTAGCGAGGTGGGGGTTGGCCTGTTCTCCCACGTGCCTGGTGACAGGACGAGGGGGAATGGGTTTAAGTTGAGCCAGGGGAGTTTTAGGTTAGATGTTAGGAAGAACTTCTTTACAGAAAGGGTTGTGAGGCATTGGAACAGGCTGCCCAGGGAAGTGGTGGAGTCACCATCCCTGGAAGTCTTCAAAAGACGCTTAGATGTAGAGCTTAGGGATATGGTTTAGTGGAGGGCTGTTAGCGTTAGCGTTAGGTTGGAGGTTGGACTCGATGACCTTGAGGTCTCTTCCAACCTAGAAAATTCTGTGTGATTCTGTGTGAAGAGGCGATACAACTGTGTGGCCAGATGAAGCTACAATAGATGGTTTATTTTTGATGCAACAGAATACTAAAGACCATTTGGGGCTTATGCTATGCAAATGAGAAGTTTCGGCTTCAGTTTAGCAATGAAGTTATTAGCACTGTTTATGCCAATTTCACCACTGGAACTTAGTCTAAGAACTTCATCAAGGGTATACTGAGACTGAGGAAGAAGTAAAAATTCCTGTTTTTACTGGATCGGGCTTGCTCTTAAAATGATCAGAAAACAGCCTAACATGTGGATTATTACCTAATAGTGAGAATCTCATTAGTGAAAAGGAATAGTGTGCTTATGTTGGGGGATTGGACTAGATGATCTTTCAAGGTCCCTTCCAATCCCTAACATTACGTGATTCTTTGGTAAAAATGTCTTTAAGCACGTTCCAGGCTTTTGTTTGTTTGTTTGATTTTGTGTGTGTGGTTTTTTTGTTGCTTTGACAAAAAGTGGAGAAAATACTTTCTCCAGGTAGTCATCATAGTTTCTTATACTTGGATGATCATTGAGCTATATACTTCTTGTGATTGAAAAAAAAAATAACACCTGACTCCCATCTAAAGTATTTGGAAATCTCAGAGGTTCACAAATATTCTATGAGCTATGCCGAGTTAATTTTAAACAGTTTAATAGAATGGTTTCTTAGTATTAGTCAATCAAAACCTCAGAAAAATTATTTCATGAACCTAAGGTTGAATACATAATGAACACATGGAAGACTTTGATCCATTGTACAGTGCACACTTTACACGTGAGGTTTCAAGAGAGGTACAAAATGTGCAAAAAACTGAGGGAAGTATGTCATTACAGTCAAAATGTAATCTCTGAACATTTTGTCTTTTATATTAAACAATTAGTATGTGTTGCTTCTGGAGGGATAGACAGAGTAATCTTACTCTGTTTTCCCAGTGGAAAAACTGTCTTGATGTAATTATCAACAAGGAACTTCAAGCATACTGAGTTTTCCATTACTTTGTCAACACAACTAATCCAAAATTTATGGGCTGGATCAAGCCCAGAACAAGAAACAAAAGGTAAAGTACAGTTGATGGATCTTCGTGAAGTTTTTTCTTGTTCTCAGGTTTTCATTTGGAAATGAATTGTGGCTTTCTTCTCCTGCTTCAGATTTTGCTTAATAAAAAGCATATTTCATCAAAACTGTGTATGTAAAATGAGGCAGAATATTTGAATTCTGAATGCTGAAAATTTTCAAAAGACTTGCGTTTCTGTCTAAAGAGTTTGGCATCATCTTAGGATGTATTAGTTCTAGTAAAATCCACAAGGTTTTATTGAAATTATGGGCTGTTGGGGGAAAAAAATAACTTGGCTGCTGAAAGTGGTTCTGTATTGAACTGATGTATTGAACATTCATAACTTTTTAGAGGGGCAGCTTCATTATTGTGCATGGTTTACAGAGTTATTTTTTTCTTTTTGATCAGTTGCATAGCTCGTACTGAGGAACAAACACAGAGAACAGTATTTTGTTCTCTCAGAAAGCTGAGAAGTGATTGTTTTCATTCAACCTGTTTTTTCCTTGCCATCTCTTCATGTCATGCCATTCTCCAGTGGATATTTTTGTGTCCTTTTTATGATACTTTGGGCAAAACAATAGCATCTATGCCTAGTGACTTATTCAGTGAGAGTAAAGAGGATGAAACAGTAATAGATCCAGCATCTACATATGGACTTCAAATAATTGACTTCAAATTTTAAGTGATTTAAGTAATTATAATTGATTTTTTTGGCATAAAGACCATAGTGAGAGAAAACACACATGAATCCTCAGATTGAACAAACTGATACTTACTAGCTACAGATTTTCTAATGAGATCAGAGATGATGTACTCATACCTAACAAACATGTGAATGAATTTGAATCATAACATCATAGAATGGCCTGGATTGAAAAGGATCTTAAAGATCATGTAGTTTCAACCCCCCTGCTCTGGGCAGGGTTGAAAAAGTATTTCAGCAGGGTTGAAAGTACTTCAGACTCAGCCTAAATGAGATGAGTTTTGCCTGCTTGCTTAATGCTGAATGTGCATTTGATCTTTAATTTAGATGTTTGAAGATATTGTAAAGCTTAAAAGATTGCTGATATCTGTAGATGAGTACAAAACACTTAACGGAATTGAGAAGAAAATGGTGTTGTGATTTTATGGCTAAGACAGCTGAAAAGCCTTCCGAATATGTAAAAAATATCCTTTTAACTTTTACTAAAAACTGTGATTCTGCTTCTCATTCAGAGAAGCTATGTTACTAAGTTGGTTTTCATTATAGATAAATTATTCTCAGTACTTTGAAATAAAAATGTCATGATTAATAAATTTCAGCTGAGGACAATTACATAGTAATAGTTTCCTTTGAAATGACTTCATGCTTTCTGATACAACTGTGAATGTTTGCTTTTGACTGCTAGTTCATATATACATTCACACCATGGGTAATTATATCCTATTATTTGAAAATGGATGATCTATTACTTTCACAGTGTGCACTATACCCAATTTTCCTTACTCTTTAGTACAAGAGTATATAAAGCAAAGAGCATAAAGTATTATGTTAGTTTCTCTCAAATGTTTAACAGAAACTGTGATTAACTGCTGTGATATTGTGTGGCCTGCTTGTTTTTCACGTGCTGTTGTTCCTCACTTTTAGTTTTCATGAAGCCTTCAGCATGCATTGTTACTTGTTTCATTGAGACTTTTTTTACTTTTTATTCTAAAGGTAGTCTTTTGGTCCTTTGCCATCTCTGGTGGATATCTGCTCTTGAGGAATTTATATATTGACTGCTTGGGAAAGGGAATATACTGGACAAGTGATTGGCTTATTGCTCCTTCAGGAAAAAAAACCCTCTTGCTGCTTGCAGGAATTCCTATTAAAAACTCTTGTTTAGAGATGAGTTACTTATGAATAATTGGAGTTCTTTAAAATATGTAAATTATGTGTACATTGACTTCCTGCTGATTTTCCTCTTTCTTTCTGAGATTTATTATCTTCTACCTTCAAAATTCAGTGGTTGAAAAAGAATAAGAAGTTGTGGTGTGATCCACTTACAAGAGCATCAAGCTGACCTCTGTGGTAATGACAAGGAGCAGTGGGGTTCTGTTCATCTACAGTGTAAATATACACAAGTGTTAGAGGTTTTAAATATCTCCAGTTTTATTAATGAATATTTTTCCCTTCCATGTAGAAATGACAACTTTATTGTACACTCAAATCTTTCATTGAGTGGTTCTGTTGAATATATTGTTGACTAATGGTGGAACAGTCTGCTCAAAGTTAAAAATATTTCTTTTTTTCTGGTTGACAGACATTTCATGGCCACTCAGATTACATTAATGATCTGGTGTTTTCTCCCAAAGAAGGTCAAGAAGTTGCAAGTGTAAGTGATGATCACACTTGCAGGTATGCATTTTGCTCAAAATATCATTGAAATATCATAGAGGGCTGAGCAATCACCAACAATATGAAGTTTACAAGAGAAGTGCCAGATTCTGCACCTGGGAAGGGACAACCTTGGATGTATGTACAGACTGGGGGACAAAAGGCTGAAGGGCAGCTCTGCAGAAAGGAATTTGGTAAATGACAGGGAGGGCCAAGCACATCCTGAGGTGCATCAAGCACAGCACTGCTAGCTAGTCAAGGGAAGTGATTGTGCTGCTCTACTCTGCACTGATGCAGCATCATGTTCAGTATACTGTGTTCAATTTTGGGCACCATATAATAAGAGTCATACAATTGTTAGAGAGTATCCAAAGGAAGGCTACAAAGATGGTGAAGGGTCCAGACGGCAAGACAGGAGGAACAGCTGAGGTCCCTTGGTTTGTTCAGCTCCGAGCAGAGCAGGCTTGGGGGGGGGGGGGCTCATGGTGGCCTGCAGCTCCCTCACGAGGGGAGTGGAGGGGCAGGCTCTGAGCTCTGCTCTCTGGGGACAGTAACAGGACCCGAGGGAACGGCATGGAGCTGGGACAGGGGAGGGTCAGGCTGGGTGTTGGGAAAAGGTTCTGCACCCAGAGGGTGGTCGGGCACTGGGACAGGCTCCCCAAGGCAGTGGTCATGGCACCAAGCTTGCTGGAGTTCAAGTGTTTGCATAATGCTGTCAGACACATGGTCTGATTTTTACATAGTTCTTTGTGGGGTCAGGAATTAGATTCGATGATCCTTGTGGGTGTCTTCCAAGTCAACATATTCCATGATTATGTACACTGTCAATTTCCCCAGGTGGGACAGAAATAAAAAAAAGATCTCCAAGAATAGGAGACATAAGACATGATGTACAGCTCTGAGTTGTACAGACTCTGTCCATCCATTCTATCTTCAGATGAGTCAAGTTTAAAACCAGTATACTCATGTGAAATTGTTTGCTTACCTGAACTTATTAGCCTTACTGGGAGATGCAATTATATAGCCTAAGGACAGTATCATACTGATACAGTGATACCAGCAGCTTATAATACCATGATCATAGCCATTCCAAACCGATATATTTAATTGTTTGCAACTGGAAAGAAAAGGCAAACACAAATCACAATTGTTAAGGTTGAAAAAGACCTCCAAGATCATCTGGTCTGACCATCCCCCTACCACCAACGTCACCCACTCAATCATTTCCCTAAGCACCACGTCCAACATGTCCTTGAACACCCCCAGGGACGGTGACACCACCACCTCCCTAGACAACCCATTCCAATGCCTGACTGCTCTTTCTGAGAAGAAATGTTTTATAATTTCCAACCTGAACCTCCCATGGCACAATTTGAAGCCATTCCCTCTGATCCCATCACTACTCATCTGAGAGAAGAGGCCGACTCCCAGCTCCCCACACCTTCCTTTCAGGTAGTTACAGAGAGCAATATTGTCTACCCTTAGCCTCCTCTTTTCCAGACTAAACAACCCCAGTTCCCTCAGCCACTGCTCATAGGACTTGTGTTCCAGGCCCTTCACCAGCTTAGTATGCTAAAAAGCACTGTTTTGTAGTGCACAAGTTTGTTTTTCCTTGGCAAAATGTCCCCCATCTTACACTTCTAATTGTGCTTGTGAATCTATAAAGCTGTTGGTCTTCATCCTTACAGTGCAGCTCACAGCTGGAGAAGGCAGCACGGCAGCTGTGCAGGCTTAGCAAGCCATTGCAATAGGGGAAGAGGCTTATGAGAAAGCATCATCATTGACTTTTCTTGGTATAGCTGTGATAGTTTAAAATTTGTCTCAGTTAAGGAACTGTTTTAGTTTTTCTCTGATTATATGAATTATATATTTGCTCTTTGAAGTTATGACCATATTGATTGCTATATAAATGACCATTTAATGTTCAGGGGAAGAAAAAAAGTGCTATAAGAACAAAGGAAAAGATCTTGTGTTTGAAGCTATCTGGTAAGAGAGAAAGAAATAGCTGTTAGGATGATTATTCTGTGTATGAGATTTTGTAAAGGGCAGAACATCAACTGGTGTAAATCACAGTCTAGTAGCATTAGTAGAGCTACTCTGTCTTACGTGAATTGAAAATCTAAAAGGCCTGTGATTTTTCAAAACCCCTAGGGAACTCAAAAATAGTACTTTGACCAGCAGGCAGATTTTCCACAGCTGCCTTGTCTCTATTTCCAACAAAATCATTTGGAATGAGTAGTAAAAATGTGTATGACTTACTCCTAGCTTGTTCCAATTTATTCTCTATTCTTGATTTTTTTTTTCATTAGATCTAAACTAATGTTGGGTTTATTCAGCAAAGAGGTATTTGAATATGTAGCATGTTTTGTTTATTTTATGAAATGCTCAGTGTTTCTGAGATAAGAGGACTGTTTTAAAAACAATAGTCTGATACTAAAGGAAAAGGAACTACAAATTATTTAATTAGTGTGTGCTATCAGGAGTTAATAACTGAAAGACAGTTATGCAGTAAACCATAAAATCAATGGTTCAAAGCCATGTGAAGTAAGCAGGATTTTTTTTGGCTACTTGAGTTCTTGTTTTTTACCTTTATGCATGTGGAGCATGAAGACTTTTTTTTACTGAACTTAAAGGTTAAACTTTCAAAACGAATGGAAAATGCATTCCCTCAGACTTACCAAAATTATTCTTTACTTACTGTGTAATTTGCCTTGGCAGTAATGTAAGAAGAGGAATAATTTTTCAGTCTGTACTCAGTTTCTACTCAGAAATTTTTCTCAGGATACATCATCTGTTAATACCTTTGGAATGAAGTAGTAGAACAATTAGCACAAGAGCAAGGAGTTTCAAGTGTGTTAGTGTTGTTCTGTTAGAGTTCCACCTCTGTGTCTTGATATAATTAATACTGTGCCTCAGTATGTATATCATACAGAGAGACAAACGAGTTCAGATCTTCCCTCCTCTTCACTCCGGTAAGTTTAGCAGAAATACAAAAGGAACACAAGTTTTCAATTTTAATGCATTAAAAATCTTGCCATGAGCAGCTGCAACAGTTACATCTCATGGCTGGCTTTGTTTTTTTTTTGTTGTTGGAAGACAGTGTTAAGTCAGATACCAGTTGAGAAGAGGCTGTGGTGATGCCTTCAGCGTTCTTACCTTTAAATTGTTAGTTCAGGAGTTCATGTTGCTTTTACATGTAACTTTCTTGGTCTTGTTGGTCTCACAAGACCAGCTGCAAAGTAGAACTGATTATTTAAGACTGTTTAAAAATACTAGAGCATCAGAATAATTACAGTTGTTTTCTGTGCCATGTAGTCGTAAATTGAAGGGCATTCATTGACAAGAGGTGTTGGTTTATAAATATGATGTACACTTTAAAATTATCATGATTCTCTGCATTGACAATCTCAAAACTAATATAACCTTAGAAAGTATCTTTTTTTTTGAAAGAATACACCTTTGCAGTATTTATCAACCCCACCATGTTACAGTTATTCACAACTGTATGTATATACAAGATCAAAATTCCCACAGCTGTAAAAATTACAAAATAAATAAATAAAAGATTAAAAGTTGCAACAAAGTTGATTGAAAAATTCAAACCCCGTGTTCTATATATTGTGCGTTACCTTCTCAAGGATGGCTAGATTCCAAGATGGATGAAGCAGTTCACAAGCCTATGGTTTACTTATGTATTTGGCAGGCTATTGCAAATTTTGAATTTTGCTTATTCTATATTTTAAAGTATAATCTAGAGTAAACTAATGAAGAACTTGAGGGATAATTCCTGTATTTCACTTTTTTAAGCATTTCATAATTGTTTTACTCTTTCATTAAGAACAGAAAGAAATATATTTTTTTTAATTTGATAGCAAAATTGTAAAGAAAATGGTTAAAAATGCTGGTAGAGGAAATAGCTAAAATAACTATTGTTAAATTATTAATTGCAGTAAAGAAAAATGTGAATCAGTTTTATCGATGAGTCATATGTGTTAATGTGGAGCACAGTTAAAGTAAAATATAAAGAATCATAGAACAGCTCGGATTGGAAGGGAACACCAGCTAACTCCAACATTTCTTCCATGGGCAAGGAAGCCACCCACCATATCAGGTTGCCAAGGGCCTCATTCAACCTGGCCTTGAACAGCTGCAGGGATAGGGCATCCACAGCTTCTGTGGGCAGCCTTTTCCAGTGCCTCACCACCCCCTGAGTGAAGAATTGTCTCACTGAGCAAAAAATTGCTCTCCATCTTTTTGATAAGCCCCCTTTAAGTATTGAAAAATTGCAATGAGGTCACGCCAGAGCTCTTTCAGCCTTTCTTCGTAGGAGAGGCGCTCCAGCCCTCTGATCAATTTCATGGCCCTCCTATGGACCCATTCACACAGACCCACATCCTTCTTGTGCTGGGGGCTCCAGACTTGGACACAGTGCTCCAGGTAGCATCTCTCAAGGGCAGAGTAGAGGGGGACAATCACCTCCCTCGGCCTGCTTTGATACAGCCCAGGATACAGTTGGCCTTCTGGGCTGCAAGCACGTGCTGCTGGCTCATGTTGAGCGTTTCATCTACTTCCAGGTCCTTCTCTGCAGGGCTGCTCTCAGTGAGATCTTCTCCCAGTGTTTACTTATGTCTGGGATTACCCTGACCCAGGTGCAGCACCTTGCACTTGGACTTAGGTTCACATGGGCCCACTTTGCAAGCTTGTTCAGGTGTCCAGGCTTGTCAGTCACTGTCAAGTCCAGTTTTTGTTGCACATACCACAAATATCAGTCCATCAGGAGGTTAGTTTTAGTCTCTATACAGAGATTCCTGGGGAAAGGTTTGATATCACTGGAAAATAAATATAACTAAAGTCACAACCTTTATTATATTGTTTGTAGTTTAGTTGTTTGGTTTTGTTTCTTTTTTCTACCTATAGCGTGTTTGTTTCCATGGTACTCTTATGTCTTTGTTATTTTGCATAGGTATTTCACTAGACAGTAGACAAGAAAAGTCAGTGATAAATTATTTGTTATTTTTTGTTGGTTTTATTGGTTATTTGGTGTCCTTCCTTCCTTCCTTCCTTCCTTTCCTGTGTTTTCAGTGCTTGTTGCATTTGTGTCTTACTTTGTTAGACCAATTCAGTCTCTGGCCATATTGTGAAGTTGCCTTTCTCACTTATTCCTGCCTTAAATTTATATTTCATTTGTATCTTCTCATTTTGTGCTGTCAACTATAGATTTTTTTTTAATAAAGTATTTTATTCCATGTTCTGTGTTCATCAGTTTGTTGTGATAGAATTCCGCAGTATTTCTACATACAAGAAATATGATAGCAAAATAGTTATCCTTTTTGAGCTATGCTAATAGTGTTTATCAAGCTAGCTGTGCATTTTAATTGATGAAAATAAGTTGGAGTCTTGAATTATTTTTAGGAGTCTAGCTTGTGGCTTTGCATGTTTTTTATATGCATCCCTGTGTGTCCCCCCAAAGACTTACATGATACTTCTTATACCTCACAGTCAAAACCAAAATATTAACCATCAATTTTGGTTATGCTTTTGGTTATACAATTGCTATGCAAGTATGTCTACTGGAGAAACAAAGAAACTTTAAGGATATTTAAGTTAAATTTTAAAAAGAAAAGGAAAACACAAACAAACAAAAAACACACAAAAAAATTGTTGGTCATTTATAAGAGTAGGTCAGACAGTTCAAGGATAGCCAATCCCGCTTTGTGGTGAGGTATTAGATGGTATTAGATGTCACAGAAAGATACTAGATGTTCTGTACCCCAACCCCACTCACAAAGATTGCTGGAAACCTTATGTTAAAATATTTTTTTATTTTTTTTTTACTTCCATTGTCTGAAGATTTGAGAAATGCCTTAAAGTTACAATATGGTTTTGTTCTTATACTATTCTTTTTGATGACTTTTATTCATTTATAATTTGGTTTTGCTCTCTAGCTAGAATTATTCATTATTCAGAAAGTTAGAATGTACAATAAGGGTAATCTCTATTGCCACAAAACAGGTTTTCAGATGTTCCAATGAATACTTTGGCAATTTTATTAAAAGTCCATTTCGTGGTAAAATTGCTGCACATATGCCGCATGTCATCATGCACATTCATGTATACTACATAAAATATAGTTGTTCCAACATAGTTTGAATAGCTCCGTGCTTTGAGATAACTGCAGTTATTTTGTTTAATCACAGAATGTGAGTGATAAGAGGAATATACTAATATTTCAAGAGTTTCTCTTGAATGACATTTGTAGCTATCTCTAACTTTGTATTAGTTTAGATAGTTGTTAATTACACTTTGGGAAATAATAAATAAATAAATAAAAGTGGTGTGAGAGGCGGGAAAACAGTGCATTCCCAAGGTAGATAAAACACTAGAAACTGTAATGTAGAGATCTTGTTCGTAAGATACACATATGTGAATTCAGCTTAAAGGTCTAAATTCAGGCTTCTCTCATGTTGCAGAAATGACAGCGAAACCTCTGCACACTGTCAAAACAGCACAGAACCAATAAAAAGGATGTCCAATGTATGTTGCAGGTGAGACGTTTGGTTCTTTGTGATTTTTTTTTTTCATAGATGGTTGTACTTTTGGCTTTTAGAGAACTTACCCAGTTAAGTTAATCTGTATTGCTTTCTTTTCCTACTTCATGCATTCAGTGTATCTTTAGATATATCTTGAAATTAGGGAGCTTATACTGGACTCACAGGAAAAAACAGGAGCTGCAATCCAGGTGAGATGTTAGTGTCCAAGATGTGTGACTTCTTTTAAAGGTACAGCACCCTACTGCAAAAATGCTTGTGAAGGCTTCCCACGTGCAAGAGCAAGAAGTTGGAGATGGAACTAGCTTTGTCCTTGTTCTTGATCAAGTCCTTCAGGAATTAGCCTAAGACCTTCTGAGGCTGGGATTATCAGTCTCAGAGGCAAGCTCTATTGTTACTGCTGTTCTGGAGATTTAGTTCACACTGCCATTTGTCATAGAACTGTGAATAGTCTGCTTCCTTCCAAATGAATTTTTAGTCAGAGGTGTATGGGGAAGAGCACTGTATGTTTTTGTTGCTTATGATTGTTTGCTTCCCTTGTAAGCTTTTCCATTTGTTTATCTTTTATGGCCCTTTTCCAAGGAGGTAGAAGCAATACGAATGCACAGCCAGGTGAAATACTTGTTGTTTGCTGCACAGGTGAGTGAAAGATATGAAAAGTTGGTAAGGAGGCCCTAGAAATTCTTCCAGACGTGGTGTGCTGTTCGCAATGAACCTTGGAGATTTTGAAGTGGCATCTGTGTTGCGTATTTCAGTGATACGCAGAAAGGATGGCACTGAAGGCTTCTTTTGTAGAAGTTTATTGCTCAGGCCTGTAGTAAGTGGATAAGAACATACCTGTGCACACATCTAAAAACTTCAGTGGCTTGACCAACTTCTTCATAGAAGACAAAAGTTGTGGTTGGTTTATCAGAGTAAACTGATGGAATACATCAGCCTCTGAAATTAGTATGACATTGAACTCTTTGCTGACACTGTGGCTCAGAAAAGACCTATACTTTCTACTAAATCTTTACAGAAATAGCTTACTGCTTTTATATTTCAAGCAGAAAACCATTTTTCATAGACTTTTTTTGGCATTGTGAGGATACATGAAGAGAATTCTGCAGAGAGGGGTGTGATTTAAAAGGCTAAGAGAACACACTGAGTGTGTTGGCTTGCTTTCTAAATTGCTAACATATCCAATCAAAGCATCAGAACTGAATCAAGAAAGGAGGGGTTGCACATCTTCCGTTTATGGCATTATCAAAATGTACGTAGTGTCTTGTTCTAGTTGGACCTACAGAGCAGCCTCTGGCAGACCACTGACATTGCAGAGCATCACCTTGCTGAAGCAGCGCTATTGAAGTCACTAAGCATTTGCAAGTAACGGTGACAAACTGGTGTAAGAGATTGCTGTTTGCTTGTGTTAACCTTGCCTGCCTGGGAGATTGATTGCCCTCCCCAGCTGGAGAACCAGGAGGGACATCAAGGAGGCCAGAAGGGGGTTATTCAGGGGACCACACAGGGAAGGGGAAGCAACAGCCAGGTGAGGGGTGATTCCCTTTAAATAACTTTATTTGCTTCTTGGCTCTTGAGTCAAAACACCCATAGCTACATTGCAGGACCAGCAACATGCCTGCTCTGGCTGCTCTGGCCAGAGCCACACTGTGATATCATCATGGTGACACTGGGTCGTCATGGTGACGTTTGAGCTTCCCCCACCAGAACCCCCAGACAGTCCGTTGAGCCTCACTTGCTCACTGGCAGGACCAAAAGGAACCTCTCGCAGAAATGGCTGCAGATGGAAACTCGATTGACAACGAGATAAATGACATTAAACAGGAGCCACTTCCAGAAGACATGTCGTACATTTTTGCTCCAGATGAGCTGTTTGAGTCTTCGGACTCAATCTTCAGTTACAATCATCTGGCCAAGCTTTTAGTTAGAAATGATGCTGCTACTATCTTGAAAGAGCTGGAAGCGAGTTTTCCTAGAATAAGATAGTTCAGTTGGAAGGGACCTTCAAAGATCGAGTCCAAATGTCTGACCTCTTCAGGGCTAAACATTATAACAGGGTTAAAGCATATTCTTGAGGGCATTGCCCAAATGCCTCTGGAACACAGGAAGGCACAGGGCACAGGAAGATAAGGGAACACAGGAAGGCACAGGGCACAGGAAGGCACAGGGCAGGGAAGATAAGGGCAGGGCAGGGAAGGGCAGGGCAGGCAAGGCAAGGCAAGGCAATTCTGAAGCAGATAACAATTTCAGCTCCAGAAACAGAAATAAACAGCAGACACAAATGCAGAATCATTAGAACTACTTCACTTTGACTGTATCAAACTGTCCTCAGTTTCTTAACCAAGACTTACATTCCCTTTTATAACTATGGAACTAAAAGTGCATTCAAAATGAAGGCACTTCTGATACTAAGAAAATTGCTCCTTGGGGAAAGTTAAATCTGATGAAAGTCACAGGTAAAGTAATCATTTTGGTTCAGAAGACAACCCAGAAACCCACCAGGCCCATATAATAAGCATGCTCAGGCTGAAGATCTCTCATCAAACAGCAATCCCCAAACTACAGCCTCAGCAGCAAATTAAACCAATTGGGCCCAAGTTCTTTAGACATGAAGCTCCTGCCAAGTTCATCCTCTCTCACACCATCTCAGTCCAGGCAGACTTAACCAGCCACGAATGCCCAATCCCCCAAAAGTCAGGTTAAACAGTCTGGCAGTAAGCTACAAAGGACCACGACTTCAAGGAATCAATTATTACCAAGGAGAGCAGGACATACCGGTGTAGGCCAAGGAAAGAGCTGACCATTAGTAGAGCAGTGAAGAGAGCATCACCTACGCTCACCAGCCATGAAAACTGCTAAGCAGTGGAATGCTCAGACCAAACACTCCCAAAGCCTCTGATACCTGACCAGTAACGGTCACTGGTGGCCAGTAGTTAACAGTAGCAATGCATAACACACAGGGGGGCATGTAAGGAGGTCTCAGCCTACCCCCAAACACAATGAACTCTCAATGCCAGGAGTGACAATACCTCTCTGTTGTCAAAAGAGCGAGCGAGTCAAGGCCAATATCGTGCACAAAGGCTTGCTCAGAAAGATCATTTGAGTAGGCCTGCAGGAAAAGGAGACTTACTTTGTGTCCTGGTTTCAGTTAGGACAGACTTAATTTTCTTCCTAGTAGCTGGTAGAATGCTATGTTTTGGCTTAGGATGAGAAGAGTGCTGTCCTAACTGAAACCAGGACACTTTCTTATATATTTGTCAAGCAGAAGGGATGGATTTGTAGTAGGGTAACGACTTCATCGAAGTCTGCAGCTTCGGCGGACTTCCAAATCCCCATTTTCTCCATGAACTCATCTTGCAGCTTTCTCATCTGCTCTGGTCCTCAGTGTTCTGGTGACTGAAATGCAGAAACATAGACAATATTTTGAGACAGTAAAGATGGGATTCTCTTGATTTCACCGTTGCTCTGGTAAAATGTAAACAAACAAGCAAACAAGAGACACACTGAAACGAATTGATTTTTCTTTAAATACCAAATCAGAAGTCCTTGTCATGACCACTGCATTCCACATTTTTATCATTCTGCATGTTGAAACTAACTACTTAAAAGCATGATCTGTAGAGAAACTTTTTCATAGACTGAAAGCTAGACAAAAACTAATGTGCGATGTTTGTTCCACACAGGAGGGAAGTTTACTCCAGTTACTTCTTGTCTGGAAAAGTGAAAACAATCAACACCTTTCTCTAAGCTGTTTTCACTCTGTTCATGTAGAACTCTAACTGACAGTGTTCAAAAAAAAACTATTCCATTTTAAGTCTCCTCCTAAGGTGTATACATTTTATTACCCTGTTTTTGCATGCAGCACTTTCATTTCCTGCATTATGATCTAACAGCTCAAGGAGGTAAGAACTGTTTCAAGAGAAATACCCAAATACCAGGTAGCTCCAACTCTTGCTTTTTAGAAAAAACTCTGCCCATTGTTTTCCATACGACATTTGGGAAACAACACATTCCTTTGTGCCTACGAACAAGATGGAATTCATACTGCTCTCTCCCCAAGCCTTCAAGGAATTCATAAAATAGCCTCCTATTTGCACCTACCTCTCTTCACAGAAACGTCACTGATGAGCGAATGAGCTGACAAGGTTAGAAGGTTTGGGGGCCAAATGAAATAGATGGAGTGACCATCCTTTTCAATAACCAGCATGAATCCTAGGGAGTTACAGCCTCTTACCTGCAGTAGATTCTCTTTTTCGGTCTGATTTTGGCTTTGTCAACTGCCTACATTAAGAAGAGGACAGAGGAGAGATGAAAGAAAAGAATTCTTGGATTAGACCCATTGAGAATGGGAAATTTCACCACGTTTATAAGCCAGTGCTCCATAGTATGCAAAGAAAATTGTGGCATTCTGGGAAAAAAAGTCTGGGATTTTCAGGGAAAAAAAAATCAGCTAACCATTTTCTTGTGGATAACTTAAGCTTAATATCCTTTGCAAAAAGATATTCCAGCAGAACTTTTCACATAAACTCGGTGTTTCATGTATAAACAAAACACAACAAACAAAAAACAACAACAGCAAAACACACTTCAAATTCAAGTGGTCAGCGGAACAGTCAAGCTTGACATTATTCATCGCAGAATTAAAATCTAGTTAGAGTTTTTCTCCCGTCTCCCTACCTTGCTAAATATGTTTATGAGGAGCTCTCTCCAGAAAAGAGTAAGGTTCATTACACCAAAGCATAGAACCCTTCTTATTGTTGTTGAGCTTCGTCATATTGCTGCTCCTACAAGGATGAGTACTGTTACAAAAGGCTCAGGATTCAAATTAGGATTAAATAAAAAATAGGATTTATTAAAAGAATATAAAAGAATAGAGGTAAGCAAACAGCTCTGGGTGCACCGTGAGTCTCCGCTCCACCAGGACGCACACCAGTTACATCAAGTAGCTGATTTTTATGCTCCTAGACTAATGCATATTCATTACTACTTCTAAAAAAATAGATTATTATAATTAGCTTCAGGGGTCCAGTCCCTCCTACTGGAGCATGTGCATCAGTCTCCTCTGGGGGTCTCTAGGGGTCTTTCATGCTGAAGGCTCGTAGTCTTTCTCTCCAAGTCCTTCCCCTTTGTACTCCTTTGGCACCGTACCAAGTTTATAGAACATTTTCTGCAGGTCTTGTCTCCTAGCGGTCCTTCAGCTTCTTTTTTCTTCTTCTTAATCTCTTGGCCACCTGGCCAGATACCAGAGGTTTGCATAGTATCCCATAACAGTCACTAGTTGTTATCAGTTGTTCTGAAACCCCCAGACATCAAAGACTTCATACAAACACAAATAGCTTTCTTATTGACACTTCACGAGTAATTAAAACATTCTTCACCAGCCATTCACAGGGACAGTCACACCTATAGCAGTGTTAAATTAATCTCCAAGAAGACAGAAAAAAGGCTGTAACTGTTAGAAATAGAAGTCCGGAATAACAAAAGCAAACGGGTTCATAAACTTAAGGAGTATTTTCTGAAGACTTGATAAATTGACTAGAATGAGGGGGAGACTGGGACACACTGCATCTGTGGTTCAAGAATTAAATTGCCAGTGCAGGGCCCAGAGGCAGACAGGACTGTTCTTTATGGACACGAATTGTTAAAACATTCCTAACAGTACTATCATTTTTACTACAGGAGGGAAGTTGTGATAACCTCGAGAGGGGGCTCATTCTGCTTACAAAATGAAGTTTCATTAAGAGGATGTCAAACTAAATTTCACTCTAAAGTCAGAAAATAGACAAGATTCTTCTACTCCTGGAATAACTGGATATAAATGGCTTGCTGATATTGGGGAAACTGCAAAAGCTGCTACCACCAAGTCTTTGTGCATCACAAAGTTAGGGAAGAGACATTTGGACTTGAACGTGCAGCTAGGAGCAAGATCATCACCTTTGTCATCTAGGGCACTTCTACACGTCTCCGCAATTTGAGTGCTTCAGCAAAGCCTGGCGGTCCTCCAAATGAACCAGGAATGGCTCTGTGCCTCGAAGCATGGGAAAGTTCTGCAACCAGGGGAAAAGCACCACGAAAGAAAACAAACCAAAGCTCTCCTGCTGCCGCCTCGCTCCCCGCCCTCACGGGCCGCGCGGAGCGGCTTGGGCGCTCCTCAGCCTTGTGCTCTGCCCCCCTTCAAGGGGGGGATGTTGTGGTTTTGGGCGTTTTGCTAAACGGCTGGAACTTCATTGGATTTGGAATATTGAGTTGCTTACAGAAGGCGTCCCGGCCGCTAAGGAGAGGGAGGGGAGGAAAGAAAGGGGAGGGGAGGCCAGAACAGCAGGCAAGGAGCAAGGAAATCACATTTTCTGGGAGAGATGGGGAGAGAAGTGGGGGAGACTTGGATGGGACTCAGCCTGATGCTGAAACGGAGAGTGCCGAGCTTCCTAGGCATTCAGCACTAAGGTGGGAAACTCCATCCTGAAGGGCAAACTTCAAATGGTGAGTGAAAAGTCCAACAGGTTGGTTAGCACCTTCTTCTTGCCGAAGACGATTAGCTTTAGCCTTCACTTTTGCTCTGTTTTTTTCTGTTACAGCTCTCAAAAATCATCCCATGGCTTATTCTGTAGTGATGTTGCTCCTCTACTTATGCAAGCCAAGCCCATGTGTTTCTGGAGGTGCTGGTTTTTTGATTTTAAAGTCTGTTTTTTCGAACAGTACCTAACTGAAAAGCAGCAATCACTGATGTTCTTTTATCATACGAGGCACTTTCCAATAACGAGCAGCAAAAATGTGCTGTTAAAAAGCTACACTTCAAGATGTGCGGATCCAAAGTAACATGTGGAACAGGAGACTTATGCCCTAGTGTAGCAGTGTAAGATGTGTTTCCTAACCTGAGTTGGCAACATGACTATTTTTTTTAAGCTGTTACCCTTTTCTCTAGTGCTTTTTGATTGATTGTGGTTTTTTGGTTTGTTTGGTTTTTGTCTTAATTTCTAATTTTTATGGAGCAGTGACTTTAGGTGGAAAGAAGGGAGAAGCCAAGTATTTCTCAGTGAAGACGACAACAATTCTGACTCTGTTTCTGTAGAAAGAGAGTGTTTTACAGGTAGAGGGTACTTCATTGAGACTGTATTCTAGATAAACAGGAAACCTGGCTGAAGAAATTTGTGTCATTCCAGTTTCTGGACACTTCACATGACTCCTGCTGGACATCCTCAGGTAGAACAGCAACAGATGAGTGTTGAGAACACTGTGCAAGTTTCTACGGAGCCAGACAATGTAGTTACTGTGGATCACTATGAGCTCAAAGTATGTCTAATTTCAGCTTTTTTTTAATACTCATGTAGGACCTCATGTGACCTGTACACTTGCAAATTAAGTCAGTTATCGAATGCCAAATAAAACAATTAATTGGAAGGACATACAGTTTGTGAAGTGTTCAACTGTCCTGGTTTCAGTTAGAACCAAGTTAATTTTCTTCCTAGTAGCTGGTGGAATGCTGTGTTTTGGCTTAGGATGAGAAGAGTGCTGATAACACCCCGATGTTTTAATTGTTGCAGAGCAGTGCTTATACCAAGCCAAGGACATCTCAGCCTTTTGCTCTGTCCTGCCAACAGGCAGGCTGGGGGTGCAGTAAGAGCTGGGAGGGGACAGACCCAGGACAGGTGACCCAAACTAGCCAAAGGGGTATTCCATACCATCTGACGTCATGCTAAACAATATATAGGGGTGGCTAGCCGGGGGGAGGGGGCCGGACTGCTCGGGGTTAGGCTGGGCATTGGTCAGCGGGTGAGCAATTGCATTGTGCATCACTTGTTTGTACATATTAGTAGTAGTAGTACTATTATCACCATTGTATTATTACTATTGTTATTGTTATTGTTATTTTCCTGTCTTATTAAACTGTCTTTATCTCAACTCACGGGCTTCACTTTCCATTTCTCTCCCCTGTCCCAGAGAGGGAGGGAGAGGGTGAGCGAACGGCTGCGTGGTGTTTAGCTGCCGGCCGGGTTAAACCACGACACGGGGGGACCCTCGGAGCTCGGGGTGGGTCCCGGGTGGTGGTAGCGATGCCGGCTCGTAATGCCAGGTATAGGGTCCAGGGCTTGTCCTGCGGGTTTTTTGGGGTTGTTAGGGCGGGTGCTGGCTCCCAGTGACTTGTATTGTTCCTCAGAATCATCTCCCACTGAGGAGAATGAGGGAGTAGAAACCCCTTATCGAGAGTTTGTTATGCCTGCCCTAGGCTGATTTGTACCTATCCAACAGTTTTGTTTGCTATGGCTCCTGGTTTTTGTTCATGTCAAAGTAAAATGGGATAAAATAAAGCAACTTAACTCCCTTGGAGGGGGCCTGCAAGAAAGATAAGGAGGGACTGTTCATCAAGGAGTGTAATGATAAGACAAGGGAGAATAGGTTAAAAGTTAAATAACTTATAACTTTAATAACTTTAATGAAATTTTTGGCTTTACATTAGATATTGGGAAGAAATTGTTTGCTTAGACAATGGTGAGGTGCTGGCACATGTTGCCCAGAGAAGCTGTGGATGCCCCATCCCTGGAGGTGTTCAAGGCCAGGCTGCATGGGGCCCTGGGCAACCTGATATGGTGGGAGGTGTCCCTGCCCATGGCTTTCCATGGTTGGAAACTGATGGTCTTTAAGGGCCCTTCCAACCCAAACCATACTGTGATTTGAACTCTTCCCCTGCAAACATCTTGGTAAGTAAGTTGTTGCTTTGTGTTGCTTTTTGCAAGATGTCTCTTTGTTTTCCCCACCCCTCTCCTGTTCCTGATCATACCACTTACCAATAAATAAATAAGTGCAGTGACCTACATGTTAACAAGATGAAATAAGGGGAAAGGTTGGGTTTGTGTTCTGAAAGTAAAAGACGGGGGTCTTGATTGTATACTGTATGCAGCGTTAGTGAATTGTGTTTCAAAAATGAATGGGTTTAGAGAAGGCAGTTTAAGAGTCTCAGGTACTTTTGGCTTAGTAAAGGCAAGAAGGTGAAAGACCAAAGCACGAAATAATCAAATTCAAAACTGATGTTGAAACTCGTTTCCAAAGGAAATAGGGAGAATGATGACTCATGGGAGGAAAGGAAAAAAGGCTTTGTGCATAGGTAACAACAACAAAAAATCAGACGTTTTTATTAATAACTTGGAAACAATAGTGAATGTCATCTTTCCAGTTTAAAACTGTTTTAATAGATATGGACTGGACAAGCAGTGAAAGCAGGTAGTATTGAAGATACACTTTAGGGTATTCAGATTGGGTCCTTGCTGAGACAAAAGAGTGTCCTTTGTAGTAACTTTCATTCTTTCAAGTTAGTAAAATATACAAGGAGAATAAGGGGTCTTTGTGAAGATATCATGCATAAGCACTTTTTACCCTGCCTTTTAATTGTTGCTCTGTCATTAGTGAGGTGAGTCTTAATGCACTATGTGTTTAATGGAAAGAACTTATTCTCTGGACTTGATGTAAAAAAAAAAAAAAGAAAACAACAGCAGATATGTAGCTTAATGGAAGGTGAAAACATGTGTGGGCCTCTTATTTATTTTTCACATTTATTTCTCTTAATTTTGTGTTCTACTCTAGACAATGGTTTATTTCTAGCAAAAGATTTTAAACTTGATCAAATGTTTCAGAAGACAATGGCACTTATTTTCAAACTCAGAAAGAACTACTGTATGTTGAGCAGATTGCATGCTGATGGTGTTACAACTGTCAATCGCTGAAGTCAATAAACAGGTCAGCATTCTTTCAGAACATTCTTGGTACTGTGCAAAAAATCTCAAGTTTCTCAGACAGGGTCTTCTGTGAAGCTATTTTATTCGCAGTTGCGGTGGTGAGTGTCCTTCAAGCAGGAGCTCACAGTAAAAGTTTTTCATAACCTTATATTCCCTATTACTTGACACCTGATTTCTCCCATTGCCTCATTCGCTGTGTGCTACAGGTTCACACACTATTTGATGCACTTCTACACCATATATGTACAAGTTTATTTGAGAAACTGTTAATTTCTCATTTTCCTTTTTCCTTCTTTTGTGACTAGAGGGCCTGTGATTTTTGTTTTCACGGATTTTGTACTGCTCATCCTGGTTTTCTTAGCTATCTTCATTATTTTGGGACAGTGGGACCTTCCCCTTATCTGCTTAACGTACTCCCCACCGCTATGTTACTGTCATGCCTGCACAATCACTTTTGAATATTCAAGGTTAGTGGATTTTCCACTGCAAAAACAACTTTAATGCAAAAATACAACTTTGTTTCTCACAGTATTTAGTGCATCTTAAACCGGGTTCACTTACTGGACTTTTTGTTTGGGCACCTATTTGAAACAACCATTTTGGTCAATTCAGTGTTTCATCTGAATGTTTGATGCCATGAGATGCTCTAAAAGTAATGATTAAGCACTTTGTCAAATTAGGGCTTAGAAAAAGAACACCAAGACAGATGAGAGGATAGAAGTGTTTTAAGTATCTATCTGAGTCTTCAGCTTTAAATACTAGTGTATTTTGTTTTCTTGTGCAACTTCAGTTTATTTCTACTGAGGGCTTCTCATTCTCTTTAGAGCAGAGTGAGGTAACTAGCATTTGGGATGTTCTTATCCCATCAAGGCAATTCATTTGGTCCACTGCTCAGCTCAAGGTTCTCCTTTTATCTTTTTCCTAAGGGCTCTGGAAATGCTTTGGAATGATATGAGAAGAACGAGTGTAAGATGGATTGGGTATAGACTGCACAAGTTGCTTGCAACATTGCATTCTTGGCTGCTGTTTTTCCTAAGGCTCCTCAGTTGAAGTCCTATGCATCTGAGCTGTGAGTGTACCCAGTACTTCTAGGAAGTGTACAGTGTTCCTTGCATGTGATACGTCAAGGGATGAAGAAGAGATTGCTCCCTACCCAGCTGAACAGCGTGTCTTGTCACAGCTCTTTGGAAAACTACAGAAACATTTAAGTCTCATACTTGTAGACTTGAATTTCACTAAGTATAATGGTAGCAAACAGCCTGAGAAAAGTTAACTGAATAGTTGTGATGAAAGGGGAAAAATGTGTAATTTGAGTTCCTCTGAATGTATCTTCTGTTGTAGCTATAAGGCATAAAGCCGTTGGTGGCATATAGTGTGTAGTGAAAGTTAGTAATCAATCTAGGTAAAAGCTAAAAAAACTTAGGTAAACTTTCAAGAAGAGACACCTTTCTTGAGGTTTGGAATAGAAGTAAATTTTCAAGGTGAAGTTCAATTGAGAGTAATTGTCTTGTTGATTATGTTTGTACCTGTGGACCTCCCTTTATTAAAGCAGGGCCACCTAGAAACTGTTCCTAGGATTGGTCCAGACAGCTTTTGAGTCTCAAGGAGGGAGAATTCTCCCTCCCAGGGAGTGAGATTTCATAGCCTTTATAGGCAACCTGTGCCAGAGCTCAGTGACCCTCACAGACTTTCCTGATGATCAGATGGACCCTCCTGTGTTTGTGCCTGTTATATCTTCTCATGTCAGTGGGGCACTACTGCAAGGAGCCTGGCTCCCTTCCTTGCACCCTCTGTTCTGCTGTTTGTACTCATTGACACATTCCCTGCTGAGCCTTCTCTTCTCAGGGCTGAACAGCCCTGGCTCTCTCAGCCCCTCTTCAGAGGAGGGGTGCTTTGGTCATCTTTGTGGCTCATCACTGGGGTCTCTTCAATATGTCAGTGTGCCTCTTGTACTGAGGACTACCCTCCAAAACATTGTGCAGTCCCAAACAATTAGCTCTTCAAGTTATACTGGCTTTTCTAAGCCTGGGATCTTGGCCTGAAAGTTCATTGCCTTTGCTTCTGCCAGACTTCAGTGTCACAGCTATCAGATGCTTATGTCTCTATATTTGCTCTTACATGGATGGGTTTCTAAATCTGCATGCAACCCTATCGACATTTCCTGGAATAGGAAACCCATCTGAAGTGTTGCTTTATATTGCATAATGTGCTGTATAGGCCACAGTTTGGGAGCCTCCCTCTTAGAAGAGAGCACATGCAAGCACTAAAAGCTCAGTGTAGGGTTGGAGACTGCAAGATTGCAGAATCTCACAAATCAGGAAGAGTGCCGGACAGGAATACTGCAATTTAGGAGTATGTCTGAAAAACTAGAATTAGAGACAACACTGCAATCTTGAAAGCACATGTTTCAAAAGTGGTTAGTGGCCATTAATTTAGGGAAGGTAGGAGAGACCATAATATTGCTGGAATATGCATCATGTTTGTGTTTTTCTTAACAACTCTATGGCAAAATAGAAATGGCTTTGCTATGTAGTTAGCCCTATTAAGTTCACAATACCTAGAAAATACTAAAAAGGTGTATTTAGGCATGAAATGTTGCTACTGGATTTCAAACATCCTAAAATAAGAATCCAAGGAGATTTAATGTGCTACATTATCAAGAAGCATAGGAAGTGAATATGCTTTATAACATGTTTTTTTCTATGCCCATGAAACACAATATTTGCAATGTCTATGATGGAATGAAAGTCCAGAACTTTTTGAACTTCCTTTAGACATTAGTCAGCTGGCACATGCTTGTTGGAAACCATCACACACTTATTTTTTCATTTAACATCAGACTTATGACAATTGACTGTGTAAGTAATAGAATACACTGCCACAGTGAGCACCTGATCATGAAAATTAATATCTGGAGTGCAATTTTACTTATATTAGTGCTGCAAAAATATTTTAAATATAAACTTTTCTCATCTCTGCATGTACTTTGTCTTGCAAGGAATGGCTTTGGTTTACTAGATACTATATTGAAGTTCTACTTTGTTCTGAAACAAATTCTTCCAGAAGTACCAAGCTAAAATGAGACTCCTTTTTTCTCTGACCAACTGCTAATCTCTGAGTTGTGTTTATAATATTATATATTTAATTTTTGGAGGGTCTGAAGTGGAAAGAGTTCATATCATAGAATGGTTTGGGTTGGAAGAGACCTTAACGGCCATTTATTTCCTGGCAGCAGGCAGGAATTCCTCCCACCAGCCCAGTTGTCCAAAGCCCCATCCAACCCAGCCTTGAACATTTCCAGGGATGGGGTATCCACAGCTTCTCTGGACAGCCTGTTCCAGTGCCTCACCACCCTCACAGCAAATAATGTCTTCCTAAGGTCTAATCTAAATCGACCCTCTTTTGGTGTAAAGCCATACCCCCTTGTCTTATCCCTACATTCTCTGATAGAGTCCCTCCCCAGCTTTGCTGTAGAACCCATTAAGGTCTCTGGAGCCTTCTCTTCTGAACAGTCTCAACTCCCACACCCTGTCTTTATAGGTGAGGTGCTCCAACACCTTGATTGTCTTTGTGGCCTTCCTCTGGACGCATTCTAATAGGTCTATGCCCTTCTTGTGATGGGGGGCCCCAGATGCGTAGCAGAAGACTTTGCTATGTATTTTAACTTACGGTCAGATTCTGACTGTAATTCTTAGTGAAGTAGTTTTGCTTAAAGGGATTGAATTTATTTTATGGGTTTCTCATTATTGCAGTCTTTAACCACTGACAATACTCATCTCCTTTAAATAAGAGATCCTCTAAGTAGTGTTATATACAGTACACAACTGCAGCATTTCCTAAACTCTCCCCTGTCTTCTTGCTGACAATGAAGGTTGTAGGCTGCAGTCCAGTTAACACCTCATTCAGTTTTACTCAAATAAGAGGGATGTGTCACATATTCCTTTTGATTTAAAACTGTGAATTCCATCCTAACATGTTCCTGCCTTCTGTGGATACGTAGAAGAAGAAGATGAAGAAGATGAAGAAGAAGATGAATACGACAACAAAGAAGAAGATGAAGATGATACGAAGAAGAAGAAGACGAAGAAGAAGATGAAGACAAAGACGAAGACAAAGATGAAGACGAAGAAGAAGAAGAAGAAGAAGAAGAAGAAGAAGAAGAAGAACATGACAATTAGAACGACGACGAAGAACAAACGAAGGAGAAGGAGAAGGAGAAGGAGAAGGAGAAGGAGAAGGAGAAGGAGAAGGAGAAGGAGAAGGAGAAGGAGAAGGAGAAGGAGAAGGAGAAGGAGAAGGAGAAGGAGAAGGAGAAGGAGAAGGAGAAGGAGAAGGGGAAGGAGAAGGAAGAGAACATGACGATGAGGACGACGACGGAGAAGAAACGAAGAAGACTAAGAAAATGAAGAAGATTAAGAAGAAGAAGAAGAAGATGACAACGACAATGACGATGAAGAAGAAACGAGGAAGATTAAGAAAAAGAAGAAGAAGAAGAATATGAAGACGAAGAAGAAGAATATGAAGACGAAGGAGAAGGAGAAGGAGAAGGAGAAGAAGAAGAAGAAGAAGAAGAAGAAGAAGAAGACAAAGACAAAGAGGATAAGAAGAAGAAGTAGAAGAAGAAGATGACGATGACGAAGAAACAAGAAGATCAAGAAAACGTCGAAGTAGAAGAAGAAGAAGACGAAGACAAAGAGGATAAGAAGAAGAAGTAGAAGAAGAAGACAAAGACGAAGAAGAAGACAAAGACGAAGACGATACGAAGAAGAAGAAGAAGAAGAAGAAGAAGAAGAAGAAGAAATAATGATGAAGAAAAAACGAAGAAGTTTAAAAAAATGATGAAGAAGAAGAAGAAGATAATGATGAAGAAGAAATGAAGAAGAAGAAAACAAAGAAGAAGAAGAAGGAGAAGAAGAAGATTAAGAAAACAAAGAAGAAGAAGAAGAAGAAAGAAGAAGAAGAAGAAGAAGAAGAAGAAGAAGACGATAACTATGAAGACGTAACGAAGAAGAAGAAGAAAACGAAGACGAAGATAAAGAAGGAGAAGATGATGAAGATGAAGACGGTAATGACGAAAAAGAAACGAAGAAGATTAAGAAAATGAAGAAGAAGAAGAGGAAGAAGAAGAAGAAGAAGAAGAAGAAGAAGAAGAACAAGAACAAGAACAAGAACAAGAACAAGAACAAGAACAAGAACAAGAACAAGAACAAGAACAAGAAGAAAGTAGAATAACCCGACCGAAAGCCCTGGGACAAACGGACACAACGACCAGCGTTCTGTGCCGTAAGCCAATTTATTGCTGCGTGACATTATCTTATATAGTGTCAAAGTATCCCATTCCTGGACAAAGCATCCAGGAAACCAGGACCCCTCCCACTGTGCTCGCAGGCACCCCAGACCCCTCCTTTCGTGCATGCAGGCACAACCCAGAATAATCCCACACCTCTCCCCTCTTTATGCAGTAATGTACCCCCTTTAACCCGTTACACTAAGCATGATTTAATCATAACTACTTAGTGACGAGTATTTGTCCCAGGAGCAAGCGGTGACAATGGGAACCCTTCATGATTTTTGGTGAGAATTGTCAGCATGCTGCGATTCATTATACTGCTTCCAGCTATTTTTGCTTTAATACATGCATATACTAGCCCTATCACAATGAATACTATTACCAGTAGCAATATTGTTTGTAAGAGCAATTTAAGCCATCCTTCTAGCTGAAAGCCTAACCCCTCGAGTGTTGCCCCCAGCCAATTCTGTTCTGCGTCACGCTGCTCTTCTTTTATTTTGTCTTCTACCTGGGCTATTTGGGATATGTCACGTTCTACATCGGCAGTTACATTCGGAATGTGTATACAACAATGGTCAACCTTATCTTTAAGGTATCCACAGATGCCATGTTCCTTTAACAGAAGCATATCCAGTGCCAATCTATTCTGCAGGGTCATTCTTGTTGTGGCTTGTAACTGTATATTTAATTCCTTAAACCCCCTTTTGGTTATGTTGGCCAGTCTATGTACTTGCCCCATCAAATTGTATATCAGCTCCCTGTTGTGGTAGGAGGCTATCGGGGCAAACAACGATTCTACCACCCATCCTATCTTTATCCCAGTGGACGGTTCCTTCCACTCATCGTCTTCTTCACTTACTTCTCTTTTTGTCCTTCTCTCTATGAGAGGAGATTTTTTCCAAAGCGGGCAAAGGGTGGGCAATCCTAAAGTTATTTCTTTTACTGGGCCATCCAAACTTAAGTGAGTCGTCCAAGTTCCATCACTGGCAGCTTACACAAAGTATCCCATGCTTCGTATAGTCAAAGATTTACAATTCACTAAGGTCTTTTCCCTACCAGTCTGGCTGGCTATATTCCGATTGGTTATACTCATGTTAACTTGTAGACCTCTGCATGCACATCCGGTGGCTAAGGCTATCTTTACCGGGAGCAGAGATATAGCAGAGATACCTAAAGCAGTGTCACAATTGAATATTTGTGTACAATTCCACCACGGGACTGCCTTTACCCTCTCCCGACTACTAGTTTCCCTCTGAGCCGTCTCATATAGTAAACTCTGGTCATTATTTGTCCTTCCTACCCACTGCAAACACCAAGGAGTATTCCCTCCATATTGGTATTTCTGCAGTATATTTAATGCCCATGCTGACTCCCAACCCTCTAATCCTCCTATCTCGTTACCTTCTTTACACTTCCATATAACCTTTTCCTTTTGTCGTGTGCGTGGTGCATCATACTCACACATCCCTAGTCGTCCATCCTCGTTGTCTAGGTCCATAAATATGTAATTTCTTTCCTTTTGACACCCAGAATAAAGGCAAATCTGACACTCTCTATAAAACCCTTCCAGCCTTTCTGTCTCTATGACTGTTTCTGATTCACATTGGATTGTTTTGTTTTTCTCAATCTGGGGTATCAGTGATGTGATTATACCCCAGGGTATAGGATCACCTGCGGATTTAGGTATAGGTAAACAAGCGGTCACTTGACTCACATTCTGCATTTTTGCGAAATCTCTAATTAACCCTATCATTAACTTTTCCTCTTGATTGCTCCTTGCTTGCTGTGTGTACTGAACTGACCTTTTATCTCTCATTTTTAACAACACCGGAATTTTACAGACTCCTCAGGTTGCTCGAGGGCTGCGAGCAGTGCAATGCGGCCACAATAGCAGACCCATAGAGCACAAACCAAGTGTCGTGTTAGCTGGAATCATCTTCCAAACACGTTCCTGAGAACAGAGCAACCAATAGGGGTTAGGTAAATGCCAATGAACAGAGTTCGAAACATGCGCGACGCGGACCAATTGATAAAGGGCTGTCGCACGGCTATTTACAGTCCAAGCATCCCCAGGGAAAAAATCCACTGGTGCAGGAGCTTGGCCCGGTGGCCCCACCCACAACCAGGCCACCAACTGATTGCGCACCATGGTCTTAACTGTCCATGGCGGAATGGTCACATCCGCTATTGCCCCATTGTCCCAAACGTCAATGGAGCCGCACAATTGCGCCACTGGCAGAACGGCTTCTTTTCCGTCCTCCGTTGCATGTGTGGTGCCGTCCGATGACAAGTGTATTTCATGTGTCAGATTGATACCTGCCTGCACGGTGGCATTGATACGGATGGTAGTCAGCTTCCTTCCCCGGCAAGTAACAGGTGGGAACAACCCACGAAGTGTCCCGTTGAGTACTGGCTCAGCAGACCGTAGGTTGTAAGCGTATGGTGTTGGAAACAGCGGAGCGGTCTGGTAGCCCACAGCATACTCCTGCCAGTAGTCCCCGTACACTGCAGGGCACAAGGGGAGGACAAGTAGGAGTCGCTGTAAAGGGGAGAAAGTTACTTACTCATTTCCTGTTCCTTTGAGTCCACCTGCTCAGGGAACGGACATACCCATCGGGCTGGAACCCATCGAACCCCCGATGGTAGTTGTACACAGGCGTAACCCCGCCCCATAACTAACAGGGGCACCGGATCCCGATTCCACGGCCCACCGTCCAGGTGTACCTGAACAACCCCTAAAGGTACTCATTCTGTCATAGCATGGTCTGCGGATCGACCTTCCGAATGATTTAAACCAAAAAGGGCCTTTAATAACAAAGCGTGCGGACAGGAATCTCCATAGCCAGTCGCCTCCATTCCCCCCTCTTTAAGGGCATCGAGGCGAGCTTTCAAAGTCAGATGAGTACGCTCAATAATGGCTTGCCCAGTAGAATTATGCGGAATACCCAAGATATGAGTGATGCCCCAGGTGCAACACCATTGGCCAAAGAGCTGACTAGTGTAGCCTGGACCATTATCTGTTTTTAGAGTGTGCGGGATGCCCATGACCGCAACTGCAATGCGCAGGGCACGAATGCACTCTCGAGCTTTCTGTGCTGTGAGAGCAGTAGTCCACATCATACCACTACAGGTATCCACCGCAACGTGGAGAAACCGGAAACGTCCGAAAGGCGCATATTCTGTAACGTCCATCTGCCACAGCTCATTGGGGTGCAGTCCTCTCGGATTTACCCCAGACGGCAGAGGAGCAGGGTGACTACAGGCTGGACATGCAGCTATTATAGACCGTGCGTCAGCTAGTGGAATTTTAAATAGACGATGCAACGACAAAGCCGACTGGTGAAATTGGTGGTGCGACTGGGCAGCAGCTACGTGGGTATCAACAAGAGTGGGGTAGCATGCCAAGTCTGCTGCCGTGTTACCCGCCATAATGAAACCAGGTAACTGGGTATGGCTGTTGACATGCATTACAAAAACAGGCTGGCTGCGCCGAGAAAGAGCATTATACAGGAGGACTGCGGTTTCAGTCCGTGGTGCAATGCAGGAACAGCAGAGGGTGGCAGAGCGAAAACAGTATTGGCTATCTGTTACAATATTCAAAGGCTCTGTGGGAAAAAGAGAGAGCGCGAGACAAATAGCAAACATTTCAAGACGCTGTAAAGAAACAGAAGTGTTGCAGTGCACTTGGCCTTCCCATTCCGAGCCAGTCCACCACACCACAGCAAACCTGTGAGTGGAGCCAGCTGCATCAGTGAAAACAGTTCAAGCCTGCAATGGCTCTGGAGAGACTAGCAAAGCAGGAATTACATCAAGTATGGAAAATAGATTCGCATAAGGCGACTTTGGGTACGCCTGCAAAGCATAAGGGTAAGCTGCTAGGGCAGTCTGCAACCGCATAGATTGTTGTAAAAGAGACACCAGGGCATTCGGCCATAGTTCCACCGACAACAGGTGCGGTTCACTGCCATCTATTGCACGTACCTTCGTTCGAGCCCACTCTATAGCGAGGGCAACGAGTTCATCCCATTGTGGAAATGCAACGCGGGGCACAGACACATAGCCAAAAAGCAGTGGGCGCTGCAGCTGGCCCTGATGTAGAATAATAATAGCTCCCTGTACCTGCAGAAGGATGTGTGCAAGTAAGGGCCACGCGGCATCACGATGTCATAAGCCTTGCTTTTGGAGGTGTTCCATAAAGCACTCTAATATGTGCTGATGTTGGGAAGACAGCTGGCGCGGGGCTGTCAGGTCAGTGTTGCCCCGTAACTGATCAGTAAATAATTGCATCTCATCAGGGGGCAGCGGAACAAATTGACGGAGCCACTGCAGGGCGCCAACCAACACTTGTAACTGATGCAAGTTAGTAACCGAATTCTCTTTGACTAAGAATTTTTGAGGCCGCACAAGGCGTTGTGTAAGCTGAGTCCCCAGATATTTGTATGGAGCCACTAGCTGAGTTTTATCTTTCCCGATGGTCAGACCAAATCTCAATAGAGCGGCCTCTATTTGATCATACAGACCCGAAGGCAGTACGGGGGCAGCAAGCAGCAGGTCATCCATATAATGGACTACCAAGATAGTGGGGTGCTGCTGACGAACTGCCTCGAGGGCTTTGGCCACATACATCTGACAAATTGTAGGGGAATTCTTCATACCTTGAGAGAGGACAACCCATTCATACCGGGCTGCTGGCTGCATATTTTTCAACGATGGAATGGTTAGAGCAAAACGCTTGGTGTCATCGGGATGCAAAGGTATGCTGAAAAAACAATCCTTTAAATCTATAATCATACCTTGCCAATCTCTAGGGATCATAGTAGGTAATGGCAACCCGGGCTGTAAGGGCCCCATGTCCTCCATCGAGGCGTTAACCACAAGTAAATCATGTAAAAAGCGCCATTTCCCAGATTTTTTCTTAATTACAAATACAGGGGAATTCCAAGGGCTAGTTGACGGAACGAGATGTCCTTGTTGCACTTCTTGTTTGACGAGTTCATGCAGAGCGATAAGCTTTTCTTTTGTGATGGGCCACTGGGCAACCCATATGGGGTCATCCGACCACCATGTTAAACGCCAACAGGGGCGCGGCTCCCCAGTGGCCCCTTGTATAAAACCTGCTGTGAAGGTTCAATATGCAAGCGAGCTCCTGCTAACACTAATGCATCACGACCTAACAGAGATATAGGAATGGCTAGAACGTAGGGTCTGAGGGGCCCCACCTCCCACCGGACACCAGCGTCATCCCAGCGAATCAATACTGGATGATGGCTGCGATGACCTTCCACCAAACCACCCACCCCACTGACCGCTCGGGGCAGCGGATCTAGCAGCCATTGTTGAGGCCAGTGTGCAGTGGAAATGGAGGTGACATCTGCACCGGAGTCCACTAAAAAGGTTATAGTGGCTACCGGTGGAAATGCATCCTTCACACCTTGAATTGCTACTCGGGCAGGCAAAGTTGGCCGAGAACCCATGTCAAAGCTAACTTGTATTAGGGGATAATTTGTGCTAGAGAGTCCATTATCACTTTCGGTTACCAGAGGGAATACAGTGGGCTCAGCTGTGGCAGTCAGCAGCTGCACGGGAATCTCCACTCCTTGCTCCACCGCCCGTGCACCTGCAAGCCAAGCTTCTGTATTTACCAATCGTTTTCCGGCCTGAGACTGGATGGCAGACTTGTCCACCCCTGCTCGATGGGGGTTGGGACCCACGCTTGCGGCTGAGATGGTGGGTCCCTTTTCATCCCGGTGCTGGCGTTTCCCGACAGCCCCCCCCTCTTTTCCTCTTTTACCTCCCCTTTTTGTTGTGAACACTCGCGAGCATGGTGGCCAGATCGCCCACACACCCAACAACAGACACGGCTGCTTTCGATCACAGGTTCCCTTTTCTTGGAACAATCACGAGCTACGTGACCACACCGTCCGCAACGAAAACGACCTCCAGGATGAATCTGGAGAGCAAACGCCTGGAGGGCGGATGTGACCCCAACCATCTGCTCACTGAGAGCAGCAGCAAGAGGCTGCATCTCCTGAGCCTTGCCAAACGCACATCTGCAAGCAATCAGCTCGCCTGTGCTTGCAGAAGCTGGAAGCGCTGCAAGAGCGGCCTTGAACTGAGGTAGAGCTCCCGTTCTTAAGCATTCTCTCAAAACAACATCTTGCGCTTCCGGTGGTAAATTACTGCTCGCCACAGCTGTCTGCACTCTATCTGCAAAGCGCCCAAAGTGTTCCTCAGGTTTTTGCCGAATATGGAGATAACTGGGAATTGGGCTGACTACAGCATTCATCCGCTCTAATGCTCTACGGCCCAAATCGGCAGCAGCAATCAGCACGGGTTGTGGCAGCAACAGCTGTTTCTGCAGAGTATTCCACCGCCCCCGTCCCAACAACGCTTCCCCAGGCATACCATGTAAAGGATCCTGGGGATTCGCCCATGCACGCGCCATTAACACTTCACCTTCCTCTTCTAGCAAAGACTCAAACATGGGTACCTGCGCTGCCGTCAGGCAAGCCCGGACAACCTGCCACCAATCAAACATCATGGGCCCTTGCAAGGCCACCGCATCCAACAAAACCTGTGTCTGTGGGCTAGAGAATCCCCCCTCCTATACAGCCTTTTTTAACTGTAGCAGCATCTTATAATCTACCGGCTGCCACTGATGTCCTTGAGACCCTGCAAAAACAGGATAGCACCCTATCTGCACAGGACTTGGCGTTATTTCACAACCCGAGAGAAGACATTCTCTCACACTAGTAGCCCATTTTTCTCTTGCCTTTTGCACCTCCTCGCGGATGTGCATCGGCTGCCGCGGGGTAGCCTGTCTAGGATCCCGAGACTCCTCATCGGTTGAACTCTCACTATCCACTCATTCTCTCTCTCGGGACGCAGCGCCTGACAGAACGGGAATGCGACACATGGACGATGGTAGGGGCTTCTACGAAAAAAGCTCCACCCACGCTTCCCCCCCCTCCAGCTCTCCAGGGTCAAACGCGGGGGGGGGCTGCATACAGCGGCAGCCGGAGGGAGCCTGAAAACGCCGGTGCCTACCCGGATGCCACCCCTGCCCCTTCAGGACCCCCGGCAGGGAACAGAATAAGGGAGCCCTTCTTATTCACCCCCCAAAAGGACCCGTCTGATGAAGTATGTACGGTGCTCCCTTCCGCCGGAGGAGTACTAGGTGTTGCTATTCTTTCACGATCCAACCGAACTCGCAGGGGGGCCACAAAAGGTTTCCCAGCCTCTTCTTTCTCTTGCTCCACATTATTTTCATCCCCCAATCGAGCCTCCTCCTTTGCCTGTCCTGACCCCTCCTTTAGATTGTTTTTTATCGGCAGCTCCATAGGAGCCTGCTTATTCTCACTGTCGCCATCGGACAAGAGCATGCGGTGCACAGTAGCCCACAGGCATGCCTCGTTGGCTACCTTTTCCAAAACCGCTCGCACCGACCCATAGGTCAGTAATAAAGTCTGCGCCTCTTTGTTCCCGATGCAAGCGCTGTCACATAAATCCCATCCCACTGCTTCTAAAGTAGCCTGTCTCAGGCAATGGACTGGAGACCCTGCCAGATTCCGGTGTGTCACCCAAAACAAGAGGGCCCGTATGTCCTTCTTTCATAAAGTTATTCCTACTTCCTTGGCCAAGGATTTTAAAGTACTCACCACCTCATTGACTCCAGGCCCCATGGCCACCCGCATACCTAGCACGTACGCACGGTGCCTAACTCGTGCCAACCGGTTGCACGTCAGGGTCACCATATGTAGGATAAACCAACCGAAAGCCCTGGGACAAATGGACACAACGACCAGCGTTCTGTGCCGTAAGCCAATTTATTGCTGCGTGACATTATCTTATATAGTGTCAAAGCGTCCCACCAAGGAAACCAGGACCCCTCCCACTGTGCTTGCAGGCACCCCAGATCCCTCCTTTCGTGCACGCAGGCACAACCCAGAATACTCCCACAGAAGAAGACGAGGATAACGATGACGAAGAAATGATGAAGATTAAGAAAAAGAAGAAGTAGACAAAGATGATAACAACAAATAAGAAAAGAAGAAGATTCAGAAAACGAAGAAGAAGAAGACCATAACAATGAAGAAGAAACGAAGAAGATTAAGAAAACAAAGAAGAGGAAGAAAAAGAAGAAGATGATAACGGCGAAGAAGAAACAAAGTAGCTTAAGAAAATAAAGAAGAAGAAGAAGACGATAAAGACAAAGAAGAAACGAAGAAGATTAAATAAACGAAGAAGAAGAAGTACAAGAAGAAGAAGAAGAAGAAATAGAAGAAGAAGACAGTAACGACGAAGAAGAAAAAGAAGAAGATTAAGAAAACAAAGATGAAGAACAAGAAGTAGAGGAAGAAGAAGACGATGATAACAACGAAGAAGAAATGAAGAAGATAAAGAAAACGAAGAAGAAGAATAAGATGAAGAAGAAGAAGAAACGAAGAAGTTTGAGAAAATTAAGAAGAAGAAGAAGAAGAAGAAGAAGAAGAAGAAGAAGAAGAAGAAGAAGAAGAAGAAGGAGAAGCAGAAGCAGAAGAAGGAGAAGCAGAAGAAGGAGAAGCAGAAGAAGATAATGACGAAAAAAAAAAGAAGAAGACTAAGAAAAAGAAGATGAAGAAGAAGAAATGAAGAAGACTAAGGAAACAAAGTTGAAGAAGAAGAAGCAGAAGAAGAAGAAGAAGAAGAAGAAAAAGAAGGAGAAGAAGACGATAAAGATGAAGAAGAAAAGAAGAAGATTAAGATAACGAAGAAGAAGAAGAAGAAGAAGAAGAAGAAGAAGAAGAAGAAGAAGAAGAAGAAGAAGAAGAAGAAGAAGAAGAAGAAGAAGAAGAAGAAGAAGAAGAAGAAGAAGAAGAAGAAGAAGAAGAAGAAAAAGTTGTGGTGGTTTTACTGTGCTGGGCAGCTAAACCCCACAACCGCTCTCTCACTCCCCCTCCTTTAGATGAGAAGGGGGAGAAGTAAAGCAAAGAACAACTCACGGGTTGAGATAAGGAGAATTTAATTAAAGGGAAATAATTATAACAATTAAATAAAGACTACCATGAACTAAACAATTTAACTAAGGGGAAATAAAAAGGGAAAGGGGAAAAGGGAGGGGAAAAGGAAAAATAAATAGAAGGGAGGAAAACAAACACATAAAATAAATGAAGGTTATATGGAAGTGCAGAGGAAAGAAATTACTCTCTACTTCCCACAAATGAGCGATGATTGACCATGTCCTTGAAGCAAGGCCTCAACGCACGCAGCTGGTGTTCGAGAGGAGGACTGACGTTTTTTCAACGAGAGCCCACCCCTCCCCTCTTCTTCCTGTTTCCACCTTTTATTGCTGAGTGTGTGTTGTGGTTTAACCCGGCTGGCAGCTAAACACCACGCAGCCGTTCGCTCACCCTCCCCCCTCCCTCTATCCACCCCTAATTCCATACCATTTATGTCATGCTCAGGTTACACTCTTTTCCATACATTCTAATTAGTCACCTATAGTAGTCATGTTAGTGGTAACATACAGTATTATATAGCAATTAACATGGTACAATTCAGTTCATGGGCTATTGTCACCCAGTATTAAATCTCCTTGAGGTACACACCGGACCTCTCTGTTCTTTTGCATCACCCACCAAGTGTATCCAGGTCCCTGAGCAAAAACAATTCCACAAATAGGTTTGCCTTTTCCTGAGGCAGGAGTAGCCCAGACTGTTTTACCCAGCATATTTTTTACATGCACTACAGGAACTTTATCCCCATCTACAGTACGTAACAGGTTTGATTGGGCAGGTCCAGCTCGGTTGGCAGATCCCCTAGTATTGACTAGCCAGGTGGCCTTTGCCAAATGCGTATCCCAGTTTTTGAATGTCCCAGCGCCCATTGCTTTCAATGTAGTCTTTAACAGTCCATTGTATCGTTCAACTTTCCCGGAGGCTGGTGCATGATAGGGGATGTGATACACCCACTCAATACCATGTTCTTTGGCCCAAGTGTCTATAAGATTGTTTCAGAAATGAGTTCCATTGTCTGACTCTATTCTTTCTGGGGTACCATGTCGCCATAGGACTTGCTTTTCAAGGCCCAGGATGGTGTTCTAGGCGGTGGCATGAGGCACAGGATATGTTTCCAGCCATCCGGTGGTTGCTTCCACCATTGTAAGTACGTGGCGCTTGCCATTGTGAGTTTGAGGGAGTGTGACGTAATCAATCTGCCAGGACTCTCCATATTTCTATTTCAGCCATCGTCCTCCATATCAAAGAGGCTTTGACCGTTTGGCTTGCTTGATTGCAGCACATGTTTCACAGTCATGAATAACCTGTGCTATAGCGTCCATGGTCAGGTCCACCCCTCGATCACGAGCCCATCTGTATGTTGCATCTCTACCTTGATGGCCTGAGGTGTCATGGGCCCATCGGGCTATAAATAACTCACCTTTATGCTGCCAATCCAGATCCACCTGAGCTACTTCAATCTTAGCAGCCTGATCCACCTGCTGGTTGTTCTGATGTTCTTCAGTAGCCCGATTCTTGGGCACATGAGCATCTACGTGGCATACTTTCACAGCCAGGTTCCCTACCCGAGCAGCAATATCTTGCCACAATGCAGCAGCCCAGATGGGTTTGCCCCTACGCTGCCAGTTGTTTTGCTTCCATTGCTGTAACCATCCCCACAGGGCATTTGCTACCATCCATGAATCGGTGTAGAGATAGAGAACTGGCCATTTTTCTTGTTCAGCAATGTCTAAAGCCAGCTGAATGGCCTTCACTTCTGCAAACTGACTCGATTCACCTTCTCCCTCAGCAGCTTCTGCAACTTGTCGTGTAGGACTCCATACAGCAGCCTTCCATCTCCGATGCTTCCCCACAATACGACAGGACCCATCAGTGAACAGGGCATATTTCTTTTCATTCTCTGGGAACTGGTTGTACAGTGGGGCTTCTTCAGCACGACCCACCTCCTCCTCTGATGATATCCCAAAGTATTTACCTTCTGGCCAGTCCATAACCACTTCCAATATTCCTGGGCGACTGGGGTTTCCTATTCGAGCCCACTGAGTAATTAGTGCAACCCACTTGCTCCATGTAGCATCAGTTGCATGATGCGTAGAAGAGACCCTTCCCTTGAACATCCAGCCTAGTACCGGCAATCGGGGTGCTAGAAGGAGCTGCGCTTCAGTACCGACAACCTCCAAAGCAGATCGAACTCCTTCATATGCTGCCAGTATCTCCTTTTCAGTTGGAGTATAGCGGGCCTCAGACCCTCTGTATCCCCGACTCCAAAACCCCAGGGGCCGACCTCGAGTTTCCCCAGGTTCTTTCTGCCAGAGGCTCCAGGTGGGGCCGTTCTCCCCGGCTGCAGTGTAGAGCACATTCTTTACATCTGGTCCTGTTTGAACTGGCCCAAGGGCTACTGCATGGACTATTTCCTGCTTAATTTGTTCAAAGGCTTGTCATTGTTCAGGGCCCCATTCAAACTCATTCTTCTTATGGGTTACTTGGTAGAGCGGGTTTACAATCAGACTGTAATTTGGGATGTGAACTCTCCAAAACCCCACAACACCTAGGAAAGTCTGTGTTTCTTTTTTGTTAGTTGGTGGAGACATAGCTGTTATTTTGTTGATCACATCCATTGGGATTTGACGACGTCCATCTTGCCATTTTATTCCTAAAAACTGGATCTCTCATGCAGGTCCTTTGACTTTATTTTGTTTTATGGCAAAACCGGCTTTCAGAAGGATTTGGACTATTTTCTTCCCTTTCTAGAAAACTTCCTCTGCTGTGTCACCCCACACAATAATGTCATCGATGTACTGCAGGTGTTCAGGAGCTTCCCCCTGCTCTAGCGCAGACTGGATCAGTCCATGGCAAATGGTAGGGCTGTGTTTCCACCCCTGAGGCAGCCGATTCCAAGTATATTGGACTCCCCTCCAAGTGAAGGCAAATTGTGGCCTGCACTCTGCTGCTGCAGGGATGGAGAAAAATGCATTAGCGATATCAATTGTGGCGTACCACTTGGCTGCCTTCGATTCAAGTTCGTACTGGAGTTCCAGCATGTCCGGCACTGCAGCACTCAGTGGTGGCGTCACTTCGTTCAGGCCACGATAGTCCACTGTTAGTCTCCACTCGCCATTAGACTTCCGCACTGGCCATATGGGACTATTGAAAGGTGAATGAGTCTTGCTGATCCCTCCTTGGCTCTCCAATTGATGAATTAGCTTATGGATGGGAATCAGGGAGTCTCGGTTAGTGCGATATTGCCGCCGGTGCACAGTTGTGGTAGCGATTGGCACTTGCTGTTCTTCGACCCTCAGCAAGCCCACAACAGAGGGGTCCTCTGAGAGACCAGGCAAGGTAGAGAATTGTTTAATGCCCTCTGTCTCTAAGGCAGCTATACCAAAAGCCCACCGGAACCCTTTTGGGTCCTTGCAATATCCTCTTCGAAGATAGTCTATGCCAAGGATACATGGAGCATCCGGGCCAGTCACAATGTGGTGCTTTTCCCACTCATTCCCAGTCAGACTCACTTCAGCCTCCAATACAGTCAACTGCTGAGATCCCCCTGTAACTCCACAAATACAGATGGGCTATGGCCCTTTATAGCTCGATGGCATTATAGTGCGTTGTGCACCGGTGTCTACTAAAGCCTTATACTTCTGTGCGTCTGATGTGCCAGGCCATCGAATCCACACAGTCCAATAAACTCGATTATCCCTTTCCTCTCCCTGGCTGGAGGCAGGGCCTCCCTAATCCTGGTCAGAATCTTCTTCGTTTCTGTGTTTGAAGGACTGTCTGCTGGAAGTTGGAGCAGCAAACTTTTCAGAGAACCCCTTTTTCCTGATTGTTTTCTTTTGCAACTCACGTACCCGTGCCTCTAGGGTCGCGGTAGATTTTCCATACCATTTTCTCATGTCCTCTCCATGGTCTCGTAAGTAAAACCACAGGGTAGCACGGGGTGAGTACCCACCATATCGTCTTCCTTGTGTGGATGAACGCCTACCCCTGATAGCTGAGACACTGCTCTGTACAGGTGCGGAGGAGAATAATTTCTCTTCAAGTTGGTGAACCTTTTCAGAAAGTTTCTCCCAAGTGTTCTCTTTTGGTCAGTGGACACTGGTGTGTTCAGGTGGGGATGAAGATAGATTCTCTTTAAGTTGGTGGAACTCTTCAGAAAGTTTCTCCACAGCTGAGACGCAGGCCTGTAAGGAAGAGGAGAGACTTTCTTCGTACTGCCGGAGTTGTTTAGCCACTTCATCCACTGTGGGTTCCTCATCCTCTTTCCAGGCCATTATTGCCAATGAGCTGGCATATGATGATGGTGCACTCCGTACAAACTTCCGCCACATGGGTCGCGTACACCTGACTTCATCTGGATCTTTGGATGTTTGTCTGAGGTCTGGATCCTCATAAATCACTTCCCGTATGGCTAATTCCCTCAGGTACTGGATTCCCTTCTCCATAGTGGTCCACTTGCCTGGTAGACATAAAAGTTCTTCCTTGAAGGGATACCTTTCCCTCACAGCTGAGAGGAGACGCCTCCAGAGGCTGTGAGATTGTGCTCCATCTGCAATTGCTTTGTCAATGCCAGCGTCTCGAGCAAGGGATCCCAGTCGCTTGGCTTCCCTGCCGTCTAATTCCACACAATTGGCTCCAGTGTCCCAGCATCGGAGCAGCCAAGTGACAAGCTGCTCACCTATACAGCGACCAAAATCTTTTTGCACATCTCGTAACTCACGCTCGTTTAGGCTTCGGGTAGTTACTGTTGATTTTTCGGCATCCTCATCTTCCTCCTCCTGAACCCTTGATGGCCCAGCGTCGTCGTCGTCTCCGTCGTCTCTATACCTAGATTTGGCAGAAGATTCTCTGCGTTCTAAACGACCTGAATCTCTATACCATTTTTTCACCTTCTCTACAGGGGCAGCTTGCACTGCTACAACTCGTTTCTCTGACCTTGTTACAGGGTCTGCCACAGAGGTTGGAATACCCTCTGCAGGGTCAACTTGCACTGCTACAGCTCGTTTCTCTGACACAGCTACAGGAGCTGGAGCGGCTGCAGCAGCTGGAGCAGCTGCAGGAACCAGAGCTGGAGCGGCTGCAGGAGCTGGAACTGGAGCAGCTGCAGGAACCAGAGCTGGAGCGGCTGCAGGAACCGGAGCTGGAGCGGCTGCAGGAGCTGGGACTGGAGCGGCTGCAGGAGCTGGGACTGGAGCGGCTGCAGGAACTAGGACTGGAGTGGCTGCAGGAACTGGGACTGGAGCGGCTGCAGGAGCTGGGACTGGAGCGGCTTCAGGAGTTGGGACTGGAGCGGCTGCAGGAGCTGGGACTGGAGCGGCTTCAGGAGTTGGGACTGGAGCGGCTTCAGGAACTGGGACTGGAGCGACTGCAAGAACTGGGATTGGAGCATCTGCAGAAGCTGGGACTGGAGCGGCCGCAGAGTCCACCGTAGGGGTCACAATGGCCGTTGGATCTGTCGCGGGACTTGGAGTGGCCACAGGGTCTGTCACTAAGTTGATAGCAGTATCCATGGCAGCTCGATAAGCATGAGCCAGGCCCCAGCACGTTACAATGATTTGTGTTACTTTGGAACTTCCCGAATCGCGACACCTTTTTTTCAAGCATTCTGCCAGTTTTTGAGGATTTTGCAGTTGTTCAGGGGTGAATTTCCAAAACACTGGGGGTGCCAACTGGTCTAGATGCCTGCCCATATCCTCCCATACTCCCTGCCACCCACAACTATACTGCCTCTGGGCAGATCTCTGGATGAGCTTCCTAAGTAGTTGTTTAACTTTAAGCAGAATCTGAAGCGCATTCAGGAGGCAGAACAACAAGACTATGCTGGTCTGAGTATCCCAAGGATATTCAATATCTTGGAGAGCTATTGTAACAAGCTTGGAGGATAAGAGGGTGGTGAAGGAGGAAGGAGAGTGATCCAGGAGGATACAGGGGTGGTGAAGGAGAAAGGGAGAGTAATCAAGTAAGAAAAATTATCTTCCCCTTTCCCCTCCACAGATTGACTCCCTAATGAAGAAAGGCAACAGATATAATTGCTAATAGTTTCCAAAATACAGTTTCCAAAGTATAGAATCGAAGATGTTACTGAGTACAAATACCAAGTTAGAGTCATGGCCAGATATCTCATCGTCTCATAAGCCATTGCTACAACACACAGTACCATAATGGTCTGAAACCAGGGCCCGGAGAGGATAAACAACATGACAGAAAGCACATACGGAAAATAACGTGCTATAATACTCAATTTGGAAAACAGGCGCAGCACAGTTGAGATTAAAGCAATCAGCATTATGACAAGTGACTATTAAGCAGGTCTAATACTTACACCAATTTTAGTTTAACACACTCTGGTCAGATCTGCCGTTATCTCAACCTTTCGAGCCCCACGTTGGGCGCCAAAAAGACTGTCATGGTTTAACCCGGCCGGCAGCTAAACACCACGCAGCCGTTCGCTCACCCTCCCCCTCCCTCTGTGGGACGGGGGAGAGAAATGGAAAGTGAAGCCCGTGAGTTGAGATAAAGACAGTTTAATAAGACAGGAAAATAATAATAATAATAATAATAATAATAATAATAATAATAATAATACAATGATGATAATAGTACTACTACTAATAATATGTACAAACAAGTGATGCACAATGCAATTGCTCACCACCCGCTGACCGATGCCCAGCTTAACCCCGAGCAGTCCGGCCCCCTCCCCCCGGCTAGCCACCCCTATATATTGTTTAGCATGACGTCAGATGGTATGGAATACCCCTTTGGCTAGTTTGGGTCACCTGTCCTGGGTCTGTCCCCTCCCAGCTCTTACTGCACCCCCAGCCTGCCTGTTGGCAGGACAGAGCAAAAGGCTGAGATGTCCCTGGCTTGGTATAAGCACTGCTCTGCAACAATTAAAACATCGGGGTGTTATCAGCACTCTTCTCATCCTAAGCCAAAACACAGCATTCCACCAGCTACTAGGAAGAAAATTAATTCTGTTCTAACTGAAACCAGGACAGTGTGACATCACGTGGTATGGAATATCCCTTTGATTGGTTTAGGTCAGCTGCCCTAGTGATGTTTCTCTCCTCACTTTTTGCCCACCCCCTAGGAGGGTTAGAGAACGGCCCAATGCTGTGCCACTGCTGCTCAGCAGTAGACACAACACTGGTGTGATAACACTGCTGTTCCAGCTACAAGTACAGAGTACGGCACTGTATGGGCTGCTGCCGGGAAAGTTAACATTCCAGCCAGACCCAGTACAAGTATCAGGATCTGAACTAGTGGAAAGATGATGACTCTCAGAAAAGCTTTCAAAAGAGGCTGAGATTATTCTGCAAAGATGAAGACAAAAGTTACTTAGAAACAATACACAGGTAAGGGCAAGCAGGGTCAGTGGCTATTTCTGCATACAATCAAGTTATCCTAAAGGCAGAGACAAACCATTAAAACTGAATTTCTCTCTGTTTTACTCTACTTCCACACCAGGCTAGCACTGAACCAGAGCCTTGATAACAACTCATATTAAAACAGAGATCACATACATCAGATTATTGCCCAAAGGTAATGTTAATGAATGCTCCCCTCCATATAATTTTCAAATAGTGGAATAAATATAATAAAGTTTTACATTGCAGTAAATTGAAAAAAAATAATTTCAGTCTACTGTATCTTGGCTGAATTCTGCTGCTACTTATCACAAATGCAGGTTATAAAAACAATGAAAAAAACACAATGGCAGGGGGTCTGTTAAGCAGATACAAACAGACATATGCAATAGTGTTTCTTTACAAAATTTATTTTGGAGATAATGAGACACAAGGATATGAAGAAAATAGCAAGTGAGTCTGCACAGTGCAGATGCTGTAGGCCTGATGACTGTCTCAACTGCAGCAGGTCCCCACAAAGTCCCATTTAGTCTTGCGTTGCTCATAACATATCTTTAGCAAGAGGTATAACCATTTCAGTACTGATAGTATTCAGATACTCTAATACACATTAGGATGAAATTCTCAGTAGTATACAAGGGCCTCAGTCAGTCTATACTGAACTAAGATTAGAGTAAAAAGGTTGAGAAACAATCAATTCCCAAAAAACTTACAGTCTAACTTAGGTTATTTTCTAAAGCCCATATATTTACCTGTCGCTACTAGTTAATCTAACCGCTCCCTGCTTGGGATCTGACTGTCTTCGAGAAGACTTTTTTTGCTTCTGTGCACCTTCTGTCTTGGGAATAGGTTCATCCAAAAGGCCTCAATAAAGGAATAAAAGTCTTAATACTCTCAAAAGGAAATAAAATGTTCACAAAAAACATTGTGATCTCTCTTGATGGTTTTCATTACTAACTAAAAAGTTCCTAGCTGGCTTAGAATACGGTTACAATAGAATCATCATAGAATGGCTTGTGTTAGAAGGGATCTTAAAGATCATCTAACTCCAACCCCCCTGCCATAGATAGGGATGCCACCCACTAGATCAGGTTGGCCAAAGCCCCATCCAGCCTTGCCTTGAACATCTCCAGGTATGGGGCATCGACTTCTCTTGGTAACATGTTCCAGTGCCTCACTACCCTTACAGTGAAGCATTTCCTCCTAGTCTAGTCTAAACCTATCTTCTTTTAGTTTAAGACCACTTCCCACATCCTATCATTATCTACCCGAGTAAAGAGTCCTTCTCCATCTTTTTTACAAGACTTCTTTAATTATTGAAAGGTCACAGTGAGGTCCTCCCTGTAACCTTCTCTCCTCCAGGCTGAACAGTTGCGGCTCTCTCAGCCTTTCTTCATAGGAGAGGTGCTCCAGTCCTCTGATCATCTTTGTAGCCCCACCTCTGTACTCGCACTAACAGGTCCAAATCTTTCTTGTGCTGGGAGTCCAGACCTGGATGCAGTACTCCAAGTGAGGCCTCAGAAGGGCGGAGTAGAGGGGGGACAATAATCCCCTCCCTTAACTGGCTGGCCACTTGTTGTGGTTTAACCCGGCTGGCAGCTAAACACCACGCAGACGTTCGCTCACCCTCCCCCTCCCTCTCTGGGATGGGGGAGAGAAATGGAAAGTGAAGCCCGTGAGTTGAGATAAAGACAGTTTAATAAGACAGGAAAATAACAACAACAACAACAACAACAACAACAACAATAATAATAATAATAATACAATGGTAATAATAGTACTACTACTACTAATATGTACAAACAAGTGATGCACAATGCAATTGCTCACCCGCTGACCAATGCCCAGCCTAACCCCGAGCAGTCCGGCCCCCTCCCCCCGGCTAGCCACCCCTATATATTGTTTAGCATGACGTCAGATGGTATGGAATACCCCTTTGGCTAGTTTGGGTCACCTGTCCTGGGTCTGTCCCCTCCCAGCTCTTACTGCACCCCCAGCCTGCCTGTTGGCAGGACAGAGCAAAAGGCTGAGATGTCCCTGGCTTGGTATAAGCACTGCTCTGCAACAATTAAAACATCGGGGTGTTATCAGCACTCTTCTCATCCCAAGCTAAAACACAGCATTCCACCAGCTACTAGGAAGAAAATTCTGTTCTAACTGAAACCTGGGCTGTTGATGCAGCCCAGGATGCAGTTGGCCTTTTGGCCTGCAAGTGCACGCTGCTGGTTCATGTCGAGCCTTTTGTCCACCAGAACTCCCAAGTCCTCCTCTGCAGGTCTGCTCTCAATGAGTGCTTCTCCTAGTCTCTCCTCATACCTGGGATTTCCCTGACCCAGGTGCAGCACCTTGCACTTGGACTTGTTGAACCTCATCAGGTTCACGTGGGCCCACTTCTCCAGCCTGGAACTTCACCTGAAATGCAGAAGGAAAAAAGAACATTACACTTTCATACCAGTATCAGTTCTAAATACTTCCAATGAAAAGTTATACAGAAAAGTTATAAACATTATGTGGGGTGCTTTTTAACCCAAGTAACAAAGATCTTCCTTGTACTGTATCTTTCACTATAAATAGGCTAGGAGGAGGAAGAAATACGTCCACATTTTGCAGACTGACAACTTGGCTTACTGAGAAAAAGCAAATTGCCTGTCTTAAAAACTGAAATTCAGATTCCTTTCTCTTTTCCTCTTCTGTCAACAGTGCAGCAGCAGATTTAAATACATCTAAATGAACAAGATCTACATACATCTTGCATTATCTAGTTGGTGTTCCTTTGTTTCTCTATTATTTATCCCTGTAGATTGATTGTTCACAGATCATGTTACACCAAATTTACTGTGCATTTATTAACTTTAAATTTATTAACTCTTTTGAGACTAGAAATACTTCTTGCCTTTAGTTTTCATTAGTTTAATTAGCTATCAATAGTTTAGCTGTTCATAAATGAAAGGAATGGCATATGTGAAGTCTGAAAGTTTTCCCACAATTTTATACCTCTTTTTGCTTTATAGTCTTAGCCATATTGCCAAAGACTCATTAAGGTAGTGAAGCTTAATTCTTCCCCTCCTACAGACATGATTTCTTTAAAACAGTGCTGCTGTGCATTCAGAAGAGATACTATGGGGCAAAAGCTCATCCAGGTGTTTCAGATCTCTGGATAAGGTTTCCATCTTCCAGACTCTCAGCCATGAAAACAAAATCTTTTAACGGATTGATTTCATTTTACTAAAGATAATAATCAAAGCTTCAAGCAGCCTGGAAACCATGTTACCTTCTGAAGAAGAAAGAGGACATTCTGGTATTTCATAAGCCGTCGGTGCTTGAGGAGAACTTGAACTCATTTCCTTAGAACTGCTATGAGATGATCCCCTTATTGCAGCAGTAGCTTTAAAATAAATATCTGACTGAAATCACAAAGAACTCATCATTAGTACAGCAAAACTTTCTTAAACACTTGCTGAAGAAGAGCTTAAACGTTTGTCCACTATGTTCTGTTGCCACTGTTGCTGTATTGCTGCTAAGTTAACTACAGGTGGCCACAGAAAGGCTATCTTACTGTAAATGGGGAGAACTTCTGTGATGTTCAGAAGAGCATTTGCCCTGTAAATAATCAAATACTTCAGCTCTGCATTACTGCAATCAATAAAGGACAGTTAGATCAATATTGATTCTCACTGTACTCACTACAAGCTAAGAGCACACAAATTAACAGTTAATGCAAATCAGAAAATGTGTCAGTTTTGGTTTGTTTTGGGCTTCAGCAACTCTTTATGTGAATTAGGTCCCAACACCTCACAAATAGTCAAACATGCTTTTCTCGTGTCTTACCCTTGATGCTACAAGCTGAAGCTTAGGCACAACTGCTGTGTGGACTAAGTTTCCACTCACCACTAATCGGATCTCAATGGAATCAGTAGTGAAGGCAAGGATAGAAGGGAAAGCACAGACTACAATGAAACAAAAATTATTTTGCAAGGAAGAATGATTAATGTAAATGTTTCTCAGATGCTCCCTGAAAACAATTCTTGAGTATCTGACCTACTCTGGTATCTCCCTTTCCTATGACAAGATTTGTCTACTGTACTGATGGACATTCAGATACAAGCCTGAAGAAAACTTCACTCTCCATGCGTGGCAGAATATAAACTGAATGGAAAATAAAAAACAGAAAAAAGAGAAAGGAAAAAAAAGTTTATCAGAGGAAAAACTTGGCCCCAAGGCTCCACTTATTAAAGATACCATATGCAGAATCTTAGCTGAAGTGGCATCATGAATGCAACACACTTAGAGAATCACAGAATCATCTAGGTTGGAAAAAACCTTCAAGTCCAACAATCAACCTGACCTACCAAGTTCCATCATTATGTCCCTTGGTGTTGCAGGAAGCACGGCTGAAAGCACAACAGACACCAGTAGAGTCAGATAATGCTCCATTTTATTGCCCGAATAGCCTAACTTTTATAACGAACTTAACAGGGGTGGATAGTGTTTCACACAAAATTATTGGTCAAAAGCACTCAGACAAACAACTACAAGAAAACAACCCCACCTGCAAGAAAACAACCCCTCTTGTGATTAGCAGTCATGTAGACCTTGTCCTTTAAGCCAGAGGCTGGTAACAATATTTTTCTAAATTCCTCAGTTGGGCGATGTGGGAACACTGTCATGGGAACTTCTCATAGTTGCCCTGGTAGCTTGGTTTGCTCAGCTGCAGCAAGCCATGGGATTTTTGCTGTTTCAAAAAATCCTTCAACACCTTGGTGTTATGTCAACACCTCTCCAGGGATAGGGATTCCACCACTTCCCTGGGCAGTCCACTCTAACGGTTAATCACCCTCTCCATGAAGAAATTCTTATTTATAGGAATTTATTAACCCATATTTATTAAATTTTATTATATTAAAAATAGATTTATGTATGTTAAATTATTTTTAATTTTAGATTTATTCTTATATATTCCTAGCACACATGCTGCAATTCCACCAACAGCCAAGTGCAAGCCTAAACAGTAATGAAAAAAGGGTAAAAGAGGTATGTTCTTACCAACAGCGTAAGGAACTTGTTTCCAGCTAAAGTGAAAGTCGTAAGCCGATGACTGGACGAGTGGAGAACCTCCATTAAAAGGATACACCTTTCTATATTGGCAAACATCTGTAACAAAAAAAGGAAAAAAAGAAACCTCCAATATCTTACAGCACAAAAGACAAACACCAACATTCTAGGTAGATTTTACAGACGTGTGGATAATACAGAGATAAATATCAAACACTTATGTAGAAGTCCCTCTATATCTAAACAGACCGTAAGGGAAACGTGCTTCCTTTGTGAATACATTTACAAGATAAAAATAGTAGAGCTACATTTTAATAACTTGTCAGATTTCACAAAGTAAGTATTGTTCTGTTTCAGCAATCATCAGCTCCTTACTTTGTCTATGGATGGAGGAATAGTTAAGAACATTTCTGAAAGTGATGTAAGCAGAGCTGTACCCCTCTGACTGTAAGAACTACCCTTCAAGCAGCCACATAATAGCACAGTTTGTGTTCTTTGAGGATTGTAATACACATGGGATACTACAGATACCAAGATTTCATTAATCATATAACTTGTGAATCTACTACTTCTCTATTTTTAGGTAAAATCTTTTTTTTTTTTTTTTTTTGTGTTTGCTGTCCTTAAACTTAAACTGACTTTATATCCACAAGTGTAAAAAAAAGGTCTTGTTTAAAATCCAAACTTAGAACACTGTCAAATCATGTGTTTTCATACTTGTTCCATGATGATACTTTCATAATTGTAAAACTGTCACAAGACCATAAGAGGTTTCCCTGTGACAGGGCCCTACAAATAGGGATTCAAGTTGCTGCAACCCTGTGCAACAGGCTTTAGGACCTTAGGATCAACCAAGTTTGTTAGCTTTGGCTCTGTGACGAGCCTACTAGAGTAGGACTGATTCTGCACAGAAGTACAGGTTTGGGAATTCACACTGCTCTGTCTCAGACCTTTTAGTTCTGAAGCAGTACTGAGTGAACCAGAACTAGGTAGGATTTGTTAAACTACCGAAACCAATGAGGCCTCACAGAGCATACAAAGATACACTTTAGAGACTTTTTCCCTGTGGTACCAATCTAACGGCCAATGCTAGAATACGTAGATGTATTTATCCTGTTTCCATCAATGCTCTCTTTGGAAAGGCAAATAGGACATGCCATCTGAAACAGAAAGTTGTGCTTTGTCCTTCAGCATCACCTCATAAAGGACGTTTCATACTCGTAACTTTGATTTTCCTGAGGACTGAAAGCAAAACTACATGTGTACAGCACAGAAGAGCATATCCATATGAAATCCAAGGCCGTTTTATAAAAAGAGATTAAGAGAATTACAATTTTGAAATGTGCCAGCACAAAGAAGTGTGCAGAAGGAAAGAAAGCACAATGACAGAATGGGAAAGCAGAAAGAAGAAAACTGGTGGAATACTAATTTGTACACGTCCTAGAAACACCCAGTGTGAGACTAGGCAAAGAATAAGATAGATCTGAAGAAATAGGACTTTTGTGAGTAAGATGGTAATGTCTGTCCAATTACACACACCACAATAAAACAGTACTTCCATTTCTAGTCCTTCTAATATGCACTTAAATTGAAAAAAAAAAAGTATTTTGAAATACTTTCCATGAAACACCGAAACTTTAAAATACAGATCTAAACTCCAATGAAGAAAGAATTACATGTTGAGATATTATCATTTCCAGTCTTCCCTAACTACTTACAGTTATAACATAATAGTAGGCCAGCTTCACCATCTTCATATACATCAATAGCTGCAACAAAATTTACCTGCAATGATAATAGGAAAGGGTAATGATCAGGCAGATAGGATACTGATGTTACTATGACCAGGTTTTGACTAAGAAGCAATCAAATCAGTTGGTGCACAAATACAGATAAAAGAAAAAAAAAAAAATTATTTTTTGTGATTCATTTTCAGGATGCCGATAGGATGGAAAACAATTTCTTTTGTATTCAATGCTGTATTTCAGTAATGCATATTCAATTTTGTACCTTCAGTATAAAGACATACCTACAGTATAAAATGATACAAACATACCTAACTGTTATAAATGGCTCAGGATTCAAATTAGGATTAAATAAAAAAATAGGATTTATTGAAAGAATATAAAGGAATAGAGGTAAGCAAACAGTGCTGGGTGCACCGGGAGTCTCCGCTCCACCAGGACGCACACCAGTTACATCAAGTAGCTGATTTTTATGCTCCTAGACTAATGTATATTCATTACTACTTCTAAAAAAATAGATTATTATAATTAGCTTCCGGGGTCCAGTCCCTCCTACTGGAGCATGTGCATCAGTCTCCTCTGGGGGTCTCTAGGGGTCTTTCATGCTGAAGGCTCGTAGTCTTCCTCTCCCCTTTGTACTCACTTGGCACCATGCCAAGTTTATAGAACATTTTCTGCAGGTCTTGTCTCCCAGCCTTCCTTCAGCTTCTTATTTCTTCCTCTTAATCTCTTGGCCCCCTGGCCAGATACCAAAGATCTGCATAGTATCCCATAACAGTCACTAGTTGTTATCAGTTGTTCTGAAACTCCCAGACATCAAACACAAACAGCTTTCTTATTGACGCTTCACGAGTAATTAAAACATTCTTCCCCAGCCATTCACAGACACATCTATAGCAGTGTTAAGTTAATCTCGAAGAAGACAGGAAAAAAGGCTGTAACTGTTAGAAATAGAAGTCCGGAATAACAAAAGCAAACAGGTTCATAAAGTTAAGGAGTATTTTCTGAAGACTTGATAAATTGACTAGAATGAGGGGGAGACTGGGACACACGGCATCTGTGGTTCAAGAATTAAATTGCCAGTGCAGAGCCCAGAGGCAGACAGGATTCAAACAGAATTGTTCTTTATGGACACGAATCGTTAAAACATTCCTCACAATCCCTTATCTTCTTTTTAATATCCCCAATTCGTGTCTCTTTTGTTATTAATAATTGGATTTCATCAGTTTGTTCTTGGAGGGTCCAATTCTTAAGCATCATAATTGACATATTCCCTTCCTTTTTTAATGAAGTTATTACCAATGTACTATTTATCTCCTGGTGTATTAATAATGTAAGACAAGGTATCATACAAGGTACAAATAATAACGTAATTACACCACATAACAATAAAAATAACACTCTTTTAACCCATGGTCCACCAGGCAGCCATGAAAATAAATCCCATTCCATATCCTTCCAGGTTTGTGTTTGCTCGCTCACCTCCCCCCCTCCTTCTCTGGGATGGGAGAGAGAAATGGGAAAGTGGGTTGAGTTGAGTGAAATGAAGCTGTGAGTTGAGATAAAAACAAGAAAATAATAATAATAACAATAATAATAATGATAATATTACTACTAGTAATAATGTGTACGAAACAAGTGATGCACAATGCAATTGCTCACCACCTGCTGTCCGATGCCCAACCTAACCCCGAGCAGTCCGGCCCTCCTCCCAGCCTGCCTGCTGGCAGGACAGTGAGAAGCTGAATTTGGCTTGGTCCTTGGCTTGGTATAAGCACTACTCTGTAACAATTAAAAACAATTAAAACATCAGCATATTATTAACATTCTTCTCATCCTAGACCAGAACATAACATTCTATCAGCTACTAGGAAGAAACACCCTTTTCATCAATCTTTAAACAGCAATTACTAAAGCTAAATTTTCCACTGACTTCTCCTTTTTGTGCTAGTAAATAATCCAAAGCTAGGCAATTTTGATACAAAGCAGTTCTCATCTTTATAACTCATTTAGATCAGTTCTCATCATTTATAACTATTTCTATTACAGCTAATAACCTAATTATTCTATTAAGTATATATACTGGGGTCCTATAGCCCCAGGATCTGTCTTCTGCCCACGTAGTTGGATCATAATAGGCAAACGCCTTCAGGGTCGATTCAGGCTTGTGTTACCGTTCAGCCTGTCAGGGTGATCCAGCTCCTGTAAAACGAATCACAATTTTATATAGGTTTAAAAAGGGTTCTTATGTTACTTTCTCAGGACAACCTGTACAACCTGATCTTAGTGTGGGAGAAGTCTGGTCGAGGCCCTCTCACTCGGCAGTCAATACCCATAGGGGTTGCCTCCCTTGGTAGACCATACACACCGCAGTGGAGGGTCCTGCCCCGGTCTTGCCTTCTCCCTTTCCTCCCTTCAGGCTTGTCCCCTTTATTTGGCATCCTTAATTAATGCAGAGCCTCGTTGCCAGAATATTAGTTTTTCCTTAGCTTGAGTTTCAGTTTCCCAGGAGCGGACTCAACCCTCCAAGTTTCAGTAGTTACTGGTCCTTTTATTCTGGATGCGTGGGTCCCTTTCTGCAGTTCTCACAGCTGTTTCAGTAGTCAGTAAAACAAGGTACAGTCCCTCACATCGGGGGTTCAGTGATTCTTCCCTCCCATGGCTGCTTGTTGAAACACTTTCTTTTTTATCTTCTGACAAGTTAAGCAACGGTTATGTAATTTGCTTTGCCGTAGCAGGATTCATCTGATAGCCATCGCTACATTCACATTTGTAGCCACCTTTCAGGTTGATACAGATTTGACTACAGATACCAGGGTTTTGGCATTCATCAACATCTCCACAGTTTCCCAGCTGGACAGTCACATTCATTTATGTTGCATTCCTTCAGGGGCTCATCACCCCAGTCCTTGCAGTCTCTCTGCTGGTTACACACTTTATTGATATCTATGCATTCTCCACTTCTGCACTTGAATTTGCCAGGTCCCAGGCACTGAATAACATTGTTACAGTTTGCTTCATCAGTGCCATCCAGACAGTCTCTCACACCACTGCACTGCCTTCTCCTATGGACACAGTTCACATCTGAACTGGTCTGGCCTGCAGGTCCAGGAAGGGCAGTTAATTTCATCACTTCCATCCCTACAATAAAGATCTCTGTCACATCGCCACAATTCTCTTCATCTTCTCCACTGTCACAGTCTTTTTCACCATCATATTTCCATGACACTGTTCTCATATGACACAGCTCAGCACTTTCATCAGACCCATCTTCACAATCCAGATCCCCATCACACTGCCATCTGTTTAGCACACACTGACCGCTGTTGCACACAAAGTCAGATTCAGCACACATCTTCTTCACACATCTTCTTCACACAAGCACTCTCATCACTGCCATCTGCGCAATCTTCACATTTTACTCTAGCACCGTCGGCAGCAGTGCACAGTCAGGCGAAGGTGAGCAGCAGGCAGAGTGCCCTGCACCGTCACCTGTGTCACTTATACTACTCCTATTACCCATGCTGTTAGTGTCAGTGGCATCCTCATTTTCTTTTTCCCACAGACCATTCACCACAAATGGATGAGACACATGATTACTAGTTAGGAAAGAGAGTGTAACATCTGCTATATGGCTGCAGGCAGTGCCAGCTGCAACCTCAGGTTTGTGAAAGAGCCTGCCGGTGGTCATTTGGCAGTGTAATCTGTGTCTCTGCACTCCTGCCCTGCAATAGAGCTAAGTCGTCATTAGTAATAGTTATAACACCGATCTGGGGATTAACAGTATTATTTGCATTGCAAGATAAACCTTAGGTTTAGGTTAGCGTTAGGTTTAATTTTAGGTTTAGGGTTAGGGTTAGGGTTAGGGTTAGGTTATTGTTTGTGTTAGGGTTAGGGTTAGGGTTAGGATTAGGGTTAGGGTAAGGGTTAGGGTTAGGGTTAGGGTTAGGGTTAGGGTTAGGGTTAGGGTTAGGGTTAGGGTTAGGGTTAGGGTTAGGTTTAGGGTTAGGGTTAGGGTTAGGGTTAGGGTTAGGGTTAGGGTTAGGGTTAGTGTTAGGGTTATGTTTGGGGTTCGGTTGGGGTTAGTGTTCTCTTAGGGTTAGGGTTAGGGTTAAGGTTAGGGTTAGGGTTAGGTTTATGTTAGGGTTAGGGTTAGGGTTCTCTTAGCGTTAGGGTTACGTTTAGGGTTAGGGTTAGGGTTAGGTTTAGGGTTAGGATTAGGGTTAGGGTTAGGGTTAGGGTTAGGGTTAGGGTTAGGGTTAGGGTTAGGGTTAGGGTTAGTGTTCTCTTAGGGTTCGGGTTAGGGTTAGTGTTAGGGTTAGGGTTAGGGTTGTGGTTAGTGTTCTCTTCGGGTTAGGGTTAGGGTTAGGGTTAGGGTTACGGTTAGGGTTAGGGTTAGGGTTAGGGTTAGGGTTAGGGTTAGGGTTATGGTTAGGGATAGGGTTAGGTTTAGGTATAGGGTTAGTGTTCTCTTAGGGTTAGGGTTAGCGTTAGGGTTATTGTTCTCTTAGGGTTAGGGTTAGGGTTAGCATTAGGGTTAGGGTTAAGGTTAGGGGTAGTATTCTCTTCGGGTTAGGGTTAGGGTTAGGGTTAGGGTTAGGGTTAGGGTTAGGGTTAGGGTTAGGGTTAGGGTTAGGGTTAGGGTTAGTGTTATGTTTAGGGTTAGGTTTAGGGTTAGGGATAGTGATATCTTAGGGTTAGGGTTAAGGTTAGGGTTAGGGTTAGGGTTAGGATTAGGGTTAGGTTTAGGGTTTGGGTTTGTGTTCTCTTAGGGTTAGTGTTAGGGTTAGGGTTAGGTTTAGGGTTAGGGTTAGGGTTAGGATTAGTGTTCTCTTAGGGATATGGTTAAGGTTAGGTATAGGGTTAGGGTTAGGTTTAGGGTTCTCTTAGGGTTAGGGTTAGGGTTAGGGTTCTCTTAGGGTTAGGGTAAGGGTTCTCTTAGGGATAGGGTTAGGGTTAGGGTTAGGGTTAGGGTTAGGGTTAATGTTGTCTTAGGGTTAGGGTTACAGTTAGTGTTCTCTTAGGGTTAGCGTTAGGGTTAGGGTTAGGTTTAGCGTTCTCTTGTGGTTAGGGTTAGGGTTAGGGTTAGGGTTAGGGTTAGGGTTAGGGTTAGGGTTAGGGTTAGGGTTGGGGTTTGGGTTAGGGTTAGGGTTAGGGTTAGGTTTAGGGTTAGGGTTAGGGTTAGGGTTAGGGTTAGGGTTAGGGTTAGGGTTAGGGTTAGGGTTAGGGTTAGGGTTGGGGTTTGGGTTAGGGTTAGGGTTAGTGTTCTCTTAGGGTTAGGGTTAGGGTTAGGGTTAGGGTTAGGGTTAGGGTTAGGGTTAGGTTTAGGGTTAGGGTTAGTGTTCTCAGGGTTAGGGTTAGGGTAAGCGTTAGGGTTAGGATTAGGGTTAGGGTTAGGGTTAGTGATCTCTTACTTTTAGGGTTAGGGTTAGGTTTAGGTTTAGGGTTAGGTTTAGGGTTAGGGTTAGGGTTAGGTTTATGTTAGGGTTAGGGTTAGGGGTAGGGTTCTCTTAGCGTTAGGGTTACGTTTAGGGTTAGGGTTAGGGTTAGGGTTAGGGTTCTCTTAGGGTTAGTGTTAGGTTTCTCATAGGGTTAGGTTTAGGGTTAGGGTTAGGGTTAGGGCTAGTTTTATGGTTAGGGTTAGTGTTAGGGTTAGGGTTAGGGTTAGGGTTCTCTTAGGGTTATGGTTACAGTTAGGGTTAGGGTTAGGGTTAGGGTTACTGTTCTCTTAGGGTTAGGGTTAGGGTTAGTGTTAGCGTTAGGGTTAGGGTTAGGGTTAGGGTTAGTGTTCTCTTAGGGTTAGGGTGAGGTTTAGGGTTAGTGTTCTCTTAGGGTTAGGGTTAGGGTTAGGGTTAGGGTTAGGGTTAGGGTTGTGGTTAGTGTTCTCTTAGGGTTAGGGTTAGGGTTAGGGTTAGGGTTAGGGTTAGGATTAGGGTTAGGGTAAGGGTTACGTTTAGGGTTAGGGTTAGGGTTACGGTTAGGGTTAGGGTTAGGGTTAGGGTTAGGGTTAGGGTTAGGGTTAGGGTTAGGGTTAGGGTTAGGGTTAGGGTTAGGGTTAGGGTTAGGGTTAGCATTAGGGTTAGGGGTAGGGGTAGGGTTAGTATTCTCTTAGGGTTAGGCTTAGGGTTAGGTTTAGGGTTAGGGTTAGGGTTAGGGTTAGGGTTAGGGTTAGGGTTAGGGTTAGGGTTAGGGTTAGGGTTACGGTTAGGGTTAGGGTTAGGGTTAGGGTTAGGGTTAGGTTTAGGGTTAGGGATTGTGATCTCTTAGGGTTAGTGTTAGGGTTAGGGTTAGGGTTAGTGTTCTCTTACGGTTAGGGTTAGGCTTAGGGTTAGGGTTAGGGTTTGTGTTCTCTTAGGGTTAGGGTTAGGGTTAGGGTTAGGATTAGTGTTCTCTTGGGGATAGGGTTAGGGTTAGGTATAGGGTTAGGGTTAGGTTTTGGGTTCTCTTAGGGTTAGGGTTAGGGTTAGGGTTAGGGTTAGGGTTAGGGTTAGGGTTAGGGTTAGGGTTAGGGTTAGTGTTCTCTTAGGGTTAGGGTTAGGGTTAGGGTTAGGGTTAGGTTTAGGGTTAGTGTTAGGGTTAGGGTTAGGGTTAGGGGTAGTGATCTCTTAGGGTTAGGATTAGGGTAAGGGTTAGGGTTAGGGTTAGGGTTAGGGTAAGGGTTAGGTTTAGGGTTAGGGTTAGGGTTAGGGTTAGGTTTAGGGTTAGGGTTAGGGTTA